>NW_027287205.1:37242515-37899599 GCF_022747635.1 Hetaerina americana | reverse complement strand
GACAGAGGGGCGGCGAGGGCCATATAAACCACCCCTACAGTGCTACGCTGCTTGCACCGCTTATACGGGGGGATTGTTAGGGCGGCCGTTGACCCAACTGTCGCGGGACAGACGAAGTGACAACCGCGCCACACCCATGAAAGTTCGGCAATGGGTACTTATCCTTACCCTTCGGTGCACATCGTAGATGTCAGGGTCTTTGGAAGGGGTCTGGGCCAGGGTCCCGAGTGGTTTTTACTTGATATCACTCGAGGTTTCGGGAAACCACAACCAAGGACCCCTATCGTTTATCAGCGGAACCACCTGTGGTCACTTTTCCTGCAGGTTTCTCTCAATTTTTTCTCTTTATTTTCGATTGGCTGGACAGTCTAAGTGCCCCTATTGGGCCTTCTCGGGATTTCTGCGAGAGCCGCAATATTCATTTCCTAAAATCGTTCTTCGATACATAGAAAATATCAATGGAACGGCAAGGTGATAATTTTCATTTGCATCTTCATTTTACCCTGCAAACCTTCGGGAGAGTGTGTAGAAGAAAGCGTATGCACACCAAGCATACGCAGCACAAGAATTGACGAAGTCAAAAATCATGCATGAGACACAGTCACAAAACAAATTCAACATGCAATGAACTAGTAACCACATATAAGTTCAAGATGATTGCATATGGTAACATATTGTTTTAAGATAAGATTGTTGTATTAGATGCTATTAAAATCATGTTGCAAGGGTGATATTTTTATTGTTGCATGTAGCCTCGACTGTTTTAAATTTAATTATACACACAAGTGTATACTTAGACTTAAACACACATGCCTATTTACATACATACATATACAAACATATGTATATACATATATTATACATACATATATTATATATATATATAATATATGTTATATAAAACACACACACAATCAAACACTAAAACCGGCCATATGGCCAACAAATATTCATAAAAATATTCAAATATTCATATTCATTCAGGAAAAGGGATAGGGACGCATATAAGAGGCGATTTCTTTTAAATGTGTCCCTATCCCTTTTCCTCATATCTATTTCCATGGGAATGTGTGTATATATATATATATATATATATATATATATATATATATATATATATTCCTTCCCATCATACCCTGCGCCTCCCCCCCCCCCCAGGCCCGCATTCTCCTTGTCCGAGACTAGCCAGTCTAACCTGAAGAACGCCTGAGAGAAGGCTGAAAGCTCAAACTTTCTAAAATCTGAGTCTCCTTTTACATGTTTTCTATTTTATTCATACAACTTAATAGATTCAATCGAAAATTCAATTCTCATTTTCCGAGGGGATCCCACCTCGCTATCGGCTACATCGAGAACTATCAATTGTACAAGCAGATTGCTTAATTATTTGAATTCTAATAACTCAAGCTAGCAAATACCCAAAAACTAAAATTTAAAATTCCCACAAACCATCACAACAAAATTTGTTTACACTGCGGGACGAGTGGTACTAATGTATTACGCTATAGGAGTTTTCATTTTATTTTATTAACCCACAAACTAAATGATCCCCACGGAGGAAATACTTTCTGGCGTGATATGGTTGAGGTAATCCATCACGGAAATGGAAATAACTTGGTGAACCCCACAGTGAATTTACTGTGGAATTAACAAAAACACATTTATTTCTGTAAATGATCTGATATCTAAAATATATTTCATTTCTTAATTTTTAAAGTTACGATTGAGTTATCCTGTCTAGTCTCAAAACGACACTCTTATGCGCATTTCAAATCGCAACGCGAAACCATAACCCAGGCCACATCTAGCGAACCTCAGATTATGGTTACTCATGATTAAATATAACTTTTGGCAATCAATTCAATGGTATACAATTGTTTCTGGCTTAAATTTGTGAAATTTCATGTTTATTTAAATGAAAAACACAATGTAAAAGGACAGTGGAGAAATGCATTGTGTACTTCAATTAATGATCAATTCAATTCTTTACTGGTTAGCTTAAGCCAATACACGTGACCGTAACAACCGAGAGGCTTTGCGTCAGGACGACCGTTATATTACTTGACCAAGATTTAATAACTCAGTTTCGCGAAGGCATTATTACGTACGAGTCGATTATTGCCTACGTTGGCAGTACTTGAGGAAACACTCGGCCGACTCTAAATTGGATCCATTAAATTTTGGCAAGGAATATATGTGATACTGGCAGATACGATACTCTCAAGGTCATAAATTTCGGAAGGTTCCAGAGGGAATTGCAACCGCTTTATTGATTTATTGGGCCATATTTATGACAGCAGAATTGGAGTAATGAACTTGCTTCATGCCAATCAACAGAGCCAATTTAGTTCCCTTCAGTCAAGTTTTGAGGGAACCGGTAAAACATTTTGAACACACTATTCCGTATATGAGCACCCGCGGGTTACATTCCACTCTCTAAGGATTTAGGCCAGACATCGAAGGGGCGTCAGGAATTGGGGGTTTGAATGAAATATTAAGAAATGTACTGCACTCGAAGTATTGGAATCAAGAAAAATGATAAACAAGGAGTAAATTATAAACTAGATAGCGCCGAATAAAGCACCAACGAACAAGTTAAATGATTTTTAACTGAAACCTAGCCTTTCATGGTGTACAAGTGTACACCATTACAGAAGAACATGCGGATCGACCTTGAATAAGCTAGGTTTCATTGGACGGATTCAAGGAAAATTTAATGAAATTATGGTAAGAAAGAGGTGTTATTTTGCGTTAGTTCGATCAAATTTGAAACACGTGGCAAGTACCTGGACTACATTGGAGAAAACGTTAATCAATGAAATAAATTAGATAATGAGAAAATCAGCCAGATACAGTATATTAAAAGTTACAAAGAAAAGAGAGTGAGAGGGTGTGGGATATGTTGGAGGGATCACGTTCGGAGCCTATTGATTCACGAAAATATCTAGCGGGGACCACCGAAATTCCAACAACATCGGCGGGTTTTTTAATACTTTTTCGGTGTTACGTTGTTAATTATTACATTCGAGTCATTTCTGAGCTTTTATCCAGTTGAAAGCGCGCCCCTTTCGCGTGTTGTCTCAAACGTCGTCGATTCGGCTGGTTTATTCATTCTTACATGCAACATAGGTACATTAACAGTGAGAATAAATAAAATAAATGGCAATCGACATTTGCAGGAAATTGGCACACATCCCAGGAAATATTGCATTTTTGCGGATGGTTGTGGGGGCACGGTGTGAAAGAGAGAACTGATCACTCATCCACTCTCTTGCCCGATCCGTCACTACGAAGCACTCCCATCTCTCACTCACTCACTATATATATATATACACACACACACGAGGGTCATCCGGAAAGTAGTACCCGTTCGTGCCGCATGAAGTGCTGACGACGCGAGTAGCCACTGGACGAGGTCAGATAGCTTCAGTGGCTTGTCTGCCTTCTCTGAGCCAAGTTGCGTGACGCTAGCATTGCCTGTGTTGTTTCTGTGATTGTTTACAATGTTTAAAAAAATTGAGAACGCCGCCAGTTGTGAAGTGAGGGCAGTGATTAAATTCCTCAATGCAAGAAACGTTCGCCCATGTGATATTCATCGCCAATTAAAGGAGGTGTATGGAGACAATGTAATGGACGAGTCGTCTGTTCGGCGGTGGTGTCGCAACTTCAACATGGGGAGGGGGAACACACACGACGATGAGCGTTCGAGGAGACCGTCTGTCATTACAGACCAACTGGTGAGCTCAGTTGACGAATTCGTGAGGAACGATCGGCGCGTCACAATTGATGACATCTGTGAGCATTTTCCCAATGTTTCTCGAACAATTGTTCATGAAATTGTTAAACACCATCTGCATTATGCAAATATTTGTGCAAGATGGGTCCCTCGCGTATCTCAATGAGCTGGCGGCGAAGGACTATGCAGCAGGAATACAGAAACTTGTCACACGTTATGACAAATGCCTTAATTTGCTTGGAGATTATGTTGAGAAGTAGTTTAAAGTATCCTCTTTCAAATAAAATTTTTTATGTTTGTTAATATTTACTTTTGTGTCTTTATTTCACGAACGGGTACTACTTTCCGGATGACCCTCGTATAAACACGAAATCCCGCCAAACGGGATACAAATTTTACTCCCGTAGTCTGCTTGATTCCGCCTTCCCCACCTCTCCTGTGCTCGTCTTTTATGTGTGTTCCTATCCCTTTTCCTTATATCTGTTTCTATATAATTGAGTATATATATATATATATATATATATGAAAAGACTCGTAAAAACTTTTATATGGAGCGTAGCTATGTACGGTGCGGAAACGTGGTCATTGAAGCAGGAGGATAGACGTAGATTGGAGGCTTTTGAAATGTGGGTGTGGAGAAGAATGGAGAAGGTGAGATGGACAGAGAAGAAAACAAGTACTTGGTATGGTGGGCGAAGAGAGGGGTTTGTTGGGAGCAATCCTATGGAGGCAGGAAAAGTGGATGAAGGGGGTGTTGACCGGCAGTGGGATGTTGAAGACTGTGATAGAGGGTAGAATGTTGGGCAAAAGAGGAAAGGGAAGGAACAGGATAGGGATGTTGGACGGGATGAAGGGAGGAAGAAAGTACTCAGAGATGAAGAGGGACCTGATATAGAGTAGGATGATGGATTTTGTGTTTTCTAGGAGTAATAAAATATTTGTTTAGTAGTTGTGTCCATCCAAAAACCTACCTTAACCGGTAGATTACCTTAAAAAAAAAAAAAATATATATATATATATATATATATATATATATAACATAAAATACATATGTGTGCATGTGCGTGTATGTATGTATGCATATATATTCATTCATATAGAAGTAGATATAAGGAAAAGGGATAGGAATACATATAAAGGACGAACACAGGAGAAGTGGGGAAGCTGGAATCGAGCAGATCACAAGTGTAAAACTAGTTCCGTGATATCCATGATCCCGAGGACACAGCAGCCCTGTCAGATGACCTTAATACTATACAATTGGCAATAAGAATTAAACTTAAAAATGTGCGAAGTCATAAATTTTTGGAAAAAGAGCAAATCCCACCCGAACGCCTACAAAATTGGGAACACCTAAATGGAATGTGTTGACTCAATTAAATACCTATGCATTACCCTCATCATGATGTCTCCTGGCTGAAACACATATGGGGAATATATGAACACGCTAGCAAAACATTAGGGTATATTAGAGGAGTCCTGGGTAAATGTGATGAAAAGGTGAAAGAAAAATGTCATCTGTCGTAGGTTTGGCCTCGTTTAGAATATACTGCAAGTATATGGAATCCTAATGAAGTTGGATTGATTACCGAATTGGATCGCGTGCAACGAAGAGGAGCTATTTTTGTATAATGTTGTTATGATAAACTTAGTAGCGTATGCAAAATATTAGAGCAGCTATGCTTGGAATCACTCACGGAGCGAAGGTTAAATTACAGATTGGAGCTCTTGCATAAATTGAGAGTCTCTTTAGTAGTGATGCTGAAAATGTATTATTACCCCAATTGTACTACAGTAGGAGAGATCAATACCAAGAGACATGTAAATAGGAAAAATTAAGAAGGACGTAAAACAGAGATGGTATCAAGGACTGAGGGAATTGATATGAAATAGAGTAGAATGGAGGGCTGAAATAAACCAATCCTAGGATTGAAATACTGATGACGATGATGATAATGATGATATCTACATAAATCAGACCATTTATTGCTTCGCAATATGAAAACCTAAGCGGCTTAGTTGCCTCCTTTGTAAGCGTCAGCCATTGTTCGCTATTATGTTTTCCATAAAAGAAACGAGACGACCAATTTATAACCCAATTCAGTTTTCACGAGAGATTTTTTTCCCCAAAGAGCTACGGAGCTTAAATGAACGGTATGGCTCTTCTGTTGTTCCTTTCCCCTCCCCTCTTCTCTCTCCAAAGTTCATTTCCGTTGGTCCTGTGGCTCTCATTCATTTGATTAAATACCTTTTATTTTCCTCCGCTTCAAACGTTGGGTTGGATAGTTTTCAAGCAGGAAGCAACGCAGTGAGGAGAGATGGAGGGGGGCTTTTTTGAGACCTTGTCATGTAGATGCCTGGATGTTGGAGGGAGGAAAGTGGAAAAATGAGGTAGGGAGATACCTCCAGTTCCCTTTAATGGAATGACACTCAAAGGGTGGCTTAGAGGTATCCATTCACCACGTCTGCAAGTTTCAAGCGAGAATGGCAATCAACACGGAGCAGCCCAAGGCATAATGGCATGGATTTAGATGGAGAGATCATGCGAAACATCACATAAAACAAAAAGAAACATACTAAGATGTAGATTTCTTTTCCTCTCTGTCCAACTCTTCTTCTCAAATCTTCACCAGGCATATGTACATTTCAAAATACTCTAGCCTATGCTTATTCTCTTGCCTCAAAGACCAGGTCTCACATTCACTCAAACCTTTAATAATCTTTTATTTAACACATCTTTACCTTGTCATAATCTTACCTTCCCTACATGGAATGGTTTATGTATGAATATTTTAGTCTATGTATGCGTGGGATTTTTGCCTTTGTTTTGCATGTATTTGCATTCTGTTTTGCAGGTGGTGTCCTAAAAACCCCCTGTCACACGCTCTTGTGGCGGAGAATCCTGAGAAATAAGGCTGGGAGCCGCTTGAGTAGCCAAGTTTACAAGCGAGACTTAAATCTTAAGTAAGGTTCAGAACACACGAGTTTTACTATGACACAAAGAGAATTATTATGAACCGACACTAATTGGATTGCTTAGACCGCAATGATAAGTTATGGGAGGATCACTCCAGTACAGATAGATATAAATAGTCGCCTCTCCTCGGACAATAATGAATCATTATGATAAAAATAGAAGTCAATGTAAAAATAGTTAAAAAATCGAATTACAAGTGAGAACAAGGTTTAACTCTGCGTAGAAATCAAGCGCGTTCGCAGGGTCATGCGCTTGGGTGTATTAAAATGCTAGCATATTTATTTGCACGTTTGTTGGTTATTGTAAGTTTTGCAAGAACATATGGTCTGTGTTTGTGTGCATTAGATGGCTCTTTGTTTGTTTAGCAAGTAGTTACACTTTATTTTACGAATAATGTCCTAACAACCCCCGCCAAACGTCCTTGTGTGCTCTTACGGGGAATTTTGTAGACGTAGAATATGATAGATTTTGATAAATTTTTTAAACCGGATAGGAAACTACTCTTGGTCGAAACAAAACATAAACTATTTTACGAAACTATACCAATTTGAAAATTCTGCAAGATTCACACAGGTAGGACCACATGATTACAACTCAGTTCCTCATACCCTGCCGAATGGCGAATAATGTCGAAGTGGGAAAATGTATGAATATGAGCTGCAGTGGCCCTGCCCACAGTTCAACTTCGGGTGCCATGGTGCACAATCGTCACAATGTCGTGGTTTCTTGCCTGAAAATTTCGTAGAATAAATTACATGATTGATACTTGGGGGACACGGTTGTCCCCGTGAGCAGAGCGTTGGACTACTGACCGCGGGGACCGAGTTCGATTCCGCGTGATGCCTATGAGCACCCTCAGCTTCCCCCAAGCTGTGCAATTTTAGAAGTACCAGATCTTCCTGGGAAACCACAGGCGGCAAAGGGAAAGGAACTGGCCGCCTGTTATTACCCTGGTGCGTCAATTTTACACACGATTGGGTGAGTTCTATTCACACCTATCAAACTGATATTTGAGTTGAAACGTTAACTGTGGTCTCACTATTTTCTTTCCAAGTATTTTTCCTATCAAAAGGCAGGTTTCGTACGGTTCCTAACCACCATTTTCTTCTATGCATCATAATAACTACCTAGTTTTCACCTGGAATAATTTATTTCTTCGTAGCCCCATGCAGTAATAAGTAAATAAATCTAATTACTTGGGGGTAGTTATTGATCAAAATATTAACTTTGGTGAAAATATTTTAAAAATAAATAACAAATTAAAGTGCATCCTTCGTTAAATTCACTGCATTACTAGTTTTGTAATTTTGAATGCCATCAAGATCGTGTGTTTTGCACTGGTTGAGAGTCTTTTAAGACGTGATATAACAGTCTGGAGATCGACTGGTTCTATAAAAATTAATATACTAAAAAATAAACAGCAAAAAATCCTAGAGAATATGTCTGAGGCTAGATCAAAAAATGAAAATATTATAAATGGAAGAAATATCTTTCAAATATTTGGAATTCCGTCTGTAGACAAGCTGTATAGATATGCCATCATATTAGGAGACTATTTTAATAACAAATATAAAATACCTTATTTAAGTAAAAAGGAATTAACATCCAGGCACAATATTAAGTATTTAATAAAAAAAATATCACGCGCATCAGGGTAGAAGAAAATTGGAAGTTACAGTATATATAATTTTTGTCGAAATACCGAAGGATTTAAGAATATTACATTCAATAAATGCTACTATGAAAGGGAGAATAAAAGACTCTGTTACACATAATGGATTAGGGCTTGGAACAAATCTTGACACAATATATGTAGCTTTATAATTCCCACACTTTAACCTATCATTTTTGTTTATGTGGCACCTGCTATCGAGCCAGAACTGACTGACTTAGCAGGACCAAAATGAGTATTCCATTTATAAATTCTTAATTTATACTTCTGCCATATATTATGAAGATCATATCACTATGGTATGTGATGAAGATTGTCTGTAATTGTATGTTTTATTGATTGTCTGTAATTCTGTTTCATACTATATATGATGAAGATTATACCACTATTGTGTATGATGAAGATATTATGTTATTGTAGTTTGCATTGTATTGAATTATATTCAATAAGAAATAAATTATATGCATAACATACAAAACTTGTACCTGCTTTCATACCATCAAATAATCCTTTCCTAATCCCTTCTCAAATCCACCAAACCAACGTTCTCCGTTCTATCACAACCTTCAACACACCTCTACCTTCAAATATTTCCTCCACCACCTTTCCTGCCTTCTACACATTTCCCCAGGAACTTCCTCTTTGGCCAGCCTATTTAAAACTTAAGCATTTGCCTTCCTCTCTGTCCAACTATTTTCTCCACTCTACTCAACATCTCAAAGGCCATCAATCTTCGCTCGTCCTCTATCCTCAAAGATCAGGTCTCACATCCATTAAACGCCTCGCTCCATATTTAAAATACTTAAATAATATTTCATGCCCATTTTCACTTTTTGCCTCTGTCATCAATCCTCTCCTTCTTTTAAACACTTCTTTCTCGTTTACAGAGGCCTAGCCAGCGTGAAATAACATCCCTCCTTAATTTATTGCTTTCTTTTAGGAGTTTCCGTGGTGGAAATGCCACTTCCCTTCGCAGTTAGGAGGATTTTGAAATGCTGGTGTGGCGTTGAATGGAAAAGGTAAAGTGGACAGTGAAAAAAGCAAACAAAGAAGTGCTGTTCGTGGAAGCGGAAGTGGTTATACGAAAGAGGCGAAGGATACGAAATGGTAAGCATAATGGGATGGAGGAAGGTTTTGTTGGGATAAATTCAAAGAGGGTAGGAAAGGTGAAAAGGGACATATTAGGTGAAATATTGTTAATAAAAAGACAAAGGGGAGAATATTGGGTAACCATGATGGAGAGAGGACAATGTAGGGCATGTATTATGTAGAATAAAAGGAGGTAGGAAATTTGAGGATTTGAAGAATGATTTCTGTTTCTGTGGCATGATAGGGAATTGATATTGATCCAAGGCAAAGCAGTACCCAGATCGATTGCTATAACTGATGAGTAGATCGAATGACCGGTACTAAGATCAGAAACTTGAGATTTCTTAAATTAGAAAGATAGGTTCCACTCCAGATGGTCCAGCATTTTGAGGAACGCGTTCAACTATTATGTGTGTATCGTGTTCATACTTCGAGTGTTGACTGAAGTGTGATTTGAAGCTGCAAGCTTGAAATCAGACGGAAATCCAATCACTAAACATGGGCCGCAATTAAGTCAATTTTGTCATATATGCATGCATGAGCGCTCGTATACGGAGTCCCTAATCATTTTTACATTTTGTTTCATTAAGTACGAGGTGCCTTCATGATCCAACACTTCCAAATATTTTCTCCGAAATGGGAGTAGATATAACGATGCACTTAAACTTGTAATACGGGTCCAATCTTTATAAGTTCAATTCATACATGGCTGCACCAAGTAGGGTATGGAGTTATATAGTTTCCGCTAGACCGAGAAGCGTTTTCAATTATTAAATTAGCATCGTTAAGTACACAAGCACAGCGTGTAATCATCCGTTTTCTCCAAGGAAGAACATCGTGTGACAACGAACCCAAGAACATTCGACCACGGACCATCGGCAAGTTTCAAGCGGGAAAATGTTAACCCTACGAAAGCGTTCTCGGTGACTATGTATTTGATAATGGCTTCGAATTTGCGGACACATTTTCGTCCATCAAAAGATCATGTCACGAAGTACCAGAAGTTTCAATTTTCTGGCATAAGTAGTTTACGGGCCATCTAAAAAAAATATATTCACACAAAACAAGCGAAATGGGTTGGTTATATGCGTATATCTCGCTGATCACGTCCGCTTTAACTCAAATCCCATGAATAACGCATATTAAGGGAAATTATGAAAGCCTGATGTCACTAATATTCAGATTAAAAACTGAGGAGGACGCTATCTGTTAAAGCTATCATTCGGTTTGGGGGTGAGATCGTTCATCTTCATTATGCGCGCGAGTCATCGTTATTTGCGGGATGAAATACGAATATCATTATGCTATGTTTTTCGGAATTTTCGATGAGAAATGGATATCAAAGCGATTGCTGGTGTTGCCACGAATTATCTGAACTCAATTGTATGGAGTTAAGTCTATAAATAAATCGCAAAAGTGGGTAAATGCAATGATAATCAAAGGAAATATCTTTCCCTTTTCTACGCATTCACCCTGTACGTTCAGACACTCATCCCATCTCTTTACCAGCCCTTGATAGCTCCGGCAGCAAAGAAGCATTTTGTCTGCTGTCGCAGCCAACGAGTAACACCTTGTGAACTACGGCATCATCATTTTCAAAATGTTGGACACCCAAATGATTGATTAGGGGCCCGCACAAATGAAAATCATTGGAGGCTAAGTCTGGACTTTTCGGTGGATGTTCCAAGCGTTCCCAATCAAATGTTCGTGAGAGCTGTTTGTCTTGCTGACGTTTGCGACGTACAGGTATTTATTGAACTACTTACCCTCGTAGGACCCGTGAGAGCATATTGTGCTAAAGAGAAAAATCTAGTAATGGCCACCATTAAGTAATGGGCACTTTAAAATATAACTGCGGCAGCGGGCCTAGGTTATTCAAATGGAAGCACAGAATATATATTGCCCTCTATCCAGAATTTAAGATCAAGAAACAAAAATGCGCACCTTTCAAATCTAATCCTCCATGCTGGCGGTTTTGGATATATGCATACAACGCGTAATTGATACCACTCTATATTATTATTTTAACTGCGATAACTCACCCTTGATAAATTGACAAAATATCTGCCCAAGATAAAAGCAATGTCTTTTCATGAGATGTCTCGTAAAATATACTTTAAGACCCCTTAATTACATGCCAAGATGATATCTCTCTGAAAATACACTCCTTTCATCAAGTCATCCAGTCACACTCGATGCGAAATATGCACTCTTTTCGATTTTTTATCATTAATTTCCCAATCCCCATTTAAACATGACCCAACAAGAGCTTCAAATAATTAATTTGTCGTTAATAAATTATGTGAATCCCTTTGGAAGCCATCTGGATGGTATAGTCCTTATTGGGTGGAAGCTAAAATTTCAATCCTTTAAACATCGCCTTCAAAACTTCCAACGTAACCTTTAATGGCGGTCGGATCGATTTGTGATTGCGGAAAGGTTTCGCTGAAATTTGGTTGATTTGTTCGCAGAAGCCTGGCATGGTGAGGTGATAAGTGTCTCGTGGTCATAATAGACTTTTTAAAAATTAATCATGGTTGTTCAATCAATTGAATCCGATAATTATGCTTCAATGACGCGTAATGTGACTCAATTTTCACAAAAAGTATAACGCATTATGCGTAGTATGATATGGAGCATATTTTCTCTTACAACAGAATATATTACCGATCATAATCAATCAATGAACGCGTCGACTTTATGTAGAATTTACAAATGCAACGTGGATGTATTGAGGTGTATACGGCTTTTGAAGTTTGTAAAAACTCAAATCATAATCCTTAAATATTAAAATTTATCAAATTATATGGCATTCGTCCTCAATTTTAAACAGCTTGGAGAAGGCTTAAACTTGTTCAAAATCAAGTCCTCATATTTTCCAGATCGAAATCGGAATTCATTCTATTTTACAACATTTACACCTGCCCCTATATCTACATCATACCCTAAAATCTTACATTAGGAAATGTGACAGGGGGTGTTAGGTCATCAAATAGCATGGTAATTGGCGATGATTACAAATGGATTTTTTTATTTTCGAAAAGTTTCTATTGTCACTCATCTACATATACACAATTCCACGCAAGGGCGCGTAGCGGGAGGTGTTAGGGCACCAGCCATTCGTGCGCTCCGTAAATATACGAAAATCGTTTACATACTCGGGATAACAGAGAGGAGAACATAGCGACATTAACTACGTCATGATATTTACCGCTGTGTTCACAAATTGTGTGAGAGAAAAAAGGAACAATGAATATCAAAGAAGACAGAATTATTCCCACTGTGTAGGCATTAAACTCGAATGATTCGTGCTTAAATAATAGTTTAAATTACCCAAGCAATATCCGCGTTTCCTGGGCCTGTCTGTCAGGTTACCCAACAATAGCGTTAAGCTTTCTGCTCGTCTACGAATATTATCATTGAAACGGACAGATTTTTCCCCGCATCCTTTTCAATACTGAAATTGGGTCCTTTCCAAATGCCCAACGCGTATTCAAGGCGAGGTCAAAGGAGTGAGACGCGGCACATCTCCTAAACCTTTCAACTCCATTCTCCAAAAGCAATCCACGACACTCGATTAATACCATCACCTTCTCAAACAGTCAAAATAGCTAAAATCTCATCCATTTGTATTGGCAACGAATCATGCCGGTCTGTAATTGACGCGACGATTTAAATACCTTCCAAAGCCTTAGTGCCTACGAGCCGAGAAAGATTTCACCGCTGTGTGTATTATGCTGAAGATATAATATTTACTATAGGCAGAAAACTATCGATATTCCAGGCCATCGATAGTAAGTGGCAATTTGTAAACCTACTATTGATCGTTTACGATAGTACTCAAGTCAATTTTATGCCATTGTATTTCCAAATAAAAATGTTTATACACTAGTTTGGAATCAAACATTTTTAATTTAATGTCATTATCGTAAATTAAAGTAATATGATTGAAGTTCATAAGAGGCTTTTGAAACTTGGGCATCGAGAAGGATGAAAAAATCAAAATGGACGGAATGGAAAACAAACGAAAAGGCATTAGGCATGGCGGGGGAGGAGAGAGGATTTTTGGGAATGGTCCAAAGGAAGCAGGAAAAGTGGATTTAGAGTATTTTGAATGGGGATGGACTGTTGAAGACAGTGAGATAGATGGTAACTTTAGGCAAGCGATCAAGTAGAAGGAATAGGGTAGGTATGTTGAACGGAATGAAGGGAAGAAGGAAGTATGCGGAATTGAAGAACAGCTTAATGTAGTGTGGGATGTCAGGTTGATCTTGTTAGACGAGGCTAAGAAGCGCAGTGATGCTAATTCCGTGTCCACACAAAACCTACTTTAAACGGTAGACTAGTAAATAATAATAATCATTATTCAAATTTAGTAAAGATTTAAAAATGCATTTAAATTAGCCTAATCTTCTCACACAATTTTATTTGCAATTGTTGAAATGGGAATAGTGAATTACGATTAATATAATTGTAATAGTTATTTGCATTTCAATAAAACATAATCCTGATATTTTTTCTAATTTGGAACAAAAAGAGTGACAATATGATAATGACAGTTTCCTCTAAATGAGAACAGCAGTATTCTTCTTCACGCCATAAATATCTGACGAACATCTAACACAGGCTTGTTTTGTATGGTTATCGTATCTATGCCGCGGGCGGTAAAAATATTGCGTGACATACACGTATTAATTATGAGTGAAACTGTCGCATGTGTGCACCAATCTTCACTTATCAGTATTTTACCTGAATCGAAAGTCCCTAACATCGATGGTTAAATCTACTAGCGAGACCACTCAATGATCAGGAGTAGCAACATCATTGACTGCGCGACCGATAGTTCTCTGGGAAAAACATTTAGGATGAAGACTGCTTCGGAGCATACGTGTACCAGTAATCGAGGTAGTAATGTCGATATAAAATCACGAGAAACGCGAGACATTATCAAGCTATCGCCGGCGGAGAGTGAAGCCGGTGTTAAGACTTATACCTCCCGGTACTTACGAGAGCTGATTTTATCGCGGGTCGTAAAAATACCCTTTGCGAGACGGGCGTTTTGAACTGTTTTAAAAAGGAGAAGAACATTCCCTTTCCATGTTCAGCACTCGGGTTGACACAAATCCAGTGAAGCAGGAAATGAACACTTACACAATACCGCAATACGCCCTTGTGGCAAGCCGCTACAAGGGCGTATGGCGGTGGGTGTAAGGGCAACAGCCACGCATGCAGAAAACTTAGTTCATCAATGCATGAATGAATATATATATATATATATATATATATATATACATATACATATTTATATACACATATATATATATATATATATATATATATGAAGGATTCTGCATTCTCGGGTTTCAACGCGTTGTTGTTTAATACTGACAACAGTTTCGCCGAAGTTGCATTTTCATATATATATATATATATACACACACACATATATATACATAAATTCGAAATAGAACGCTCTTCGGCGAAGCACAAATATATAAAAACACAGATGTAGATTTTTTAGCCATAGAAACACAAAGAAAGGACAGTCACATATGTTGTTGTGAGTACTGTTGGCGAGTTGCTGAGTGGCCGTGCCATCAAAACAACATATGTGAGTGTCCTTTCTTTGCGTTTCTATGGTTTAAAAATCTACATCTGTGTTTATATATATATACATATATATATATATATAATATATATATATATATATATATATATATATATGTGTGTGTGTGTGTGTGTGTGTGTGTGTGTGTGTGTGTGTGTGTGTGTGTGTGTGTGTGTGTATATATATACAGGTATATATATTTAATCGTTAAATTCTAATCTTTAAGTTAATATAATCAGACTCTTTGGTTCTATTTTGATATGATTGCGTATCTTGCGAGGGAAAACGGGTACTCGAAATTATCACGGATTCAATCTCTCTTATTTTATCTCGATGTTGGAATCTAAAAATAAATGCAAATTTGATGCCATAATTATTCCCTCTCTGTAGCATTAAAACCAAGGTGTCTTGTACCGTTCTAAAAGCCCAAGTCTTCCCTGATCTCTTCGTAAATCATGGGGGTTCTGACCTAATTCCTCCAACTCACCCCATACGCGCTCACTCATTTAGCAATTTTTAATAAGCTTAGCTGGTTTCCTCTGAGACTTGTCCAAACCTTTAATTAACATTTTCTCCAATCGATCCCAGCTACTCTGCCACGTATTCCATATGTGGCCAAACTAATGAGAAACATCAACTCACTCTTCATCTTTTCATTACATTTTTCTACGATCAATCTAAGGAAATCAAGCTATTTTTAAGACTAACCGGCGTATAATTCATAAAAGATATCTTGGAATAGTATCAAACATTTATTACTTTTTATTTAATTATATTCATATAATAAGTGCACCCCTAGAAAGACCTGAAATTTGTGTACCACCCAAGTGCTTTACTTGTTCTAAAAATATTAAAAAGATATAAAAAAGTTCAAAGGAAGGCAGCAAGATATGTACTCGGAAGGTACAAAAGAACAGATAGTGTCACAGAAATGTTAGATATACTGAAATGGGAGAGTTTGAAAAATAGAAGAAAAAGGAGTAGGATAGGCGCGATGTAGATAATTGTCAAAAAGGACGAAGCGTGGGAAGATTTATGGCAAGGGATAGAAAAGCCTAACTTTTAGGGAAAAAACGACCACATTTTTTAAATAAAAAAAAGAACGCAAATAACAAATAAGAAAAAATACTCTTTTTTAAATAGAACTATTATTTAATGGAACCAGCTTCCTGGAGGTTTGTTTGAGCCCTTTCCATCCAATTTTAGAAGTTTTAAGTATAAATGTAAAGCAGCCACTGGGCAATAAACTTCATTGTAGTTATTAAAATATTGTTTGTATGTGATGTGGACGGCATTTTGTATGTGATGTGGAAGTTTGTTTGTATGTGATGTGGAAGTGTCATTGTATGTAAGAATATTTGTTCCCTTATCTGTTTTTCTAGTGCGTGTATAAATGCATTTTTCGTTGTAAGAGTTATCTTTGACCAAACTTGACCGTTGCCACCAGGAAAATCGCCTAATTGCAACGTAATTCTAAAATAATAATAATAATAATAAAATGCTTGACTCGATCACATCTATTTCATGATTTATGTCTTGATCTTCTATTCTTTAATTCCTAAACTACAGTGTTCCTTGCATTCCGATTTGCAATATTGGAAAAGAAAAAGTTGATCAGGAGCGCACACCTTAATTGGTACAAATTTTATTAACCTGCAAATCACCGATAGTTTGCGTGGTAGGGGTCGAATACACACCAGACTGATTTTTAACGGAATATTTTTTCCCCTAGCGCGGTCGGACAACGTTATTCTGATCACATATCGTTCGTGGGAAAAGTGACATTTTTGTTCTACAATCTGATCTACACCTAATCTCTCTAATTTTATTCACATTATCTCACCTTCCATAGTACGACGGGGATAATAATACATTTTCCAAATCACAGCTAAGAGACCTCCTTCCAATTTATACAAGAGCTCCAATCTGTAATTTAACCTTCGCTCCGTGAGTGATTCCCAGCCTAGCTGCACTAATATTTTGGATTCGCTACTAACTTTATCATTACAACGTTTTACAAATCTAACTCATCTACGCTAGAGACGATCCAAATCGGCAAATCAACCCAACTTCGCGAGGATCCCATATACGTCACGTTACTTGCAGCATACTCTAAATGAGGCCTAATTAGCGACAGATAACATTCCTCTTTGAGCTTTTCAAGACATTTACCCAGAACTCTTCTATTAAATCCTAGTACTCTGTTAGCTTTTCCACATATTCTATATTCAGCATTACTGCTAAAGAGACTCCCTTCCAATTTATGCAAGAGCTCCAATCTGTAATTTAACCTTCGCTCCGTGAGTGATTCCCAGCCTAGCAGCTCTAATATTTTGCATACGTTACTAGTTTATCATAACAACATTATACAAAAATAGCTCCTCATCGTTGCACGCGATCCAATTCCGTAATCAATCCAACTTCATGAGGATCCCATATACTAGCAGCATATTCTAAACGAGGCCAAACCTACGACAGATGACATTTTTCTTTCACCTTTTCATCATATTTCACATTTACCTAGTACTCTTCTAATAAACCCTAATGTTTTGCTAGCGTGTGCATATATTCCCCATATGTGTTTCCGCCAGGAGACATCATTATGAGGGTAAGGCCTAGGTATTTAATTGAGTCTACACATTCCACTTCGGTGTTCCCAATTCTGTAGGCGTTCGGGAGGGAATTGCTCTTTTTAAAAAAATGTATGACTACGCACTTTTTAAAGTTTAATTCTAATTTCCAAGCGTCGCACAAGCGTTGTATAGCATTAATTAAGGTCATCTGGTAAAGCTGCTGCGTCCTCAGTATCACGGTAAATCACTGCATCGTCGACAAATAAACGTGTCTTACTAGTGAGTACAGAGTCAATTTCGTTAATGTAAAGTAGGAATAAAATAGGTCCTATTAGACTTCCCTGGGGAACACCTGAAGTATCTTCTACTGCATTTGAGCTAACTCCATCTATCACTACTCTTTGAAGCCGACCATTCTTTAAGTCTTTAATTCAACCCAGGATATTTTTATCTATGCCATACGTTTCTAGCTTTGTAATTAGTTAACTATGCGCTTTTTTGTCGAAGGTTTTCTTAAAATCTAGAAAAATCGCGTCTACTGGAACATTGCTCTCTCCCTAAGTAAGAATATTGTGAACAACAAGCGGTAGTTATGTCTCGTAGGATCTACATTTTCGGAAACCGTGCTAATTTTTCATAAATAAATCCTGAAAATCATGACTATCGAGGTACCTCACGAGTCAACTAGTAGCTTTATGCTCCATGAACTTTCTCAAAATGGATGTGAGGGAAAAATAGGTCTAGAAATAGGTAATTGCTCGATTCCTCATTGCCTCCGTTTTAAAATATTGGTGTTACGTTAGCCATTTTCCAATCTCTGGGAACCTTGTGTTCTACCAGCGACTTCCTAAATATTATTTCTAGATATGGAGCATTTTTCGAAGTTAGATCCTACAAATATACGAGCGAGTATTTCATCGCGCCCGGAGGATTTATTAGGCTTAATTTTTTCAGCAAACGTTCTATTCCCTATACCTTATACACAAACATCCACCTGAAAGCGATTGGACATCGATTAGGAGTTTCATGAAGTCCCGGGATATCCAATGTGTCGTGGTTAGGAGGGGGGTTTTAAAGAGGAGGTGGGGAAGGAGCGAGGAATACCGGGAATATTTCCGTTCCGTGATCACCAGCAACTCAGACGAGGAGGGATGGAAACCGAGATCGATTAAGCCTAAGCGATGAATCGGAAATAACAGAGAGGTTCATTTGCTAGGCCTCTCTTTCCCCCACACACTTCCCTCCTCCCTTCACAAACCATATTCTCAGATTTTTCTGGCTTCAAATTAAATAAAAAGTTCGAGACCAATCGAATGTTGAGTGAATCGCTTCGAGGATGATGGATGACAACGTGTCTGTGTATTTCCGCTCACGTTCACATGTCCTGCTTCGAGTCCACAATTAAATCGAGTTTGAAAAGAAAATGCAAATGGCGACTTGGATGTCACGGCTTCATTATTGCGAATGATGGTTATACTCCAACCAACAAGCGATTCCGCGTACAACAATGCCTATTGCTCGATCGCAAGAGATTTATAATTGGGACATTGGAAGCAAAAACCAATAGTAATATGCCATAAAATTATGATTAGATCGCCAACTAAATGCCCATTGACTCGAAAGTCAATCAAAAGAGATTTTTAAGCGACAACTGTTCATTATTTAAACGAATAAAAACGCTTGGATCAATCAAATTTCAATCAGTTTATATAAATTTTGGTGAACTTTATGCTTGATGGAGGATACCCCCAGACATTTACTAGCGAGGGAAGAAGTAAGGGAATTCCAGTAACCTACGAGTGACCTGCAGTAACCTTCATCGCAAATAGGAACGTCAAAAAAACTTGTAATCGGAAATCGAAATGTTCCCTCCCGAACCCCTGAATGAGGGTTCCCTCCCGAACGCCTACTGTAACACTAATACCGAAATAGCAAGCGTAAAATCGATCAAATAATTAGGTGTCACAGGGATGTTGGATAGAATGAAAGGTAAAAGGAGGTATTTAGAATTGAATAGGGGCTAATTGTATTGTTGGATGCTAGGTTGTGTTTTTCTAGGAAAGGTTAGAAAATTGTCGCTCTAGCGTTTGGTAGCTTGTGTACACCCAAAACCTACCAATAATATATATGTATATGTACATTATATATGTATATGTACACACACACACAAACATATATATATATATATATATATATATATATATATATACATATATATATATATATATATATATACACATACATACATATATATATGTACACACACACACACACACACATATATATATATATATCCATATATGGAACACATAAAAAAGATCTCCTAAAAGAGTACTGGGGTGATGTGATGAGAAGGTTATAGAGAAATACTATATTTCGCTAGTTGGGCCTAATTTAGAATATGCTGCTAGTATATGGCATCCTTACAAAGTTGGATTGACTGCCGAATTGAATTGCGTGAAGCGTAGAGGAGCTAGATTTGTAAAACATTTTTAAGATAAACTAAGTAGCGTATCGAAATTATTAGAGGAGGTAAGCTGGGACTTTTTCACGTAACGAAGGTTAATTTACATATTAAATCGTTTGCATAAATTGGAAGGACTTTTCCTTAGCGATGCTGTTGAAAATGCATTATTAGCCACATTGTACCACGGTACGAGAGACCGTGTCAATAATATGAAAGATATTAAGTGTGGAACAGATAGATATAAGATGTCATTTTCCCAATACCAAACAATATTTTATATGTTGTATTATTTATTTATTAGTTATTAGATAAAATGTATTACTTATTGTTTGTAAAATTTATTACTTATTGGTAAAAAGAGTGCTTCGTAAATGTGACGAAAAAGTGAAGGAACGATGTTCTCTTGCCCTAGTCAGGCCCCACCTAGAGTATGCAGCCAGTATATGGGATCCTCAAGACATAAATTTAATTTCGGAATTGGATCGAGTTCAGCGGAGGGGGGCTAGATTTGTCAAAAATTGTTATGACCAACGCAGTAGCGTAACTACTTTGCTAGAAAATTTAGGCTGGGATTCCCTTACACAGCGGCGTTTACAATATAGATTAAACCTATTACAAACATTTAATAAGGGTCCTTTTCCGATGACATCAAGAACATAATACGAACCCCAACGTATTACGGGCGGAGGGATCACGAATGTAAGATTAGAGAGATAGACTGCAAGACTGACAGGTTTAAATGGTAATTTTTTCCAAGAACAATAAGAGACCAGAATACTTGTAATCGAAATCCCCCAGGAGTCGGCTCGAAATAATAAGAATTAACCTACAAGGTAGCGACTGCGAATGGTTATACGATTATATTTATATATAATTTTTAACAGGTTCCCCTCACCTTTTACCATCCATTTGAAAAACCCTAACCCCCTCATCCCTTACCCTTTCCTCCTGGTGCTGCACCCCCTGCCACACACCTTTTTGGTGGCTCGCAGGGTATAGATGTAGATGTAGAAGACCATCCGACTACGCGCTAGGGGGAAAAATATTTTGTGCTGAAACTAATCTGGTGCGTAATCACCCCCTTTCACAGACCCTAGCAGTGGCTTGGTACCCTGGTACCCATGGTATCCTGCCTGCCGTGCTGGGTAGAATGTACTATACATGCATCTAGATACGAGTTATTGGCAAAAAACAGAATGGGTTAAAAATCTATCGGTTGCGCCATGTGGTGATATCAATCCTGGAATGCTAAACCGAACTTGTTGGTTGATTGTTAGTCAAAAATTAATTCTTGAATCACTCAAACAATTAAAATAATTTAGCACATACTACCCTTAATCGACAGCAACCGCCATTACTCATTTGTAACCAGGAGTAGTTATTAGACCCTACTTATAAAAAGTTTAAAGATGAAAAAAATTCCTCTACGTTCTTTGCTTGCGTTTTATTTGCCCAACAGGCTTTTGCCAATGCCTAGTTTATTTTATAATTCTTTTGGGAGTCTTCTTTTGCGCCAAGAGGCATTTGACCTCAGCTTCGGTAAAGATTTGATCATATAGCTACGTCATCAAACCAAGTGCGCAGACATGGCTTCAATTATTCACTCTCCATTCGAGCGTGGAGTAATCTCTAGCGCTCATTGCGATGCAATCAATTTTTAACGTCATCCATCACAGGTCCATTGGAGTCTGCAATACAATGCAGCATACGTAGGGTAATCATCTTTAGTGAAATTAATTCGGAGTAGGTTAAATTTTTTGATTGCATTTCCCAAAAAAATACCGTTCAAAATTTATGAAATCTTTTTATATAGCTTTTTTTAACAAGTCTTTTAATATAGTCCATATATATTAATGAAATGCCTAAGGGGTTATCCAAATTTTAGTAACTTCCAATATCTATCTTTTTTATTTTATTTGTTGGTTATTGTATCGAATAAGTATAAAGTTAAAGACAAGTTTTGTATGGGCACAGAATAAACATGCCTATATTACTTAGCCTCGGCTAACATGACACAACCTGATGTCCATTATTATGATGAATCCTTCTTCAATTCCTCATAAATTCTACCTTGCTTTATTCCACCCATCATGACCACTCTATTTCTCTCATTGCCTTAATTAACTAACATTCTCACACCTATCATCCCATCACCGATCAATACGACCTTCATCCATTTTTCCAGCCTCATTATGATTTCTCCCAACAATCCCCTCTCCCCTCCCACTACACCCAACACTTCCTCATTTGTTTTCCTTTAGGTCCACTTCACCTTCTCCATCCTTCTCCACACCCACATTTCAAGAGCTTCTAATCTAAGCCTATCATCCTGCTTCAGTGACCATGTTTTCTCATGAGCTGTACATAACTACGCTCCATATCAAAGTTTTAACGAGCCTTTTCTTAACATCCTCACTCAGCATCCCTGTCAACAATACTCCCCTCCTTGGGAAAGATTATTTGCCTAATGCAATTCATCTCCTTATGTCTCAACTACTTTGACCATTTTGATCCAAAACACTTGTGAGACACGTAAAGTGTTCCATACCTGCTCTAGTTTATGAACCTCTATTTTAATATTTAACTTAGCCTTCCTCTCTATCGTAATCCGCATAAACTCAGTATTGTTTACATTTATCCTCATCCTATAACTATCGCACTTCAATACCAATTTGCTCAGAAATGCTTGCTACCACGTGGCTGACTGGCTAACTAAAGCTTGATCATTCGCAAACCCAATGAATGTTATGAAACATTCGGCTACATACGGCTTCGTCCGTTTTATTTTACCTTAACGACTAATTATATAAGTGATAGTTTGATGCAATTATCTTATTTTCGTGCTGAACCACATTTTGCATATGGAATAAAAGGTTTCATTCTTCACTTATCATTTTTCCCTCTGCATTACAGCCTTCAACTTGTTATCGCCAATCAAAATAGCATGCGCCCACTTTTCTTGCCTTAAGAGTTACAAACAGCAATAAGAACACAATAAAAACATTACTCAACTTAATTTCCTTAAAATTTTACACTGGTTTGTTCACTATGCAATTTTTATTGAATATTAAATAATCTTAGCATTCGTGCGTGCATATAAATGATACAGTTGATTTTTTGAAAAACTTGGTTGATCATACACATGACAAAATGAATTTTAAGAGGGCTATGAAAATTTAATTTATATTTAATCCTTGCCAAGTGACGGAATCTCATCATTTTTACATTTAAAATTCAACGATAAACTTACCCAAAAAATTATGAGAACTATCATATTTTATATGCTCCCTTTAACATTCATTCGTCACTCAATATGACAGCAAATTCACTTTTCCTGTTTTCATAGAATTTCTCCCAACAACCTACTCTCTAACCTCACCATCATTAGGCACTTTTTTCCCCTTTTAATCGGTCGCTTAGGGTCTGATCAATCAGTAAGACAGGACTCCTTTAAATGATATGTACCAAATTACATGGATTTTTTTAGTAAAATGTTGGTATTGATGAGGAAAAAATGGAAGAGTGAAGACGTTCCTGGGGTTTATCGCAAGATAGAACTTGATTCAAACGTCACACAGGAGGAGGTCAGCCTCCATTCAATCTATATGAGAGTCTAAGGTTAACTGTTAGCTAAGGAGAAATTTTGCGGTAGTCCGGATATGTAAGTCCTGAAAAAAATATTCACAGGTGGCACTATCGAGTAGGAATCCCACGACGTGAGCCACACGCTGAATTCATTTCAGCTCTGGAGAACGACCTCCAGGATGGAGGACCGCGACTAATCCTGACCTCTCTGGAGAGGGCAGCACGACCAACTGTCCGCCATTATGCACGGTCGACGGTTCGCATAGAAGGGATCCCTTCACCCGTGAGGAAACTGCACGCTAGACGCGGAGGGCGTCGCGAAAACACACGCAAATACGCTCCGTGGCGCGCAGAATTTTTTTTAAGCCGCGCTCGAAGCGCAGTATTCCTCGTGTCGATGTGTCCTTTCCTTTGGCCGGTTCCCCGACGTTACATATTCACAGAGCACCGGAGAGGAAATAGGAACCGACCAAATCCAATTTGATAACACAGTGATTCACAGAAGTAATGCGATTCCAAGACAAGAATCTGTATCTATCTCCACTCTGATAGTTGAGTAGGAATAACATCGACGTCCCTATGGTAACGCGAATACTATGGAAACAGCCCAAAATATTTTGACCACTCAAAAGTTAATTGCTTTCGTAATTTGTAATTATTGGTACTACTCTACCGTTTAACATCATTGCAGAGCATCGCTACCTTCCTAAGCTCCGTCTAACAAGACAAATCCTGACACATTCCCAAACTGAATCAAATTATTTCATTGAATTTATCAAAATGAAATTAATTATGATATGATGAATATGAATATTAAACAAATTTGTTCTTATTTAAAATCCACGCAATCTGTATGTATGATGAACCTATTTGTTCGTTTTTACGGTTGGTGACCTAACACCCCCCGCCACACGCCCTTGCGGCGGCTTGCGGGGTATTATGTAGATGTAGATGTAGATTTATGGAGCAGAATTTTTCAGACTATTCAGAGAATTTCACTTTAATAAAACAACTATTATGACCAGGCAGTCTACAATTGAAGGTAGATTTTAAATGGATACAGACTGAACAGGGACACATGTTTTTGTCTATGCCAACAGAGCAACACCTGAACTACGACCAACACATCTTTAATTTCACTTACTTCCTTCCTCCATTCATTCAACCCAACATACCTATCCTTTTCCCCCCTCTACCTACCATGTATAACATTCCCCCTCTATCACAGTCTTCAATATCCCACTACTAATCAATATGCTCAACGTCCATCTTTCCTGCGTTCTTTTGATTTCACCCAACAATATCCTCTCTTCCCCCTGCATGCCTAGCAATTACTCATTTGTTATCCTTTTTGTCCACTTCACCTTTTCCATCCTTTTAACAATATCCTCTCTTCCCCCTGCATGCCTAGCAATTACTCATTTGTTATCCTTTTTGTCCACTTCACCTTTTCCATCCTTTTCAAAACCTAAGTTTCAGAGATATCCAATATACGTATATCATCCTGCAGAAATGGCCATGTTTCCGCGCCGTACATAACCACTCTCATTATCTAAGATTTGACCAGCCTCATCTTAACCTCCTTTCTCAACGTCCCTGTCATCAATTCACTCCTCTTTGTGAAAGCCTTTGTCAAATGCAATTCTTCTTCTTATGTCCCTCCTGCTTTGATTATTTTGGTTCAGAACACTTCCGAAATAGATGAACTGTTCCATATGCTCTAGTTTTTACCTTCCTATTTTGACGTTTCACTTAGCCTTGCTCTTTCTCGAAAACAGCATAACCTTGGTTTAATTTTCAAAATCATTAAGTTGAATTGAAAAAATTCAATTGAATTTTCCTCTCTGTCTGTATCTGCTTCTGTTCAAGACCCAGTGTTTCCACTTCTTACATTCATACTAGGAACATGAAACTTACATCATTTTACGCGGAAAATTATTGTCATTGATTATATAATATAATATACATATATCATAATCCGTTTTAGCTTCCCCGCCAATTCTTAGTAGCGAAGAGTTATCTAATATATATATATATATATATATGTATATACAGGGTTCGTCCGGAAAATAAGTGTACTGATTTTTTCCCGCCGCTCCAGGCGCGCTCAGCACCGCTCTGACGGGCTGCGATTGGAGGGGGGTATGTTGGCAAGCGACGCTGAAAAAGGCAGTCGGCTCTGAGCTGTGGTGTAGTGAGGAGCTCTGTTAACGCGAACCTCCACGCTCGACCCACGTCACGGAACGCGATGCCGAAGTTTTTGGAGCAGCGTTATTCCATCAAATTTGCGGTAAAGCTTGGGAAATCGTCTACCGAAACTGTCGGTATGATTAACCAGGCTTACGGGGAGTCAGCCATGTCCAGAAACATGATCTTTCGGTGGCACAAGATGTTCGTGGAGGGCAGAGAAGAGGTCGACTACGAACCACGACCTGGACGCCCATCAACGGCACTCACCGACGAAAATGTGCGAAACGTTCGCGATGTACTGAACTCTGATCGTCGTCTTAGTGTTCGGATGATAGTGCGGAGTGGCACACCCCATCATCACCCCGTCAAAAGAAAGCTCGCATGAGCAAATCTCGGATCAAGGCGATGCTCATTGTCTTTTTTGACAAAAGGGGAGTCGTCCACTACGAATTTGTACCTGAACGACAAACTGTAAATGCTGCATTTTACGTCCAAGTGCTCGACAGGCTTCGAAAACGAGTCGCCCGCGTCCGGCCAGCGATCAAAAACATCTGGCGGCTGCATCACGACAATGCGCCGTCTCACACCGCGCTCGTCGTGTCGGACTTCTTGGCCAAGCACGGCGTGGCAACGCTGCCGCACCCGCCCTACAGCCCGGACTTGGCACCACCGGACTTCTTTCTCTTCCCGAAGATAAAGAGGAGTTTGAAAGGAACGCGATACGGGACTTTGGACGCCGTCAAAGAGGCCGTGACGACGTGTCTTCGAGAGGTTCCCGATGATGCCTTCGCGGGAGCGTTCCAGGAATGGGAACGCCGCTGGAACAAGTGTATCGATTCACAAGGGTCCTATTTTGAGGAATATTAGCTTAAGATATGTAAAAGTGTAATAAATTTTTTTTCCTGAGCTCAGTACACTTATTTTCCGGACGAACCCTGTATATATATATATATATAGTATATATATATATATATATATATATATATATATATATATATATATATATATATATATATATATATATATATATATGTAACTTTTATATTTTATTCCCGTAAATTAAGTATTAGTCTGCGCTCAGCGGGTTTTTTTATTAATATATGCGCGACAAAAGCAAGTTGCTCGGTCACATAATGATAACAGCGCCACTAAACTTGAACCAACTAATACTTAAACATTCTGACAGTATTTTCTTTCTGTTTCGTAAACTATATCGATGGACTTCAGCTAGTTTTCAATTTTTTAATTATAATGCATGCCGCTGTGTTCTCCATAAGGACAGTAGATATGATATTTTTATTGGATCAACCGTTTATCTTTTAATCAATTCCTCCCGCAAGATCTCGTGCAAAAAAGGTTATTTTCATGTCAAATTATTTGGAAAACCAGAAGATCGAAGATATGTTTTCAGTTTGTTAAAAAATAAAAATAATTTTGCCATTGAATGTACCAAGTTTTGTGTAATTGACACATGCTTATGATAACGGACAAACCTCAATTATCAACAATATAACCTGTGAACTAAACTCGACGCAGAACACCTTGAAAATTTCGCTATTGTGTTAGCAATATTGAGAATGTTTGATATTTGATGACAACTCATTAGCGGCATATCTAATATTTCTCTTTATTAATTCAAAGATTATAAAAATAATATTCGAACGTAAACACAAGGTCGTGTTCGGCAGCGGTGCATGCTCAAGTGACCAGCAAAACTTTTCCGGTGTCCCCCGGCGGTCCCTTCTCTACGTGGGACGAGTAGAATTAGCTACAACTACCGATGATATCACCAGATATCTTCAAAAGAAATTTCCTAATAGTGATTTTGTTTGTGAAAACTTATATGCTGGTGAGAATTTTCGTTCCTTTAAAGTAGACGCACCACTGAATTTACGAGAAGATTTATTTAAATGTGAAATCTGGCCCCAGGGAGTGAAGATAGGAAAATTCTTCCCATCGAAAAGGTTTAGTCTACCCTCCTCACCTGCGATGGACACAGATGTGGTAGTTGCTCCTAATCAAACGTCATATGATACTGTAGGTATCCAGACCGGAATGGTCACACGGAGACAAACGAACTCTATGAAAAAAGACTCCACGAACCTGTGACTATACTCGGAAAATTTCGGCGAACCCACCAAAAGGTTAACCGTGACGAAAGACCGACCTGTTTCATGTAAAAGTGGATCTGAGTTAAAAATCTTAGTGCTAAATATTCAGTGCTTAAGTAACAAACTTGTGGGTCTTGAAGCTGTGACTACAAGTGAAAAACCTGACATAATCTGTATCTGTGAACATTGGCTAAAAGACGTGACTGTATCAATCCCAGGTTATGTAATTGGTGACGCTTTCTGCCGTCAAAATCATCAACATGGTGGTGTTGTTATTTTTGTCAAAGATAGCCTAGTTTTTAATTCTATTTCACGTAACATAAGTAAACTCAATGATGAATTAACGTTTGAATGCTCGGCTGTAAGGCTTACAATGGCTGACCATGCTTTGGTTGTCCTGGTTATTTATAGGTCTCCCCTGGCTTGCTATGTGTCATTTCTCGAAAAACTCGAGAATTTATTGTATAATATAACTAATCATTCGTCCAGACCCACAATTATACTTACTGGGGACCTCAATTGCAACCTGATGGTTGATGGTAAAGATCAAAGACAACTATTGCAAGTTTTTGACACATATAACATGAAACCACTAGTAAGTTCCCCTACCAGGATAACAGCAAAGAGTAAAACTCTGTTAGACAATGTCTTCACAGATTATCCTGAAAGCAGTACTGAAACCAAAGTATTTGATCCTGCAGTGTCAGATCACTCCGTGATTTTGTCTACTTTTTATTTGTGTAAAAATGCTTCATCATCATCATCCAGGGCCTTTAAATACCAGAGGTACTTCAGTGAGTCGAATGTTAACTATTTTCGGGTGTTGCTTAACCAGCACAACTGGGTGGGGTCATTTCAGTTGGCCAATGTTAATGAAAATTTCGAAGTCTTCTACAGTTACTTCATACATTACCTAAACCTTGCTTTTCCTTACGAGCCAGTTAAAATTAGGAGAGGTAATAAGAAAAGCTGGCTTACGCCCGAAATCCGCAGTATGTCAAAAAAATTGAAAACTATGTACTTACAGATTGAATCTTCTAGTGACAGCACAACATACCAGCTTTACTCCCAGCAAAAAAGAGAGTTCAGGTATTTAATAAAGCAGGCAAAAAAGGAGTATAATGACAGGCGGATTAGGAATGCCTCTAATTTCTCAAAAGTAGCATGGGAAATCATAAAAAGCAACAGCAACTTAAATTCCATGGTTTTGCCTCTCCAGGTAAATGATAACATTGGCAACTTAATCACGGAACCAGGTAAAATATCCAATGCTTTTAATAAAGCTTTTTTGTCTCTACCTAATTCCCCACATCCTGTGCCTTCAGGGCCCATGTCAATCAATAATGCAACTGATACATCAATGTATCTTAAACCCTGTGATGTGAGTGAATTATGCTATTATCTCAATAAGATAGGGAAAAAACACTCTGCTGACATTGATGGTGTGACTGGAAAGTTATTAAAAGACTGTGGAGATCTCATTCTAGCACCACTGCTAATGCTGGTGAACCAGTCCTTGGCTGAGGGCATTTACCCGAATTCCCTTAAAATGGCTAAGGTTTTACCAATTTATAAGAACAAAGGGGACCGAAACGATTTAAAAAACTATAGACCAATATCTATCATTTCACAATTTGGTAAAATTCTCGAGTGTGTTTTCTGCAAAAGACTGGTTGATTATCTTGAAAGCCAAAATGTGCTATCAGACAACCAGTTTGGCTTCCGCAAGGGAAAGTCTACTAATCTTGCTCTTTTTGAAGCTATCAATTATATAATTCAAGAGATTGACTCTAAATGTAAGGTTTTGGGAATTTTCTATGATCTGAGCAAAGCATTTGATACTGTAGACCACAGTAAGTTGATATCAAAATGTGAGCTATTGGGCATCAGGGGAGTAGCACTGAGCTGGCTAAAGTCCTATCTTGCAAATCGGCAACAAAGGGTGGCCTACAAAAATGATGGAGAAATTTTCCTCTCCACCCCCCTGGAGGTCAACAGAGGGGTACCACAGGGGTCAGTGCTTGGACCTATACTTTTTCTAATTTTTATTAATGATCTTCCTGGGCAGCTGCAGTTAAATGGTTCTAAAAAATGTGTTATTTATGCTGACGATGTGAGTGCAATGACACCCAGTAAAAATTTATGGGATCTGGCTGTGGCTGGTGATCTTCTGACGAAAACTATGTCTACATGGTGCAAATGTAATAATCTGTCTTCTCATCTCTGCACAGCACAATTGATAACTCTTTTTCAACATATGGTAGTAATTTAAATTTTGTAAGTAATTTTAAGTTCCTAGGACTTCATGTAGACTGTAACCTCAAATGGAATTTCCACGTTTTGAACTTAATTAAAAAGTTAAATTCTGTGTACTACTTACTCTCCATAATAAGACACACTGTAAGTCAAAATGTGTTGATTATGTTGTACTATGGATCATTTCATTCAAGAATTTCTTATGGAATTGTATTGTGGGGACTGCCCTCTCACCTTCTCAGTGTTCTAAAGATACAGAAAAAGATGGTGAGAATTATGTGCAATGAAAATTATTATGCACACTGTCGACCTCTCTTTAGAAAGTTAAAATTGTTAACTGCTCCCTGTGTATATATCTATCAATCTATAATGCTTGTTAAAAATTATAGTGCAGATTTTGAAACGAACAATAGCATTCACCTGTACAATACAAGACAATGCAACAACCTGCATGTAAAATCAACAAACTTAACCATGGCTGCAAATGGTCCTAAGTCAATGTGTATAAAATTATATAATAACCTACCTATATGTATTAAAAAAGAAGAGCGTGAACCAGTATTCAAGAAAATGGTCCGAGAATACCTCTCTGATAAGTGTTTTTACAGCATCAAAGAATACCTGAGACCTAATTCATAAATGTTCATTCCTTCCTTTTATCCTTGTAACACTTGTTTCTTGTAATATTTTCTATTTTTTGTAAACCATGACATGTCCTATACACTTGCTAGAGCTACTATGCACTGTGTCACTTGGATGAATAAAAATGTTAATATTATTATTATTATTATTATTCGTTTTAAATATAAGTTATAAGTTTCAGTACACTGAATTTTCGTGCAAATGAACATTTTTTTGAAAATACCAATCTCGATGAACGTTTTATGAAAAATTTAGACACAAAAAATTGTTCCATTGTTTCTGTATAATGAAATCGCATTAGTATCATATTATTTTTTTCTGGATGAAAAATTTTTGCAAGTGATATTAATTTTAAATATGGGATATCACGTTCAGTCCAATTCCCATTTGTGAAACATCACGACTTTATAATATTTTCTTTCTTCTTGCAAAATTATACATTCAGGAAAAAACACCAAAACTTACTTTAAATCAAATAATGCCTTACAAGTATTACAACCATGTGTGTCTGGTAGGTTTGATAAAAAATAAAGAAACTGGCCGACCTATTACGTTTTGGAATATATATGACTTCCAGTAAGCTTGCTCAGGCCATTTTTTTAAACTAATTCACATTAATACTGTCATTTCTGAGGGTTTCAGTTCTTTTAACGTCAAAATGAAGGGTACCGGAAAAGTTTAAGTGCTTTAGACTGCAATTGTACGGAATTGTACTACCAAAAATAAGGCATTTTCTTTGAAACCAAGAATGTATAAAATAATATATTGATACGTACACACGACTTAAAAATATATGCATTCATAGTTTCCATTTCTTATAGTAGTCCGAAAAATAAACAAAATCTCGCCCAGGCCTTAAAAGAGGAATTTTCAAGGGAAAACTGATAGCTATGGCCTTGCATGATAAAATTGGAATGTTTTTTAGTATCTTTTACAGCTTTATACTTTCTTTGCAGAGAATATTTTTTATTATCAACACTTTATAAGGACATGAACTTGTTCCTACCATTGTTGGCATTGTGTTCATAATAGAAACACCAATCATTACCAAGATTATCTCGAAATTATCACCAACAATTCAGCATTGGCGAAACAGTGGCCGTTGATGTGATCACGTTCTGTAAATACTAGGAAAAATAATATTCGGAGAAAGAGAGTGATATTCAAGCCAAAAATGATTACCTATAGAGCGCGGTTTGGCCCCAAAATTTAAAGAAAACGAACGAAAATGCGAAAAAAGGTACAGAGCTGAATAAAAGATTATCGCAACACTACTTGATGTAAAATTTGAAAATTGTCGGTTACATTGTGGAATCTGTGCTGGAAGAAAATTCGTCGGCAATCCTCAAAACATATACGGATACCTTCTATTCGCGATATTTCTAGAAAATGGAAGGAAGGAAGAGTTGCACTCACCATTCTATCCCTCGACTGAGTGGCGTTGACCGATCGAAATGAGTTTACGAGCCTGCCTCGCAACGTCCTCTATGAAAGTTCACAATTGAATGGAGCTTTTCTTTGCCACTCTAGCAGAAAAAAGGCAACAGGCATGATGGCGTTCTCAAGTGGAACAGAAGCTATCCATCGAGCGACTTCCTCGTTACACGACGTGATGATGCAGTGTATCCTGCAGCGGACCTCGAGGGTTCCCATAAAAAAAATCAGATTAGATGATCGTCGAAACATTTGAGGCGAAAACACCATCTTTCCTGGAAGAAAGAACGGTTTAAACTTCTTTAGTCTAAACATCCTAATGGAAGGTCCCTTATAGTCAAATAAAAAGCTGGAATGCATTTCAATTCATAGTTCATAAGAGTAATGGAATTATCAAACAACACAGTACCATGGAAGTAGAGGCAGGAAATTCACGTAAAATATGAATATAATGATAAAAGAGGCTTCAAAAATTTAATAAACTAGCAGTTTTATCTTTTATTTTAATTTTATTTTGATTAATATTGAAGATTAATAAACTAGCAGTTTTATCTTTTATTTTAATTTTATTTTGATTAATATTGAAGATTTTAGCCGGACGTTATCGACTAAAGCATGAAATTTAATATCTTTTAGGTTTCAATGGAAAAAGAAATTGATTATATGTAACTAATAAATTGAACTCTACCTACATGCTAGCGGAAGAATTAGCGTTCTTTCAAATATTCAACAGAGGCTAATTTATGATAAAATTGGCATGAATTTTAATGGAACTTTATGAATAATTATGTTTTCAACATAAATTAATATCATAAAAATAGCCTGATCAATTATCGAGTGATAATTATGGCGGTAACGAGATAAATAATTACTCTACATAATTGATCTTTCTAGTAATGGTATTAAGGCTGTTTATCCATTTATGAATCTTTTTTGATTTGGTTTCATTTGCTTCCAGTACTATTCGTGGCAACAATATTGCGGCATTTCAGATGGACAAGATGGTACGTTCCAGAATTTTCTATATAATTGTAAATAATAAAGTTTTACATTAACGGGACGCACCGATATTTAAAAAATTCGGATTCCTTTTATTTTGTAACATAAACCTTTTAAACATTAAAGCCACCATTAAAACTCCTTCAAGCACTCAAAAAATATATGTATTCTTCTCAGTTCGACGAGATGCTCTAACCACTTGAGCTATCGAGGAAACATAAATTACACCGAATTCTCAGGGTAATATATGCTACCAAGTGCCCAGATTCTTTATTTTTTTTATTTATGTACTCAGTAAGACACCGCTAGGGTGTGTGGCAGGGGGTGAATACACACAGGACTAATTTTGACCCGAATAGAACCCTAACGCGGTCGGGCAATATTATTTTGATCCCTTATCGTTCGTGAAAAACATGACATCTTAAATCTATCTGTTCTACACTTAATCTCTCTAATTTTATTGGCATGATCTCTCCTACCGGATATTGATGGGGATAGTAATACATTTCCAACATTACTGCTAAATAGACGCCCTTCCAATTCATGCAAGAGCTTAAAATCTGTAATTTTTACCTTTGCTCCGTGAGTGATTCCCGGCCTAGCTGCACTAATATTTTTGTCATAACAACGTTTTACAAATCTAGCTCCTCTGTGCTGAACTCGATCCAATTCGGCAATCAATCCAACTTCGTGAGGAGCCCATAACTTGCAGCATATTTTAAATGAGCCCTAACCAGCGAAAGATAACATTTCCCTTTCACTTTTTCCTCCCATTCACCTAGCACTCTTCTAATAAATCCCATTTTTTTGTTAGCTAGTCCACATATTCCCTGTATGTGTTTCACCCAGGAGACATCATGATGAGGGTAAGGCCTAGGTATTTAATTGAGTCTACACATTCCATTTCGGTGTTCCCAACGCTGAAGGCGTTCGGATGGGATTTGCTCTTTTTCCAAAAATTTATTACCACGCACTTTTTTAAGTTTAATTCTAATTGCCAAGTGTCGAACCATGGTTGTATAGCATTGAGGTCATCTGGTAAAGCTGCTGTGTCCTCAGGATAACGGATATCATGGTAAACCAGGAGATGGCGTTCGCGAGCTGTTTCACCCACCAAAAGAGAATTGGACGAGGATGCAAGCCGAAAAGATAGTAGGAAAAGTTTAGAGCCCAGCAAGTCGAAAGATTCGTCGTTCAAATCCCGATCAAGGAAACTTTTTCGTGCTTGTGATCTGCTCGATTCCGCCTTCCCCACAATTCCTGTGTTTGTCTTTTATATGTTCCTATCCATTTTACTTATATCTATATCCATGTGAATTGAGATACTTCCACCATTCGGTAAAGTGCGGTAAAAGTTATCAAGAAATTACTGAAATTTTAACAGCTGTTTACGGTGATAAGGCTCTGAAGAAAACGTCAGTTTTCAAGTGGATTAACCGTTTCAAAGATGGCCGATAAGACGCCATGGATGATGCAAGAGTGGGACGACTTTCAACCGCCTGTGTTGACGACAACATTGATCCTGTGCGGTCCCTTGTACATACCGATCGTCGAAAAACTGTGAGACTGATAGCTGATGAACTGAATTTAGGAAAATCAACACTGTACACTATTTTAACCGAACATGATCGATGGATCCTATACCATTACTATGCCGCTGCAGATTCAACATTGATTGCTCGCCAGTTTCTGGCAAACAATCCAATCACCAATATTGATCATCCTACTTATTCGCCAGATCTCGCCCCTGCGACTTTTTCTTATTCCCAAAATACAAAAAATGTGTTGAGGGGACATCACTGGAGAAATGTGGGCACAAGAAAGGAAGAAACGAGGAGACAACTAAAAAGTCTAACTTCCGAGGACTTCCAACGGTGCTTTAAACGCTGGAAAAGAAGATAAAATAAGTGCATAGCAACGAATGGAGAGTACTTTGAAGGGAACAAAATCAATGTAGACTAGATTTTTCAAAATAAAGTTTTTATGGACTCAGTTCGCATGTTTATTCGATAGGGTAGTAAACCATACCACACACAGAGAATCTTACTCCTCGATTTCTCTGTTGAGGAATTTGTCAATGAGACGCACTCAACGGCATCTTAGAATCAACAATCCTTATATCGAGTCATAATAACGCCAAATATTTTTTTGGCAAATAATTGATGTTTCGCACTCTGTCCCACGAAAATGAGCGAGAAGATGTTTAAACATACATACAGCTTCTCTGATTCGCTTTCAGAATCAGATCTAAAGTTATCGTAACATAGAGTGTTAACTTTAAGCTAAAAGAGGATAGGAAGAAGAGGTAAATTATGAAACCGGATCCATTCCAACATTGATTACAAAAACAAGAATGGAATACCGATAATAAGTCGAGAAAATGTGAGATAAGGAATAAAGGGAACTGGAACAGAAGAGAAAAAGACGGGATTAAAATAAAAAAGGGAAAACTGAAAGCTCATTTAAACGGAAAAATGACAAGGAAAATATAAGGGGGAGGAAAACAGAAGGACGCGAACGCGGAATTCAAGAAAAGGGCGGAGAAAATTTTGAACGAAAAACTGAATCGAGAATCCAATTGAGAGAAACAAACACGGCAGCAGAAAAAATGCGAGAATTTGGAAATACCACAACGAATAAGACGAAATAGGGGGCGTGGTAAACGGTAAGGGAAGATATTTTGAGTTAGCTGGGACAGAAAAAAACTGATTCAAGAGCCAATCAAAGGATACCATTACAGGATTTTATTTATATTACCATGATATTTAGTTTGGGTATTTCTAAAAATATATCAAATACCACGCGAAATCCATCTTATTTACCCTTCAAAAATGTCCTTCTTCATTTTATCACAACTTCTGTCACTTTTTTTCCATCTATATAGTATCTTTTCGATTAGAGCTGTGGATATTTTGTCCTATTACATACATTACCTACGTGAAATAATGAAAATACCGGAACGCTGAAGACCGTGACCAAGGGGAGAATGTTAAGTAATCGGGGTAGAGAAAGGAAGATAATAAAATAAGGGCTTGCTACACAGCATGGAGCCAGCTAGAAGTTGTGGCAAAATGAAGAAGGACATTTTTGAAGGGTAAAAAAGATGGATTCCATTGGATACGTAGGATTTAATATATTTTGAGAATTATTCAAAATATTGGCAATGTGTATAAATATCCATAAAGCAAAGATATTATCACTATACATTTGCCATTACTGCACTTTTTCTCATTGACAGAAAAACAATTGCTCCACCCGAAAGAGATTCTGCGTAGGGGAAAAGAATTTACGGAAGAACTTTAAAGTATAGTTATTATTAATATGGTAATTGTATGGTATAATTGCAGTTCCTTCCATATCGGAAAAAATAGGGCCAACTTTTTAAAGTAGAGCCTTTTAAATACTAATGCAACCTCTCAAATTGCAAGGCCAGTGCCAGTGAGTTCCAACGAAAATTTTTTTTTCGCAGGAAAATAAATGGAAGGTTCCCCATGGAAGATTTTATTGGGAAACATGGCGGAGGACTTTAAGAGATTAAAATAAGGAATTCTGGAGCACATAAAAAAATTAAAGTTTTACTATGGCACCAAATTTATGACAGTGTATAAAAGTGTAATTATCTCCACATTATTTTATGGCGGCGTAACTAGTGTGTGCATAGATAAGAATGAGTGTGTTGGCTATGTAATAAAAATGAATGTTATCGATACAGGGTGGGGATCGAGATGGTGTGGGGGCTAACGTACTGGCTTCCCAACCTGAGGGCGCGGGTTCAAATCCCGGCGGTGTTGAATATTTTTCAGAGGTATCTCGGTCCCTACTTGAGATGCTTTGTGGAGGGCACTTTGAGTGAGTACGGCGTCCGTCGGATGGGACGTTAAGCTGCGGACCCCTTGGCGCCTTTCGTAAAGAGTAGGCTAATGTCGACGCCGGGTTTCTCTCCACCATTCATCCTTTCCTGTCCATCCCCTATGGCGCAAATGACCTTAGCCGTCGGTCGCCTCCCCTAAAAACTACTACTACTACTACGATACAGGTTGCTCGTATGATAGGTGTTCGTGGTTAGTGGAAAAGATACAGTCAATCATGAGTCTCTCTCTATAGGAGAGTAAGTGGCTTGAGAGGGAGGAGCAGAATAACAAAGTGATGATTGGATGTGATATGGCAGAGATCCTCAAAATTAGGAATGCTAAAACCCTAAGAAACTGAATAACATGTCTGAAACAATGCATGACTGTGATAGAGACGAAAGAAGCACTAAGCATGGATAGGGTAGAATTTAAAGATATAGTAAAAATAGGTAAAAACCCCTTAAAAAACAAATTTTGCATTCTTTTTAATTTACCTGCCCATAAAAAAAACGTCGTGAAGGATAAATATGTCTATTTTAGTACAAGTTATTGTTTGAGGCGACCGACGGCAGAAGTCAAATGCGTCTGAAGGGATGGGAGGTGGATAAACTGGTAGGAATAGGATGTTTTATGGAATAAAGGAAGGGTAGATAGCAAACTGGCGTCGAAATAAGCCTACTCTTAACGAAAGGCCCCTAAGTCCCATCCGACGGACGTATTGTTTACATAAATTCTCATCCCATATCAATCGCACTGACTTTGCAATGCGCTCAGATGTGCTTGCAACCCCTTGGTAAACTTAAGTGCGTTTATCAGTAAACCTAACTGATTGTATGATTCCTATTCCTAGTTTTCTCATGGATTTTTTACCATTTCCGCCACATAAACGTTGAATCAATTAGACCAAGTTTTTTCCACGGTTTAAAAAGGCCTTCTGTCGCCAGCATTTACCCCCTGCTCCTTGCTCCCTACATTCCCCACAACAGACCTGACGTCAATAGACTACGTCACATCCCAGGTGCAGAACACCACTCTCGGCATTAAACCCAGGTGCACTCAGCGCCTTCTATTTCGGGAAACATTTATCTTGTAGAAAAACATAAATTGATCGTGATTCTTTCACACAAAGAATTTTTTACCATGGACTCTTATCGACGACAGTGAAAGAACTTCAGTAAAACATTATCTGAAAAATGAAAGGATATTAAATTTTTCCAAAACTAATATTCTGAGAGTTAATAAAGAATTTTTTTATTAAATAATGTACATACCCTAGGAAGATATTAGTTTTCAAAGTCTCAATAACTTCGAGTTTCTCGTCGTGAAAGTAAAATTGCCCTTCGTCTCAAACAGTTGTTTATCGTATCTACGTCGAAAGTTAAAGCAATCTGTTGATTATTAGCAAGTAATCAATTCGAATTTTTGCGATAAAAAAGATAAAATTAATTATTTTTAGGACTTACTTTTGGTATATATTAATAAAATATAATGAGGTACTTTATTTCATAAGAAATGATTTACTTCGCTCGTTCAATTTTTCCCAAATCCTTACCAACGGAGAATCAAGCTTCGTAATATGCCATCGATCTCATTACATGATCGTATTCATGAACTAGTTTAAAGACGTTAATAATGAAAGGAAAATAAAAAGAGAGGGAAAAAGAAAAAACTTTGTTGGCTTAGAAAACAACATTCTTAACATAAAATTTCCTAAAACCATACTTTAAGAATTGCCGTTGAGCCTAATCCATCCAGACCTACCTTACACAGTTTAATACCATTAACAATATTATATGTATAAATATATGTGTATATATATACAGGCATATATATACGTACACACGTACATAGCAGGTACATACCTTCTTGCATACTTTCAATCATGTTAATTGGTAATGTTATCGGTAATTTTAGAGATGAAACTGTTACTTTTATTTCTGACAAATCAATTTTTATTTGAAATTGATTAAGTTAATTAAAAGAGAATTTATATCCTTAGGCTCTACGTAGCCAAGCCAGAACCCATTTAATCCAGGACTATCAAATTAAAATTGAGTTAACTGCTCTAAAAGTAACATTATCATGTCTATAAAGTCACTGGCTCACAATATGGTAGAAGTATTTAATATTAAGGACGACGATGCGCTGTATCGCTTTTGAAGTTAATTAAGTGGAACAGGCGCGTTTTCTTTCTTTTTGAATTAGCTATATTAACTCAATAAGCCTAGATATACACAAAGAATAAGAGCTGTAATTAGGAGAGCTACGGTGCAAGATTACTAGAGATAGCAGATTAAGCTCTACGTAAGACGAAAGCGATCAAAGTATTGGCACTAATTGGAATCTCTGATTATGTGCGCGAAAAACTAAAAGAAGAGATTTTTTAAGGCTATAGCGTAACTTTAATGAGGAAGTGAATAATCTAGGAGAACCTTGCTTGGTTTTGTAGTTATCTATAAGGAGTTCTGAATAGTTTAGGTTTATTCAAGGTATTCTGCACGTTAGAGGTAGGCTTTGGACGGTTTCTAACCACTATTCATTTGTACGCATCACGTGAACGTATTGTTGTTTGTCCAACATGATGTCCTTATTTTCTTCCTGCCATCATGCTATCTAAAAAGCTCTTTCTCTTCCTTGCTCTTCTCCTTTTTCCGGCGTTCTCCTATCTTGATCTTTAACATCCCACCACCTCACACCTACCTACGTCCATTTTTTACGCCTTAATCTCGCATCCCCAGCAGCTAGCTTCCTCTTTCGCCCATCCTATTTAAATCCCCATTGTTTTTCTTCCTCTCTATCCAACATATTTTGTCCATTCTCTGCCACTGCGACATCTGAAAAGCCTCCAGCCTACGCTCGTACTCTTTTCATCGTTCATATTTCACGTGAATAAAGTGCTACGCTGGATAGTTAAGTATTTACTGATCTTTTTTTCCATCCCTAATTATTTTACCCGTCAACAATTCCCTTCATCTCGTAAAAAGTGGATTAAGCTCGTGAAAGTAATATTCGCAGAAAAATAGGATAAGACAGGAAGAATATTCGAGTTGTTCGTAATCACTACCACGAAATAAAAGAGGAAGTTATATTAGCTTTAAAAACAGCAAATAAAATCCCGTTTTTTCCCAAACTTCGTCACTTATGTTAAAGCCGAAGACATGACAAGCGAGGCAGAGAAGATTTAAGTGTATGGATGATGGTACGTATGAAGCCGATAAGTTTTGTGCATGATGAACTGAAGTTATCCAGGTAGCCAAGGAATTGTAGACGTTGCTAAGGGCATCGCAGGATTACTATAAGAAGCAAGATATTAATGATATTTGTGAGGATACAAAATTAATAACATTACAAACCTATTTTACAGCAAATTTGAACACTGATGTTTTGTCAGGCAATATTGAAGTTTTAAGTCCGAAGACGTAGATTAGTGAAGGTGAAACAGTTGACAAAATGAGAATTGCGTTAGTAAAATAAGCCTTCACAGAAAAGGGAGTAGAAAAGCTTAAGTCACCAGAAGTTCATACTTGAAATATTAAGTAATAACTTTGAAAAAAAGAGTGATTAGAGATGACTACACGGTTACGGAAATGCCAGGGAGGAGGAAACTTTCTTATTTTTTAATTTCAATATCATATAATTTAAATGAGATCTTTATGACATTCTTATTTAAAAAAAGATAGCATTGGTCAAATAAGCATTATTTTGGAAATCGGTGTTGGAAAAAATAATACTCGCGCATTTCCTCGGGGCATTGTACGTGAACAAACCTCTCGTATGTGCGGATTAACTCCAGCTCTGAAATCCATAGATATGGAAAACAATTTACCAAACAGTTATGTGTTTTCTAATCAGGAAGCTTCATTATTTCGGTCGCAATTTAAGAGGCGTAAAGTACGTCTTTCCTTGGAATATGATTCAATGAAAAACAGAAGGAAAAAGGTGCAGAGGTGGAGAAATAATTTCCTGGATGTAAAATATACGCAAGTGGTTAGCTCAAATTTTTTAGATGAGGAACAAACAAAGACTACTTTGCCATGATAATTTCAAATCTCCAACAGAAATAGCACAAGAAGAAGAAGAAGACATACCTTAATTTGAAATAAATTGGAAGAGTATGAGAGGAGCCATCCAATAGGATTTGTTATTAATGCTCCTTTGTCGGATGAAGTAGCGCTTGGACAAAGTGAAAGACTAGCTGCAGAAGAAATTGGCTCGCGGTACGAAATTTGAGTCGAAATCCGGTGTTTACAGAGTAAGACACTCGAATCGTCCCTGAATATAACTTTATTAAAGGTCATAATCGCAAGCATGAAACGTACTTTAAATAATAGCCAAAGGAGCAACACAAAAAATACAATTATTTAAATTTTAAAATCAGAATTTTCTAATGTCTTTCTAGGAAAATGCAAAATTGCCATTCAAAAATTTTACCAGACTCTATAAGCCGAAACAAGTTATCAATCACTTCGAAAATACATGAACTTATTAAAAAATAAAGATAAATTACCCAATCCGAGTACATTTCAGGCGACGTGTTTAATTTAAAGTATTATACATTATTTTTTTAAACTTAATCCACCATTGAAGGTAGGTTTTGGCATGAAATACTGACTAACCACCAATACATTTTCAAGTCCGACCTAACGTAATGCTATATTCTGCATTAGACTAAATCCATCTTCATTTCCGCATATATCTGTCTCTTCATCCCGCTCTGTCTATTCTCTTCCTCTCCATGCCTTGCCTGCTCAACGCTCCCCTCTCCACATAAGTCTTCAACAGACCAGCGTCCAAAAATAAAACCTATGAGTTCCATTCATATAAATGTTCAATAATACATATCTTACTTGAAATAAAGTAATAAGATTCTTTCATTCTTTCCGAATGACCTCATTAGTGTTCTGTTCATCTGTTTTTAAGTCTCCCTTTCAATCCCTCGTCCCTCTCCGCGGGGGGAAATTCCTGCTACCCACAACGTTGGGTCGCATTCCTTTCCTTTTACAGTCTTCTCGGGGGGTAGAGTGTTTTGTGGTGCATGTTCATGTGGTAGTGGTGTTTCACATTCTTGCTTGTTGTGTCCTGGCTTGCGTGTTTGTTAGATGGCTTTCGTGCTGCATCCTGGGGTGCAGTTTTTTGTTGGTTTGCGGTATATGTGTTTTCATGAGAGTTGGATGAAGGGATTTTTGCATGAGTGTGTGCGCTGCTGTGGGTGTAATTTTCCATGTTGTTGTTTAGCATGTGGTATTGTTACTTTTTACGGTTGGTGACCTAACACCCCCCGCCACACGCCCTTGCGGCGGCTTGAGGGGTATTCTGTAGATGTAGATGTAGAATATAATATTTCTTACCTTGAGCAACGCCGATAAATTCCATTATTTTAACGAATACGCATTAGTAAGCCTTTATTTTAACCATTATGGGTTTATAAATCGGACACTTCATGATCAACTTTTCTGCTTTAAATAATTGCGATTTTTTATCTTCGCCATTGATTCGAAGACGCGATGCGCGCAGTGGCTTACCATACCCATGCTAACTCGGTCGCCATCACTCAACTCTCATTCTCCTGCCCTACATTCACCTTTTATTTCGTGAAGGGGGTGAATACCCTGGCTTGAACTCCGACTCTTTGCATAAGTTATTATCGTGAAAGAGAGAGTGCGAAATAGTTTCCATTCTAACGCAATTTCTGAACATCAATCTCCTCACGGAAGGAGTGGGAAGACCTACATATGAAAACCACATATTTTAAAGCATTAATCACCCTGCTACCTGAGCTCTCCGCGGACGAAGTTGAAACAGGCTATTTCAATATTTTACTTACGCAAATTGAGGTTTAAAAATTTAATCGTTCCCTTTCTAAAGGCCCGCAAATTGTATCATTTACCAAAAATGTACACAGAGCAGATAAGATTATAGGACTGAGGAAACGGATACCTAAGGAGTTAAGAATAGAAATGTATGAATATCATCAATCCTTTCTTACGCCATTTCATTTCTTTGCTATTTATGTCCGACAAAATCAATTAAACTTTGTCTCCAACCCTAAGAAGATTTTAGGCTTTGCGATTCTTTTTTGGTATATCCCTTAATAAGGACGGAACATAATTTTATCAGTTTCATTCGGCTGAGGGAAGATAAGCGGCCAGAATATCTAATTGCTATTCAACTAATTGCAGACATTTATCGTAATAAAGTGCTTAATAATCTCTATGAAAATGTCATTGCCAACATTTCAATCATCCAAGTTGTTGTAGATTATTTTTGGATCGTCCCAAGATTATATTACGTGATCATAAGTAATTACGCATCTTGCACTATATTTTCTGTATTTTTTACACTGAATTGAAGATATTCAGTCAAAAAAATTAAGATGTGAAGTAAATATCTTCAACGAATCAGCAGATAATTTCCTTTTGTTCGCTCTACATCAATTCCTTCTTCACTTCTTGGTTACCCTCACCTGCCTTTGTCCCTCCTTCTTCCACCCCGCTCATTCAAAATTCTTTCATCTATCACGGTCTTTAACACCCTCCTGCCTTCCCAAATTTCCTCTATCTACTTCCTCTGACTTTTTCAGATTACCCGCGGTAACTTCCTTTTCACCCGCCGTGTTTAAAACCTCGGCGTTAATCATCTGCTCTGTCTAACTTATTTTTCTCCATTCTCTTATATACCCACATCACAAAAGTCTCCAATCTACGCTCATCCACTTGCCTTAAAGATGAGGTCTCACGTTCATGAAGTATCGCGCTCCATATTTAAAGTCTTCACAAATCTTTTTTTCATCTTTTCTTAATTCTATCTCCACTCAGTTTTGAACAGACAGATAATATGCTAAAAAATACGTCATTGGTCATTTACGTAATTACGTAAATACGTAATGTAATTACATATTTGTACCACATTATTGAGGACGTGTACTACCTTGCCTGGAGACAATTACTAAATAGGCGAAACGCTACGGCATTTTTTTTAAGGTAATCTACCGTTTAAGGTACGTTTTTGGATGGGCACAACTACCAAACAAATATTTTATTACTCCTAACAAAACACAAAATCCATCGTCCTACTCTATATCAGCTCCCTCTTCATCTCTGAGTACTTTCTTCTTCCCTTCATCCCGTCCAACATCCCTATCCTGTTCCTTCCCTTTCCTCTTTTGCCCAACATTCTACCCTCTATCACAGTCTTCAACATCCCACTGCCGTTCAACACCCCCTTCATCCACTTTTCCTGCCTCCAGAGGATTGCTCCCAACAAACCCCTCTCTTCGCCCACCATACCAAGTACTTCCTCATTTGTTTTCTTCTCTGTCCATTTCACCTTCTCCATTCTTCTCCACACCCACATTTCAAAAGCCTCCAATCTACGTCTATCCTCCTGCTTCAATGACCACGTTTCCGCGCCGTACATAGCTACGCTCCATATCAAAGTTTTTTACGAGTCTTTTCCTAATATCCTTACTCAACGTCCCTGTCATCAACTCCCTCCTCCTCATGAAAGCCTCTTTGCCTAGCGCAATTCTTCTCCTTACGTCCCTACTACTTTGACCGTGTTGTTCCAAAACACTACCGAGATACGTAAACTGTTCTACCTGCTCTAGTTTTTGCCCTCCTATTTTAATGTTAAGCTTAGCCTTTTTCTTTCTAGAAAATCGCAAACCCTTTGTTTTATTAATAATGATTCTCATCCCATACCTGTCGCACTGAATTTTCAATTCACTCAGCAATGCTTGCAGCCCCTTGGCTGACTGACAAACTAAAGCTTGGTCATCAGCAAACCTAACTGATTTTACGAATTTCCCGCCCACTTTCATTACTACCTCGAGTTCTTCCCATGCCTCTTTGATCATTTCCTCTGCATACAGGTTGAACAGCAATGGTGATAATGGGCAACCCTGCCTTACACCCCTTCCTAACACTGCCCATCCGGACTCCCCGTTTCCCACCCGCACCTGAGCAGTCTGAGACATGTACAGGTTGCGGATTAGCCTCTTTTCCCTCCAATCTATTCCTATTTTCTGCAATATACTCATTAGTTTTTCCCAATTCACTCTATCAAACGCTTTTTCGAAATCTACGAAACAGGCAAATACCTCCTGGTTGTGTTCTATATTCCTCTCGATTAATAATCTCATTACTGCAATGGCATCACGCGTACCTCTCCCCTTCCTAAACCCAAACTGATCATCCCCTAAGTAATCATTTGCCCTACTCTCTATCCTTTTGTTTATGATCCTGAGAACTACTTTAGCTGCGTGGGATATCAAACTAATTGTCCTATAGTCCTCACATGGCGTGGCCTTTACCTTTTTCGGAATCGGAACTAAAACTGCTCTCACAAAGTCTTCCGGCCAGATTCCCTTCTCACAAATACTACGGATCAGCCAATATAGCCTCTTCCTCCCACATTTTCCTAAGCATTTTAAAAGTTCCACGGGAATGCTATCTACCCCCACGGCCTTATTTAGTTTCATCTCCCTTAATGCCCTTTCTATCTCATTGTCTAGTATGCCTGGACCTAAGCTGTCTTATTCTACGTCATTTTCTTTTTCAATGTCTAACTTTGTTGGTCTGAGTTCTTTACTATACAGTTCTTCTATATAAGTACTCCTTCCATCTCTCTTGGATCTTTCCTGCGTCAACTATTACCTTACCCGCCTTATCTCTAACTGTTAGCATAGCTCTTCCTTTCTTACTTCCCGATAACGATTTAACTTTGCTGTACAGCGCACCGATTTCACCTTTTCTCTGCAGACTTTCCATATCCTCGCACTGCGTCTTCCACCATGCTTCTTTTGCTTTATTTGTTGCCCGCCTCAATGTATTGTTCAATTCTTTATACTTCATTTTGCCTAATTCTGTTTTTATATTCTTCCATTTTCGCCGCTCATCCATCTTTGTAATCATCTCATCCGTGATCCATGGTTTCCTAGTCCTTTTAGCGTTAACGGTTCCAATAGTGTCTTTTGCGGCTTTAGACAACCCTTTCTTGATCATTTCCCATTTTTCTTCGATAGTACTAAGCCCTTTACCATCCTCCATGATTTTCTCTACCGCATGTTTGTATTCCTTCCTTTTCAACCCATTTAATGCTTCTACATTCCATTTTCTAACTCGCCGCCCCTGCCTTATCTTTTTGAAACGGACGCTATATTTCATAACAACTAAATTGTGGTCGGAGTCCGTATCCGCTCCCGGGAAGCTGGTTTCATGGTTTCCTAGTCCTTTTAGCGTTAACGGTTCCAATAGTGTCTTTTGCGGCTTTAGACAACCCTTTCTTGATCATTTCCCATTTTTCTTCGATAGTACTAAGCCCTTTGCCATCCTCCATGATTTTCTCTACCGCATGTTTGTATTCCTTCCTTTTCAACCCATTAATGCTTCTACATTCCATTTTCTAACTCGCCGCCCCTGCCTTATCTTTTTGAAACGGACGCTACATTTCATAACAACTAAATTGTGGTCTGAGTCCGCATCCGCTCCCGGGAAGCTGTGGGAATTTATCACACTGTTCCTAAACCTGTGTCTAACCAGGATATAATCTAGCTGATATCTTCCTGAGTCACCTGGCATTTTCCATGTATACCTGCGTCTTTTGTGGTGTCTAAACCAAGTGTTGGTGATGACTAACCCCTGTCTCCTGCAGAACTCAACTGCTTTCTCCCCGCGGTCATTCCTCGTGCCTAAACCGTACTCCCCCACCTCATCACCATCTCTTCCTTCGCCTACCGTCGCATTCCATTCCCCCATCACTATCAAATGTTTCCCTGAAGGAACACACGCGATCATGTCCTATAACTGATCGTATATCCTATCGACCTCTTCTTCCTTATGGTTGCTCGGTGGCATGTATACCTGAATAATAACTAAGTTCGTCGGTTCTGCTTTTATCTCCACTAGTAGTATTCTATCCGTTACCTGCTCTATGTTGACTACGCTTCTTCCTACCTCTTCATTTAATACTATGACAACCCCTCGTTGGCTCTCGTCCCCACCGCTGTATATTATTCTATACTTATCACTCCAGTAATCCCCGCTATCTTTCCATCTCACCTCGCATAGACCTAAAATATCTATATTTCCCCTTTCCATCTCTCGATTAACATTTTCCAATTTCCCAGTCCTCATCATTGTCCTAACATTCCACGTTCCTATTCTAACTAATTTGGTCTTCTTCTCCTGCGTCTCCTGTCCTGCTGCTGCTGGTTTTCCCTTGCAAGGGTTTCGTGGGATGACGACCGCGGAAGCCTTGCCTCCCCCGCTGCCGGGCACGACACACGGCCGATTGGGCCGAGCCCCGTGGTTGCCAGGACTCAAAATATCTCTATTGTCCATCATATTTTTCTTGGGAATGATAATTGAGGTGGTTTCCCGTTGCCTTCCTCAATAGTGTTTTAACGTGACACCATCACTTACTGGCCGCCCCACTGGGATCAGACGCCATTGCAGCCGCCTCAGTGAGGAACAGACGCTGCGTGGACTACCTTTCGTCTGGCTCCTAACCTTCGACCTATCTGGCATGGGTGACCCTACCAGGAGCAATTTTTATTATTCCCGCCAGCACAGCTCTAGGGGTCATCGGAACGCACAAGCCCTTACACCACGTCAAGGTTGTAGTCCGGGGAGTGGCTACGGCATTATTAACCGAAATTTAATCCAGGGAAATAATCTCCTTTAACAGTAATGTAGCAATCAACCGTGATGTTGGTATGTAATGTTGCTAGATTAGATCAATGTAATGAAAGACATATAAAAGAGACAGACACCGACGCCGGCAGTTTGAAATACACGTATTTCCCTTGGACGATTCATTATAAAATTGAACCAAAGTGTTTATATATTTTTGGGCAATTCGGTTCGACTTTGGTTTGACTGTGTTTTTTTTTGCATAGGTGAAAATAATATCCATGCACATTTAAAAACTCATACATATACTCGTGTGCATATATGAGTTTATAAATATTTTATATATATATATATATATATATATGTACATGTGTGGGCCGCGTTAGGCCAAGGGTGGATCGTTAAACTACCGACCGGAGGGCCTGGGTTCGATTCCCGGGCAAGCATCTCTGGCACCTGCAGCTACAACCAAGCTATATGATTTTTCGGGTACCAGATCTTCTTGTGAAACCATAACCGGCACAGGGAAAGGAACTGTCCCCCCTACCCTGATGTGTGAATTTCACACTCCGTATAGGGCTTAGTACTGGGTGAACTCTATCATCACCTACCAAACCGACCTTAGGGTTGATTACTGTGTTTATGGTTTTTTATATTTGTAAATGCATGGTTGGCAAGCGTGTTACGCTGATGTAAATGATGTTACTCAATAAAGAATACAATCCTCCAAACCTCATATTGTAAATAATGGGTAATGAATCCCAAGCCAATAATCAGCGCGCGTAGGTTAAACCCCCGTCGTGACACAATCAAGTCACGTTTCGGACTGTTAACGGGAATATTGGTTTCGCGAAAGTGAGAAACAAAATACCTCAATTCAAATACCTTGTAATGTTTCCTCAAAAGGGTATTTACAGTGGTTAAGGAATAGCACTGCGAGGCCATGAGCAGGCAAGTAGTCAGGGAAGAAACTAATCCTACGCCAGGGACCGATACGCCAAACTCAAAGAGAATTCCTAGAAGTGATTATTAAGCCATATGTCAGTGAATTCACTCGAGGAAACCCAATAACACACTCTTCAAGTCTTCGCTTCGAAAAACGAAAACTCTGACGTAGTTCAGAGGAAAATAAATTTTACTCTACCTCTGATACCTACGAGGATGTCACATTGCACTTTCAATACCTTTTATTGTTTCTTCTTCCGAATGAAAGGAGTCCCGATACCTATTGAACGGGCCCTGTAATATATAAATATAAATATATATATATATATATATATATATATATATATATATATACATATACATATACATATATATACATATACCTGTATATATATATGTATATATATATATGTATTTAGTTCCTATTCCGAAAAAGGTAAAGGTCACGTCATGTGAGGACTATAGGACAATTAGTTTGATATCCCACGCAGCTAAGGTTGTTCTCAGGATCATAAACAAAAGGATAGAGAGTAGGGCAAATGATTACTTAGGGGATGATCAGTTTGGGTTTAGGAAGGGGAGAGGTACGCGTGATGCCATTGCAGTAATGAGATTATTAATCGAGAGGAATATAGAACACAACCAGGAGGTATTTGCCTGTTTCGTAGATTTCGAAAAAGCGTTTGATAGAGTAAATTGGGAAAAACTAATGAGTATATTGCAGAAAATAGGAATAGATTGGAGGGAAAGGAGGCTAATCCGCAATCTGTACATGTCTCAGACTGCCCAGGTGAGGGTGGGAAACGGGGAGTCAGGATGGGCAGTGTTAGGAAGGGGTGTAAGGCAGGGTTGCCCATTATCACCGTTGCTGTTCAACCTGTACGCAGAAGAAATGATCAAAGAGGCATGGGAAGAACTCGAGGTAGGAATGAAAGTGGGCGGGGAAGTCGTAAAATCAGTTAGGTTTGCTGATGACCAAGCTTTAGTTTGTCAGTCAGGCAAGGGGCTGCAAGCATTGCTTAGTGAATTGGAAATTCAGTGCGACAGGTATGGGATGAGAATCAATATTAATAAAACAAAGGTTATGCGATTTTCTAGAAAGAAAAAGGCCAAGCTTAACATTAAAATAGGAGGGCAAAAGCTAGAGCAGGTAGAACAGTTTACGTATCTCGGTAGTGTTTTGGACCAACACGGTCAAAGTAGTAGGGACGTAAGGAGAAGAATTGCGCTAGGCAAAGAGGCTTTCACAAGGAGGAGGGAGTTGATGACAGGGACTTTGAGTAAGGATGTTAAGAAAAGACTCGTAAAAACTTTGATATGGAGCGTAGCTATGTACGGAGCGGAAACGTGGTCATTGAAGCAGGAGGATAGACGTAGATTGGAGGCTTTTGAAATGTGGGTGTGGAGAAGAATGGAGAAGGTGAAATGGACAGAGAAGAAAACAAATGAGGAAGTACTTGGTATGGTGGGCGAAGAGAGGGGTTTGTTGGGAGCAATCCTATGGAGGCAGGAAAAGTGGATGAAGGGGGTGTTGACCGGCAGTGGGATGTTGAAGACTGTGATAGAGGGTAGAATGTTGGGCAAAAGAGGAAAGGGAAGGAACAGGATAGGGTTGTTGGACGGGATGAAGGGAGGAAGGAAGTATTCAGAGATGAAGAGGGACCTGATATAGAGTAGGATGATTGATTTTTTGTTTTGTTAGGAGTAATAAAATATTTGTTTGGTAGTTGTGTCAGTCCAAAAACCTACCTTAACCGGTAGATTACTTAAAAAAAAAAAAAAAAAAAAAAAAAAAAAAAAATATATATGTATATATATCTATGTATAATCTGCCTCCACCGAACCCTCGAGGGCCTTTCCCCCAAAGACACCCCCGCTCCAGACCCTCCAGACCCACCACCCCCATCCCGCCAGACGAAGACACGGACGCCGCAAGCCACGTGGTTAACCTTTCTTCCAAACCCCTTAGCCCAAATATGGCCTCCCTTTTGAACAAGGGCCTCTCTTTTACCCCCACCCCCAGAGTAAACCACGTGACAATCCTCGCGGACGTATTGCATTTCTGCCGGAATCTCCGGTGGAAGGCATTTTGGGATTCCCAACCGTCACTCCAGCAAGTTTCCAGACCCCTTCACAACGCCTTACATAAATTCAAGCCGGCTTCTGCCCGAGAACCCAATCCCCTCCCCCCAAATCATCCAATTGAAATTTTTATAAACCTTCTCCTGTCCAGAATTTCCAACCCGTCTTTCCTCAAGACCCTAAATCCTCGACCCAACCTGTCTCCAACCGAATCCACTGAACTAAAAAGGCTAATTAAGGATCCTAATATCATCATTACTTCCGCGGACAAAGGTTCAACAGTTGTTGTCTTAAATAGATCGGATTACATAACGGAGGTTGACAGGCAACTCTCGGATACGTGCGCATACCGGCAAATCCCCGAAGACCCAAACCCCGCACTTCAGAAGGAACTTATTGAATTTCTCGTGTCCAACGGGCCAAATGAGGGTCTATCTCCTTCAGACCTGGACCTCCTCTCCCCTCCCCACCCACGCACCCCTCATTTCTATATCCTTCCAAAGATTCACAAGCCTGGGAATCCCGGTCGTCCGATTTTATCCTCCCGTCACTCCCCAACTGAAAGAATCTCTGCATTTGTAGACCACTATCTCCAACCGATAGTCCATTCCCTACCGTCATACACCAAAGATTCTTACCATTTCCTGGAAAGGCTAAAATCAACCTCCCTCCCTCCAGATACTGAGATCATTATGGCCACCATAGATGCAACATCCCTATACACATCGATTCCCCACTCAGAAGGTCTCTCCGCTCTCAAACATTACCTCTCCCAACGCCCTGAGCCACACATACCCAGCACAGATTTTCTCCTTAGTCTTTCCGAGTTCATCCTCACCCGCAACTCCTTTTTCTTTAACGACAAATTCTTCTTACAAATCAAGGGCTGTGCCATGGGTAGCAGGTTCAGCCCTTCCTATGCAAACCTCTTTCTTGGTCTCGCAGAGAAGAAATTCCTGTCAAAACAACCACTGAAACCTCTATTGTGGCTCAGGTACATCGATGATATCTTCCTCCTCTGGCAATATGGTACCGATTCCCTGAAAGCTTTCATTTCCGACCTCAATGCTTCGTCCTCTATTTCCTTCAGTTCTACAGTATCCTCCTCCCAAATCACCTTCCTAGATGTAAATGTTACATTAAGAAACCAAACATTTCACACCTCTGTACATATTAAACCCACAAACAAACAGCAATACTTACACTACAATAGTTGCCACCCATATCACACAAAACGCTCCATTCCTTACTCCCTATCCACAAGGGGACACAGAATTTGTAGTGAACCTGATTCCCTTGATTATTTCCTTTCAAGTCTACACTGTTCCCTCCTAAAAAGAGGTTATCCCGAATCCCTCCTGAACAAAAGAATCCGAAAACATGCGTACACTCCCAAACCTTCCTCCACCGCAGAACCCCACCCTCTCTCAATTTGCACTACATACTTCCCGGGCTTAGAATCTATACGATCAATCCTGAAAGACCTCTACCCTATCCTAAAAAATCATAATGCCACCGCCAACCTTTTTCCCAAATGCCCCTCAGTTACTTTCAAACGCCCCGCCAACCTATCCGATCTCCTCAAATCAACAAATCCACTCCTTAAATCCCCAACCCGTCCTAAAACCACTCCAACGCCTTGCAATAAACCCAGATGTAAAACATGCCCTATTTTCAAAACCAAAATCCCATCCCTCTCCCACCCGCTTTTTAACTCTCTCCCACCAATTCCCTCCTCTACTTGCACTTCTAGCAATGTAGTGTACCTTCTGAAGTGCCAACTGTGCCCGGCCTATTATATTGGGCAAACCACCACACCCCTCAATATCAGAATCAACAACCACCGAGCCTCATGCAAAAACTCTTCCTTCATTGACATGCTCCCTATCCCCAAACACGCCTCCGAACACAACACTCCCTTTGATAAATGCTATAGTGTATCAATCATAGCATCCCTCCCACCCTCTGATCCTCCTTTGAAACTGAAAACACTAGAGCAATCCTTCATCTGGCTTTTGGAGTCCTGGAACTGGCCAGGAATCAATATTAGGCACTAATTACCCTGTTCTAATTATATTTTCATCCCCCTTCCACCCCCATCACCTTCTACATTTTCCCCACCCTTCTAACGCTGCCCCTCCAAACCCGTCCCTTCGGAATTCCCTCCCCACCTTCCCCTTCCATCCATCGCTCCAGCCCTCGTATTCCCTTCAGTTCTGTCCCTCTCCTCCTTGATAAAGGTGGCAACGACCACCGAAAATTCGAAAAATAGTGAGTCTCTTTTTTTGTGTGTTTCTGTGTTTTTGTCTGTGTCCACTAGTGCTAAGTGTTATACATTATGTATATATATATCTATATATATAAAGGAGAGTGTTTGTTTGTATGTATGTAATTTGTTTACTTTTTTGCTGTCATAGAAACAGAATTTTTCCAACTATGCCAGCAGGATACTTTTGCAAGAACACTATTGTATTCAGAATTGCCGAGATGTTATACGTAGAATACATCAAGGAAAGTCTTTTGTAGAAGAAAAATGGGCAACTTTGATCCTGAGAATAATATTTATTCATGTGACGCATTGGGCCGAGTCTACACAGTCCATCCTAACAACGCCGAATGTTATTTTTTAAGAATGCTTCTACATACCATTAGAGGACCTCGCTCATTTACAGAATTAAGAACGTTAAACGGAGAAATATGTGAGACATTCAGAGAAGCTTGCCAGAATTTAGGGTTGCTAGAAGGAGATCAACACTGGGATGACTCATTGCGAGAGACCAGTTTGATTTCTCTTCCAGGACAAATCCGAATTTTGTTTGCCATCATAATAACCTCCTGTAATCCATCTAACCCAAAAACATTATGGGAAAAATATAAAGAATCAATGAGTGAGGATATACTGGCTAAAGTTCGAAGTGAAAATCCTACATTGGATATTATGTTTAACTCCAACATTTTTAATAAAACTTTGATTATTTTGGAGGAAAAGTGTATCACCATGGTTAACAAGACTTTAGTGGAACTCGGTCTTTTTGCACCTGTACAAGATCAACAGGGTGTATTTTATCCAGATTATATACGTGAAACTAGCTACAATGTCTTAGACTTAGAAGCATACATCGCGGATAAAAAGCCACTTCTTAATGAAGATCAGAAATTCGCGTACGAGACAATAATGGATCAAGTAGATAAACAAGAAGGAGGTATCATTTTTCTTGATGCTGCTGGTGGCACGGGAAAAACATTTTTGATTAATTTAGTTCTCGCTGAAATCAGGGTTCATGGAGAAATCGCTCTAGCCGTTGCATCTTCAGGTATTGCAGCGACATTAATGGAAGGAGGAAGAACAGCCCACTCTGCCCTTAAGTTGCCACTTAATATTTCCCGACAAGAAAATCCCACATGTCATATAAATAAAACAAGCGGCCAGGCACAAGTTCTTATAGAATGTAAATTGATAGTATGGGATGAGTGTACGATGGCTATTAAAAAATCTCTTGAGGCCCTCAACGCAACACTTCAAGACCTTAGAGGAAACTGCAGTTTAATGAGAGGAGCTCTGGTACTCCTGTGTGGAGACTTCCGTCAAACTCTGCCTGTCATTCCAAAATCGACTCCAGCCGATGAAATTTATGCCTGTTTAAAACATTCTGTTCTATGGAATCATGTCCAAGAAATTAGCCTTAAACAAAACATGCCAATCCTCTTAAGAGATGGGAATGCTCAAAATTTTGCAAATAAACTTTTGGAGATTGGAGAAGATAGATTAGTTATTGAAGCATCTGGTATGATAAAATTGTCATCAGATTTATGTGTATCGGTGAAAACTGTCCGCGATATGATACAAGCAGTCTATCCTAACGTTAATCAAAATTATAAAAATTTAGAATGGTTGCGAGAAAGAGCCATTCTTGCTCCTAAGAATGATGATGTTAATGAAATTAACAAGGAGATTCTAGCCATGCTGCCAGGAGACGTGATTGAATATAAATCGGTTGATACCGTAGTGGATGCTGACGAAGCCGTCAATTATCCAACGGAATTCCTAAATTCACTTGATCCAGCTGGATTGCCACAACATCGCCTTATACTTAAAGTAGGATCTCCAATCATTTTATTGCGAAATTTAGATCCACCAAAACTCTGCAATGGGACACGATTGTGTGCGACAAAATTAATGAAAAATATAATCCAGGCAGTCATTTTAACTGGAAAAGGAAAAGGCGAAATAATTTTTATTCCACGGATACCTCTAATCCCAACTGATCTTCCCTTCAACTTTAAAAGATTACAGTTTCCAGTCCGGCTAGCTTTTTCAATTACCATTAATAAATCACAGGGACAGTCTTTAAAGTTTTGTGGTGTTGATCTAAGATCGCCATGTTTTAGCCACGGGCAACTTTATGTTGCTTGCTACAGAGTAGGTTCGCCTAAAAATTTATATATTCTTTCTCCTGGATATGAAACAAAAAATGTAGTTTATAGACAGGTGTTAAATAAAAAAGATTCTTAAATTTGTATGAAGTAGTGTATTATTGTACTTTATAATTTGTTGTTTTTATTTATGTAGTATATTTATATTATTGTTTCCCCCTAACCCGTGCAAAGCCGGGTATTCAGCTAGTATACATATACAGGGTACCATGATATATTACACGCCCATAGATGTTCACGTAAATAAATATGTGTGTGTATAACAGGCGTTGTGTTCCGGGTGATTCCTCTGGGAGGCCTAGCTGAGCGATACACTTATTTTGAGAATCAGGTTTTCTCAGGAAACCACAGGCGGCACAGGGAAAGAAACCCCCTGCCCCCCCCCCCACTCTTATGAATGAATTTCTCACGTCATTGGAATTTATTTTCCCCTAAACTACCTCGGGGTTTTCCACTGCGAGGACTATGTGATTGGATTGCCTCGGGTTAATTCCCTGATATTTAGCTTAAACTCTACTTCTAAGGATTCTCTTTGACTGTGGCAAATCGGTCCCCGTGGCGGGATTGGTTTCCTCTCTGACTGCTTGCCTGCTAATGACCCCGCAGTTGAATTCCTTAACACCCTCAAACACCCCTTCGAAGTGGTGGGTATAAGGTGGTATTGTGATTAAGGCGTTGTGTTTCTCACTCGCGAGGAATCAATTTTTCCGTCAGTAGATCGGCGCTCTACCCATTGGTCTACCATGTGCTCATAAAATAGTATCTACCATACTCTGCGTATGTAGAGTACATGTGGTTTTTAATGGCATAATAAATTAGATTTGAATTTTATTAGATTCAATTTTTAGGTTTTAAAATATGTTTTAGTTAAGTAGATCTATTAAATATGCATTTCATTTATTATTTAATAATATTTTCAAAGAAAAACTATCAAGTTCGACTAATATCTATGAATCCTGAAATTTTAGGAATTTCATTTAATATTACTTTAATCTTAATTTTTTTCATAATATTTTGAGCGTTAAGTTAATTAGCCAGACAGCCAATGTGTTAAAATCAACATTTGCATAACATTTCAAAATCAGAGGGACAGGTATGGGATGAAAATTGATCATATCAAAACAACTTTTATGTTTTCCTCAAGAAACTAGTAGTCTATTATAAACATCAAAGCTGAAGAACATAAACAAATAAAACTGTTCACCTATTTTTAAAGTGCTTTGAATGAGGGTGGGCAGAGTGGTGGGGGCATAAAAGAAGAATTTCGTTACATTTTTCATTTACAAAGAAGCGAGAGTTGACGACAGGAATTTTTGGTAAAGACGTAAAGAAAAAAAGAGAAAATTGTAATATTGAGCGTATGTAGTTTGGTATAGTTGAGAAACTAGGTCGTTGAGGAAGAAGTAAAAGCGTATATTGGAGGCCTTTGGGATGTGCGTGTGGAGAAGAATAGCAAAAAGTAAATGGACGTAAATGGAAGCAAAAGATAAGGTACCAGACATGGTTGGGCAAGGCTCTTGCGAGAAATTTGAAGAAAGTAGGGCATGAGGATGCAGGAGATAGTTACAGACAATGCTGTATTAAAGATTGTGATAGAAGAAAGAATGCTGGGAAAGTGAGGCAGAGGGAGGAAAATAATGGACATTTTAGATTAAATTAGGGAGGTAAAGCGTATACAGAGTTAAGAATGAGATATCTAATATGGATATCTAGATAAGGATATTTTGTGCCACATTATTTAGTGTTTACGTGTTCAGTATTACGCAGTCCTAGGGTTCATAAAAAATCAACCCTAAAGCGAAATAATGCCGCAAGTAAATAACTATAATAATATTTTGGCGCACTTCTTTTGTTTATTTCATGTTCTCCAGGGAGACGAGACACGTTTCAAAACAACGTTCTGAATCTTTCTTAAATTTTTGGTGAAATATGGATGCCTATATTAAATGACGACACTTGTTAGCAGGTGACAGCAGGAAAGCTTAGTGGTAGTACTAAGTCATAAGATTTATATAGGAACAATGCCTCCCTGTCGAAACCGACAACAAGATCACCTTTGCAAAAATGTAACCACAGAAGTCACTTTTGTTTTCCATTCAAATAAATGTTTATAAAAAATGTCATCATTTGTTCTACAGGTATCCTATTCTCCTGTATAGCATTAAAGATATTGTTACAGAAAATGTACGCAGTTGTGTTAAATTTTCGCCAAAGTTCTCCGATTGTCTGACTAAACCTCGTATTTTAAACGCTGAACGTTTAAGTTAAAAGTTTTAACGCATCAATGAACATTACGATGTACCACTGCCATTCAGTCATTCAAGACGTCATCAATGGAATCTTCCAAACGATTAAATCACCAATTCGATAATTAGATCTCAATAGTTAAATAAGTTGGGACACCAGAAAATCTGCAAACCTCCACTTATCTCCAGTAAAATTCAGTATATGTGGGTCAAAACCATCAATTTTGTTGGATAAAAAAAATACTTTCGATTTGGGTAATAGCCGTACCTGATCTCAAGCCGTAAAATCCGAGAGAAAATAACCGAAATCAGCACAAGGCATTCCGCCGATGTATTAAAGCGGGAACCATATACCAATTTTTTTCAATTGCTACGTGTATTGAGATAACGGTCAATTTATTACTGCATCAATTTAGCTCAGTTTCACCCGGCACGAGGACTTGGCAGTCACGAAGTTTTCGAGTCACGAACGGGGACCGCGTCTACACGCGCATGATTTCACTTCACTCGCTGGCAGGGTTTTCGAAGAAACGCTCAAAGTGAGAGGCGACGTGAAACCGGTGGAATACTTAATTTCCCGAAGATGGGTACGCTCCCATTACCGGGATCTCTCCAAAAAAAAAATACACTGACGTTCCACTGCGACAGACCGACGCTACTTCATCTCCCCAGTAAAAACTTGCTACACCTGCCAATCATGTGTATGTACCTCCTCCCAGAAAATTCAGAGCAAATTTGATAAAGATACAATGTACAGAATTCCCTAGTGAATCCTATGCGTAATATCTGCGTTCAGAATAAATACGTAACATAATTATTCTGTACGTAGTTCATGTATGTACGCACAGTATTCCCTGAGGAATTCTGAAGAGATTCTTTAAAATATTGAAACCCATTTCTAAGGAATTCCTGAAAAATTTCTCAAGATACTTTGTAGAGTTTCCTTTTGCACCCTGCAGAGATTCCTTAAGGCGTTTTGCAGTTATTCCTTTAAGGAATTTCGTAGTGATTGAGAATTTCTGCGGTCGGCCATGCTTTTCTAAAATTCCTGAAGTATGTTCTACCGTGAATGTCACCTTAGTTCATATATAATGAGGAAGCGATGCAAAGTAATTTAACGCCCATTTATGCGCAATTTATATAGATTATTTGATAAATATGCAGTTTAAGCACCCTGAGGTTCCCTTTGATTTTTGAAACCTGCCCTTAAACTTTCATTTATATTAATTTTGAGGCGTCAATTTTCAAAACAGATTTTGGTAGTCCACCTACACATTGATTTTACAATTTTAAAAAAGATAGGGAAGGTGATTTTATGTTCTGAAACTATTATAACCCTTATATAATTACTCATATAAAAAAATTTTCAGCACGACATGCAAGTTTACCTCTCACTCAACAGGACGGGCCGAAACACTTGCTCGGGAAACTTGTCCATGGAAATGTATACATTCGCAATGACTGTGTTGACATTTTATGGTATTTTAATGATCTATTATGATTGGTGACGTCATCAATCAGGGCATCAGTTAGAGGATTCCCAAAGCGAATATGACCATTAAACGTGTAAAATCTCCAAATTGAAGCTTTTATTCTTTTAATAAGTATATTCCCTTTGGAAACCGCCTGCAATTAAGTTTCAACCAACAGTTCAGACACATCCAAGAGGACGTTGCAGCGAAATGCCTAGCAAATGAAATTTTGATAAAATTTTCTACATTTATAATCTTAAGTCCACTCCAACAAATGACGTTGACAAAACGGAATCTTCCCGCATCATTTTTCATACAAATAAACATCGAAAATCCAAAATTTGAAGGCAAATGCCCAAATGACAGACGGAAACTTTCGCCAGAAGAATTATTGAGCAATTAGGCAGTAGTAAATGTCATTTTCACAGAAAACTGATATTTGTGTGTACTACTATGTAAGAGTTGTAATACTGTTATCATTACAGCGTCCATCCACAGTTTTTTAGATGATATTCATCAATTTGTGATGGAAAAAAGTCGAAACTTCGCAGTTTGAAACTCCGAACGCTTCACCGCAGAACTAGTCCAAATTAAATTTTAGAGCACGATTCAAAAATCAATAAGAAACTCTCAGAGTACTAAAAAAAATGTATGCCCACAACCTATGTTTACGAACTGCACATTAATGGGTGTCTCATTACTTTTCATTGCTCTTCATAAATACATGAACTAAAGTGACACATTTGACTCGCGGAGTCACGATCCAAACTACTTAAGTCATATGATTTGCATGCAGCAGCTCTTCAGGCTCATCATCTTCCCTGAAAATATAATTTCACTCACCCGCAACTTACCCCATTAACCCATCCTTGCACCAACGTTTCCCATTACCTGATTCTCGTACTTCATCCTTGGCCTTCTTCTGTTATTATTCCACCTCTATGTTTCCAACAATTACGAACTATTGTGCCTCACGACAGGTCAAATTATTACTTCTTCTTCTTTTGTTTTCCATATGTATTTCCTACTCTTTTCACCCACTCTATCAAATACTTCTTCATTTGTTACTTTGTCTGTCTATTTTATTTCCTTCATTCTATCACCACGTTCATCTCAAATATTCTTTTCTCTGCAGCCCATATCGCACGTCTCACATGTGTAGAAAACTAAATTTCATATGGTAGTTTTCACGTACATACGTATATCTACATCTACATCTACTTAATACCCCGCAAGCCGTCGCAAGGGCGTGTGGCGGGGGGTGTTAGGACACCACCCGTAATTTAGAAAAGAAAAAGAAAAAAAAACCGCATGCAATAACCACAAAGTCATGTATCCACAAAAAAAAAATGGCATACATTCATGCATTAACACTTACGCCCCACACACATGCAAACACTCAATCTACATCTTACATACACATGCACCTGAAAGTATACCTAACAGCTTCGCAGTGTTTAACTTTGCCCCGACTTGTAAATTCAATGTTTTCAATATTTCTAAAGTGACTTCGGTTTCTTACTATTATGATTTCTGATTGTTCGGGGAAAGAATGAGTATTTGTACCTATCTGTCCTGGAATCTATCTCCCTTAGTTTATCTTTGTGGTCTGATCTACCTAAGTAGTGTGGGGCCATTATAATTCCATCAGTGTCATAGTTAAACTCGTTTGTTCTGAACCTTTCTAAAAGCCTAAGCCTTGCTTGTTCTCTCCTCACTTCAAGTGGTTCCCAGCCTAAATCCCCTAAGAGATCTGTCACACTTGTGTGTGTGTGTGTGTGTATATATATCTCGATGATGTAGAAGCACTCACAAGAGCAATATAATATTTGGAAGGCACAATAAAACACAAATAAAATAGATAACACTTAAAAGGCCTACTCGTACCTGAAGAAGGCCTTCTTCAAGTAAAAGGCCGCGGAGAAGGCCGAAAGCTCAAACAATTTACAATAGAGTGTCCTTTTAAGTGTTATCTATTCTATTGTGCCGTCGAAATGATATATATATATATATATATATATATATATATATATATATATATATATATATTTTTTTTTTTAAGGTAATCTACCGGTTAAGGTAGGTTTCTGGATGAACACAACAACCAAACAATTATTTTATTACTCCTAACAAAACACAAAATCCATCATCCTACTCTATATCAGGTCCCTCTTCATCTCTGAGTACTTTCTTCCTCCCGTCATCCCGTCCAACATCCCTATCCTGTTCCTTCCCTTTCCTCGTTTGCCTAACATTCTACCCTCTATCACAGTCTTCAACATCCCACTGCCGGTCAACACCCCCTTCATCCACTTTTCCTGCCTCCATAGGATTGCTCCCAACAAACTCCTCTCTTCGCCCACCAAACCAAGTACTTCCTCATTTGTTTTCTTCTCTGTCCATTTCCCCTTCTCCATTCTTCTCCACACCCACATTTCAAAAGCCTCCAATCTACGTCTATCCTCCTGCTTCAATGACCACGTTTCCGCGCCGTACATAGCTACGCTCCATATCAAAGTTTTTTACGAGTCTTTTCCTAATATCCTTACTCAACGTCCCTGTCATCAACTCCCTCCTCCTCATGAAAGCCTCTTTGCCTAGCGCAATTCTTCTCCTTACGTCCCTACTACTTTGACCGTGTTGGTCCAAAACACTACCGAGATACGTAAACTGTTCTACCTGCTCTAGTTTTTGCCCTCCTATTTTAATGTTAAGCTTGGCCTTTTTTTCTAGAAAATCGCATAACCTTTGTTTTATTAATATTGATTCTCATCCCATACCTGTCGCACTGAATTTACAATTCACTAAGCAATGCTTGCAGCCCCTTGGCTGACTGACAAACTAAAGCTTGGTCATCAGCAAACCTAACTGATTTTACGAATTCCCCGCCCACTTTCATTCCTACCTCGAGTTCTTCCCATGCCTCTTTGATCATTTCCTCTGCATACAGGTTGAACAGCAATGGTGATAATGGGCAACCCTGCCTTACACCCCTTCCTAACACTGCCCATCCAGACTCCCCGTTTCCCACCCGCACCTGAGCAGTCTGAGACATGTACAGGTTGCGGATTAGCCTCCTTTCCCTCCAATCTATTCCTATTTTCTGCAATATACTCATTAGTTTTTCCCAATTCACTCTATCAAACACTTTTTCGAAATTTACGAAACAGGCAAATACCTCCTAGTTGTGTTCTATATTCCTCTCGATTAATAATCTCATTACTGCAATGGCATCACGCGTACCTCCCCCCTTCCTAAACCCAAACTGATCATCCCCTAAGTAATCATTTGCCCTACTCTCTATCCTTTTGTTTATGATCCTGAGAACTACTTTAGCTGCGTGGGATATCAAACTAATTGTCCTATAGTCCTCACATGACGTGGCCTTTACCTTTTTCGGAATCGGAACTAAAACTGCTCTCACAAAGTCTTCCGGCCAGATTCCCTCCTCACAAATACTACGGATCAGCCAATATAGCCTCTTCCTCCCACATTTTCCTAAGCATTTTAAAAGTTCCACGGGAATGCTATCTACCCCCACGGCCTTATTTAGTTTCATCTCCCTTAATGCCCTTTCTATCTCATTGTCTAGTATGCCTGGACCTAAGCTGTCTTCCTCTACGTCATTTTCTTTTTCAATGTCTAACTTTGTTGGTCTGAGTTCTTTACTATACAGTTCTTCTATATAAGTACTCCTTCCATCTCTCTTGGATCTTTCCTGCGTCAACTATTACCTTACCCGCCTTATCTCTAACTGTTAGCATAGCTCTTCCTTTCTTACTTCCCGATAACGATTTAACTTTGCTGTACAGCGCACCGATTTCACCCTTCCTCTGCAGACTTTCCATATCCTCGCACTGCGTCTTCCACCATTCTTCCTTTGCTTTATTTGTTGCCCCCCTAAATTTTTTGTTCAATTCTTTGTACTTAATTTGGCCAATTCTATATTTACATTCTTCCATTTTCGCCGCTCATCCATCTTTATAATCATCTCATCCGTGATCCATGGTTTCCTAGTCCTTTTAGCGTTAACGGTTCCATAGTGTCTTTTGCGGCTTTAGACAACCATTTCTTGATCATTTCCCATTTTTCTTCGATAGTACTAAGCCCTTTACCATCTTCCATGATTTTCTCTACCGCCTGTTTGTATTCCTTCCTTTTCAACCCATTTAATGCTTCTACATTCCATTTTCTAACTCGCCGCCCCTGCCTTATCTTTTTGAAACGGACGCTATATTTCATAACAACTAAATTGTGGTCTGAGTCCGCATCCGCTCCCGGGAAGCTGTGGGAATTTATCACACTGTTCCTAAACCTGTGTCTAACCAGGATATAATCTAGCTGATATCTTCCTGAGTCACCTGGCATTTTCCATGTATACCTGCGTCTTTTGTGGTGTCTAAACCAAGTGTTGGTGATGACTAACCCCTGTCTCCTGCAGAACTCAACTGCTTTCTCCCCGCGGTCATTCCTCGTGCCTAAGCCGTAGTCCCCGACCTCACCACCATCTCTTCCTTCGCCTACCGTCGCATTCCAATCCCCCATCACTATCAAATGTTTCCCTGAAGGAACACACGCAATCATGTCCTCTAACTGATCGTATATCCTATCGACCTCTTCTTCCTTATGGTTGCTCGGTGGCATGTATACCTGAATAATAACTAAGTTCGTCGGTTCTGCTTTTATCTCTACTAGTAGTATTCTATCCGTTACCTGCTCTATGTTGACTACGCTTCTTCCTACCTCTTCATTTAATACTATGACAACCCCTCGTTGGCTCTCGTCCCCACCGCTGTATATTATTCTATACTTATCACTCCAGTAATCCCCGCTATATTTCCATCTCACCTCGCATAGACCTAAAATATCTATATTTCCCCTTTCCATCTCTCGATTAACATTTTCCAATTTCCCTGTCCTCATCATTGTCCTAACATTCCACGTTCCTATTCTAACTAATTTGGTCTTCTTCTCCTGCGTCTCCTGTCCTGCTGCTGCTGGTTTTCCCTTGCAAGGGTTTCGTGGGATGACGACCGCGGAAGCCTTGCCTCCCCCGCTGCCGGGCACGACACACGGCCGATTGGGCCGAGCCCCGTGGTTGCCAGGACTCAAAATATCTCTATTGTCCATCATATTTTTCTTGGGAATGATAATTGAGGTGGTTTCCCGTTGCCTTCCTCAATAGTGTTTTTAACGTCACTTACTGGCCGCCCCACTGGGGTCAGACGCCATTGCAGCCGCCTCACTGAGGAACAGACGCTGCGTGGACTACCTTTTGTCTGGCTCCTAACCGTCGACCTATCTGGCATGGGTGACCCTACCAGGAGCAATTTTTATTACTCCCGCCAGCACAGCTCTAGGGGTCATCGGAACGCACAAGCCCTTCCACCACGTCAAGGTTGTAGTCCGGGGGGGGGATATATATATATATATATATATATATATATATATATATATATATATATATATATATATATATATATATATATATATATATATATATATATAACTACATATTAATGCATTCATTTAAAAACTATATATAAATATATAAAAAACATAAACACAGTATTCAACCCGAAGGTCGGTTTGGTAGGTGATGGTAGAGTTCACCCAGTACTAAGCCTGACGGCGTGTGAAATTCACACATCATGGTAGGGGGGCCAATTCCTTTCGCTGTGCCGGTTACGGTTTCCCAGGAAGATCTGGTACCCGAAAAATCACATATCTTGGGTGGAGCTGCAAGTGCACAGAGTGCCTTGCACTCGGTGCACTTGCAACTCGGAGGGCCCGGGTTCGATTCCCGGGCCCCTCCGGTCAGTAGTCCAGCGCCCTACCCCCTAGACTCCCGCGTCCCACATATATAAATATATTGTTTCATTTTTATAGATCAGTCACAATTTTGGCGATGATACATAAAACTCAGAAACACAAAATAAAGAAACACAATGTTGAATTTTGAGCATTTCGGTAGCCTCATCATCTTTCTCAACGGAAGGAAGAAAACTGAGTAAAGTTTCATGTGTACCATTAAACTTAAGTAATCTTTTTTCTGAAATAAAAATTTATTAACCATAACTATTCTGTTCAGTATTTCATCTAATCAAAGCAAAGTAATTGTGAAACATTAAAGAAGCAATGTCATTTTTATAAACATTCCTCTAAATGCAGTCTTAAGTGCACTCCATCAAATAACATTAATAAAACAGGGCCATTACATCTCCGACTATCTTAAGCACTTAACTCCTTTTTCTTAATATTTTTCCGCATGTTCTTTCCGAGAAGTTTTCTTCTATGATTGTCCTTCTTCTACGCTCCGCTCGAAGATTCATCTAGTTTTCGAATTTGACTTGTCATGTGAATTCAGTGCGCAAGGCTGCTTCTTGTAATAGAATGGTTTTAGCATCACCGTCTTTCGTGAAAAATTCTGAAATTTGTATTGCAAAAACCCTACCCCCCCCTAAAGCTTTTTTATTCCCCATTCCTCCCCTCTGAACATACATTCAATTTCCAAAATTCGCCTACCAAAATTAGTTCTGACCCTACGTGGATTCGATTCTTTGATTCTTTAAATCATAGTATTTTCAGAAGCATTGTCAGACTGTGCGACGAATTAGTTTTGTCTTTCCTTTCTCTTTTTCAGTTTTATAATCAGAAACATTTAGACATGATCAATGACCAGTTTCTTCTACGGAGATACGTTTCGAACTTACTTCTAACAAAACTAATATGGTTCCCCCTTCGGGTCATTTTGATAAACTTACTCTATCTGTATTCTCTAGTGTACTCTATGAAATACCAATGATTAAACATGACCTCCTTGGGTTAATATCTATTTCAAATTGGCATCGAAAATCCAATATTTAAATCGTATACATGCTCTTACAAGCATATCAGTCGAGAACTACCGCCAGAAGATTTATAAATTAATGTCGCATAAATACATGTCGTTCTCAAGAAAAACTTATTTCATGCGTAAATTTGTATACGAGTTGTAATTTTGTAAACATAACAGCTCCTACCCGCCTTTGTTTACATGGGATTAATAAATTTGTGGAAGAAAACAACCGAAATTGCCTAGTTTACAAAATTAACGCCCCAAAAATAGTCCAAAATAAGTAATATGTACAGCCCATTTCAAAAATTAATAAGTACCTCCAAAGTGCTTGAAAGCTATATACCCATACCATACGGGTTTCGTATTATTTTCGTATTATATTATTATTATTATCATATTCGTATTATTTCGTATTAATTTCGTATTATTTATCACCATACGCTATCAATACATGAACTGCGGTGACACATTGGCTAGTGCTTATCCACAAGATGGTTATGTACCTGTAAATGTCTCTTATGAAAATCATAACGTAAATACTCATGGAAGATCAATTCCTCTTGGTGTAATTCCTCCCGTTATAAAGCCATTAAACACAAGATAACATAAAAAATTTTTCCTTCATTAACATTTGCATATTAGTCATTAAAGGGTTATGAATGGCCTGATTTTAAGGAATTCACAATGTTCGAAGCTTAACTAGAGCGCACAAGCCCTCATTCAAATCATTAAATTGATTCGCAATCCTGAAAGACATAATTATATTTACTTCAATCTAATTGAAGACATAATTATATTTACTTCAATCTATTTACGCAATAAATATAATACTCTTAAGTAGTGTAAGAGGCTCATCTAAACTCATATCGAATGCATGTGAAACTTTAAAAAAAAATTGCTCTTGTGAAATATGCGGTACATGTCCTTCTAAGTTAGCATGAAAATCCATTTCAAATTAAAAAATTTACAAAAAGATAAGTCGAGCGATTCTGGAAGGTATCCAGTGAATACAGTTATATCATGTGCACTTCTAAATTTAAAGGATGATAAATCTCTTCTGCTGACTCGTTGCGTCTCGGCTAATTAACTCGGCGTCAGGCATACTTGCAATGTTAAATGGCCGCTGAATCCGATATAATACTTACGAACAGCAAAAACTCTTTACATTACGTGAAATTGAATAAAAATCAATACAACATACATCATCCGTGCGAAAACAAATGTTCGCGAGGGTTTTAAATAGAGCGAGAAATGACGGTTGAACATTCTTCATATTAGTGCCTTTCGTTATTCTAACTTTATTATGAGATGGTAATTCTGTTTTTTTATGGATTGCTACAACGTAAATGCATTGCATAAACCACAATTATTTTATTTAATAAATACACATCAACCAAATTTAGCTATATTTTCGGTGCATTGAAAAGCGTGAAAGACACGGGAGGGAAATCAGAATTCACTAATATGAATTGAGCAAACAAAGTTTACGAAGAAAGCACAATAAAATCTTCAATCAGTAAATTTTTGGGTAATTAATCGGTATATAACATTATTCCCATCGTACTGAGGAAGACGGGTGTTCAATATACTCAAATCTTTCAACTTGTGTGTATATGTGTGGATGAAATGCCTATAGAGGCATGGGATGAATTGGAGATAGGAATGAAATGCAGTGGGGAATTAATGAAAGCATTTAGGTTTGCAGATGAACGAGCCGCGCCAAATAATCAGTGCGAAGGTATGGGATAAGTATCAATGTTAAAAAAACGAAGGTAGGGAATATTTCGAGAAAGAGGAATATTACGTTAAACATGAAAAAATAGAAAGACATAAGCCATTGGAGGGAATTGATGACAAGGAAGTTAAGTAAGGATATTAAGAAAAGTCTCGTCAAAACTTTGATATGAGGCGAGTTTCGTACGGCGCGGAAATAAGGAAGTTGATAGGAGTCTTGGATTGGGTTTTAGGTTTTTGAAATATGGATGTGGAAAAGAATGGAAAAGGTGAAATTAACGGAACGGAAAAAATTGAGGAAGTATTAGTGAGGGTGGAGAGAGGATTATTGGGAGAATCCAAAGGATGGGTTCAGAGCATTTTCATTGGAAACGGGATGCTGAAACTTGATAGAGGGGAAAGCGGTAGGCAGGTGTGGAAGGAGAGGAATGACTAAATGAAGAAAGTATGTGAAATACATTTCCAGAACATTTTTAATTTGAAGGGTTAAGGTGTTTCTTTTTAGATGAAGCTAGGAAATGTAACGATTTTCAGACTTTACTCATTCGAAACCTATTATAAACATAAAATACCAATTATTTTTACATTTTTTGCTGTTGTTTATGCTAGTTACTGACGTTAAAGGTAAAAATCTATAGATTATAGATCGTACAAAGCCCCAACATTCCATTATAAATAGGAAAACGATTTTTTTAAAATTTAAGTGGAATTATCTACCGAATGAAGAATTTCAGAATATGTTTACAGGAGGTCAGAGAGATAGATGTTCCACGTGCTCTGAAAATTTTTAATTAGTGATCGATTAAGTAAAGTAATCAACTTTTCTTGAAATAGTTTAGGTAACTAATTACTTAGAAATACCGATTTGGATATCATAGAACGTTTGATGCTTGTGATCCAGGAAATTAAACCTCTTGAACTATTTCTTTACTTTCGTGTTTTCCTAATTCTTTTAATATAAATTTCACCCGTGCCACCTCATTGGATCTTCTCCCCTTGGACCTCTTGGCTCCCCAATGGTCTACGCCCATTGGGGAGCTAATTCGGGAGCCCAAAAAGAAATTTTATATTCATAAATAGCTCGAAACAGAAATTAAAACTATCTGGATCGTTATTAATTGCCATAAACTAACTAAGAGCGCAGCACGCTTATTAAACAAGGGATTAAATTTTATTCCTTGCAAGACAACCTCCCTACCGACAAAACTTTGCTAGTTGGAACAATTTTCCCCTTATTCAGCTAAACTAACGACGTTCACCTTTGGTTGACATTGTTAAGTTTATTACCAACATTTTAATAGGTAATAGTATGCTAAATAACATGAATTATAAAAACATATTTATTTTTAGACACGCAATTCTCTTAATATGAATAATGAAATTGGAAGAATGGAAATAATATCCATGTCTTTTAATATATTTTTGAAATGAATACTAAAAGAATTGAGTAAATAACACGACCAAATCTCATTTCCTTACTAGATTAGAGAAGACTGAAAGCAAGTTACTGGATTGTTTGAATCTTTCAAATTCGTCATCAATGTTATGTAATTCCTAGATCGTAAATGAAATGAAAAATTCAATTACTGTGCATTTTGAAATGAAAAAGGCGTGGTTCCTTGATTTTATCGACCGACTAGTGGTAAGAAGGGTGTTGTCAAAACCCTTCCGCATGACCTCATCAGAATGCCTTCCAATAATGTAGTTCTCTTTTTTAGGTAGTATTAGATTTTCCTTCCATCCCTCGTTTCTCTCCGTGGGGGGACCCTCCTACTACCTTCAGCTTTGGGTCACATTCCCCACCAGTGTCCTTGGGTAAGAGACCGTTTTAAATTGCATGTCCATGTGGTAGTGGAATTTCGCCTTCCTACTTTTCAAATTCAACGTTATTGAATAAATTTCTCACTGCATCCTAAGGTGCCATTATTTGTTAGATAATAGTATATGTATTTTTATGCGTGTAGAATGAAAGGATTTTTGCATGAATGGGTATAGTTGTGCATGCATGTGTTGATTTTGCATATGGTTGTGTTCCTTTTTACGAGTGGTGACCTAACACGCCACACGCCATTTCGGCGGCTTGCGGGGTATCATGTAGATGTAGATGAAAGAAGAAGCCTAATGTTAAGCAGGCAAAAATTTCGGGTTCAACTGGCTCTTCAGCAGAGACTCGCCAACATATGGAAAATTGGTTGAAAAATTCTGTAACTTTTCCTTAGAAATATCTTCGGTAATTATCACTTCTATTATGAGTTAATAAAATATTTAACGACTCCTGATTACGAAAAAAATATTCAACCTTTCACTACGCTGGTTCACTGTGCACATTCGTTTCTGTATCAACTGAAGATACCGTGCGAATAATGAATAACGCATGATGTCATAGTGATTACGTGTCTTATCGAAAAATATTCCGCCGACACTGCGACCTACTAGTTGCAATTTTACAATAAACTCAGCAAAAGCGTGGGCTTGAAAATTAGAAAACGACGTTGATAGAGTGAATTGGGAAAAACTAATGAGTATTCTGCAGAAAATAGGAATAGATTGGAGGGAAAGGAGGATAACCTGCAACCTGTACATGTCTCAGACTGCTCAGGTGCGGGTGGGAAACGGGGAGTCAGGATGGGCAGTGTTAAGAAGGGGTGTAAGGCAGGGTTGCCCATTATCACCGTTGCTGTTCAACCTGTATGCAGAAGAAATGATCAAAGAGGCATGGGAAGAACTCGAGGTAGGAATGAAAGTGGGCGGGGAATTCGTAAAATCAGTTAGGTTTGCTGATGACCAAGCTTTAGTTTGTCAGTCAGCCAAGGGGCTGCAAGCATTGCTGAGTGAATTGGAAATTCAGTGCGACAGGTATGGGATGAGAATCAACATTAATAAAACAAAGGTTATGCGATTTTCTAGAAAGAAAAAGGGCAAGCTTAACATTAAAATAGGAGGGCAAAAACTAGAGCAGGTAGAACAGTTTACGTATCTCGGTAGTGTTTTGGACCAACACGGTCAAAGTAGTAGGGACGTAAGGAGAAGAATTGCGCTAGGCAAAGAGGCTTTCACGAGGAGGAGGGAGTTGATGACGGGGACTTTGAGTAAGGATGTTAAGAAAAGACTCGTGAAACTTTGATATGGAGCGTAGCTATGTACGGCGCGGAAACGTGGTCATTGAAGCAGGAGGATAGACGTAGACTGGAGGCTTTTGAAATGTGGGTGTGGAGAAGAATGGAGAAGGTGAAATGGACAGAGAAGAAAACAAATGAGGAAGTACTTGGTATGGTGGGCGAAGAGAGGGGTTTGTTGGGAGCAATCCTATGGAGGCAAGAAAAGTGGATGAAGGGGGTGTTGACCGGCAGTGGGATGTTGAAGACTGTGATAGAGGGTAGAATGTTGGGCAAAAGAGGAAAGGGAAGGAACAGGATAGGGATGTTGGACGGGATGAAGGGAGGAAGAAAGTACTCTGAGCTGAAGAGGGACCTGATATAGAGTAGGATACTGAATTTGGTTAGGAATCACAAAATATTTATTTAGTAGCTGTGTCCATCTATAAAACCTACCTTAACCGGCAGATTACCTAATAATAATAAATAAAGGCAGAAATAAGAGCTATTAAAAAATAGGTTAGCGTAAACCACTACTTAAATTTTATGTCTATGAGTTTAGGAAAGGAATTCAAACGTTACACGCAATGGAGGGCTGTTACAAAATTAATTAGATTGAAATACAGAATGCATGACACCTTGATTTCTTCCATTACTTTTTAAGTTGGGACGCGAAAGTTGGGAAAAATAAACGAAGATATTGCGGGTGAGGCGTATTGTTCATTTTTAGATAAGTATTTGAAACAGCTTTCCTTTATCATCCCTGCTCTTATCTAAATATATATATATATATATATATATATATATATATATATATATATATATATATATATATATATATACACACACACACTATCACTTGCAGGGATTTAAGAGAAATTTGGTAAATTATTGAGAAATTAATGACTCTGGTCGGGAACAGAGTTGCATCAGCTATACCGATGGTATATATTTTTAATAATCCAATCCGGTATGAGATTCGGGCCGTCAATGCACACATTTAAACTCGGTTGTATTTGAGCAAATCATTCCTCGAAATATATTACATTTACATTCACTTGTAATATTTTATGTAATGATTGCAATTTAAATACCTCCAATAAATGCACTATATATCACCATCGAACATTTTCCCCTTTGTAATCTGCAGCATATGGGGAATTCTGGTATAAGATTGATTTCTCAGGCAAGAAAGTCATAACTGAAAGTCATTAATAAAAGACTTAGGGCAGAAAAATACATGTTTTGTCATTAAGAGTTTAGGAAGGGAATTGAAACGTTTCACGTGAACGAAGTAATGATAAGATTAATTAGATGTAAATATAGAAAGTATGAGATCTTGATCTCTTCCCCTTTTTATAAGGAGGGACCCGATAGTGGAAAAAAATTAACGAAAGTATTTCACAATATGGGAGTGGCGTATCACTCAAATTTAGATAAGGATTTGGGATAGTTTCCGTTATCATGCCTGCAATTAAACCTTTTCGCTGGAATAAAGATAAGAAAAGTATGGTAAATAAATGACTCTGGTCAGGGACCTAGTTGCATCAGATATCCCGATAGTATGTATCTTTAATAAGGCAATCAGCTATGAGATTTGGGCCTTCAATGCACACATTTCAGTGAGAAGTATGAGATAGAGTTAAGTGAAGACATGATGAACTTAATCATATTCCAGCCACCTATCCCTGCTTTCTCAAAAGTTATGCACTTGAGAACTGATGCTAAAACTGCGACTTTAAGAGTCACTATCAACGGAAAGCAATTACAGCATCTTGTTGCCATTGGTAATAAAAAGGCGTGTCGTTGAAGAGTATTACCTATGTATGAAAACTAAATTAATGAATATGGAAAGTACGCCTTTTGAATACCGCGTAGAAGCGGCACTTAAAATGTGGCGAAAACCACCCGTGAAAGTGTAAACTGATGATCAGACTTACTTACTAAGGTTAGACATAGAGAATGGGGTATAGATATAGATAGCTTAGGCCCAGGGTTGATCTATGGCAATATAGGAAGGGAACTGAAATCAAATACGGCCGTAAGGGTGGACAACATTTCCGCGGTACTACTTAAGATTGAAGAGTTTTCATGGACTAATTCGTAGCATTTATGAAGGGGGAAATTGGCACGAGGACTTCGTCAGATCTGTATTATTCCCTATTTCAAGACAGAGAAATGCAGCAATAGGTGAGGACAACAGAACAATTACTTCGATTACGTACGCAGCTAAATTGGTTATCAGTATCACCAATAACAGGATGGAGAGCAAGGCAAATAATTGCCTTGTGGTAGATCAGTTTTGGTTCAGGAATGGGAGCGGCACGCGTGATTCTATGGCAGTAATGAGGTCATTAATTTAGATTTCGAGAAAGGGTTCGATAAAGTCAATTGGGTGGAATTATTGAATTTATTACAGGAAATTGGAGTAGGTTGGCAGGATAGGAGGCTCACCTACAAGCTGTACATGCCACCTTTTTTAAGTGTGACTGGCGGATGGGGAGTCTGGATGGGTAGTGTTATGAAGAGGGGTAAGACAGGGATGCTCGCTGTCACCTGGGGTATTTCACGTATTTGTGAAGGAAATGCTTAGACAGGCATGGAAAGAACTGGAGGAAGAATAGACAGTCAGTGGGGTATTCATAAAATCTCTAAGGTTTAGGGATGGTCAAGCTATACCTGTAGTTTGTCGGTCAGTCAAGGGTTTGAAAAAACTCTGCTGAGTGCATTGGAACGTTAGTGCGATAGGTATCGGATGAGAATAAATACAAATAAAATAAAGATTATGCTGATTTCCAAAATGATAATGGCTAAATAAAACGTCAAGATAGGAAGGTAAAAACAAGGTGGAACAGTTTACCCATCTTGGAAGTGCTTTGGACCCAGATGGCCAAAACAGTATTGAAATAAAGAGAAGAATTGCGTTAGCCAAAGTAGCTTTCACAAGGAGGAAGGAATTTATGACAGAAATGTTGAGTAAGGAGGTTATAAAACGGCTCGCCAAAACATTAATAGGGAGCATGTTTTTGTATAGCGTGGAAACATTTTCATGAGATAGGAAATCATACTAAAACCCTGAAAAAGTTTTTTGACACTCAATTTCATATATGTAACCACAGAATGAATTTTCAAAAATTCACTCTATATCCGCAAGATATAAGACAGGAATAACATTATTAAGAGGAATAGATTTTCGTCTTTATGGATATTTAAAATAGCAGCAAAAATATCCACGACTACCGTTTGCTAGAAAAATTTTGCTTTTTTCTCTAATGAGAGAATAAATAAACACAGCATGACTGCGGTCCTCATTTCCTTTCACAAACATTTTATTTCCGAATTCCTGGCTATGAAAAGTTAGGAGTTCTCTTGCTTACGTCATATTTCCTCAATTTTTGTCCCTTAAGCCTCTCTATAATCCCTCAGAGATATTATCCCTTGGCGTAGTAATTCCGATGGACTTCCTTCCAATTAATGCCCGACGGATAAGGCAGAAAGCCCTTTTTTTCCTACCATTTTTCGCTAACTCCATGAGTAATTTAACGAAGAGAATATATCCGAAGGAAAAATAAAAAAAAAGATTTTCCAAAAAAAAATTCACTAAGGGTACTAATACGCTAAGTCGTTATGCGTACATGTACTCGTATATGGAGTTGGGCCAGAAGACTCCGTTAGGTCAGCTTTAAGGGGACACCTTAATCCCATCTAAGAGTAGTTAAAGTTTTTTTACACTTGTATTATCGCAGGTTATGCTTTTGTTGCAGTTTATACTCTCCTCTATCCTCAAGTATGAAATTTCAATTATGTAAACTTGTTATTTAAAGATGATATTCATTTCTAAGTACCATTCTTTTTGGTTAATAATTACGCCTACCTTGTGGAGAAATCGCGTGGTCCATTCAGCAATTTTATATTTTTTTTAAATGACGGGAATAATAATGATCAAAATTTAATGCACAGTGCAAAAAATTGTATATATAAAATAAACGTTCTTTCAATTTACCTGGTTGATGAAATAATGTCAGGTTCAAACGACAAATTTACGACTATTTTTGAAGCTCGATGAGGGTCGTGATAATAAAAGGTGCGTCCCGAAATTCCCCACCATGGTCGCCTTTATTTTGGAACACAAAGCGGTGCTGCCGCCCTAGTATTAGCCAGTGATTTTGGAACGCTCTACGGTTGAATTCTGCGATACTGCTTTCGGCAGAAAATTGAATATGCCACTTTTATTACGAGGGGAAAATGAGTGGAGTATTCATCAATTTTGACTCCATATACATAATATGCACTGTAAGGAATGAAAAAATATATAAAAATCGGGGTCTTATTTACTTTCACTTTACTTCATACACATAACGGTTAGTGAGTCAAGAGATTTCATTATGAGGACAGAAAAAGAAACTTTGCACTTCCACATAAATATCTTCACATCTTTATGTGGAAGTGCAACGTTTCTTTCTCTACCCTCATCATGGAGGAATTCCACAAAGTCAAGCCTGTAACTGTTATGTTTATCGAGATTTTATTAGGCAAAGAAGCTTTTACGAGGATGACGGGGGCTTTGAGTTACGATATTTGGAAAAGGTCAGTCAAAAGTTTTATAAGGAGCGTGTAAACATGCTCATTGAACCAGGATGATATAAATACCTGCAAATTGGAGGCTTTTGAAATGCGGTTGTGGAGAAGGATGTACAAGGTTAAATAGACAGAAAGAAAAACAAACAAGGAAGTTTTAGGTATGGTGGAATTCGTTGGGAGAAATCCTAAGGAGCCATGAAAGATGGATGCAAAGCATATTGATCGGAAGTGGGTTTTTGAAGACTGTGATAGAGGGGTAAATGTTAGGCAAACGAGGGAAAGGTAGATATACGATAGGGATGTTGGACGGGATGAAGGGAGAAAGGAAGTATACGGAAATAAAGACGGACTTCGTAGTAGAGTTTGAAGTTGGGTTGTGTTTTAGTAGGAGAAACAAGAGAAATTTTTGGTTGTTGTGTCCATTCAAAACCCATTTTAACGAATAGATTAGTTGTAATAAATAATAATTTGGAGTTTTTTAAGGGAATTGAAAACTTCACTCAATAGAAGCAATGGCAATTTCCTATTCCCAACAGTGAAATCCCCCCTCAAAGCACACCACCATGGGACCCTAAGTGACGTCAAAGAAACTTGCGCGTGTACCCTAAAAGACTTGCCGGAATCCGCCCACCAGGGGGCCTTCGAGTTTTGGAGAAGCCCCTGGCAAAAGTGTGTTGACGCTCAAGAGATGTACTTGGAAGAATTTTGAGGCATAGTGGCAATACGTGAAATAAATCTATTTTTCCGAAACCTTTCCCTATAACTTCTAATAGAAACCTTGTAAACAACACTAAGCAAACACAAAACTGGACTAAAATTCTTAGATTGGTTTCTCGCAGTTTTCTAATCAATTTTCCTAACAGCAAATGCCTTCATACTTTCATTTATTCCTTCAATAAGGCGTCCTCTTTGCATTAATCATTTCATCTTATCGTTAATTTTGTTTCTTAAATCTCATCCGGAATTTTTTTAATAGTTCCTACCGTCTATTATTCCCACGACGAGTACCTAGATCAGAGTTTAGTCGTGTCATGAAATTCGCCTGATATGAATACCCCTGACTCCATTTCTACATCTTTACCTTGATATTCTAAAAGACATCAGTATGGTGTGTGGCATGGGGTGCAGCTACAATAGGCACGCACAGTACGCGATGAGTTTCGGTCACGCAATGTACATCAACGACTAGTAGTTCCAAAAAAAATGTAATTCGGTGGTTTTACGCAATGAAACAATTAAGGGTATCAAAATTCGATGAGGATGAATCATCATAATTATTAGAGGGATCATTCAAACAAATAAACAAAACAGCTCGCTATCCCTGGAAAAATATTCACAGTATACTCGCTAAGAATGAAACTAATATAAAGTTTTAACCGATATAAAAGGAAAATTAATGCGAACGTTTCCAAAACAATGGGTAAGTTATGGGTATGTGTCATTGTAGGTCATTACCATAGTTACATAAAAAATCAAGAAATGAGAAAGAAAAGGAAAATTATCAATCATGACCCACAGCAGATTCATAGTTTTCCTTAGATTTTTTCCCTACCTTAACGTTCTTGGAAATTTTTCATTACTTGTTCTATCCCTCCATTTCATGTGCTCCCAGAGTGACTCATTTATATTTCTTCCTATAATGTCTGTTACTTTAATTGTCAATGCCTCAATATTATTGATGAGCGTTCTCAGATTAGGGTTTACTTTCTAACGGGCGCAAGGCTAGCTGATAGCGGACTTTTTACCTGGGAGAAAACTTATTTTTTTGGACTATACTGCTAATATTTTATTTTTGTTTTTCCATTATTGCTGGTTCTGTTCCCCAAATCTCAAAACTATTCTCTCACCTCCAGCTTTCAACTTTTATTTGTACTTTATATTTGTGCGGCCTAATGCTTCTCTACTGGAGTAAGAGCTCATTACGTAGCATTGTTTTATCTTCATCATCTTGTATGTCTAGTATGATAAAATATCTATTAAACAGATCATTGATAAAACTTTGTCGCTTTAAAAATAAAACAAGCTCATGTCTCCTAAAATCATGAATTTAAATTACTACGAGGGTCATCCGGAAAGTAGTACCCGTTCGTGAAATAAAGACACAAAAGTAAATATTAACAAACATAAAAAATTTTATTTGAAAGAGGATACTTTAAACTACTTCTCAACATAATCTCCAAGCAAATTAAGGCATTTGTCATAACGTGTGACAAGTTTCTGTATTCCTGCTGCATAGTCCTTCGCCGCCAGCTCATTGAGATACGCGAGGGACCCATCTTGCACAAATTTTTGCATAATGCAGATGGTGTTTAACAATTTCATGAACAATTGTTCGAGAAACATTGGGAAAATGCTCACAGATGTCATCAATTGTGACGCGCCGATCGTTCCTCACGAATTCGTCAACTGAGCTCACCAGTTGGTCTGTAATGACAGACGGTCTCCCCGAACGCTCATCGTCGTGTGTGTTCCCCCTCCCCATGTTGAAGTTGCGACACCACCGCCGAACAGACGACTCGTCCATTACATTGTCTCCATACACCTCCTTTAATTGGCGATGAATATCACATGGGCGAACGTTTCTTGCATTGAGGAATTTAATCACTGCCCTCACTTCACAACTGGCGGCGTTCTCAATTTTTTTAAACATTGTAAACAATCACAGAAACAACACAGGCAATGCTAGCGTCACGCAACTTGGCTCAGAGAAGGCAGACAAGCCACTGAAGCTATCTGACCTCGTCCAGCGGCTACTCGCGTCGTCAGCACTTCATGCGGCACGAACGGGTACTACTTTCCGGATGACCCTCGTATTACTTATGGTACTCGATTAAGCCAGGTTTTGTATGAATACAGACTTACCACCAATAGATTAGTAAACCTCGTCTATAATAAATCCTTCTTCGATTTCCAAAACTTTTTAAACTCCCTTCGTCCCGTACAGCATACCACCTAACCGACTTTAATTATATTCTCCCCTCCCTAATCGCAGTCTTCAACATCCCATCGCAAATCAAAATATTTTGCATTCATTCTTTCCTGCCACCTTTGGGTTCCTTCCAATCCTCCTCTCCCCTTCCCCTTCTCCTCTTTTGCTTCCCTTTCTGTCCATTTTACCTTTTCCACCCTTCTCGACATTCAAATTTCAAAAGCCCAGAATCGACGCCTACCATTTTGCTTCGACGACTTAAGTTTCCGCGGTTCACAAAACCACGCTCCATGTGAGAGTCTTCTCATATATTTTCTTAACATATTTTCTCGAGGCCCCCGTCATAAACTCCTTCCTCCCATGTGAAACCATCTTTACCGAGCACAATTCTTCTTCTCATGTCTCTATCACTTTGACTTTCTTGATCCAAAACGCTTCGAAGATAGGTATACTGTTTCAACTCCTCTAGTCTATGCCCTATAATTTTAACGTTAAATTAACCTGCTTTCTCGTTATCTTCCTTCCTTTTTTTTAGTTAAAAGCCACTTTCATGCATTTAGGTGGTCTTTGTTACCTCAATCAGTGTTAGAATGACTGGTTTGAGTCAGCCAATAACACGCGAACACCATTAATCACTGCAGACTGAGAATCAACTTACGTACGCCCTTAAGGAAGTTCGGTCATTTCACGAAAATAATACAAATTGAATTTTCTTGAGCCCCTCAATAATTCTGCGCGATGATGGTATCCTTCCATTTCACTTTGCGGTGTGCGCAAACCGTCGCAACGAAGCATTTCTGAAATGTCTGGACGAATTTTCACGGGGTTGGGAGTAGTAGGAATCGAAAGAGGTTTATTTCCCTGACTTAAAGAGGACCAACAGAGATGTGATTGCTTTAGCACCCCTCTTTATTTCCCCCCTAAGTTTGCACACCTTTAAGTTTAACAGGAGATCATTGTAGGTTAAAGCGAGAAAAGTAATTGACCCACATTAAAAGTACTTACTCTCCTCCTTGGATCGAAGATTTGGGATTTTTGAGATCAGTGGCGAATCTTCGTAATGAATCTGTGTGTTGGGTCAATGTTTCATCGTTTGAAATGCAGTCCTTTTACAAGTATGATCCATTGGTATGTTGGCAGTGATAATTTTATCATCGGATGACATTAGTTAAAATGGCACTTGTTCTATGACACTAAAATGAATTTTCTTGATCTCTTTACGCTCTGACGTGTTAGGAAGATTCCGTGTTTTTAGGCGCCAATAAAATCGTGCGAAACGGCCGTTTTCATTATATTTTTTTTGTCGTTGAAGCAAGCGGATGTGGTCGTTTGGCCATGTCTTCTCTTTTGCTTCAAGCTTGCACGTGCTTCGATGGTTGAAACAGTCCCTGCGGGCACTTGGAATGGGGAGGCGTTATACATTATTTTTTAATACAACCGCGCTGTTTTTCGAAATGTTTCGGCAAGGCAGGCAAGATTTTAAGTGTGTTTATTTTTTCTCTGAAAGCCTCCTAAAAGGCAGTACTCTCTTTTTTCCTGTCTTGTGGTTATTTCACGACTTGCTACAAGCACACGTTTGTTACTAATCGATTACTAAAATGTGTATGCCCTGAGCCATTTGTCAATTAGAAACCTTCCCATCTCCTTGTCTATGCTAGCATTTGGGGCACGTTGTTTATTCATGTTCCTTTGGTTAATTTGGGAATCTCGTAACGAGGAGGAATTTATTGCTATACGCCGAAACTAGTCATGTTTACCACTATTAAAACCCATGTAGCCTAAAAACTTGTTTTGAAGTGAAAGGCTCTGGAATGATAGTGATAATTAAATTTTGTATTCAGGAGCGTCCATCGATTGAGGATTGAATGAGTTAGTCTTTTTAATTGGAGCGGAATCGTAAACACTCCTTTAAAAATGTAAGCAATTCTAACTGTTTTCACTGATATCATTACCCTCTAAAATATATCAGTAAATATGGCCGCGATCCTATTTTCTATTACCTGCTAAATGAAAACAACCAGTGTGCTGGCCACAGTTCATCCACCCGTACCAAATCCGTCAAGGGTCCTTAAAATGGGATACCTACACTTTGGTACGAGGCATTCCGAAATACATTTTGGGGGTCTTTAAAACTTCGGCTATAGACTGTAAAGGTGATTTCCACTTCAAGATTATTTATTCCAAATATTCTGACAGTAACAAATTAGTATACCTGAAGTACGTTTTACAAAATGGAATAGATGAAAAAAATGGATTTTGGTGTTGCATTTGAAAAAGTCTGTATGTAGTCATATCCGGTCTGTGTCTATTCAAATCCTTCCTCAAAAGGTAGAACAGCAATTAATGAATATAACCATTCTGTATTATTATCTTGATAATAGAGACTGCTGTACAGACGAGCTGCACTCTCGGGCGATCATTAATGCTTGACATGCTATGACATCAATCGGTAAAATTTAAGGCAAGGACATTATCGTTGAACCGTCGTATAGCCTGCGTCCATTCAAAACCTTCCTTTAACTGGTAGAATACGAAATAAATACAATGTGGTCACATGATACTTGATCACTTGGAAATTAAATATAATATAACAGTTAAAATTTATAAATATATATAAATATATTTTATATATATTTTTATATATAAATATTTAAAATAGAATTTATAAATATTTATAATATAATTCCAATTTTTTCAAATTAATGAAATATACCAATAGTGGGACTGAAGCAAATTTACACTCTAATGTCTAATTTACTATTTTTCAGTAATAATTTGTGTCATTAATATTTTTACTCTTTTTTCATACAGATCGTTCTCATTGTAGTTATTTAACTTAACTCGGACATAGAATATTTTTCCAACAGCCGCTTTCGGAACAGCTCACTCTTAATGACGTTCCTTTTCGGGATAGGAAGATTAATATAACCTAGTCATAAGTTAATATTTTAAAAAAATTCACCCTTTCACTAATTCCTACCGTACTACTCTGTCCTTTGATGTATCTTTTGCATCGGTCGCAATCATAATCCGTTACACACACAGTCTTACCAGACTAATTGATTCAGAATAATATTCCCCGTATTTAAAAGTGTCTTCGACCGAAATATACACATCTACCACACTACATTGGGCGCGTCGCATTACTCATTGTTTCCCCATTAAATGAGGAAGCGGAACGGTATTAAACTTTCACGGACCGAAATTGTAAAATAGTGTGGTGGCCAGCACACCGAGCGGGCTGTAGAAGAGGAAAAGTTCGTTTCATTTCAACGAGAAAGACAAACGTTGAGGTTTTAAATAGGGTGGACGAAGAGGGGAAGTTACAGAGGGGGGGAAATCTGAAAAAAGGGTCAGAAAATGAGTGAAAGAAATACTGAAAGTTAGTGAGATGATATGAGTCGTGAAATCAGGGAGAACGTCGGGCATATGAAGGAATAGAGAAGACTTACTTCATTATGTTCAATGAAAGCAGGCAAAAGTTACGAAGAATTGAAAGAAAAATCAACAATAGGGAATCAAGGGACGTTCTTGTGATATTTGGAAGTAAATACTCAACAGGGACCATCCAAAAACCTGCCTTAAAATAGGTAGACAACGTTTGAATCAATGAAATTTTGTGAGAGCTTAAATGTAAAAAGGAAATCTTACAAGAGGCTGGTGAGCTCAACATGATCGGGATCGAGAGAAATGAGGAAAGAGGGGGACTGAGTACTACCGCCCGGATGCGACGTGATGCTATTTTTAGAATATAAGGGTTCGATGAAAACGACGAGGGTGGAAGGTCTGGGGGAGGGGTGGAAGGCGGGGGATGAGAAGAGTGTTCGGTAGGGGTGGAATCTCGTCTTCCTGTTAAGAAAGATGTTGAATATTCCAGTCGCGGATCTGTTATCCAAAAAGCCCAAACCGTTCACGCCTCAAAACTTTGACAAAGGTTATGGGATCTTGGTTCTTAAACAGTGATCGGCGTCACGCCGTGAAATTTATTTAAGAAAAGAGTACCAACGCTCATTCCACCTTTATTGAAGGGCAATATATGAAATGACACTGTAAACCTTATTACTATTTAGTAATTTACCATTTTATATAGCTTTTCGATGGATATAAGGACACCACAATACATTTCTTCGACTCTCATAACAACAAACTCCGGGGTTCGGGATGGTGTGATGACAAACGTATAGGCTTCCCACCGAGAGGGCCCGGGTTCAAATCCTGAAGCCAGAAATATTTTTCAGAGGTATCCCGATCCCTGCTCTGCTAGGTGCTTTGTGGAGAGCACTTTGAGGGAGTACGACGTCCGTCGGATGGGACGTTAAACTGCGGGCGCCTTCCGACTAAAGTAGGCTACTGCCGGGTTTCTCTCCACCCTTTCTTTCCCATCCATTCCTGATGAGGCAAATAACCATAGCTGTCGGTCGACTCCCATAAAAACTACTACTTCTAACAATAAACTCCCTGGCGTTATACACTGCAACAAGCCCTGCTTCATCTCCGTGTACTTCCTTCCTCCCTTCACTCCATCCAACACCCGTATCCTTTTTTTGTTGTCTCAGGCGTAACTTTGTGGAATTTGCATAACATATTGAAATGTAATTTCTCTCTCTGACCAACCCCCCCCTCCTATGATCAGAAGGTATATATAGCCAGCGTGCTTCTATGAGGACCACCTGATGATGACGTTCAACGTCGAAACCTGGGTCGTGTGTTTTTTAAATAAAGTGTGTGGAATTACAAAGTCAATTATTTCATTACATTTCAACCCGTATCCTGTTCCTGTCTCTTCTTTACTTGCCTAACATTCTCCCCTCTATCACATTCCTCAACGTTCCATCGCCCATCAAAATGCTCTGCATCCATTTTTCCTGCCTCCCTTTGATTTCTCCCGGCTTTCCCCTCTCCTCCCCTACCATACCTAGCCATTCCTCGTTCGTTTTCCTTTTTGTCCATTTCATATTTTCCATCCGGCTCAAAATCCACATTTCTAAAACCTCCAATCTATCATCTTGCTCAATGACCGTTTTTCCGCGCCGCACCATGCTCCATTTCAAGGTTTTAACCAGTATTTAACGTCCTTTCTCAAAAGTCCGGTCTTCAATTCCTTCCGTCATGTGAAAGTTACTTTCCTTAACATAGTTCTTCTTCTTATAATCGTAGATCCTTAACAATCTGGGTCCATAATGCAGGAGTGTAAACTGTCATCCCTGCTCTAGTTTATGCCCTCCTATTTTAAAGTTTAACTTAGCCTTTCTCTTTCTTGAAAATTTCATAATCTCTCTTTAGTTTGGACTGATTTTCATCCCATACCATCTCACTGATTTCGCAATGTGTTCATCAATGCTTGTAACGCCTTGCCTGATAGGCTAACAAGAGATTGATCATCAGCAAACTTAATTGATTTTATAGATTCGCCGCTGACTTACGTTCCTCTCTCTCCAGTTAATGACAAACATATTTTTTTATGACTGAAAGGTAACACAATTTAGGTACAGAGTTGACGTTCCATATAAAAGAACAGTTCCTTTTCTGCAGAGCTTAAAGCTTTTGCATTGTGTAACTTTCAAATCCTCATAAATAAACTTCACTTCATCACGTTGTGCAATTGGTTGACGCGAAACTTTTTAGGATAAAACTGACGTCGCGATGAGCGGTAATTTCTCTCGAAATTTAATCTCAGCCTGTCCCCATGGAATCCCAATTACGGAAAAGTACGCGAGCATCCGGCGGCACGTCGCCGTTCTCGGGTTGAGGAAAAATTTCTCTTGATTTTAGGGTATGACCCCCCTCAATCTACCCCCACCCCCACTCTGGCACCTTGAAAATGTAGGACGACGGAATAAGTGAGGCCCTAGATTTTTTCCTCGAAAATCATACATTACACGCGTGTGACGCCTCATGAGTAATGATGTAGGCAAGCGCAATCTGATGACCCGCAACGTCATGGTGATGAACTTCGACGATCGTAAACACCTTAGGCTTTCGGGGGTACTTAATGAAGAAAATAATATGGCAACAGCGATCTGGGCAATGAGGAAATTGAAGGGAAAGAAAACAAACGAAGGACTATGCACGGTGGGGAAGAAGAGAGAAACGTAGAAAAAATTTAAAGTAGGCAGGAAATATTAATGCAGAGCATTGTGAGTGACAATGGAAGTGGAAGTCTGATAGAGCCAAACGATGACATGGGAAGGAATAGGATAGGCATGCTGGATGGAATGGAGGAAGGACTGATATATGCGTAGTTGAAGAGGGGCTTATTGTAACCTACGTAATGCCGGATGTCAAGATGTGCTTCCTTGGAGATGCAAGTTAATGCGCATGTATACTTGTGTATGCAACCCCTGGAAGAAGCAGCATAATTAATTCGCATTTTCCCCGGGATCGGTTGCGGACTGTAATCATAATTTAGTAATTATGAATAGTAGCGTCCGATTCATTAAAAAAATGAAACAGGGAAGACGGTTCAAGAAATGGAATGTAAAAGCATGAACCAGAACGACAAAGAATGAGTATTGGCAGATTGCGGAGAAAACTAAGAGAGAAAAAAGTAATCTGGGTACTACGTGTGTAGCAAGATGGGAACAAGAGCAAGAAGGGATATCGAAAGCCGCAAAAGAAACCATAGGAACAGTATATAGGGAAAGAACTGGGAAACCGTGGGTTACGGACGATGTGATTAGAAAGGTAGATGAGAGAAGGAAACGGAAGAATGCAAACTCTTAATTAAGTACAAGGTAGAAATAAGGTTCAATAATAGACTGAGGCGGATAAAAAAGAGGGAAAGAAGCGTGTTGCGAGATGCAGTGCGAGGAAATGGAAAGTCTACACAGAAAGGGTTAAATTGGTGCACTCCACTGGAAGGTAAAACCGCTGGCAAGAAGTAAGAAGGGAAAATCCGTGCAAATAACCAAAGATAAGTATAGAAAAACATTAGTTAACCATGACCATAAAATATCCAAGAGAGATGAAAGAATATAAAGTAGACGAACAATATGGTAAAAACATTAGCCCAGCAAGGTTAAGCATACAAAGAGAGTACGACATATATGAGGATAGCCTAGGTCTGGGCTTACTAGATGATTAGATAGAAAAGGCGTTAAGGGGATTAACATTAAATAAGGAAAATTAATATAAAATTAATAATAAATATAATTGTATTCTCTCTTTCTGTGTCGCGTAAGATGACTTTAAGAAATTTAACGATGCTTAGACTGCTTGTCCATTCAAAAACTATCTGAAATTGTAGATTATCTTGGGCGAAAAAATTGATTAAATACCGCTAGTAGAAACCCTAACAGCTAATGGTAGCCTAGCATCATCCGATAAAAGACCTAGTGGTGGCCAACCGGGTAAGATAAGGACCCGCGTCGGATGGGATTCTTGCCCCCGCGAACCAAAATATATACACGAGTGTGGAGGCGAAAATACTCGACCGCAGCAAAGAGACACGTGCGATGGAAACGTCGATACTGGAATTCATCCAGGCAGGTGGCAAAAACACGCGAAGCAGCCCTCTCCATTCCCTGTCTCGAGGAGCGATGAGAATCCGCCCCAAGCCAAACACTAGTCACTCTCCATCATTATCCTCGTAGCCTTCCCATTCTTTGTTAAGAAAAAAATACATTCGCGCTTGAAGAGTCTGGAATTTTGACACAAAAGAAGTAGAGTGAGGAAGCTTTCCACGACGCTTAACTTAAGGCAAATTGAATTCATTGTTTTATAATGGCACAAAACTCGAAACCTGGTCTTGAGGAAAGAGGATGAGCGTAGACTGGAAGCTTTTTGAGATGTAGGTGGGGCGAAGATTGGAAAAAATTAGTTGAACAGAGAGGAAGACAAATGCCTAGGTTTTACGATAAACATAAAGGGTAGAAGAAGAGAGGAAGCTTGGGGGTGGGGAAGATGAAATTCGAAAAAGACAGAGAATGGGTGGAGGAAATATTGAAAGGTTTGGGTATGTCGAAAGTCTTGATAGAATGATGGGTAAGCGAGGTGGAGGAAGGAAGAGAGTGGACAGCATGAAGACAGGAATTGTTAAGATATGTAGAAAGAAACATTGTAGCACAAAGAAAGAGGAAGTTCTCATGATAAGTAAAGTAAATAGTCATTAAGGACCTACCTTTACTGGATAGAATACCTTGAATGAAAATCTATATGAATTATTATACATTTTGTAACAATTAGCTTAGGATGAAGACGAAATTTAAACGCTATGAACGTTTAAGGGTTCTGCTGGTTGATTTGGTACGTTTGCACCTTAATTTTTTTATGTAGCGTTCCAATGTTCCTAAAATCTGCAAGACGAAAGAAAGGGATGTGGCGGTGAGAGCTAGGACAATACAAATTAATTATAACACATGTGGAGAGGAGATTAAACTCCTTCTTCCATTTAATCCCTCACAATTGTAAAATAATGAGGGATAAACAAAATTAAATTAACAAATTTCATATCCTACAGAGAATTATTTTTCATTTTTTAATTAAATCGATGTTATTTTTACTAGAGAAATTCATGTAAATTCAATGAAAACATTGTAAGAGGAAGGAAGCTGAAAAAAATCTTGAAAAGGCAATAATTGTTTTTATTTCAACGTATTCAACCGTCTAAAAGGTCAATTTCATACGGTCCCCAACATTTATTTGATACTATGATTCACTTATTGATTATTACGACTTTGATTACTCAGCAGGTATTCACAGAGATTTTTATTTTTTTATCACAGGCATTCACTTCTAAGTATTTCAAGAACTTTCTCTCTATTTGCCCTACATTAGCTCCGTCTTCATTTCTTCGTAAATTCTACCAGTCATCATTCTGTTTAAAAAGCTTACTGTCTTCTCTTAAACTTTTTTACCTCCTATCACGGCCTTAATTATCTCACTGCATTTTAATATTTCCACTATTCTATTTTTCGCCCTTTTGCGGATTTGCCCAATCAACTTCAACAATTAGCCTAACCTAATTAAAAGCTTGGCGTTTGTGTCTTCCGCTCTATCGAACTTATTTTTATCCATTTTTCTCTAACACACCCACATCTAAAAAACTCCATATCTAGGCTCGTCCTCTCGCCTCAAAGTCCAGGTCTCAAATCTATAAAGCGCTACACTGCATGTTAAATTCTTCACTACTCCTTTCCTCGTATCTTTACATATAGTATAACTCTCAATATTACTATTCTTCATGCAAATTCCCCTTTTGCTGACGCAATCCTCCTCAGAATGTCCCCCACTATTATGTCCCTTTTCCTATAGAATACTGCCTAAATAAATGTACTGATATACCTGCTCTAGTTTATTTCTTCGTACTCTAATGTTTGAATTAGTTTTCTTATTTAAATGTGTCTCCTAATTAAATTGCAATGTTAAACATCCCGCTTTACCTCTCAGTTTGCCTTCACTCAATTCTCTACCTTTTTCAGATTTCACCCCAGCAGCTTCCTTTCTTTGCCCGCCCTATTTAAAACTTCAACTATTATCTACCTCTTCGTCCAACTTAATTTTTCCATTCTTTGCTACACGTACATCACAAAGCCTCCAATCAACGTTCATCATCTTGCCTCAAAGACCAGATCTTACATCTATAAAACAATGATCCTTATTATTTTTTTTCTAATCTTTTCTTCAGAGCTTAATTCAGTGTGTCCCTCACCAATTCTCTTCTTTTTGCAAATGGCTTATAAGATAAAGTAATTCTTTTCCTAATGATCCCAATAATATGTCCATTTTCCTCTCAAATAAATGCTTTGAAATTAAAAACGTACCGTTCAAGTTTAAGTATACTGTGAATAATTTTTTAAAAACGTCTACGTTCCCAAAGAGCTTTTGTCATTCGTGACGTATTTGAATCGATGCGTTAATGATCGGTTAAGCTCCTCAAGATTCCCATGAATACTCTCCACGGGAGATGCCTAGAATATAAATATGGCCGCATCTCGAATTAAACCATGTTTTCCTACATTGGTTGAACTCAATCTTCAGGGACAGTTAATATTTTCCAAAACAATGAAAATACCATAGCGATATAACCATTTTTAGAGTTAACAGTACTTTCCCCTTGCTTTATTCTACATCACACATATACTATATTAAGTAAAGAGTAATGTAGATAAAACATGAGTTATTGTAATATGATGACTAAGGGCCTTTTTATACGATATTATTTAGGTCCTAGGAGTGTGTATTTCCAGGGACCATTATAAACCTACCCTAAGCCGTTAGACAACAGTACTATTTCACACTGATTCCGCCAACAAACATTTTACTCTCTTTGCCCTGGCCATGGGTAAAATTTTACTCAACGAGTGGTATCCCATGTAAAACAATACAGTCAAAAGAAGGGGAATGCATCATAAAGCATGTTCCTAATAAAAACTTGCTGCATTGTCTCATTTTCTTGCTTTACATATTGATAGCATAAGGTTTTTATAATCGACATGGCGATGAACATTGTCATTTCGGCAATAAACTGACAATGATGTTCTCTTACAAGTATCTTCGAAAGAGACAATTTTAGCAATATTTTTCCATGTTTTTCAAAAATATATAAAACTGATATTTTCCGATACAATAACAGACACAAAAAATCAAAAATAAACTATCTTTCAACAAGTGGTGTTCTAATACGGAAAAAGGCTGAAAAGAGACTTTTTCCAATTCACAAAATACCTAAAACCTCTCCTACAATTTTTGTATCCAGTGATATAATTTGACCACATCCAGATTTTAAAATTACCACAACATAAGAAATTCCAACACAAGACGGCATCTAGATTTTTTACGAAATCTTAGGCTAAGCTGTCACAATGTTGCTTCATCCATTGAAATACTATATTATCTTTTCGTTATGTGCATCTAATGTTTTGTAACTATTTTCGTGTTATCCCTCAACTCCCGTCAACGGGGTTGATACTGAGATTTAACCTTCTCTGGCAGAGAAATGCTAGTCGGTCATTTCCCATGGCCTCTATCTTCCAAGTGCTGAAGATCAGTCTTGGGACCAAATGGATGAGTTATCAGATCTTTTGATACGATGTAGGGCAAAGGTGATGAAATTGTAGATGGAGGAATTTAACAGACATGAGAATATCTTAAATCATCAATAACCACGGGTATTAAACCCATGGCTCGGTTTCCACCAGTTTTCCAAAAAAAGGTATTCTGTTCTCAGCAGATCTCACACTTACACACACCATATATACATAATATAAAATATGTACAATGTTATAATAATGTGGATCGCGGTAGTCCAGTGGGTAGAGCGTTGGACTACTGACCAGAGGGTACGTAGTTCGATAGCACTCTGGGCACCTGCAGCTCCACCCAAGCTATGTGATTTTTCGGGTACCAGGTCTTCCTGGGAAACCATAACCGGCACAGGGAAAGAAACTGGCCCCCCTTTGTGTGAATTTCACCCGCCGTTGGTCTTAGTACCGGGGGAACTTTACCATCACCTACCAAACCGACCGTCAGGTTGATTACTCTGTTTATGGTTATAATAATACATACGAGTGTTAGTGCTAATATTTTATTTTTGTTTTTCCATTATTGCTGGTTCTGTTCCCCAAATCTCAAAACTATTCTCTCACCTCCAGCTTTCAACTTTTATTTGTACTTTATATTTGTGCGGCCTAATGCTTCTCTACTGGAGTAAGAGCTCATTACGTAGCATTGTTTTATCTTCATCATCTTGTATGTCTAGTATGATAAAATATCTATTAAACAGATCATTGATAAAACTTTGTCGCTTTAAAAATAAAACAAGCTCATGTCTCCTAAAATCATGAATTTAAATTACTACGTACATAATAATAATGTACACCTATAAACATAATATTTTGATGTTAAGTTCATTTTAACCAAAATAACTAATTCTTCAAATTACGATTTCGTGGCGTAAATGTGGTATCCTTTATAAAGATTTCATTATATATTCCTAGTTTTATCTTTCTAAAAACTTTTTACCCCGTGTCGTCACAGAATCTTTTAATTCCTCTCATTCTTGCCGATGGGCAGCTAGTTCTGCCCGAATCCCTGGCTGCTTATACTTCAAATTATAGATGTCGCAGAATGGTGAATAAAAGAACAGTTTAATGGATTGTGGAGAGTCAGAAAGTGTCTAGTTACACAAAGCTAAAAAACGAAGCGGCGCTCAGGATATGTCCGTCCAAAATTCAACTTGAACAATAAACTACCTATAATTATAATAGATTTTTTCCCAACAACCCGTGGATACTAATAATCAATAGTTTAAAAATGGGCTTTTGAACACTAGGCACAATGTTCACACGCATAATGTGGACATAAGAACTTCAGTTTAAGTGAGTAACTATGCGCTGAGTCCGATAAAAATAAAGTACACCTTAAACAATTTAAGAAATCCATCAAAGGAGAAAATAGACGACACAAGAGGAATGGAGAGTATGAAAATAATCATATAGCGTCATTAAGGATAGGAACCGTGTGTTTCGTGGCACCCATAGCCAGAAGAAGGAGACGAGCCACATTGGTCAAATACACATTGAAACACGAAAACCCATCATATGGCGAACAAGTATGTGTTCCTATCATTTTCCTTACATTTATTTCCATGTGCATAAATATTTGTTCACTATATACTATATAATATAAGAACACATAAAAAGATCACTCACACGTTATTTCTTGATCATTTCGACGGAATTCAGCTCCGTCTTCATCGGAAGAAATAGAAGTAATCTACTTCTAGTACATTACTTCTATTTCTTCCGATGAAGACGGAGCTGAATTCCGTCGAAAAGAACAAGAAATAGCGTGTGAGTGATCTTTTTATGCGTTCTTATATTGTTTGTTGCTGTCCAAGTTTGTTATTCAACACTTAAGTGTTACTTCGACGAAATCATCAATATATATATATATATATATATATATATATATATATATATATATATATACATATACATATAAGAAATACATATATATAGACACGTGGTCATTGAAGCAGGAGGATAGACGTAGACTGGAGGCTTTTGAAATGTGGGTGTGGAGAAGAATGGAGAAGGTGAAATGGACAGAGAAGAAAACAAATGAGGAAGTAGTTGGTGTGGTGGGGGAAGAGAGGGGTTTGTTGGGAGAAATCCTATGGAGGCAGGAAAAGTGGATGAAGGGGGTATTGACCGGCAGGGGGATGTTGAAGACAGTAATAGAGGGGATAATGTTAGGCAAACGAGGAAGGGGAAGGAACAGGATAGGGATGTTGGACGGGATGAAGGGAGGAAGAAGGTACTCAGAGATATAGAGGGGTCTGATGTAGAGTAGGATGTTGAGTTTTGCTAGGGGTCACAAATTATTTAATTAGTAATTATGTCCATCCAAAAACCTACCTTAACCTGTAGATTACCTATTAATAAATAATATATATATTACACATACATACATTCATACATATATATACTACACATACATACATTCATACATATATATACATATATATATATATATATATATATATATATATATATATATATATATATATATACATACATGCGTAACTCTAGGTTCCACAGAAAACTAAAACCTTTTTGATTTACGACTCTAGATAATAAATCTTTATTATTTTCTTCTCATATAAATCAAATAATCTGTAACTACTTAACCTTCCTCCAAATTACATTGAAAGGGAAGTAATACTGTCAATTAAGAATGATTTTTTCTTTATGGATATGTGTGCGATGCATTGTGAATATGAAAACCTACCTAATGATTTCATCTATTTTTCACTCGAATAGTATCTGGAGAGACTGGTCACGATACATAAGCAGCGAGGTTGAAATTTCAGACAATCGAAGCCTAATAGGCATTAGGTATTTATTAATCAAGACTTAACAAGAGTGGATATGCCGTTGAGGAGCCAGAATAATTCATACCAAGTGAAACCCACTTGTAACTTTCACAAAGGCGAAGTGAATTGAAAGGTAGCGTTCCGTTTAACAAAGGAGCCTTAGCAGCCGACTGGAATTTGAATTATTGCCAGGGAGAAACATTACTCCCGTAATGAGTTTTTGCTGTTATGAACAAAGACTCAAAACTGCTATAATCATACCCAATGCCATTAAAATAGATAATCGTTCTTGCTAAAGGGATACAACTTAAGAACCATAAAACCGTATTTAGGCCTATGCGACCAATCGGCTTTACTTATCAAGGAAATTATGAAAGGGGCATTCATGAGAAATGGTTCACGTAAACAAGTAGAAATCATAGCCAAAATATATTCATCTTAACTCTCAAAAATTATCTTCCGACTCCAATAGATACGTATTAAATACCAGTTCCTCCATGGAATATCCCAACACTATTGTATACTTATACGAAATACAACCCCAAAAATAGTTCCAAACAATCAACTGAATGGAGCTATTATACATTAATCAATTTATTTATCTATTTATCGACTTAATTGGGGCGGTATTGAGACCTTATAGTCCCTTCTTCCACCTAACCCCTACATATTACATTAAAGACCACTAACCAACACCCAATGATTATGTTTCATATCAGGCCACCTTTAATTACCAATACCTGCTGCTTTTCGAGTAGTTGTCCGACTTGTTCTCTCTCCATTTTGCTTCAGATATAGGTAGCTTTAGAGTACTTCTTTCTAATTAGAGGTGCTAACCTATCAGACCAAAGTTATTATTTGAATCGATTCATCGAGTGCAGGTGGCAGAAAGGTATTATAGCCTTCCTTGACTCAGCAGAGATCGCCAGGGAGAAGTTGGAAATCCGATCTGATATTCGGTAGATCAATTATTTTCAATGCATTCAAAAACGACATCTAATAGAATCGATTCCACCCGATGCGATCTCTGTTCCATCGATTTTCCATATACGATAAACGCATGCTAAACTTGTGCAGAATATCCTTAGCCTCTACTTTGATTCTTCAAGCACAGGGCTCAAAAAAAATCAACGCGCTCAAAGATTCTAGTGCATACGTAATTCCAAAATCACAAAATGGCATGCACGATTAAACTGCGGTCTCAATTTTGAATGTGGTATATACAAGTACATGTACTTGCCCAAGATTAGCCTCTTAGAGAAGATATTCTGTGTTTAAAAAATGTCCTTTCCTCGCCTAGTCACTGGATCCAATAAAACCTAACTCAACCGGTGGACTACTGTACAGTGATGACGACATTTAATACGCTATTTAAGTGTTTTTAAGCATTTAAGTCACTAATCTGAAGGCTCCGTAGCCCAAAAGTTTTTGTATCGAACCCAGCATTGGGTATGAATGCATTGCTTACCAAATCCCTATTTTCATACGTTAAATTGTGAGGGAAAATATTTACCATTGAATCATCAAAATATCAAAATTTGCCCCTGCAAACGGATATAAAATTTCTTTATAAGTTCAATAGTTCATTTCCCTAAAACTTCCATTCCCTAGAGTTGATCTTTGGGAGATATAAGTAGATGATTATTAGAAACATTTGACCAAACATATAATTCTGACGTTTCATGCCTGATGAGGAATCACTCCTTGCCATACGCCCTAGCACGCGGTATCTATCAGTGCACCATTTAGATGTACATAAATGTATACATACCGTCCCCGATTTAAAAACACGGTTGATGTTACATTATACTAGCGGCTATGCTCGGCTTCCCGGGACCAATTTATCCGCACAGTTGTAAAGGAATTTAATTCGTGACTTTTTTATGCAATTGAACAGTTCCTTTATAAAAGGGTCTTCTATGGGCATGCGAGTTTTCAGTTTCTTGAGACAAATGCGATTTGATTTATCCAGGCATAATGAACGCTGAATTTTTAAAAAACAAACGGATGCACTTCAAATGGTAACTCGTAAAGAAATAATTTCAGAATTTCGAATTTCGCTACACAAATTGATCGAAAAAATTATGCAATTTTACAGTTAACTTTTAAATAAAATAATCCGATACCATTCAACTTTTCAGCAGCTGTTTTCAATCTACAAAGTGTTTTCTCAGAAGCATAAATCATAAAACACATTTGTAAATACGTCTAATATAATAGCTAGAGAAAGAATGCAACAGTTTAATTGTCGTTTCTCATTGAAGTGAATTAATTTAAATCTTAATTCTGAGCGAAACGTGCGCTGATATTTTTTAGCGAAAACCAATTTTTTATCGATTGCTTAGATCTCAAAAATTTCAAGAAAAGTATATTCAAATCAGTCCTAGCCTATGCTAGTTACTCTGAGAATGTTACCCTATTTATGCAAAAAATAGAAACCCTTACTCCGATCCGTATTGGCGTGATATGTCCCCAAACAAAGAAATTTATTTTCAAATTTGCGTTCATATTAGCAAGTTTTTATAATGTAAGGTACCACGTGGTTAAACAGCATGCAAATATAGTAAATATGAAACCAACACAAAACATTGCTCGTGAATTGAAGATTAAGGTAATTTCCTCGAAGAATCGTAAAAAGAAACTAGTAAGGCTATAAGTTTCAGTCGATGACTCAAGTAGATAAAATGCGTTGGCATGGTTACCAATGAAGAAGTCCTTCAAAAAATGGATGGATGGAGAAGGGATGCACAGAAGGATGGCTGTAGCAAAAAAAGTTATTAGAAACATTCTAGGACATGGTCCTTAACTGTGAACCGAAATGAAAGAAACGCCAAGACGGAAGAAGAACAGAACAATAATCATCATTCACCCAAGCCCCAGATACGATAACTACCTGTAAGTGACGAAAAGAGCTAAAGAAGAGATACGAAGAAATGAATGATTTGGCAAGCAATACGATAGCTTTTCGAGTCGCTAAAAATTAATGATAAACTTAGACAACCTTTGATGGCAATGAGTTTATGAGAGAATTTGATTTTTTTTCAAATAATAATATTATTCAAGTATTCAAACAAGATATTGAAAAAACTTAGGATTCACTAAAAACAATTCGCAAAATAGATTTATGATTCAGGAGAACTAAAAATGGTGTATAATCTAAACTGATGAACCTCAAGGGGTTCAATTTTTTATCGTGTTTTCAAACAGCTTATTTGGCCAAAAAAATGCATTCTTTGAACTTAAAACAGTCGTGCATATGGATTTACTATAGTGCGACAAAAATAGCTCGTTTTCTATTACAATTTCATGAATACAAAAAAATTCATCATTTAAAATGGTCCCTTCATTTCATACCATCCTTGTTATCTGAGCCTCTTATCGTGAAGTACTACGATACAGTCATTGAAATTTATTTCATCTATAAACCTATAAAACCACGCATATGAAACCTACACATACGGAATGATAAGGTGTTTCTGATAATCAGAAAACATAACTAAAACCAATTGGTGAAGCAGTGGAAGCATTTTTTTTTTTTTAAGATGAGGTTTGAGGGTATGACATAAGTGAAATGCTGTACTGAGTTAGTGAGTGTATACACGTAAATCAGAAGTGCCCAATATTCGAGGAAAATGAGATGAAGATGACTGGTGAATGAAATCATTCGAGAGCGCAAAAAAATTATCACAAAACCACTCCACTTAGAAATGTTCTCTTTAAGCGATTTGACTGAGCGCGAAAAATATTATGGGCCTTCCTCTGAAAAAAAATAAAACCAAGAGAATAGATGATGGAATTGATCCAAAAGCAGGATTAAGGGGAAGGGAGGGAAATTAGGATCACCCCTAAGGATTTGCCTCCGGCTGGCGTAATCCCCATCACTGACAATAAGAGTTATTCCCCATGGAATATGGGCTATTTACCATGAATACGGTTTCATGAATTTCACAAAACAAACACCATGTACTCTTTCCCTGCCTCGAAGAGAGAAATTGCAACAGCCGCATGACTCAATCGATTATTTTTTCAAATTTATTCTACAAATAAAAATAATTCAACCAAACAGAAACTAAGTAAACTCCTGTCGAGCTTCATTTGTATTACTATGGCCCGATTATGTAACGACTCGTTAAATCCAAACTTAAGTTAATGTGAGCGCTAACTTTGCGTGGAGATTACCTACAAATCTGATTTTATAAACCAATAATACTGCTCATTAGAGAAAGTCAACATTGTAATCTTAGCAATACTATCTGTCAGTTATCGAAGAGTTTGTTTTCAACTTAACTAGTGGCCATAAAATTGGCTTTTGGTCTTAACAGGAGACTTAAGTTAGTATTCAGTTTAACGAAACATTATAAAGATAGTAGGAGGTCGTATTAAGGTCAGGTAGTGTCTTTGGCGAGGTTAAGGAATGTATATGGTGTTAAGTTTCTGTCCACCCTAGATCTAAATTGAACGCCATGATACCAAATAATAAACAGTTTTTTTTTAATCATGCAGGTAGTTGGCGTGATTCCGAACTACTCAGGTGTCATCTATATCTCATCCATCGGCATCAACGAGGAGAAAGCCAAAATCTTTGAGTGTGAAGAGAGGAGCTGGAGGAAGATAACACAACTGGAGTGAAACTAGAGCAAGTGGAAAACAGCATCTACCCGGGCAGTAGTGTTACTTGTGATTGAAGGGGTTCAGCCGACATAAAGTGAAGAATAGCTTCTACTTCTGCTTGTACATAAATACCCCTCGATTCACCACAAAAGGTGTGCGGCAGGGGGTGCAAGCACCAGGAGGAATGGGTAAGAGATAAGGAGGAAGAAGGGTATTTAAAGCGTAAAGAAAAGGAGAGAAACATTCACTTAAAGTCCCCGAAAAGGGACATGTAAATACATTTATAAGTTGGCGGAAAAATTAGTTTCAAACAAGTGTCATATTTTACACGCAGTAAAAGTTCTCGGACATAGTAAAAAGAAGATAATAAAATGAATCACAACCACTTCTACGATAGACAATCACCATACTACGACATTTCTTACAGAAATGGAATGCAAGATGGAGAAAATTCTATTAATCCTTGGGCATGCAACTAATGGTCCCCAACCCCGACGTCACAGGGAGAAAATGTTGCACCCAATTGTCGGAAGAGGACGTAGTGAGACATCACTCCCACCAAGAAGGACGAAGGGCGGAAAAAGGCGTTTGATAATAGAAAATAACCGGTTAAAGAGTGTTTTAACTTAAGCTAAGAAGAAGTTCATGAAGATGAGGCAACTACTGTGTTAAAGGAGCATGAGGTTACAAAAAAAAAGCAGCTCGTCAAAACACTCGTATGGAGCATGGCGTTCTACGTATCACAGCCATTGAAAATTGAAAAAAATTATCAGCGAAAATAGAAGCCGTCGAAACAGGTGAAGAAGAATAATTCTGAAGATTAAATGGACAGACCAGGTGAGGAACGAAGAAATATTTGACTTCCCGCCAATTCAACAGGGGCAAGGAAAATGCGACGAAATAACTTTCCATGCACTTTCTTTATCATCCGCGATCATAAGTTATATTTTAGTTTCACTAAAGTTGGTATGTAGGTTGTTGTAACTATCATAAATTGTTTTGCAATTTCAAAATAGCACCTTCAAGTCCTTGTTTTTTAAATATTTGCATTGGAAGTATTTCGTAGAGGCTCTTTTGAAGTAATCAATTGGATCATCCTACAAAATACATACACTTCACCTACATCCTACTTCATCCGACACAAATGTCATACCAATACATGCTCATGGAGAACATAGTGTCGAGTATGAAGAGTTAAAATATGTAAAACCGGCTGTAAGTCGAAGATGTAATAAAGGACATAAATAAGATAATATCAGTCAAAGATATAAATTAAATATCTTATGTAAATGAATGTGTAACGAGATAAACTTAAATAACTATGAAAAAAGTACTTTAAAATAAAAAACTTCAAGATATAACACAAAGAGCATCAAACCGAATCAATCAAAGTCATATCAGCAAAATTCCACACGGAGACAGTCATCCAAGAAAAACAAATAACCTTCGCTATCATTATAGGGTTATCATATTAACAGACTGAGTTGGCAAATTTAAGTTTGCTGATAGCGTTGCTGCTCTTGACATATTATAAATTAAGATGCATGTTTCTTGATTTATCATTGATTTTGTCGTACATTGTTAGTTTTACATGATGAAATAAAATATATTTTTCAAATAGCTCCCATCGGATCTAACATTTTAAATCCATTATTATAATCTGATGCAATTCTATATGTGAACAAATACTCCGGGACTAGTTTTGAATTTACTTACGCGGGTTTGAATTTAAATATTTAATGAAAAAATGCATGAAGAACTCAGATGGATATCTTTCTGATGCAACGGATGTATAGGATATATTTTTTTCAAACTGAACCTGTATGAATCGAATATGATGTAATTCTAACGACTCGCATAGGGAATGACGTACCATCTCAACATTTAAGAGCCAGTAGACTTGAGAAAAGCGTAAGTATGAGAGGCGTAAGATAGGAGAGTTGGTGAAAGTGAGAAGTTACTCACCGAAAGAAATGAGCACCGGCTGCCGTCGGAGAGATGATGCAAGGAATGTAGGAATATAATCAGTTATAGCTCCGCATTCACCGTGCTCCTGAATGAATTACTCACGTTCCTAGAAAGAAAATTGGCCAACTTTATATGCAAGCGCTGCTTTGAGGGCGTCACGAGCGTTGGTGGAAACAGGGTGCTACCCGCATCGCGGGTACCCGGGCTCAAACCCCTTTGCATTAGAATTGGACTGTTGTGCCCCGAACATTGTTTGATATTTGGTGAAAACTTCATGATCAGTACTCCATCCGTCGAATGGGACGTTAAACAATGTGACCTTTTGGCGAGTTACGTTTAAAAGCAAGTCAGATTCCAAGCAGTGGCAGAATTTTTCAGAGGTGCATCGCTAATCCTCTCGTATTTCCGCTCGATGTTCTTTCCATCAATCTTCAACGTTTCCTGAAGCCATTAATAAATTTCCTTGTGTATTAATAGTGTGCACAGAATCTCCCTTCTCACTTCCTGACGGTACTTTCATCGTCCTGAACGGCGCGCCAACTTCATCCATCCTTAGTAAACTTTCCATGTTCAATCACTGCGCCTTCGACCACGCTTCTTTCGTCCTATAAGTTAACCGCCTACAATTTTCTCTACAGCTAAACTATTAAGTTTTTAAGAGTACTGAATTGTGAGTTGAGTCCGCATTCGTACCCGGGAAACTGCCAATTTATCACGCTATTCCTAAAGCTGTGCCTACAATAATATAGTACAATACTTTCTTGAATAACCGGGTATTTTCCATGCATACTTACGCATTTTTCGCGCCTACTCCAAGTGTTCGTTAAGATTAACACCAATCTCCTGCAGAACTCTATTGCTTTCTCCCCACGGTTATTCCTTGTTCCTAAATCACAGTCCCCTACCACACTACCATCTCTTCCTTCGCATACTTTATTTATTATGCATTAGTCCGAAAACAGCACTTCGCCCTTTACATCGGACTTTAAATAATGGTATAACAGTATTACAATCACATACACCCAAGCCCTAGGTGGAGGAAAAACCACCTGGGTGGGAATCGAACCCGCGACCTCTGGATTGGCAGTCGAGAACGTTACACCGCCACCACCGCGGTCGTTTCCAATCTCCCATCACTATCAAATGCTTCTCCTCAGGAACACCAGCGATTACATCCTCTGACTAATCGTACATGTATACTCTATCAACTCCATCCTCCCTACGATTGCTTGGGGGCATGCAGACTTGAACAATGACAAATATGTTGGTTCAGCTTTAACTTCTGCTAATTATATTCAATCAATCACCAGCCCTATGTTAAATACGCTTCTTCCTACGTTTTTATTCGAAATTATTGCAACCCCTCACTGGCTCTCGTCCCCTCCGCTTTAATTTACTCGGTGTCAGTAACTATCACTCCAGTAATCCCCGCTATCCTTCCAAATCACTCCGCATAGGCATATAAAGCATCTACAGGTATATTTCCTAATCTCCAACTCTCGCTTTAGGAATATAAATGTATATTTGTATAGCATATAATCTCAATGGATACGTCAGACACCTAATAACACGTACTGTGTAATCCACATGTAACGAATCCACATTGATTTTCCTGTTTTTTTTTAATTTTCTTCAACAAATCATCTACAAATTTTTTATATCAATGAATTTTGAACCGTTTCTTTAGGATAATATGTGAAAACTGAATGAAGACTCATGTTTTTCTAATGTTGCTTCTTATTTTGCGGCTTAGGTATTCAATGTTTCATTACATATGTATACCTGTACTTTATCGATTTTACATTTAGGCATTGTGGTAATGATTTATACATTTCTATTTTATCTTGATTTGATATCATCAGATTGTCAAACGCTGATGGCATTTACTTCGTTTCATGTTCTAAGGGAATTCGATTCCAGAACGATCTAAATTGATTCCATTCCATCTAGAAAGAACTATATGGGGATCGAGATGGTGCGGGGGCTAACGTACTGGCCTCCCACCATGAGGGCGCGGGTTCAAATCCCGGCGGTGTTGAATATTTTTCAGAGGTATCTCGATCCCTACTTGAGATGCTTTGTGGAGGGCACTTTGAGTGAGTACGCCGTCCGTCGGATGGGACGTTAAACTGCGGACCCCTTGGCGCCTTTCGTAAAGAGTAGGCTAATGCCGACGCCGGGTTTCTCTCCACCCTTCATCCTTTCCTGTCCATCCCCTATGGCGCAAATGACCTTAGCTGTCGGTCGCCTCCCCTCAAAACTACTACTACTAAGAACTATATTGAGTAGAACAATTCGCAACATTTTTGCGAACTTTGACTTTCAATTACAGCACATCTTGGTTTTCTTTTAACAGTCGCCAAGGTCATTCTAACCATTCATTCTACCCATTTTAAAGGTACAAGTAGTAGAAGTAGTTCGTAGTACCTCTTAGTTTCTTGGCGGTCTCTATTAACCTTGTAATTCCAAGTATTTTGGGGACTTCCTATTTCTTTCTTCATGTGTACGTAACCTTTTCCTGCCTTTTTGCTGCCTAAAAAGATCACTTCTCTCTATGATTCTTCTTACCCAACGTTTTCCCTTCTATCACGGCTTTCAACATGCCACTACCTTTAGATACTTTCTTCACTCAAGTCGTCTACTTTCACCTCTTCCTCGGCGAAATCTTCATCGAAGGAAATCGTCAAGGAGATTGTTGCTTGTTTTGTAGTTCTCGGAGAGTTCGGCAGGGTAGAGTGGGTTTATTCAAGATGTTCTACCTGTTACAAGTAGGTTTTGGACGGTTCCTAATGATATTAAAATCACGTGTACTTATAATTTTTATCGAACAATATTTCCTTCTTCGTTTCTTCGAAATTCCTCAGTGCCTTCATTCTGTTTAAAAACCCTACTTTCTTCCTTTCTCCCTCCCTCCAACTTCCCCAACGTTTTCCCTCTTATCATGGCCTTCAACATGCCACTACCTTTTAATATTCCCTTCACTCACCTCTGCCTAATTCGGATTCTCCCCAATGACTTCCTCTCTTCACCCAACCTATTTAAAACCTCGGTCTTTGAGGCAGGTGATATATTGGAAGATTTTGATGCTTAGATGTGGCGCAGAATGGGGAATATAAGTTTAAAAGAGAGAAGAAAAACGATTGAGTTCCACATCCATAAAGCATCTTGATCCATATCGAATTTTTTGATAATGTTTTCTTCAAATCTTAATTCAGTGAACCCGTAATCAATTCTCTTTTTCTTTCAAATTTCTCTTTCAGAAATGCAGTTCTTCTCCTCATTTCCCCATTACCATCCCTTGCATAAATTGCAAGGATATCTCTTTGGCAGTGATGTTGAAAGTGCATCATTTAACCCATCGTACAGCGGTAGGATTGATATTGTCAGTCAAATTGGAGAAATTAAGTGTAGAACAAATAGATTTAAGATGTCATTTTTTCCACAAACGACAAGGGGTCAGAATAACATTTTCCGACCGCGGTAGGGTCCTGTTCGGGTCGAAATTAGTCCGATGCGTATTTATCCCCTGCCACACACCCTAGCGGTTACTTGCAGGACACTAAAATATCAAAACTATCCCCATTTTCCTCTATAATACTGGCTGAGAACATGAAGTGTTACGACTGATAAATTGTATTCCCTCCTAATTAATCATTTAACTTTGCTTTCCTTATTTTTCAGAATCTCTTTCCTTTCCTTAATTAACTTCCGTTTTCTTGTAGCTAATCCTTATCCCGTATACTTTGTTCATGTTAAGCACTTCAATATAATCCAATACAAATTATCAAATTACGTAAAGGTCAGATTCATCTGACACTACAATAAGCCCCTCTTCAATGCCTCGCGGAATAATCAAGAGAGAGTGCTTTTCACAATCGTAAAAGAGTGTGCACTCACTTTTTACTTACATATATAATGCCCACATTCCAAATGTCATATCGTTGACCTTATAATCTTCTAATTATCAAGTGAAATGTTTACCTGGCCAGTTAGTTATTTTCCTTGTGGGATTGATGGACCACTAGAGATTCGCCTGATGTCTGCCCACACCACGCTAGTCGAACGGATACGATGAATTCCCAAATATTTTTTACTCAACAGTAGTCTCAACTGTGTCGCGATTTTTTTAAATTTCCTTCAAATTCAATCTTTAGTGAAAAAATTAAAGTTCACGGAAAGTAAAGCAAGTGATGTTCTGGGTAGGTTAGAGGAAGAAATTTAAGGACGGTAGGACTAATGGAGCGAATTTCAACTAATCTGCGGATTAGATATAGCAAAAAATTGGAATAAACAAAAGAAGAAATTTTCATATTTAAACGAGTATATTTATTAAGTATATTTCATTTCACTGACCGACGCAGACTTCACTGGCATATAGGTGCGGCTGTGCCCATGTTAATGGTTGGGTCGGGGATCAGTGAGTGCGCGGGTATTCGGATATGTTCATTGTTTTACTTAATCTAGATACTGAAAAACGGAAGGGAATAAAGTAAGAGAGTATCTTTTTAGACACCTCCAAGCAGGCAGAAGTTACGAAGAAATTAAAAAAGAAATAATGTAGAACAAACAAGAGCACGCTCTCACGATACTGAGAAGTAAGTCGTATTTAAGGACTGTTAATAAACTAGCACTGCATAGGTATTATATCTTGAATGAATAATACATTGAAATCTAGTACACTGGTGGTAAGCGCTGGACTACTTACCAGAGGGTCTGGGTTCGATTCCCGATGACTTTGAATCTTTGAATATACTCAGCTTCACCCAAGCTATGTACTTTTTCGGTGCCACATCTTTCTAGGAAGACGGTAAAGGGACTTGGCACCTTACCTTATCAGTGAATTTCATGCACCCTTAGACATACGTAGGTCTTGTCGGCACAGAAATAACATTCACTTGAGTTTGAAGCTTTCACATGGGAAAAGTGAGATTGTCTATTTCAAAATGAATCACGGCAACTATTAGCTTTTTTCCACGTACCCCATAGCATTTTAGTTGTTTTTCGATGCTTAAAAAATTAATGAATCAAATGAGGCACGAAAGGTAGATGCGGAGCATTTTAACTGAGAATGGAATGTTGAGGACTATGGTAGAGGGGAGTACGTCAGGCAGGCGAGGAAGGGTGAAGAAAAGGATAGATATGTTGCATGGAATGGAAGGAAGGAGTTATGCGGAATTGATGATCATTTTAATGGAGTTTTGAGTGTGAGAGGGGGTCTTATGCATGTTGCTGCAAAAAATTTTGAAATAATATTTTATGTTTCTTGCCTGGTGCGTAATCACCCCCTACCACACACCCTATAAGTGGCTTGCATGGCACCATTTCTAAATAGAAGCTAAGTTGTAATAATGTTCAGTTCGTGTCCATCCAAAACCTACGTTAAACGATAAAATACCAATAGCAATAATAATTTTAAAATTAACATACGGGGAGAAGAACGTTAAAAAAGTTTTACAAACGTGGCGTCATTTGGTATATTCCTCCCTTGACATCGCCAAAATATTCCTGGATTGTCTCTTCGGAAGATTTCTATCAAAATGGTGAAACACCAATGTCAACTTTTTTGGTAATCTCCCTGACAGTTAACCCACGGTTTTTACGCACTAAATCATTCATACTGTTGATGTGGGTGTCGTTTGTTGTCGCCCATGGTCGTCCACTTATCGGTTCTTCATCGGTCGAGGTGTGTCCAGACTGTAAGCGGTTGTACCAACGAAAACACTGTGTCCGACTAACGGATTCATAGCCGAATGCCTCTTGAATCATTCCATAAGTTTCAGTTGCACTTTTCTCGAGGTTAAAATAAAATTCAATGCACACAAGCCGTTTCTATAACAACTTCATTCCTAACGACACAAGAATTTGTACAGCAAGCTTGAGCAAGCTCAGACAAGAATCGCTGTTCTGCGGAGACAAGTTTCGATAGGGCCACGAGCAAGACGTTTTACTTCTCACAGACGCTGATAGAAGACAACATCTCACTTATTGTGATCCGTCAAGCAGTTTGCGCTCAGAAAGACCAGTCTCATCTCTTTTGTACAGACTTTGACCTTGTAATGACCACCATATCCGTGAAAAAAATCCATACGACAGAACACAAAGCATCGCACAAGCAAAGACTCAAAGCTAGATTAAACCAATTGTTAATATACCATCCGTATGGTTTTGCATCCGACATAGAAGATCCCCCCCATATATTCAGTCCCCCAATCACATCGGCGAGACAGACCATTGGCTTAAAATAAGAGACGCTGCCAAAAGAATAGATTCAACCATTCGTTTTTCCTCCTCACTATTCGCGACAACAACACAAGATGGAAACCCTAAGAAAAAAATGGGTAAATACTAGCGAAAATAGTTAAGAATACGCAATTTACATATCCTCTCAACTCACTTCATGATTGGCGTCCTAATCTCTCTACCTCTCGCCACGTGCCCTTACGAAGGGTGGCGGGATGGTGTCTAGATGTAATTGTAGTGCTATTGTATTTGTGAATTGTGCTTCCTGCGTTTTAGCCCACCCTTTTCAATGAAATCCCTTATTTATCTTCTCTGTGTGTTCAACGAAGTGGTTAATAAACCGTATAATAATTTGTATAAAGGATGTTGTATGAATGGTGCTTCCACGCGCCCTTTCGTTTGACTCCGAGGTGCCATAAGTATGTGGAACTAGAAGTAGAATATGTGCAGTAGAAGTAGAATAGCTGGTGACCTAATACCACATACCGCATGCCCTTGCGACGACTTTCGAGGTAGTGTTTAGATGTAGATATGTGTCCTGATGCACTCCAACATGTCTTAAAAGTCAAATATTTCTATTTGCTATAAACATTCCACTACTTTGCAACAACTTCCTTTACCCGAAAGAACTCTCCTCAGTCAACCACATTTTCCTCTCGCTCATTATTTCAATGGGTCGCAAGTCGACTTTTCCAAATGCACCCTTCTAATGGCCGCCCTCTTCTGGGGCGACACACATCCAATGTCCACCAACGCTTCCCCCACCCACTGCACTCCTTAGTGCTCCGCCCTCCCTCACTCCCCTTCTTCTTGCCTTCAAAATACCACTCACCCTTATACCTTGCTCTTTGAAATTTCTTGAGCAAGCCCATATATGACATGTGGTGAATACTAGCCAATGTGCTGGGTCTGGTCTGAGTTTTACGGACCGAGGCGGAAAAAATGTCCGGACGTATTCCAAGGAATGGAATGGAATACATTCTTTTTGAAATGCCGATATAACGTCCTTAATCGCCAAATATTCATTTAATAATATTTGCGGCAACTAGGTAGAAGCAAGTATTCTGTATGCCTTGCCTAAAGGTTTTTTTGTAATATACACATTAGAATAGTTTGGCATTTCCCAAACATCCGAAGTGAAAAACATTCCTCTTTGTACAAATGAACTATTGTTCCCAACTTCCTCTACTTTATACTCTGCGTCAATTTCCTAAGCCCGAAAGAAATCACTCCTTCGGCAGCCTTCTCTTCTCTCCTCCCTCAGGGTCCCTCTTGTCCCCCTCGCACCCTTCTCTCAGACTGACAACCGCCTGGGAACCTTGACAAGAGGAGGGGGTCAAGTATTTGAGTCCCAAGCACCATTCTAGGAACTTCTGGTTCCTCAGTCAATCACCTTTTTCTCTCCCTCATAGTTTAAAGAGTCGAAAAGACATTCTCTCATGGACCCTCTGAACTTTCGCCCTCTTCTGGGGCGCACCCATCGTCCGTCAATGCTTACTCTACCCACCGCCCTCCCTGATGTTCTGCCTTCCTTCCCTCCCCCACGTGCTTTCCCTCAAAATACCCCTCTATCTCCCTGCCACGCTCCCTATATGTTGAAGTGCACGTTTCAGAATGCTGCCAGAAGATGTCTCATTGAATTGAAACCAGAGGTGAAAAAAATTTAAATGAATACTGTGGAAAACTATCATGCCTCTCAATTATTTTAATACAGCATTACTCCTACAACATTACGCCTGTAACTAACAGGTTTATTGTGGTTAATAATTGGAGTTTCGTTGACTGCAGGTCAGCGACTACATTTTCCTCTCCCATTTATGGTAACAGTGGGCCTTTGCCTTTTACGTAGTAACGTAGGTTACGCAACGTTTCGTCATAGAGTGTCTGTTTGAATTAAATCCTCAATCCATCCTCAGCCCTTCAATACGAATGCCCATGTAAGGACGGCGTCCAAGACAGAACCCAAGTCGTTGGTCAGCCATATAAATTGAGGGAAATGCGTGCTGGCGCAAACGTAAATTTGTTGGGATATGATTGAAATCTAACAAGCATCAGAGAAGTACTCGATGCATTAATGGTCAGCTGAGAGTTGAAGAAAAATGTTAACACCCATTGGGTTTGACACTTCGCCAAGAAACTTATTAAAAGGCGATATAGGACAAGGTACAAATTTGCAAGCCAGTTGCACTTCGACTAAAAAGCGGTAAATATCTGAGAAAAAGACTAGAACAGTTACGTCCAAACTGTTGGTTGATCGAATGATGACAACACGCATTGGACTTCTTCTTTTGAGAGATATAATTTTCCTGAGAGTGCATGTGTTCCATGTACGATACAAAATTAGTTTAGTAATTAAACGAAAGCTGAAAATAGTGAAATTAGATTGAAATTCTGGAATGAATAATCTGAATGAGAGCGCTAAGCATGTACCACAGCATAGCCTTTACGTAGGCGGGGGATGGAAATCTTTCCCAAGCTCTGTCCCCCCTCTGGGTTACGATTCCTTTCTACAAAAAAATACACCCGAAAAACACAAAAATCGCAAGCATGCCACAATGGATATAAATTGCAGAATTTCTATGCATACCAAATAACCAGAAAAAGTTTAGACAAATATCTCCAAAACTTCAGGTAAAATCCTATTCACTTAGCCAGTCTATTAAAAAATAATATGCACAAACTTATCTCCTCCTATGGCTCATATCTCTAATAGAGTGACGGGTAGTGTTTTGGTAAAAATGAATTAACTTCTTCTACTTCTACATGACACCCTATAAGCCAAATGGGTGTATGGCAGAGTGTGATTCAACACCAGGTATGCAACATTAAAAATTAAATGTTTCTCAGTATTAGTTACAATATATTCCAACAAATGAATTCAAATAAAGTAGATCATGAATGTTACTTGTATGTTCTTAACTATTTTCGCCAGTGCTCATCCATTTCTACCTTAGCGTTTCTCGTATATTTGGTCTCTACACCTCATCTCTCAAATTATATATTTATAGCCTGTTCAACCGCAGAAATATGGGCTTCTATCTATTTAGTAGATAGAAGCCCATTAAGCGACGTTAGTTCCTCATTAATATTGGAACTGGTATTTTATCTGGTCCGGGAAAATTTTAGGAGACATGGGCTAAGCACGAACATACTTCCAAGCTCAATCAAACATACTTAGCATTAAAAATCCTACATCGCAATAAATAATTTGTAGCAGATAAATATGCACCGGAATCGATTTAAAGTTTGTGATTTTTAAAATCAAATGGTACTAAAATAAGACTAGTTAAATTTTGTCAAGTATTTCTATTCATAAGGAGTTAAGGATGAGATAACACGAAGAAGTAATATGTTCAGGAAAGGTTAAGTTTTACGTATAGGAGTCACTAATTTCTTGATACCAATGGTGTAACCATTCTTGAAAAAGATGACAAGACGTCCTCTAATTAAAGTATTTTGAAATTGCGTTGCTTCGTTCGCTTGTTGCTGCTTGGCAATCAATAAATGCAAATCACTGTCAGTCAATAAATGCCTCATCTAAATCATCCGACTGAATCGAATACGAATTTGAACTCAACACTCGACTCAATACGTCTAAACTGCATTCGGAATTACCTCACCTGTTCAAGATAAAAATCAAGAAGTATCTCACGATATGTATCATGATCCTCGTTGTTTCTAACTCACATTCGCCACCTTATTTTCCCTTACTAATGACTCATTTTTGGATTGCAAAAGATATGCAACTATCAATTAATATAGCGTAAAGGAATTTTTTATAAATATAACAAATTCAGACAAAACCTGAACGGAGCTCATTAATCTGACTCATTAATAACACATTTACCCTTAGATATTTCTATGAAACTCATAATTCTTCAACCCATTAACAATGATACATTCCTTCACGTCAAGGTAGCCTTTCGGGATAGTCATAGCCAAGCTAAGCTTGCTTTGAGCTTATGAAAGGAAAATTACCTTTGCTAAATTCTTTCATGATGACCTATCCTTGACTTAAACTACACACTACTCTACGTGTCTCTACCTACCTTCCTTGACTCTTTCTACACACTACTCAATCTGTGTGTACGTCTTTCGTTTCTGTTACATTCTCATTGTTTCCATTGATGTTTTCCTCCTCCTCAGAATTCTAATTCGCCTAACCTTGAGATATTTCTCGCCTTATTTTTAAGACAATGAATGGATTATAGCAGTTACCTTTGACTTTATCTTATCTACCCCTTTCTCCCCTAAACATTCACTCTTATGCATTCTCTCAACATGGTCAAACCAGCGTGACACACTTCTTTCATACTCTCCTCTAACCGGTGCATCAAAACAGCATTCTTTCAAGGCAATAATACCGGCCTTGGTGGCGTCTGGGGGCACTGCCCTCGCCTGTTATTCCAGAGATCGTGGGTTCGATTCCCACTTAATTGGGTTTTCCTTCGCATAGGAATTGGGTGTTATTCACCGTCAAATGTTTGCTGTTCCCTGCAACTCTTGGATGGATTTCAGTGCATAAATATCCTTCTCTAAATACGAATTTTACGAAAATATTTGTTCCACAAAATCTAGCGAGTGTTCATGAAAATGGACGGAGTCTAGATATCATTTCAACAATTCCATATTCTCATCGAAGTTTTTAAAGTGGCCACAAATCTCTCCAGTCGGATGCATTACTAGTATACGTATCCAAGAATATTGTACACTCCAAAATTAGAAATGAGATACTACTCTTTTATCTCTTATGCCTTATCTCTCTTCCTGTTCTGGAAATAAGCTGCACATAGACGGGCAGTCAAATAAGGTCGTATTCACCGGAGGCGAAGTGATACGAAATACCGTGCTCTCGAGGTCTTAAGAGATTACCGCAACAATTTTACCAGACACTGACTTTATGGTCCGCGAGACATATTAATCTTTAAAATTTTTATAATCGCTGAGAGTGTTCATTTTGACCTCTCAGGCTTTTTTGTGGAGTTCTTCTCAGATGAAAAAAAGAAGGAAAAACAGAAACCCTCATGAACATTTATTGAACCACGATTTTTCAACTTGAAAAGCGCTTTTTTATGTGAAAATACCAAATAATTTCTGCGCCGTGATGCAATCATTGGTCATGGTTAAATAAATATCCATGCGGAATTGCTGCTTCCTTCTCCTTTCATCGAGTATTGATAGCATTCACGAAAACACGAACTATACAGTTTTCGACTCCAAATTAAGTCACGAAATGCGACATTAAGTGCATTTGACATGTTGCGTTAGTCCTCAAAATGCTTAAGAGTTTGATAAACCTGGTTTTCCTGTAAACGTCAAACATAAACACGCTTAAATAAAAAAAGTCTCCTCGTAAAGAATAAATCATTTTTGGTCAAAATCCTCTCTCTCTAGTAGAGAGGTTAGTCAACCGCATCAGATTATTTGAAGGTCAGTAAAATGTCCTCCGACTTGGTATCCAATTCTGCATGCCTTATCTTAGCATCGTTTCTATGTCTCAGTAATAGAAGGCGATCTATTGCATAAGTTGCTGAATGTTCATTTTTATTCCCTCCTGTTTTATATACCTGAGAACTTCTGTTGTCAGTAAAATTAACACTTGTTAAAAACTAAGTTTTCCACTTACATTTACATATATGTATGTGAACCAACATGCATGTCCTTCTCAGGGATTTTAAGCAGATATTTTTTACCCTTTTCCTATCCCCAACAAAACACCCTTCCTCTCCCTTGCCCTATCCACTTGGTGCTTGCATCTCCTGCCACGCACATTTTTTTGGAGAATCGCGGAGTATTCACGCTGATGTAAATGTAGTAGCAGTAGTATTTAGGGGAGGCGACCGACAGCTGAGGTCATTTGCGCCATAGGGGATGGACAGGAAAGGATGAAGGGTGGAGAGAAACCCGGCATTGGCATTAGCCTACTCTTTACGAAAGGCGCCAAGGGGTCCGCAGTTTAACGTCCCATCCGACGGACGGCGTACTCACTAAAAGTGCCCTCCACAAAGCACCTCAAGTAGGGATCGAGATACCTAAGAAAAATATTCAACATCGCCGGGATTTGAACCCGGGCCCTCAGGGTGGGATGCCAGTATGATAGCCACTGCAACAATCCCGATCCCCTGATGTAAATGTGATGACGTACCAACCGTAATGAATGTCTCAATACTTTACTGAGTCATGAATAATTACCAGCCATTTCAAGACGACGTTTGATGAAGGTATAACCCGCGAGACATGTACCCTTTATCCTTCATTTTCTTAATACCACTACTTAACACGACAATAATCAATGCCATCATTATTTTTCACAATTCCTGACAAAACATTTGAATATTTAAACAACCTGGTTCTCCAAAGTACATGGACTCAACTTGAAGCGGGATTTCTGTGAGGAGATGCTGGACGTCACGTCAACAGAGAGATGAGGTAATACTCGTACTTTCCATACCACCAACAGGCGTGCAAGACAATAAATTTGGTGGAAATTTCCTTTAATTCTAAATATAAAGATCACTCTCATTTCACATTGCCCATTTCCTAAATTTTAACTTGAACTTTCTCAATCAATTGGATTACAGTAGATTGGGGCTTTTGAGATGTGAGTGTCAAGAGGAACATAAAAACTTAAATGGACGGATAGGAAAACAAATAAAAGGGCCGGGAATGGTGGAGGAGAAGAGAAGGTTGCTGGAAGACATTCCAAAAGAGACAAGAAAAGTCTACTCGGAGAATACTGAGTGGCAAAGTAATATCGACGTCTGCGGTAGAGGGGAGAATACTGCGCGAACGAGATAGAGGGAGGAAAATATTAGGCGCGTTGGACTGTAGTGTACTGAGGCGAAAAGAATGTACAAGTTATGAAGAGGTTTATTTTAATGTTGGGTGTTGCGTAAGCAGTATGGTCGAGTTTAAAATATGAATCACACTATATTTTTAACTTGATAACCACCCTCCATTGCGTCTAACAAGCCCAATCTCTTCAAGCTACCTGGCTTTTCCATAATTCTCCCCTCTATTACAGTCTTACAAATTACACTACCTCACAGTATATGCTGCATTCACACACCCTGCCTTCTTAGAATATCTCCAAACGACCCATCCTCTACATCTATCCATCCTCTACCCCTCTGTTTCCCTTCTGTCCTTGTTTTTTGTGATTTTTCTTCAAATCCACATCTCAAAATCCAACAACTTTTGCATATCTACTGCATCAACATTTAAGCTTCAAACCTATGAAAATAATGGCTTATCAAGGCTTTCCTAGATGCTTTCTTTCCATCTTAGTCCTTACAATCAACTCTCTCCTCCTCACCTAAAGCTATTCCTCTTTCCATGTCCTCATTATTTTTTCCATCTTCGTCTAAAAAGTTTCCCGAATAGAGAAGATGTTTCACCCACTATAATGTATGCCACCTAATGCTCAAGTTAAACTGTTTACTTTTCACAAACATAGTTCCATTGCAAGGTAACATCTTCAGCAGTCATTGCAATAAATGCTATTGAATATTGACTATCAATTACAGGCTCGCATTCCTCAACATATCCTTCAATAGCTAGTAACTCTCACTCAGGATTACTCCTAATACATAAACATCAGGAGTAAATCAACATCTTCCATGGGAAAGTTCCCCATCAAAAGCACCAATCTGACGTGGATTAAATGGGAGAAACACGAGTGCTATGTGAAAAGGGTTTCAATTTCACATTACCTCCACAAAAATGGCACTTGAGTTACATATGTATGTAGACGCGATCATCCGGATAAAACAAGGGAGACAGACACCGTCAGAGACAAATTCAAATGATCCGTCTTCCCACGTACGATATGGAATTATAACAAAATTGAACACGTGAAACTGAAAAAATTAAATTAACTTGGATACTAGAATTTTATTAATTAGCCACATGCAACAATTACTGCATTATGTAGATATCAAAGCGTGTAGCACGAGAGTTGTAAATGCGCTGGCACAAATTCAAGTGCATGTATAGACTAATGACTCTGTATTCAGGGCTGGTGCCCTAACACCCCCCGCCGTACGCTCTTGCGGCGGCTAGCAGGGACTTGTTTAGCTGCTCTCTTCACGGAGTTGATAGCTTCCCTCCACAGGGGCGAATGGACCATTGTGTTTGTCAAGGAACGGACAAAATTTCCCGAGAGAAGAGAACGAACATACTATAGAAATTGAAGGAATTGACACAAGCAGAAAAATAAGATTCAAAAAACAAACCAGTATGACTTACCTTCAACGTCATGTCGGTTGATCTATACAATCACAACTTCACACCAGTGAACATGAGAACCCTTGAGAAAGGGTTGAAATGTCGCATAATGCATTTCTTGTAATGTCACCTGAAGATGTTTCCCAGACAACGAAACTATAGCCGTGAAAATTAAAGCAATACGTACGTACGTGGAAATTTCAGTGCTCTTACTTCATCAAACGTTCCCAGCATGAAAGATTTCCACCAAGTCACGCCTGACACTTCCTCGCTTCAATGTTTGACCTACCCTTAGTACTTCCTGAGAACCCCCTCTTACCCTCGTTTTAATATCACTACACACACCCAAGTGGAGGGTAATATGTAATTCAATTAAAAAATGATAAAAACTCTCCTCCCATACCTTTCACACTGGTCTTGTAATCCCTTGGACCACAGCCAGTTAAAGCATGGTCATCCATTGATCTGACCTAGATGATTAAGTGAGGGGGAGTAGAGGGTCTGAAATTTTTAGCAGTATTTTATTGAAATCTTCTTGAGTGGCTACTTCTTATTTCTTTTTTTGGAGATACATATTATCATTTTTATCCTTAGCACCCCTCCCCAACCCATGTAATCTTCCTATCAGTTCCTGAACCAACGTCATCCCCCATCCTCCCTCTCTCTTCCAAATACAATTATTTTTATTATTATTATTAATACATAGTACCCCGTAAGCCACCGAGAGGATATGTGGCAGGGGGTGATTACACAACAGACTTCTTTTGAGTCAAAATGTTTTCCCCCCTTATCGCGGTCGGATGTTATTCTGAATCCTCTTCATACGTGGGAAAAATTACATCTCAAATCCATTTGTTCTGCACTTCTCTCTAATTTTATTCCCGTAATCTCTCCTACCGTAGTACGATGCGGGAAATTATACATTTATCAAATTCCAATTTATTTAAGAGATTTAATGTGCAACATAACCTTCGCTTTATGAATGATTACCAACACAGCTCCTCTAATAACTTTAATACGCTACTCAGTTTGTTAATACAACGTTTTACAAATCTAGTTCTTCTACGCTGCACGCAATGTAATTCGGCAATCAATCCAAATTCATGAGGGTACCAATTACTATCTGCATTTTAGCTTGTGGTGTCACGTAACGTTGCGTGAAGTAAGGTTTAGAAATATAGAAGTGGTTAGTTCTTTCATCCATCAATAATGTACCTTAATCAGTAGAATATCATTGATGAATATAAGAGGACTATTTCCCTTTTCCTCCATCACAGCTAGGAGCTCTCCAGGTGAATACGCTTAATGCCTTCCAACGTCACCCTACTTTCCACGCTCGGAAAATTTCCACCTCACGGGTCGACTCGGTGTGCAAACCTCTCCGACGGGTTTCGCAATCCAGCACCTGGCATCAGCACTTAGCAGACTCGTCTCAGGTGAAAGACGAGAGAGAGAGAGAGAGAGAGAGAGAGAGAGAGAGAGAGAGAGAGAGAGAATGGATGCCCTAGCTACCCATTAAACTATTTTTCCCCACATTTAGTACCAGGACTCCCAACACGCTCATTTAAAAATAACACACAAATAGTCAAGTTTGGCATTCTACAATTAATTTTATATAAAAGAACAACCACAAACATCCGAATACCCTTGACACACAAGGAAAATATACCTTTGCGTGGATCGAACCTGAGACCTCTAGGCCTGTTCAGGCCTCATTTTGAATATGATGAGGATCGGGATGGTAAGGTGGCTAACGTACTTGCTTCCCAACAAGAGACCCCGGGTCCGAATCCCGACTGCGGCAGTTATTTTTCAATGGTATCCCGATCCCTATTTGAGGTGCTTAGTGGAGAGCACTTTAAGTGAGTGCGCCGTCCGTCGGATGGGACGTTAAGCCGCGGACCCCTTGGAGCTTCGTTAAGAGTTGATTAATGCCGACGCCGGGTTTCTCTCCACCCTTCATCCTTTCCTGTCCATCCCTAATAGCGCCAATGACTTCAGCTATCGGTCGCCTCCCCTAAAAAACTACTAAGCTTGAAATGCTGATAGTATATGGGATCCTCGTGAAGCTGGATTGATTACCGAATTAGATCGCATGAAGCGTAGAGGAGCTAGATTTGTAAAACGATGCTATGACAAACTGAGTAGCGTATCAAGATTAGCAGAGACTCTAGGTTGTGAATCACTCAAGGAGAGAAGTTTGAATTACATATAATATCTCTTGCATAAATCGATAGGATCTAGTAATAATGTTGAAAATGTTCTATTAGCCCCATCGCACTACGGTAGGAGATATCACGAGAATAAAGTTAGAGAGGTGAAGTGCAGAAAAAATTAATTTAAAATGCCATCTTCCCCCAGACGATAAGGGAAAAGAATAATGTTGTCCGACCGCGCTAGGGAGGGAAAAAGTATTTTGGGTCAAAATTAGACTGGTGTGTAAACACCCCCTTCCACACACCCTAGTGGTGGCTGGTAGATTACTATGTAAATTTAAAAAATAATAATAATGCGATGCTGAGAATCGCGCTCTTGGCGTAACCTCCCTCACGTACTCAGGAATGGGCAAACGGGCACAACATTAAAACCCGTGCATCAAAATCTCCAAAAGTAGCAGAATACATGTCAATAACGTTGATATTGCTACCAACTTTAGTTTTTGATAATGAATCAATCACAATAACAATTGTGATGGTACAACCGCCATCATTGCCAATTGTAGTACGCACATGAAGCGCAAGATTCATCCAGGTCATGACGTCATATTTTCAACAATATATTCTGCTTTGCACTTTTCCCTAATTTTTGCTTGTCATAAATTTTACCTCCCACTATTTAAAAATGTTGTATGAGAACATATTTTGCTACCGAAATACGCTGTCGCACTTACCCGCCACCATTCTCTTACGTTGTCGAGAGCGTGGACATATTGGTATGGGAATAATGGGGAAATGGATTCAACTTTCGTAGACATTCACCAATCACATACTAGGCAAATAACTTATGCCTAAATTGTTTCATTTATAGGGTTGGTAGGCTTCAGTTAGAGGGTTTTTTGGAGCTAGAAAAATCTTTTGACACTGGCGTAGTTTAGCTAGAACATAACATTAGATGCTCATGCATCAAACTGTTCTTCGAATGGATAACGTAATTATAAAACTCCAAACAGAAGCTTTGTACTCCGTAGCTCCAAGGAATCTTGAATATCATGTATAATATGATAAAATTGGGCGGGTATTTTTCTTCTATGTCGGTTATGGAAGTATTAAATATCGTGAATACGTCGTCATCGGAACGGAAGTAAGGGGACGGGAAATAGATAAAGAAAGGATTTGATGGTGGTTAGTTGATTATCTAAGAAAAGTTCCGATAAGATGGGGAGAGAGGGGAAACCATTTCAGTGCCAACTTTTGCATGAAAAACCATGGGTCGAATTTGAAATAATTTTGGGACTTTCCAATGGGATCAAAGGTTGGTTAGGCGTGTAATGTCATCTAAATCAGTAGGGTCTATTTGTTATTTTACGTAACCAGGTTTTAAGGTTGGCAAGAGGTCCATGAACGGGAATGCAGGGTAATACAGTATTAGCGCCGAAAGAGGCAGGAAACCCAGACATTTCAAGAGTTGAATATTTCAGTTTGAGAGTTGGTTTCATGGAATCTTAAAGTGAAAATGTCCTGGAGAGAATGTGTTGAATTTTGAGACTACCCCCCGAGCTATGTAGTAGACCGATGAGATTTTCGCGAAGGCAATCGGTCGCATTTGGCATTAGATTTTTTGAATTTTGAGGATGCAAGAGTATCTTGCACAATAAGAGATTTTAGGAAATAAAATTCGTAATACTAAATGATATATTTCAATTTTTGATTTATTAAATCTTATAAACCAAGGTCTTACTCACATCTTAAGAGATTGCACGATATCTTTATCTCGAAGATACGCTCATAGTTGGGTTTGGATTATGAAGAATGATTTGAATGAAGTATTTATAAATTTCGTGTATCTCTTCGTTACGCGGCGGGAGAAAGGTAAGACGCCGGTATTAAAAAGCTGGTTACAAGGATGCAAAACGTTATTTATCGTCAAGGCGACTTTGTAGAAAAATAGCTAAATGCTCAGCCTTTCCGAAGATGTACACAAAGTCGAGAATAAATTTTATTTTTCATGAAAAAAATAGGAGACCTTACTTTTCGAAACGCCCTCGTACTATCTTCAGTGAAAGGGTAAGAGTGAGTGAGAACATTGTTCCCTATTCTCAATCGCGCGATGGCGATTGAGATGTACTTATGACAGAAGAGGACTACACTGATGTTGCGGGTTTCACGGTGCGAAGCTTGTTCCCGGCAACCATCCCCCGAGGGAAATTTACGTATCACAAAATTATCGATTGGTAACCTGATGAGGACTAAGTTTTCTAGTTATTTTTTGCCAGTTACCGTTCGTTAACTAAAATAATCTATAAGGTATACATCGCTCGAAATCCCAGCAAACGAATTTCATAATCGATCTATAATTTCTGCTTTCAGTGAAATTATTGGTTGATAAGTATTCAGAGCTAATGAAATCATTAAGAACACCATGGATACCTAAAGGGGAAGGCAATACCAGAGTGGTAACAGGGTGGATAAAGTGTTACCATGCCCCAATAGTCACAAGATACATACGTCAGTTTTACCCGTAAGACGGACGAGACGGTAAAAATACTAGGTTTAAATTTACCTTGAGGGTGAACTCAAATTTATACGTTATCACACTGGATATTGGCCTCAGAAAATAAACGTGGGGTCTATACATGGTAACAGAGTAGATTGACACTTAAGTTAATTGATACTGTATATACAAGAATATTTTTATTAGATTTTCCCTAGATAAACTTCACCCACTGCAATGTAGACAATAGATAGGCAAATTAGTATTTTGATTCCGTATCAGCCCCAAACCTCCCGAGTTTTTCTACATCCACACCTACATGGTATTCTTCAAGCTACAGGGAGGCTGTTTGACAGGAGGTGATTAATAATCAGACTACTTTTGGCAGAAAATAAATAAAGATAAAATTGTCCTGATACTTTATCGTCCGTGGAAAAAAATGACATCTTAAATCTAGCTATTCCACCCTTATTCTCTCTAATTTTACTGACATGATCTCGCCTACCGTAGTACTATTGGGGTATTAATACATTTTGAACATAATGTCTAAGGAGACATCCTTCCAATTTATGCAAAAGTTTTAATCTGTAATTTAACCTTCGCTCCGTGAGTGATTCCCTAACGTAGATCCTCGAATAATTTTGATACGACACTCATTGTTCATAGCAACGTAGTACAAATCCAGCCCTCTACGCTGCACGCGACATAATTCGAAAGTCAATCCAACTTCATTCAGATCCCATATATTCGAAGCATATTCTAAATTAGGCCCAACAAGCGAAAGATAACATTTCACTTTGACCTTTTCGTCACAGTTCCCCAATAAGTCAAAGGAGTTACAATTCCCCGGAGTAGTGCGTAGCAAGCTTAAAAATCATTGATCATCTAGTTTTTACGAAAAGGCATTAAGGGTTGAGATAGCCAGTGTTTTACCATATAAACCAGAACAATAATTAAATTTCATTGCAGCATTAATGAAAAAAGGAGCATATTCATGGTATTTCCTTATCATGTAAAAAAAAACTCGTGTCGCTAAATGATATTTATCTGGGCTTATGTACGCAACTCTGGAGCCAATTTTATGATACATTCACAGCAGACGACAGTAATACCACTAATTTCATTAATGGTTAATACAATATTTTAGTTTTCAACTGGGAGTCATTCTCTTTTGCTTGATCAGAGGTGGGGAAAATACTATTCAGGTTCCATACACCTACATATCATATCATTGCGCCAAACCCTTTCCCCCTACCCATGTGGCAAAAAAAAGTTTTAAATTTCAAACAGTAGTACAAACTTGTTATTAATAGCAATATCATCGAATAAGGGGTATTGGTGATTTAACACAGAGGGAAAACTTTCTCAGAGAGATAAAAAATGCTCTTTAATTCGTATGAAAAATGGTACTTTAAATACCCAATATACATGTATGCTTTAGATGGTTCACGAAGGTCTAAGGTCAACAACACCAATAAGCTTTATATTATCAGCAGACCTACCTTCCCAAGGGAACGCTTAAAGCCCATACAATAGTCTTTATCACAAAGACGATCACCACTACGTCCCAAAACGAAAAATCAAATGCAATACTTGAAGAAAGGGACTTTAAGAGCTGGTAAATTCGTGGGAGATAATTTTTAATATTTAAGGTTAAATTTCAGATTAAATCTTTTCCATAAATTGGAAAGTCTCCTTAGCGATGATGTTGAAAATGTATTATTACCCCCATCGTACTACGGCAGGAGAGTCAATGAAATTAGAGATATTTAGTGTAGAACAGATTTAATATGCCATTTTTTCCACGTACCATAAGGGATCAGAATAACATTATCGGACCACGCTAGGGAGGAAAAGTGTTCTACATTAAAATTAGTCTTGTATGTAATCACCCCCTGCCACATATTTCAGCGGTGGCTGGCAAGGTACCATGTATAGTATAGTAGTGGTAATGAGCATACGCTGTCTAAAGTGGATTCATATTTAACTCGTTTCTGGTACAATTTACATATAAAACGGAGAGTAATTTGCATTTGCATTTACAAGGTTTTTTTCACAACAATAACAATTCTATATCTGGTAATTCATTACATGAAAATTAATTGGAAGAAAGGATTTTTGCCAGGATTCTTTCCTATCTTGAGGTGTATCCCCGGTTTATACATTTATCAATTTATATGCTTCCAAATAGCTAGGGAGAACGCGGAAAAGAAAAAATATACAATGGTGGCAAAGGTTCCAGAAAAATGACGACGACACAGAGCGACCAAAGAAAGTGAAATGTCGGTGTTCAGCCAGACACCTGCTATGGGGACAGCAGCGGTGACCGGGGAAACATTTTTTCCCCTACAAAGAGCACAGAATGGTGAAACGATACAGTGAAACAAACAGAATGGAATATCACTCCATGTGATGTTGCTATGGTACGGAAGTACGTCATGGTCCGAGACAAATTTCATACGATGCACGTTCATCAACGCCAGAGGTCCCCAAAGTGATCGATATAGACCCACAAGGGTCGATTTAGGGTAGAAGGTCGATTGAAAATCGATAGGAAATGGGTTAATTAATTAGCATTACTATAATAAATAATAATTACTGCATTAAACTCAATTCGAGCTAAAGGCCATTTATAGATAAAAAGGCTACTCCTATGTTCTAGACTACATTTATTATCTCATTATTCCTTTTCCTTCCCCGCTCAAGATGAGGAATCAGAATAACGTTGCCCGCCCGCTCTAGTGGGGGAAAGTATTTTGTGTCCAGTCTGGTGCGTCGTCACCCCCTGCCATACACCACAGGAGTGGCTTGAAGGGCAGTATGCATGCACCATCCCTTTGCCAATCGAAATGTTTTGTATCCATTCCTTCTGCCTCCTTTTGATTTCTCTTCACAAATCCCCTCTTCTGCCCCAGTATGCCTAGCACTTCCTCGTTTGTTTTCTTTTCTGTCCACTTAACCTTCTGAATCCTTCTCCACAACCACATATCAAAAGTTTTGACGAACCTTCTCTTTAAATGCTAACACAAAGTCCCCGTCATAAATTCTCTCCTCTATGTGAAAGCTTCTTTGCCTAACACAATTCTTCTCTTGATGATTTCTTTATTTTTATGTATTTAGTGCCCTACGAGCCACCACTAGAGTGCTTGGCAGGGGGTGAGTGCACACCAGACTACCCTTGACCCAAAACACCTTTCCCTCCGATGGCGGTCGGACAATTATTATTTTATTCTGATCCCTTATCGTTCGTGGGGAAAATGATGCCTTAAGTCTATCTGTTCTGAGCTTAATCTCTTGAATAATATGGGCATGATCTCTTCTACGTGGATCGCGGTAGTCCAGGGGTAGAGCGTTGGATTACCGACCGAAGGGCCCGGGTTTGATTCCCGGTCAAGCATCTCTGAGCAGCCTCAGTTCCACCCAAACTTTGTGATTTCTCGGATATCAGATCTTCCTGGGAAACCATAACCGAAAAGCATTGGCCCGTCTACCCTGGTGTGTGAATTTCACACACCGTTGGGCTTAGTACTGGGTGAACTCTACCGTCACCTACCAAACCTACCTTCGGGTTGATTACTGTGTTGATATTTATGCATCTCCCCTACCGTATTACTATGGGGCTAATGAAAAATTTTCAACATCATTTCTAAAGAGACGCCCTTCCAATTTATGCAAGAGATTTATTCTATAATTTAGTCTTCGCTCCGTTCGTGACTCCCAACCCATATCCTATTATAATTTTAATACGCTACTCAGTCTGTCATACAGGTAACGTTTCACAAATCTGGCTGTTCTAAGCTGCACGTGATCCAATTCGGCAATCAATCCAACTTCATGAGGAACCCATCCGAATACTTTGACCATTTTGGTTCACAAAACTTCCGAGATACGTAAACTGTTCCACCTGCTCTAGTTTATAAGATGCTACTTTACATTTATTCTCATCTCATACCTATCGCGATGAGCCTCCAATAGGCCAATCAATGCTTTCAATCCCAGAGCTGACTGACAAACTAAAGCTTGGTCATCCGCAAACCTAAGATAAAGGGATAGGAATCACATACGTCTTTGAAAATGACGTATGAAAATCACATACGTCATACAGAAAATGATTTACAATACGACAGAAGAGTGTTTATTTAGTTTGGTCATGACAAGCGAATGAACTAGCGTTAAATCATCATACAAGCATGAAAAGATGAAACAGTTTGAGAGGGAGATTGGGGGTGAGGGGGGCAGATGAAGTTGTGCACTTAAGAGCCTGTATGAAACAACGTATAAACGTGACCAGAGATGGGAAGAGTGCTGAAGCCAAATTTGACCTCAGTCGCAATCACTCCTCTGGCTTCGTGATCCGTTACAAGTATCGATCGTTTATATGTATCATTAGATTGTATTAGGTAAATGGTTACAGCCACAAATAGAGAGAAACTTTTGATAAAAATTAAAATTGTGAATAGGTGATCAGTTAAAAGCGAGAAAATATTGCTTCACTGTTCTTCTACATTAGGTTTCTATTTCCGCAGAGGTTAATGAGTTCAAATGTGGAATTTTAAAAATTTTCTAACACACAAATTGAGCTACATGAACAGATTCAAAATATGATTTACGAGTATTTTATAGGTCACGGTACATGAAGGTTTTGGAGAAAGCTGGTTTTAAAACTTTTGGCTTCGATATAAATATCATGTGAGAATAAAACAACAAAAGTAACGAATGTTTTCCAAAAACCATGGGTTGTCACATAAAATAATAACATATTTCAAAATTCAACGCTTAAAAGTTAAAACAGAAATACCCTAAAGGTAATTGTAACCGATAACTCAGTGACTCCCGATCACTGGATGTGACGAACACGAAAGATGTATGTAAGGACTGGTCAATGTATGGAAGAAATTAGGAAAATACATTGGAAATTTCCTGAAAAAACTTCAAATTAGACTTATTTGTATTAAATTTGCCAGACCAGAAAGGGAGCAGCACGAAAGGTACCCTCGTGCGTATTTTATTACTCAAGTGTGACGTAGTCGGGTCAGTTAAGAACGAAAACGCGACGTCAGGCATGGGCAGCCTCCAACAAATCACACGAGTGAGTTACGCTTACCCCTTGTTACTTTCGAACCGGAAGTAATTTTTCAATCAGCGTCGTTCGTGAACTAGGCAGGTGCGCCGCTGCGGGAGGCTTCACAGAACGACAGTGCCTCTCAATCTTTTTTTTTTAACCTCACGCCTCCTGAGAGTAATTGATAAATTTTTTGGGCAACCCCGAGAGCGTATTTTACCAGTCAGATTTTACGACTGATCACAAATGACGCTGAATGTAATCGATTTAAAATCAGTGTACTAAGAAAACTACGGAGTAGTGAAGCAAATCAAAATGTAGATAGCTGGTCATCTAAGTAAGTGCATCTGTGGTTCTGTATTCGCAAATGTATATTCATACCTAAGTTATTATATCTGAATAAAAGGCTGGTGCCCCAATAACCCCCGCCACACGTCCTTGCTACGACTTCAAGATCATTGAGCAGATGTAGACCAACGCTTATAGCACCGATTTAGACATTCATACAAGTTATTTATACTACCAATATAAAGGGTACGTTTTGGAAAGCCATTAATGACTTTTTCCTTCTACATATCATGAGAACTTCTTGTTTGCCCGGCCTCATTTCTTTCTGAATTTATCCGTAACTTTTGCCCCCATTCATGCTGTCCAGGGTCTTAAAATATGTTAATAATATGTCTCCCAGATATTGTCTAAATTTTAGTTTTAAACATTTAGCGTACAGATTTATTCACGAAAATAAATTTCAAAGGAATATATTAAAGCTGGTTAAACATTAGACAGCTCCTGCAAGATGGGTACATAAATCAGGAACACCGAAATGGAATGTGTAGACTCAATTAAATACCTCGGCGTTACCCTCTCTCGTGACCTCTCCTGGGTGAAATACGAGTATATACGGAGAATATGTGGATAAGCTAACAACAATTACGATTTATTAGAAGAGCATTGCGGAAATGAGATGAAAATGTAAAAGAGAAATGTTATCTTGCGCTCGTTAGGCATCATTTAGAATATGCTGCTACTACACGGGATTCTCATGAAGTTGATTGCTGCAATGGATCGCGTGCAGCGTTGAGAAGCCAGATTTCTAAAACGTTGTTGTGATAAACTAAATAACGTATCAAAATTACTTAAGGAGCTAGGCTGGGAATCACTCAATGGGTTAAAATGGAAGGTTAAATTACATATTGAATACCTTGCATAAATTGGAATGATGTCTCTTTAGAAATGATGATGAAAATGTATTATTTCCCCCATCGTACTAAGGTAGGCGAGATCATGTCAATAAAAAAATTAGAGAGATTAAGCGTGGAACATATAGATTTAAGATGTAAATTTTTCCACGAACGACAAGGGATCAGAATTACTTGGTCTAACCGCGGTAGGGGTTAAAATATTTTGGTCAAAATTAGTCTGGTTTGTATTCACCCCCTGCAACACACACTAGCGGTGACTTGTAGGTTACCAAAAATACTTCATCTGTTTCTCACCAAATCTACTCACATGTTCAATTTTCTATGTAAATTTTAGAGAAAATAGTTAAAAGCAGCTCAAGATAGCCCTAGTGCACCCATCTCCAAGAATGGTCATGGTTCGATATCCAACAGTTTTCAATATTTTTTATCGGCAATCGATATCCAATATTATTCTGTTTTTCCCGAGACGACAAATTAATTCTCCACACACTGTGCAGATATTTTTCATTCATATATTCTATGTATTAGAGGTAGCTTTTGGACGTGCCATATTTATTCTACTAATTAAGAAAACATCCTCCTCCCACCTCCTCCTTTACCCTACATTATTTCTCTCATTTCTTCTTGATTTCTTCCCGCTTTCTTGCTGTCCAGACAACCTACTCCCTTCCTTCCTCTAACCCAATTACCCAACATTTTCCCTTCTACATGTACGTAATTTAACATCCCTCGAACTCTCAATATTCCCTCTAGCCACTTTCTCTGCCTTTTCTGGATTTACCCCGGAAACTTCCCCACATCGGCCACCCTATTTGAAACCTCAGCCTTTGTCCTCCTCTTTGTTCAACCTATAGTCTCTGCTATTCGCCACACCCACATCACAAAAGCCTCCAATCTAATCTCTTGCCTCAAAGTAACGTCATATGGAGTGTAACGTCTCTCACGGCCATTTTAGCTGGCTAGTTTTTAAAGCGTTCATATCCGCCCACAATACATATACATTATTTCCACAGAGGGGGGAGATATGAAGCTAAGAAGCACAAAGGTGCGGTCGGCTTTTCAGGAGTGGCTCTTCCAGAGTTGGCCAAGAATCACCAGCACGGCGACGGCAGCAGCAGACCGGGAAAGGTTTCCATGTTGTGCAACGTTTGGGTGGCATGGCATATAAGGGGCAGCCCTTAAATAACCTAAGGCCTTAAGTGGTGTGCGCGCCGTTTCATAAGTTTCCTTAAAGGGAAAGAGGGAGTTCAGGAGGAATCTTACGCAAGGTTTATTAATGAACTATTCAAATCATTGTTTATGAAGCAAGAATTTTAATTATCCCTGATCACTGAAGAACACATGGTGAAAATCCTTGCCAATGCAACTGTCACTTCAGAATTATTTAAGCATTCATCAAACTGTTCAAGGAGTTTTGAAATGTTTGTCTCATTTCCCTTTGTACATTCTGACAAAACTAAATTTTTAATAATTTGAATTAATGGATCGCGATAGTTCAGGGTGGAGCGTTGGACTACTGACCGGAGGGTCTGGAATCGATTCCTGGGCAAGCCTCTCTGAGCACCCTCTGCTCGACCCAAGCAACGTGATTTTTTGGATACCAGATCTCCCTGGGTAACCATAACCGGCACAGGGAGAGGAACTGGCCCCCATACCCTGATGTGTGAATTTCACACAACGTCGGGCTTAGTATTGGGTGAATCCTACCATCTCACCTACCAAACCAACCTTAGGGTTAACTATACATATATATTTATTTATTAAGTAATCTACCGGTTAAAGTATGTTTTGGATGGACACAATTTAAAAGTATATATATATATATATATATATATATATATATATATATATATATATATATATATATATATATATATATATATACTTAAGCCCATTATATATATATATATATATATATATATATATATAATGGGCTGACACAATATAACACAATATTTCTATATATATATATATAGATATTTATAAATATTTAAAACAGGATATTTTGGAAAAGACTGTGGAATTTACCATTTTTTGTATTGCATGAAGTTCATGTTTCTTTCATACTTTTCAACGTGCACAATGAGGTGCAAATGAACTAAAACTCTCATATAGACCATTGGAAATGACACCTAGCTAATTAGCCTATGTTATCTGGTTTAGAATAATTTGGAGACGGAAATAATGAGACTACCTTTAAAAATAAACTTGAGTAAAACATATAAATGTGTAAAGTTTTAAGCATGGCAGTAACAAACAAGTTTCCTGGATCTAAATAAGTGTCACCAAGACCAAAGAGGATCGAGTAAATTTTGTAGTACGTCTCTGTGGCACGCCAAATTAATTTCTTACAGATGGAAAAAAATGTCCGAGTCGAAAATTTTAATTGCGCCGAACTTTCCGCTATACAATATAGAGAACCTGAAAAAAAAGTTTACTGTTCCCAGGAACGTCTTTAAAAAATCATTTAACAGGGTAAAACTTAAACAGTAAAATTCGTTTTTTTTAACGATTTCCGGATCCCAACAACGCAAAGCCTCTCAATCTCGTGAAAGCTTCTTAAAGGAGCTAAACACCGAGGTACCTTTGACAAAAGCGAACGAGTCTTTTAATAGGCATTTTCGCGACAATTCGACCAGCGGCTGCGTCGATCTTTTTGAAATTCCGATGGCACACTTGATTCACGACACCAAGGTCCCGTGCTCCGTGGGCATCGTAATTTTAAAAGGCAACCGGTAGGGTGCATGTGCGCGAATAATTCGCCGACCTGTCTTTCTCCAGTTCCCAGCTTGACAGCGCACAAAAAAATTAGGATAGCACAAGAAAGTGTGCACATGGATACCAACTTTGCAATTACATTTAACTGGAAAAATTTCATCCTTACCAAAACGTTTTCGAGTTCACTCCAGGCATGAAATTTAATTTTTAGGAAAACAGCCTGCACATGCGTGGAGAAACGATTTATCGTATTTTACCATGAAAAACCGATTGTAATCGCTCCTTCGCTCTAAAGAATTCAGATTTCCAACTCGTGACTTTAACTTGCGAGTAAACATGGGACACGGTAAAAAACAGATGGCAATGAAAACGCTCAAACACGACATGGGAATAACGTATTATGTAATTGTACATATTTAAAAACATCGTTAAGTAAAAACAAAAATACCAGGCAAGTTTTCAGGATCTCCCAAATAAGAGCTCATAAAATCCAGAGGAAGAAATAGTTTTTCAGTCCATTATTCGAACCTGGAACCGTATTACATATAGATAATAACCCGCTGCAAGGGAGTATGGCAGGGGTGCTAGGACACCAACCATTGTCTCATTTACAAATACTTATAAATGGATCAGGTAATCTAAGTGATCACACAGGAAGATAGGGAATTAACGCAAGTAGAATCATGTCATCGAGGAGTAAATGCACATGTTACGTTTCTCATTATTTGATAAAAATTCGGAAGAAGTCAAAAATGCCTTAGTGAACCTAAAAAAAACCTTGTTCACACGTACATTTTTCAGTGCCAAAATAAAAGTAATTATATTGCAGTTTGGCCCTCTATAGAAAATTTCCGTAATGTACCAAGACAACGCTTCCCATGCAAACCGGATTGCATAGCTTAAGTTTCAATGGAAGAAATTAAATAATACCAACATTTAATTTTACGTGGAAGGAATTCGAAAACATGTACTTTACACTTGCTTTTGGTATTAATATTTTTTCCCTTGAAATGATACTTTTTCGGAGCAGGTCTCCGAAAATTTTTCGCAAGTACATTTAATATGCCGTCGGGAAAAATTAAAGTGTTTCACTGACGGGTAATCACTGGGCGAGCAATCGAAATATTTTACTTACAATTTCATATCGTTGAAAAGGATACGATCAAGTCATTACACTAGTTAGAAAATACATAAAAAGGAATAGTTTTCAGAAATTCTTTCCATAATTAATACTGTGGCCGGGGAGGATGGAATTGAATTGATGCAATTCAATGATGGAATTTCAAAAGCAAAAACGGGATAAACCAGGTTGCACGCGGATGACTTCTAAGGGTAGCAATACACACTGACCCATGACCAGCCCATTAAAACTTCAAGAACTGGTCGTTACATTGACATCATCTATCCTATCCGCTCTGGTGGGCGGGTGAATATAGTTCGGTCGAGAAGGAATTCCAAAAATTCCCGGAATGTTTAGATCTCAAAATACCGGTTCTTCTCCAGGTGCCAACGCGGAAAAAACGTTCTAAATTACGCAACATAGAGGGATTTCTACGAAATCCTTATCACACGACTTGCTACGAGTGGAGTACCGGTTTCCTTGAGAAATAGTTTACCAATCAGCACATGTATAAATTCTAGAAAGGACACTATTTATCCTAATGCTCCAACCCGCGTTGATAAACCGGAGTGGTGACATTCATGAAAATGTAACACTGAAACATTGTACCCCACTAACTTCCTCTTCATGCTTATAGAGTAGCTACCAATAACAATGTCATTTGCAAAATTTTGTCTTAAAGGGCACATATATTTTCAACTACGACCGAGGCAGAACAAAGCGCAACGACATTTTTTTTCGAATTTCTTTACTTAAGCTTTGAGATAAACCTGAAACTGTATATCACAGGAGATAAGTCTCTTTCTAAGGGACCGCAAGGTTACTATGGAGAGGGAGGAGATTACACCTTAATAGTAATGGCGTACCGACGGCCAAGGTAAAGTACGCCCACCCGGAGACCGGAACAATGAGTCCAGGTATTCATATAGACATGCAGTTTGTCTCGTTTGATAGAGATATGAAAGCCTGCTCAACTGTGCAATAACTGCAGTGTAGAAAAAATTAAACCCATCCCAAACAAAATTGCTGGAGGGACAAATAAAACCATACTAATGATTCTTAAAACTCGTTGGGAGGGCATTTAGACCTGGCTAACACTTCCAAGTTAATGTACGGCACTACAGGGTGCGTTCCAAAAGTAATGCTTCCATTTTTTTAGTAATTAGTTGAACATATTTGCACAAACACTTAAAATTCTTCAAAGTACTGTACTTGGGCTCCTACACAATTTTACCAGCGACTCAGCCACGACCGGTACGCGCCCTCGAAAGCGTCTTCGGGAACCTCTCGTAAGGTCTTCATCACGACTGATTGGATCTCTTCTATTCACGAAAATCGGATTCCTTTCAGGGTTGCCTCAATCCGAGGGAACAAAAACAAGTCTGCCGGTGCGACGCCAGGACTATAGGCGGGGTGGGGCAGCGTTGGCACCTGGTGTTTGGCCAGGAACTCGCGGACTCGTAGAGCGTTGTGGCAAACACCTTGGGCACGAGCTTGGCACGCACTTTCCTCATCGCTAAATCTTCGGCAACAAGGCGAAATACAACAGTAGACGACAAGTTCAGTACATTGGCAACCATCGTTACAGCCAATCAACGGTATGAGTCCAACAATAGCCACGCTGCCGGTTTTGCCAGTTGACAGCCGCCCAGAGCGTTGTTCGTCGGGAACCTCTTCCCGGCCCTCCTTGAAGGCCTTTAACCACCTCGAAATTAGTGAGTAGGACAGAGTGGATTCCCCGTAAGCCTCACGAATCGTTTCGTTGTCCCCTCTGAGATTTTTTCAGTTCAGCACCAAACTTAGTAATCGCGTAACGTTGCTCGATCGTCGATTCCATTTTTTTCGTGACGCGGTCGGCGCGCCGAGGTTTACAATAACTGACGTCCTGCCGCTTTCACAGCTTGGAGAGCACTGAGACCGGTTTCGCGGCAAAGTTTAACGTCCCCCCCCCCTTACTCCAAGCGGTTCGATCCCACTGCGACCAACAGGAGTCGCGCGGGAAATTCAATTGCATTACTTTTGGAACGCACCCCGTAGTTGCTGGCATTTTTACATAATTAAGAAATCTTGAAAATTTTACATTAAGGCAACTTTTAAATTCCACAGTTACATACGACATAACTACATCTAATTGGATCAATTACATCTAGTTAAGATGTTAAGCCACAAATTTGGTTCATCAGATAATTCTACTGGATTAGTAATTTGATACCCTACTAGAACACTCAAAGGGTTGAAAATGTTGTTAGATTAATTCTTTACATAGTTAAGGCTTTTAGAGCATGTTAATGAATCACTAAAAAACTCATAAAAAAACCTCAACTTACGGCATTCTTCATAGAATAGCTCAATTCCACCTCTGGGACACAAATTATGTGAAGCATTTCTTCATCAACACTTCGCTCCTCTAACAGTTACCACTTGTGAAAAAGATTTTCCCTTGAACTCTATTCAAACTTCAAGAAAACAATTGCGTATGGTGAAGTAGTACAATGCTCTGATGATGGTAAGCACTTGTCTCATCATATTATTCATCAGTATATTCCTGTGTAGAATGGATAGGGAAGGAAAAGGTAAGTAGGGTAATATCAGCATATTATGGATAACAAAAGGAGGGCAATGATAGAAGGATGTGGTAACAATAGGATATTTAACACTTTGTTCCTGAAGAAGTATAATAATAAGTAGGTGCAAGAAATGTTCAACTGAAGGGTAGAGTGATAACAACTAAGGTCACCAATAAAGCAATCAAAATGCCATGACCCAAGTTATCCCAAGAATGGAAATACAGCGGATCCCAAGCACTGTAGATGATGATGCATCTTATGATTTGCAACTCCAAATGAATTCATACAAACTCTGCCTAATTTACAAGCCAAAAATGTCTTCAATAGAATAACCTAGAGCGCAAATACCTATGCATCTTGTTGCCTAACAGCCACCCTCTAACATGCACAGAGTCACCCTAAACTTCAAAGGTGATGGCAAACTATCCCTTGGATTGTTTACAGTTAGTTCTTTTAGGTAACACTTAACACTGCAAAATACTAAATCAATGCATTAAGCAATCTTCTTTTAATGCAAATAAGCAATCCAGTCATTTGTGGTTCCAAGGGATAACTTTCTCTATGCCACTTGTAGCTTCTCGGAAAGTTCTTTCACTTAGCAAAATTCGTCAAGTGCAAATTGTATATATTGGCAGCTTGCCAGTGGGGAAGGATATGACATTGCGCACACTCAAAAGTCCTTCACATTAGGGGAATAAATAAAGGTTAAATATATTCCCATCAATCAACATCACAATGTGATGCACATAAGATAAATAATAAGAAAGTTACAACTTTTGGAAATTATTTTTTTGTCAAAAGAAACTCATGATGACTTAAATAAAAATTCATTTATCTCCCTTATAAATTAAACAAAGCTACTTCCATTTACTGAGAAAGAAACGAGCCTTCATCATTTCCTTTCACACATGTCTACCACATCAAAGAATCCATTCTATTTCATCGAAACATTTATTTACCCCAACAAATTAAATTTTCGAGAGAATCTTCGAAACAGCTGTTTGATAGTACCAACGATTAATGCAGTAATGACTACAGCAGCCAAAGTAATATTGACTGAGCATGCTGATGCTTTCATTATCATTACCCAAATAGAAATAAAAAATTACCATTAAAATAATAAATAAATCAAGGGCTAGTTCACAGTCAACCTAAATTTATTACATACTTAGAGGATGCTAAGTTGCGAATAAGTTATTATTTCATTACAATTGAAACGGAATCAAATCAATGTAATTATCATAAAAAGCACCGGCAGGATCAGGCTAACATGGAAATCAACAAGCAAGTTAGCGCAGCACCTTGGTTTTTCATCAGTGTGTAGGTTTTCATCACTTAGTATGTAGGTGACATTGGGTCAGTGTTTACAGACACAAAATTATGGAAAATTGTCCTGCATAAGTTTATTTTTAACAGATAAATATAACAGTCATTCATTATACTGCTCCTCTATGCATGTTTTGACAATAGTCGACATGCTTGGACACCAGCAGACTACATCACAAAAGAAATTATCACATTTTTAAGGCTTGCACCTTTCAAGGAATCGAGGGTACAAGCACACCTCCCTGATGTGATATCGATCAAGAAGCCAGCACAGGAAACGCTCCAACCCTAAACCATAACCTCCATGTGGACAAGTGCCAAATTTGCGCTGAAATAATATTAAAGAGGTATTGTGACATTTTAGAAAGGGAACAATGTAATTCCTACTCAAAGATTTCCCCACAAAAAGTTTTCACTATGCTGAAAACATTATGTACATCCAATGAACACGTACTGGGACCATATTAATTAATTAAATCTTAAGTCAACATCATCACATGTTCATGAACTTTTATGGAAACAAAAATATACAAAAAAACATAAGTGAAAACTTCATAAAAAGCTTACGTAGCTTTCTGAAACAAATCCTCAATTTCAAATAAAGAATGACAATCTGAGTCCCTTGCAGATTACATATACATTCAAGTATAACTAGGCAAACAGAAACCGAAGATAAGAAAAACTAGTAACTTACATGATTAACATCAATAATAAATAAACTCATTGCATGAAAATAAGTAGATTTGAATTAGTACGATGTTAACACAGACTAATGAAATTAATAAACACAATTTATAGTTTCAAACCCACGGTCTTCAAGAGCTTACGAACGAACTTTCTAGCTGAACTAAGTCCACTAGCCACAAGTGACATTTTTCAGTCATCCATTTCACTCTAAAAGAAATTTTTTTAAGACTTTTATTTAACTTAATTTCTAGATAAGAGTGTCACTAAAATGACTTGTTTTAGAAAGAAAAACAATATTATTTTTTATGATTATATTTTTTCAGGCTAACTTTATTGAACTCATACGAGTAGAAAGACTTCAAATCTACTTCAATGAAAAGCCATTTATAAAATAATTTCATTCCAATGGATAACCATAAAAACATTACTCTAACTCACCTGATCTGTATACCAATAATATGGAGTAGGGTCGATTCCTTCCCGTTTATACCCAGCCAAAAGCTCCTCGAGATCATCGATACGCATTGATCCACCAACAATTTCACCAACACCAGGCAGAAGCACATCAACCTGGAAACACAAACATGAAATATTATTTTACTCCAAAATTAGATGGTCAATTGCAAATGCATATCCCTCCACCTAAACCTATAGTTAATATAATTACCTAAAAGACACTAAAAATGATAATGAAAGAAACCAGATACAATAAAACAATAAGCCACCCACCGATTCAGTCAAGCGCTGGTCCTCTGGGCATTTGGACATGTAGAATGACTTAATCGCAACTGGAAAACGAGTCAGCATTATTGGCTTGTTTATCATGTCTGTCATCTTTCTTTCAGGCATCTCTGGAATATCCTATGAAGGAAATCAACACCATTCCCAGTTATGTTCTTCATAAACCAAACATAAATAATTAATAATTAACAGCTAGGGTATGCAAACAGATATCATCAAAAAATCCTTGTAGCACAAAAATTTTTAACTCTAGTATTTTGAAATGCTTGGAAATAAAGGCTATCTAGTTATTTATAATTTAAATTAGGAAATTCTATAGAGACATCCAGTCCATTTTATAAGAAAAAAAACTAAATTCATATTATACTATCATGGATTTTTAGCTTCAGAGAATGAGAGAAAGATAAAAATACTCACCTCCCCGAATTCATAAAACGTTCCATCTTCTTTAGTAATGTTGTTTTTCTTTAGGAACTCAATTGCATCTGAGTAGTTGAGCCTTAAAAATGGTTTCTCAGGTTTCTTGAAGTTCTAATTGAAGCAAAAATAACAAACTTGCTAAAAAAACAATACTTAAACTGACACCTAGATATTCATTAATGCATTCGAGTGAAAACTATCAAAATGGTTGAACAAAATTTGGCTGTATTCCAAAATTATAAACATACTTACTGGGTTCAACTCTGAAACAATATGACCATATGGTGACGCCAACACCCTTTCAACTACATCACATATCAAATCTTCTAACCTATCCAGTAACTCATCAAAGTTAATGAAAGGGCACTCCCCTTCTATATGTGTGTACCTGTGATAGAAAAAATATACATATTAACGATGATGATATTTTTTTTTTGAATTCATAACTTCAAAATTCTTTCACAGAAAAATCATCCTAAACCCTTCCGCTATATTTTGACTGTTTAAATGAACTCACAATTCCTTGAATTCTGCTGAGAACAGCAACAGGAACTGACTTCTTTCGTATGACTGTTGGATCTTATCCAAATCATTGCAATTGGCTCTAAAAATGATCAACCAACCCCTTAGAGGAACTTTCAGTCATCTCTCAAGATTTTCAGAAAGAAGAATGATGCATAGACTTTATTAAAATTTGCAATATGCCCATGAAAAAATTTGCAATGAACAACCTAGTCAATGAGGCATCCAATACTCAAATATAAAGAGTTGTTACATTAACTAAATTTATTTCCCCCTACTATCACAAAGGATGATTTTAACAGCATCCAGCTATAAATACAGATTATGAAAAAACAGAACTTTCCATGCATAGCACCATTCACCTTCCAGTGGAACATTATAACTTTACTGTTTGCAAGAGAATAACTAAAACTTTTCAAGCAATTTCACTTGAAATTTGAGACTATTATCTGATAACTCTCTTCAGCCTAATTTAAATTCAGGATTGTGAATTAGTTTTGCAGAAAATTCTAACTTGCCTATTAAAAATTTATCCATAATAACCATCAAATGAAGTTTAAAACAAATAGATACAATCCCATTTTAGTATTTCAGGGTTGATTTTCTTCCTCTTAGGCCTACATTTTTTTGGCAACTCTTTTTCCTACCAGAAAAGTATTCTCATAATTTTAACACAAAATTTGCTTACCATTTTTCTAATAAATAAAGTAAAATTTTTCATATTGATTGTATCAAAAACATCTTATCTTTTTGTGCCTGAATTTTCCCTGTTCAGAAATAACTGCATTAATCACAACCATGTAATATTTTTAAAACACCTCTTTGGACCACATTACCTATAACAGAGATGAACCCATGCATTTTCTTTTGCGTATTTAAATTAGATTTCATGCAACACAGAGCTGACAAGAGTTAAGAGTGCCAATTTCTGTGCATGCAACAAGACATTCTATTTAAAACAGTCCAACAAGGGGCAATCAGAAAAGTGTGATATTTCTCAGTTTAATTCTATTTTCAACAGGTCTTTGATTAGACAAATTATATAATTTTAAAATTTTAAGAAAGTACAAATGAACTTTTCAAACAATATTCCAAGGCTACATAAAAAGGTAATTTTAAAGATAAAATTATTTTATCTTCAGTGTATTCTAAACTATGAAAACTTACTCAGCTAAATGCCTGCGAGTCCTACTTTGCTCAGCACGGTAACTCTGTGCAACACAAAATACGTCTCCCATTGTAGGAATGCAGGTCTCCAAATAAAGTTGTGAACTTTGAGTCAAATATGCCTCTTCCCTTTGAAAGAAAATCAAACAAACATATTAACTTTTATGAAATCAAACATTGATCAATTTGGGCAAATTGAAACAAATAACAATACAGCCCAATTCTTGGTGTTTAAGTGGGTTTCCATGCTAGCAGCAAGGGCAAACATGGCCACTGTGACCTCATTAGCATGGCTCCAGAGTAAACTAAGCAAGCAAAAAGAGATGAAGGCCATTGAACATTAACTAATATTGTTACCTTCATTACATTCAACACATTACTCCTTTGTTAACTTCAAGTAAAATGAATGGAAAATTTCAATAACTTAGCATGTGGAGCCCATCAGCCAGTTAACTGAAAATTATATACAGAGTGATCTTGCTGCCCTCACCACTTGACTATACATCCCACAGTAATTTCCAACGAAACCAAACACAAAAATTACAATTGTTTTAATCTTAGCTACAAAGTTAGTTCTCGAAAAAAATAGCAATCGCAAACACTATAGACTTTACGGACAATTGACAAAAATTGCAATAACAAATAATATTCACACATACCCAAAATAATCAAGTTTGAAAAGTGTTGCACCACCTTCCACCTGAGTCTGCACTAATGTTGGAGGGGTAACTTCTGTGTAACCACAACTGAAATAATGATCCCGAAATGCTTGGGTCACAACCGATCGCATCTTAAGAACTTTAGAAGTCTGGAAAATAAAAAGAAAATGAACATCAGAAACAAAGGTATAGAATGATATAGAAAAGATATACATGGGATACAACATATCTGGGATATTCATCTTTCTGGGTACTAATCAAAAACTATGTATACATGCGATTTGTGAGATGGCTTGCTAAAATATGGGAAATAAATATCATTGTAAAACCAAATTTATCAACACTATGAAAATTTTTCTATTTTTCCATGTGCACCCCATCCTCTGCCACTCACTATACTAATAACTATGAACAACTACCTCACAAAATGATATATATTTTTCTAAGCCAACACATGACATTAAAAAAAACAATACTCATTCAAAAATAAAATTTAACTTATGGCACTACTTAAAAGAGGATAGAATTGCAATGTAGAGTCACTGTGGTATCACCAGTTTGGCCCTTTCCTAATTTATTAGATTTTCTACGGTTGCCTTTCAAAAAAGCTGTTCACAGAAAAAAATTGTTTTGAGTGTTGACCTTAACAAGGTAGAGGAACCTATTTTGATAAATACGAGCCAAAATCGAAAATCTAATTTCTCATTATTCAAGGTGTCCACAACAGCAAGACATTCATTGATATTAATGATTAAAATGAAAGCAATGAATCAAATGAGGGTCCACATACAAGATAGTTGCAAGAAATGTATCGCCTGGAATGAACGAAAAACCTTGCAATCACTCGCTGGGAAAATTTTATCAGATACCACTTCAAATATCAATCGCTTTTAATGTTAGACACCTGCCATGGTTCAGTCTAAATTCTGAATAGATGTGATATAGACAACCCAGCTAAGGAATCGCTCAACATTATCCTGGTGTAGGATGATAAATGAGCTAACACATTTTCTTGGAGACTGACACCACTACCAACACAAAAGTGAATGAAGTATATTTTTAAAAAAGAACAAAACCAAATTTATTATACCTCCCAGCCTACCACTGAACTAACACTAGGCAAATTTTTAACACATGTACCCAGTGTTGGTACATTATAGATTGTCAACAATATATTTGAACTAAATAACTTGTTTGAAGCATGGTGACAGTCGGCAATTTTGATTTATTTGCTAACCAATCAAATACTTATAGCCTCTACGATAACATGATTTAACAAGCATTACATCAAGTAGTCTAAATGGTTGCCTGACACCATTCTTCAAGGATTGCGGTCTTGTGCATTGTTTTAGATGATAACAGTCTCGCTCTATCTCCTGCATGCATCTTCAGGTCAAAGCGGGGGTAAAACTGTTGTCAGATCAAAACAACATACAAGACAGCAATACTGAAAAGAGGTGAACCCAGCAATGATAGCTCAGAACCCTACAGATCAGCTTTAGATTAGAGGTTATTACTGACACTTCATCTATAAAGATGCCACAGAGTATTGGTTTCCAAATGGTTAATCACTGCTCTCTTCAGGCCCATGACATAAATAAAGAGGAGGAATACAAAACTTAATATCAAACATCCAAAAATGTCAACCATTTCCAGATTACTATTCAAACAACCATGCCAGATGTCAGCACGGAATCAGTGCTCTTCTTAGATCATTTTTTTTAATCACTATTAATATAGTGTGACTTCATAGTTATTATTCATTAAAATGTCAAATATTTTGTTTTTCTAAGACCTCCATTTTTATTATGAAACTCATAGTTAAGTATTGTTTTAATGGTCCCACGGAGGAGCATTTTTTTTTAAGGAGAGATCAATCAAATAAAAAAGGTTTGACAACCCTTGCTATACAGGAATTAATACTTCTGATTTGGATAATTTTAGATCACGCACTCCCACTTTCTTTCTCCAATATGCAGTTTAAATGCAAACTATAAACTGTAAAATGATACCTACATTTTCACCACGGATCATTATGTGCCTGTTATCCAACTGGACATCAGGGTGTGCTTCTTCATTGAGGATGGCTTCTGCTCCCCCTGGGGGAGCTAAACCAATGAGTTCCCAAAAGTCCACATGCATTTCATGACCTCCAGGAGCCTATAAAAGAGTAGAGACAATAGAAATTATTTCAGTTTACTTACTGGTAAATCAATTTTCAATGCAAAAAATTATTCATTACGTTACACACATTTTTGACTACAAATAATACATTAATCATATACATAATTAATTCTGACAAACAAGTTATGGAAAGGAACATTTATGGACTTTTAACATGCTTACCCTTATTCAGTCATGTACCTCTGAACAAATGCACTTCTTAATACAATAGGGGAAGTGTTACTGCAGTTGGCCAAGTGGTTGACCAATATTTCACATGCAATGAAGCTTAGTTTTATGTGAACTCTACTCGTACCTATCAACCTAACCAGTGGGTTTTGTAATGATAGTGACATTTTTTAAAACTGAAGCACCTTCATATATACATACATTTAACTTGGACCAATGGTCCTGTTCTAAATACAACAAAATTTCCTTGAAGCAGCAACCAATGGCTCTGAGGAGGCAAAATATTGCCAGTTGAACTTTCAAAAATGGAGGAAAAAATAGGTACACGAAAAATTGGACTCACTTTCTTCCCTTCTGGTACCTCTTCAATTACTCCATAAAATGCAACAGCTGATTCAGTCGAAAGCACAAGAGCGTCGTATGTTTGGCACAATAGGTTGCTAAGTACACATTGCAAAAATCCAGTTCCATCACGTAGAGTTATGAACATTAGAGCTTTGCCTGAAATATAATTTTGGGTGCTCATTCATGTAGAACCATAAGACAATGACTTAATTCTTAAATTGAGCATATTGGAGCACATTGCTTTCTGGAAAGCATAACCCAAATCCAATCTTAATATCCAAACCCAATCTCCATATCCAATCCAAACCCAATCTCAATCCTGATGATAACAGCTAATTGAGGTCCAATCCATTCTAATTATATAATAAAAAATAATCTTAGCATTATTTGGCTAACTGATTTAGTTGTTATCAAGCTGGGATTTATGACACTGTAACTTTCAAATTCAACCAAATTAACACATTCTATAATATATCACAATTTTTTATTAAATGAATAACTTTAGAATCAATTCAATTTTTAAAAACTTCAAAATCATGGGAAAGAAGAAGTGTTGCTTTGTTTTTTTGCTAGTTACCATGCCCCATGGGTTCCACAAGGTACTTTAACTAGTTCCAGCATATGGAACTACCTAAGTTAACAAATTACCCTACTGAGGCCCATGCCAACATCTAGTTGTTGGGTACTCAGCACCAGGCTTGCAGGAAAAATAATAATTAGAAATTTAAAATAGAAAGTGTTGATTTACCATGTACCCAGAATGATATACCGAAGTGATCCTTAACAACTGAACAACACCCCACAGCCAATATTTTTAAGTTAAATACAAGTAAAAAGTCGTACCAAGGCATTTCTTTCAATTTTTCCACAAAAAATATCAAAAGTATAGTTACCCTGACGCCTTAACCGGTGAACCCAGCCAAATATTTTGACTCTTTGTCTTCTCTTACTTCCAGTGTCACTAATTTTGACTCTCAGAGGTGCGGGTAAAGAAGGATCCTGTGAAATTACAATTTTCTTGGCTTCTTCCAAATTCTTCTCTCTCTTAATGGAATCCTGTTCCTCTCGCTTGGTTGCATCAGCAGTTTTACTTTGTTCACGGGCCCAAATCTTTTGAATCTTCTTCATTTGAGTCTTTGATGCTGGCTCATATTTCTGTAATAATACAAATGCATTTGTGATAACAGTAAATTACACCTCATCACCTGAGCATTATCAACAATGCAATAATTATATTAATCTCAAGTTGACACTTAATTTTCCTTCTTCCTTTGAATCGACATAAATGAGTGGAAATGGCTCCTTCCCAGCATGATGCATTGCTTTCAAGATAGTTTTAAAAGGTTTAAACTCAGTTCCATCTCCATTTTCATCGTTTCCCTTTTCCGAGGTATATATTTCCCCTGAAATTAAAGTCCATAATCAAGAGGGCAACCACATAATGAAAACACAAAAAATCATCAATGATGGATATAACTTTGAAGTAAATCAAAATTAAACCTCTTCCATAACTTGGTACATTTACATTAGAATATGATGAAAACTGTTTCAATGAATTGATAAGCCGTCACATTATTTCGGTATTACTAAATTGTGGCAAAATTAAAAAGATAGAATTTGGATTGTTATCTTTAACCAACCCTCAAAGACGAGTACTTGTCCATGATCATTTACTCTGTCAAACTGATTGGTGATATTAACTCTTAATTTAATGAACTAAATGTTGAGTATGGTCGACATAAAGGCAACAGCCAGAAATTTCGACCCATGGGATTATTAGTTCATATTTTCATTCAGACATAACTTAAAATTAGCAAGTTGGAAAATGAAAATGTCAATGTTTCTCGCATTCTTTAATTTTCAATCAAAGTTTTAAAAATACATTTGGCTTTCCATGCAAAATCATACAGATATAAACAACTAAATAAAAACATCCAAATGGTCATGTTTAAAATAAGCAAAATTTTCAGTTTTCTATGGGCGCAATCACGTTTAATAGGTTTTTTGGCACTTCCGCGTTTTATTTTACAAACAGATTTGAACAACTTGTGAAGATGTAATGGACCGTTGAAATATCCAACCCAGCGTCAGCAATATGATTTAAACGTTGACAAATCATTAATTAACTGCCCAGGCAAATACAAATAGTAGGCTATGTGCGAAGCAATTATCAACGAAAAATACTTAATTAATAACTTATCATTTAGATTTAATACACACCTAGTGACATAGCCTGAAGTTGTTCATTCACATCTGCCATGTTAAGTCCTAAGTCTAGAAAATTTTATAAAACCACGGCGAACAAATATCTGATGTTATCGCTAAGAAATGTCACATATGTATTGCAGCAGCAGATTTCACGTAGCTGCACCAGAGCTCTTTAATACATCTGATTCGGCTATTGTTTGAAGCTCCTACATATATATATATATTAATATATATGATGTGATGTGGCGATAAACGTGTTCCCCTCTTATCCACGGAGCAAACCCCTCCCGACCATCAGCGTCCACATGCACGTGCGCTGTCAAACGAAAAATGTAATACCATCATAGTTAAATTCATTTATTTTTTTGTTTTATATTAAAGCCAAACTTAATTATCTCTTAGAACGATCAACAGCTACTTATTGTGCAAAATACAAAAGCAAAGAGGTGACAAGGTACAACCCACACTTACGACATCCGACGGTTTTGCCCGTAAAGGAATAAGCAAAAAAAAACAAATAAGCAAAATCACCTTCAAAACAATAAAATAAAACACAAATGTTGTAATCAATAATTCATCATGGAACCATGTATTTTTTAATGAAAATAAACATCTATAATCATCCATTTTATTCATATTACGACTACTATAACGCACTATTTCTTTTGCCTTTTCACTGAAAGTTAGCACCGGGTTAGCACCATTATATCCATGCGCACACCTCAGAACGCATCTCTTGAGTCACCGAAAGGATCAGAATGCAGCCCTCCTGTTATTATTCGTGAAACGCGAGTAACATTAGGTCAATACAAAAGGGATGGAGCAGGTCAAAACGACTAATTCCCGTCTGTTTATTACATCTCTTGTGGAAAGTAGGGATGAATTAGACGAGGTAAATCGTTTATGATTTCTATGTATAGAATTATACGCGAGCAGCCATAGCAAATGCCTTCACTTGTAAGCTTTTTTATCCCACCGGAAGATGTCACATACGTTGAGTTTGTGAAAGGGGGGATGTTTAAACGGTGTAACAACTAGGGCGTTTTCTTTACTCTTTCTGGCGAGAAATACGGTCAGCACTGAATTAAGACGAAGAAAGAGGCGCCCTTTGTTATGAGTAATGAAGCTTAAAAAAGTAACATGACATAAGTGTTCGATGACGTAGTGTTTATATATTTACGTATAATATCGTATGATTAGTCGTATATTATTTCATTCATAAAAGCCTGCTTTTATTCCAGAAATACGAGCGTTGCTACTTGTGTCTTCAAAACCTCACATCAGGGTTGTCCGAAAAAGATGCTCATGATGCACTCAATAATACTGTTTGTAAAGATATGAGAAATCATGAAGAAATTTCCTTAGGCCTTCTAGTCACCATACTGACTGAACCACAAAATGCTGCAAAAGTAGGCTGTGATCATACATATTATCAACTTGATAAACTAATTTTATTAAATTTATACCAACTTATGATGTACTCTACTTTCCCAGAGTTATCGAGATCTCACTCTCATCACAAGAGATGGTTTGGGTTTGGTGCTGGTTCACCTCTCTCAACTTATTCAAGAAAGGTATTCAAGGTTATTGGATAAAGTGAGACAGCAGTTACTATGGCTGGTTAGGGAAATGATAAAAAATGCAGTGACGGGGGTTGATGGACTGTGTTGGAACCTCATGAGGCATATAGCTGGTGGAGATGTTTCTCCTAGAAATGTTGCTCTAGCAGAAGCTCTTTTAGACATTTATTCCGATAATAGGTAAGTGGGCTGGTGATTAGCATTCACTATCTTCATAACCTCATTTTTGGATATAACAACCCTGTATTTATTCTTGTTTTTTTACCAACTGCATTTATTTTTTTAAGGGTTTGGCTGGACAAATTTCCATTTTTAATTGCATCCGTTGTTTATGCTTATCTACGGTTAATAGAAGACCATCATGGCATGTTGCTGTCACAATTAAGGCAGCGAGAAGTTGCATTTACGGTAACTCTTATGAGAGAAAAATTCACAGAATGTCTGATAATTGGAAGAGATTTACTTAGATTAATGCAGAATGTTGCTCGAATACCTGAGTTTGAACAACTATGGAAGGATATTTTAACCAACCCCAAATCTCTTTGTCCAACATTTTCTGGTGAGTGTTTGCAGTGGTATTCTTTTTGGCAAGAGATATTGTCTATTATAAGATATCCTCTGCAATATATTACTTTCTCTGCATAGGTGTCTTACAACTTTTGCAATCACGGACCTCTCGAAGATTTCTTCAGTCGAGACTCACCCCTGATATGGAGAAGAAAATTGTGTTTCTCACTTCTCAAGTTCGATTTGGCATGCATAAAAGATACCAGGATTGGTTTCAGAAACAGGTGAATAAATATACCATTACACTGACAATAAACCTTTATAATTGCCTGTTTGAACGATTTTTTTACATAATGTTAGCTGCAAGTTAATTTGATCAGTTCGGTGGTAGACACTTGGCCACTGAATATTAAGTTATAGTCATGAATGCTGCAGTGATTATATAGCTCCTCTCCTGAAATAGTTACTTGAATGTCGAATTTAGATGTAAATGATAAGCAGGACAAGGAAGGATGTGGGCCACATATCATTGCAGATATTAGGTTACTCCTTTCAAGTTCGTAGTGCTCATAGTAATATTAGGTACTGATTTAAAAATTTTGAATCTTCGCTTTGTCAGTAGTGATTTATTCCCATGCCTTGAGTTGGAAAGTTGAAAATTAAACACTCATATCCTCACTCAGATGAATGGAATTGAATATAAAGAAAGGAAATTTAAGTGACTTATCTTATAATGTTTTTTTTGCTAGATGTCACTTAGTTATCATATACATATGGCATACACATTTGGCATTCAAAATATGTACAAATACAATGTTGCTCACTTAACTGTTTTTATCCAATATGTTCTGGCCACGATAATTATGGTTAAATATGTTTCCCTGGATGTAAACAATTAAGGAGGAAATCTTTCTAGGTGCTAGATTGCTGAAGGTCATTTCTTATCGACAACCTTTTCATTCTAGACTCCAATATGGAAGTCTCCTCTTTATCAGTGTCACATTTAATCCTCGAAGATTTTATAAAAATATTGCAAGCATTTAATTTTGATCTATTGGGTTGGCTGATATTGACATGTAAATATTCTCCTAAGAATCCATATTCCAATTTGATCTCCTCATGCATGGGTGTTGTGTAAACTCCAATGCCAAGGTTAGCTCTTGAGAGGAACTGAAGGTGGTTTATCAGTATCCCAAAGGCTCATGAGTTTAAAAAAAATGCCAGAAAAACATTTTTCACCGTTTGCTGAAAATTTTTCACTAAGTTTTTTAATTTGTTGAAAAACATTGTTTTAACATTTTAATATCAAAAGTAAGTTCAGTGCTCTTGCTAAATCTTCAATTTCATTTTCAACAATGCATACATAATACCCTAGTTAATTGATCGAAAGCGGTAATTTTGATAAGATTTTAATTTTTTTATTCATGTGCTATAATCATCCAGCCGTACCAATTTAGAATGATAGAGGGATAACGGTTTAGGGTTATTGGAAGGATTAATTTTTTTCATCTCATGATGAGAAATAATTTTTATTTTTCCATGCCATAATAAATCGTCTTTAAAAAAATATTTACACCTAAAACACTGTAACAACCTTGTTTTTTTTATGCTTTAAGGATACATTTAGTCATGGGCAAATACATATGAGGTATTCAATCTTAATTAAGTTTTAAATCTTAATTATTGAATAGGTCCAATGGAATGGTACTGAAATCCAGGAAAAACTCCAAAAGACAAAGGAGCATGGATTCTCAAGGGAGAGTTCAAACCCATGACCTTTGGGGTAGTCAGTGAGGACATTGACCTTGGTCACTTTTTGCCTTTTTCATATAATTTTCCATGGTGTGTTTGTGCAAAATGTAATTAAATGTAAATATTTTCACATTCTCCCATTCCTAAACAAAAAAAATTGCGATCCAGGACTTTTAGTATGTATTTTTTTTATACTGTAAAGCCCAGGGACATTGGTGGCTGAGATTTGCCAACATGGCATTTTCAGAGGTGATGGTATCTAAAAATCTTCATAATCGAATTAGTTAACTTTGAATTGATCGCTCAACCCATGGCTCATGAACTGCCATAGATTCTGAGCTCTGGTATGCCAAAAGTTGGTAAGATATTAGATCAGTTATACTTACCTTCTATCTTCCTGCAATGCACACTTCTTCAGAGAATTAGCAATCAAAATTTTAACTTTTACTTTCCGACAAGGAAGTAATAATAAAAAAAATGTTCTTGAAGTTGTTTATCAGTGAAAGAGAGCCCTTTTACTGACGGAATTCTTTTGCAAGTTACCTATATAGTCGGAAAGTAGGCAGGGCACAAAATTGAATCAATTCCAGGATAAAAGCCTATGAATTCGTTCTAGCATGACTTCAAGCTTATAGTTCAAGAAAAGGTGTTTTGGTGGATAAAATAAGATTTTCTTATCAAACTCTTCCCCTCCATAGGTCTTTGCATTATATCTAGATGCACGAGAATAGAGCTCTGCCGTGAAGGAGGCATAGAGTTAACACGTTCAGGAATAGGGAAGGGGTATTGCTTTTCTACCCTGGGTCCATTCCTTGAATCTAAAGGTCTTTTCAAAAGTCAAATCAAACAGTCTTATATTATTTTTTAATGAATCTTTTCCTAAGAGGGATTGAGATGGTGCGGGGGCTAACGTACGGGCTTCCCACCCAGAGGGCCCGGGTTCATATCCCGGCGATGTTGAATATTTTTCAGAGGTATCTCGATACCTACTTGAGGTGCTTTGTGGAGGGCACTTTGAATGAGTACGCTTTCCCTTGGATGGGACATTTAGCTGCGGACCCCTTGGTGCCTTTCATAAAGAGTAGGCTAATGACGACGTCGGGTTTCTCTCCATCCTTCATCCCTTCCTGTCCATCCTTCATCCCTTCCTGTCCATCCTTAATGGGGCCAATTACCTCAGCTGTCGGTCGCCTCCCATAAAAAGTACTACTACTATAAAGCCTACACTATCATGCGTGGATTTAGCCTTCAGACACCGTTATTTGGTAAAGTATCTGGTGAATATTTGTTCTTAGTTATAGGTAATCTAGCCTTGAGCTAGAATTTTTGCTAACCAACTTTATAATTCTTTATGCCTTTTAAATTCTCTTATCATTCACCAATTGTAGAGAGTGGAAATGACCTATGTCACAATCCACTTAAAGCTTAAGTCTCCTATTGGATATTGGTTGCACATTGATGTATTATTTATGTACTGTACATAATATTTATCATTGTCTCATTTTGCTTGCTTGCCAGCCTCAGTGGCGGCGGGGTAACGTCCTCGCCTACCAACCCAAAGGTCGCGGGTTCGATTCCCGCCTAGCTGGATTTCCCTCCATCTAGGGCTTGGTTGTATGTGATTGTCTTCAATATAATGTCTGTAATGTAGGGTTAGGTGGAAGAAGGGACTATTAGTCTCAACCTCGCCCAATTAAGTCAATAAATAAATAAATAAATTTTGCTTGCTTACATTCATACCTGTATGTCTATATAAGTTTTTCATTGAACAGTTATTTTCTCTTTGGGGAAAAAATGAACTGCAGTGAGAAATGTGATCTATAAATGGTAATCATTGACGCTAGTGTTCCTTTATTCTCTGTCCTTCTAATGCGGTGCTTAGTCAAAGATGTTTACTGATATTTATATCTTTCTTCACAGTATTTTGCCACATCAGAATCACAGTCTCTGCGCTGTGATCTCATTAGGTTCATTGTTGGCGTCATTCATCCTACGAATGAACTTCTTTGTTCAGACATCATTCCAAGATGGGCAGTGATTGGTTGGCTTTTGACTACCTGCACATCTGCTGTCGCAGCATCCAATGCAAAGTTGGCATTATTTTATGATTGGCTTTTTTATGACCCAGAGAAGGATAACATTATGAATATTGGTGAGTTCAATCAAAGACTGATGTTAAGAGTAGCAGACAAGTAAATAAATTTTTTTAACCTTGATTGAATGTAAGTAATGTAGATTTGTCACTATTCAATCCATAAGTTTTCAGTTTGTACATAACCTATTAATGTAAAATGTTTTTTTGTTTTGTTATTGTATGTGAAGTTCTGATAAAATTTTAATTTAGCATGGCAGAGCCAGTGAAATAGTAGCTATGAGTTTCGAAGAATATTGCACATTAGCACAGATGTTTGAAAAGTCACATTGCTTATTTCTTGAGCTTAAAATTAAACTGATTTTCAGTGTTCTCCTTTTTATGAAATTCTCCCTTCAAGTTTTCTAGACATTATTTGTGAGTAATCCCTTCAAAGTAGAAATGTAAATGAATCATCAGCATCAACACAAATCTTTCTCATTTCCAATGCATTAGTCCGCTACGACCAGTTTTGTGCTAAAGCTTCAGGCTAGTCACCTTTGCAAACAACATTAAGGTACATGTAAAAGAGGTTAAGAATTGAAAAAGATGAGCAGGCTGAGACATGCGTAGGTTGCGGAATAGTCTTCTTTCCCGCAATCAATCAATTCAATCTATTCCTATTTTATGCAATATATTTTTAGTTTTTCCCAATTCACTCCATCGAACGCTTTTTTGGAATCTACGAAACAGGCAAATACATCCTGATCCTGTTCTATATTTCTTTCTATTAGTGATCTCATATCTGCAATTGCATCTTGTGTGCCTCTCCCCTTTCTGATCGAAAACTAATCATCCTCTATGTAACCATTTGCCATGCTCTCTATCCTGTTGTTGATGATCCTTAGAACCACTTAAGCTGCATGGAAAATCATACTTATTGTTCTGTCATCCTCACATCATGTAACTTTATATTTTTTTCGGATTAGGAACTAACACTGATCTCACAAAGTCTTCTGGCCAGATTCCTTCCTCATAGATACTACGAATCAGCTCATATGGCCTCTTCCTCCCACATTTTCCTAAACATTTCATTAGTTCCCCAGGAATGTTGTCTACCCCCATGGCCTTATTTGATTTCATCTCCCTTAATGACCTTTCTATCGCAATATCGAGTGTGGCTGGAGATAAGCTATCTTCATCTATATCATGTTCTCTTTCTATGTCTAAGCTTGTTGGCCTAAGTTCTTTACCATACAGTTATTCTATATATTCCTTCCGTCTCTCTTGTATCTTTCCTGGTTAAACTATTATTTTCTTGGACATATCTCTAATTGTTAACTCATTTTCCTGTCTTACTTCCTGATGGTTTTTTAATCTTCTTGTCTAGTGCAACAATTTCACCCCTCCTCTGTAAACTTATCATTTCCTCAAACCGAGTCTTCCACCGTGCTTCTTTGCATATGTATAAAAATTGATGTTCTTAGACAGCTTAATCCTAAACTTACCTTAAATTCTAGACTACCAAATGATAAAAACAGCTAAAGTGTAATGATGTATCTTGTGATTGTCTTATGCTTTTGTTAATCTTTTGCTCTCCTGTCCACAGAACCAGCCATTTTAGTAATGCATCATTCAATGCGCTCCCATCCAACAGTGACTGCCACTCTACTGGATTTTTTATGTCGAGTAAGTCATAGTTTACCCTTAATTAATTGATACATTTAATGTCATAATGAATCTATAATTATTGAAACTCTAAAATGGTTCCTTTTATTTTTTCCAGATCATTCCTAACTTCTCACCACCGCTTACTGAAAAGGTGCGAAATGGCATATATACCTCATTACGGCAAATTCTTGAAAAAAGGGTTCTCCCATCTTTGTTTCCATTGTTTGATAATCCAAAACTAGACAGAGAGCTTCGTACTATGGTGAGAGAAACCTTCAAAGAATTTTGCCAGCCTCCTATTTTAGAAGGTCAGTAGATAATATAAACGATCTTGGACCTGATTATAGTATTTACAATTGGTTTTGTAAATGTTATATTAAAGTATTCTCACAAGCGTGGGAAAATCCATGCATCTTAGATGCACACCTTTTGACCTCAATCCTTTGAAAGTTTTAAATTTGCTATTCATGGTTATGATAGGTGCTTACACAGATTACTGTTTTACATTAATTTTGGACAGCCATGATTCTAGGATGGTTTGCTAGTACATTTGAGTTGATTAAGTGCCACCATTTCTTTATGTGAACTTGTGAACATTTAATGCATTAAGGTAAAATGTTATTTTCATTTTAGTTAGATTTTTATTAAGTTTGAAATTATCTGATAACAAAATAACATTATGCAGCCAGTTTTAAAGTTCAGGGAAATTGAGCTGTGAAAAAATATACTTTGGTACTTAATTTTGTTTTGGTAAGCTCTAATAAATTTTGGAAACAGTTAAAATCAATGGGCAATGTACTAAGGATAGAAATCTTTTACTCTGCAATCAAATTTTGAATGGATTAATACACCATCAACCTTTTAATTGATACTATGGTCGAAAAAGTTAAAGAATGTATGCATCTATTTTGCCAATTATATCATAGTTTTCCAATGGTGGAATGCCATAATTTTTTTTCACGAACTTCAGGTTGGTGCAATGGCTAGTGTATTGGCTTTCCATTCCATGGGCCTGGGTTCAAACCCTGTTAGAATTTTTCAGAGATATCCTTATCCCTGTTTGGGGTCATGTGGAGAGCACTTCCAAGTACAGTATACTGTCCATTGGATGATATATTGTACTGTTTGACCCCTTGGGTGATTTTCATTGAGAGTAGGCCAATGCCAGGTTCTCTCCATCCTTCCACTATTACCTGCAATTCCTTCCTCTACCAAATTACCCTCCCATTCCTAACTGCACAATTGATGTCAGCTGTCCGTTGCCTTACCTCTGAGAAGTACTATCATGCACTTCTTTTTGACTTTTATTGAATAGGTTTCATCATTTCACCTTCAATATTTTTTGTCATCAATGTAATTAATATATGATAGTGTCATTGGCATAATTAAAATAAAATTCTTTGCCCATTATGGCTAACTTTTCTTTTTTTTTTTAATTTATTCAAGAGCTTGACTGTAGTTCAAGATGCTCAACAATTGTCTCAGCTCATAGTATTGAAACTTTCTTTTAAGTCGCACAGGGTACACTCTTGTAATAATTTGTTTTAGGAGTTGACATGCCACCTGCATCATTACACCCTGTAAAAATGGAGGACTTCACGGGCCAAGTGGCAAGGAACAGCCCTCCTCATTTAATGTCTGCGATGGATGGACATCCTAATCATTCTAGCCAGAATAATCATTCGGGTGAAAACGAACCTGCTTTCAGTGAAGATGATGACGATGATGATGATGATATTCCCTTAGGTGATATTCAAAGCTTAACCACTCTTATATTCATTTATTACTTATGAATTCAATTCAATTATATTGTTATAATTATATTTAGTTTTTTTTATTTGCTTGTTCTTTTTTTTACCTTCCTGTTTCTTACTCACAAAACCACCTAAAGTATTTCTTCTATCCTTACTTGCTTTGTATTTGAGGCATATGGCATGGTGGAACTCTTGTGTTATATTTGAAGCCATTCCTTTTTTATCTATATAATTATTATTTTAAAATATTTTCTGAAACATGAGGTTTGGAAGACTGAATGAATCCATTATAATAAGGGGAGTCATTGTTTTATTTACTTTGTTCAATAAGTTTTGAGAGATGTGGGAAAATATTCTCTTTGTGATCTTTTTGCAATCATTTCAACTTTTCCATATTTCAAATTTATTTTTGCCATAGAAAGGACCTGCCTGAAGATAAATCATAAATTCTCATGAAAAAATAATTAATTGGTTTAATAACACAAGAGTCGTACCATAAATTATATTTGGTATACAGTCCCCCTTAGAAATAGAAAGAGGATTTAATCCACTTTGTAAATTTCAAGTTGGGAATATCATAATGATTTTTGTGTGTCTTTGTATGGTAAATCCTTTTGTGAGGTTCTTACAGGCTGTCAAGACTTCAACTGATAGGAATAAATTGATTAGGGGTGCTTGGAAAAAAGTTTAATTTTTATGAAAATCTGTGTATTATATGTAGAAATATGTTATTTCATTTAAATTTTTGTTAGCATTAAATGTATTGTAACTATTAATGTTTCATTTTTTTGCAGAAGAGAGGATGTAGGTAATAATCAAATCTGCCCAAATATAAATGGCAGTGACTTTGTCAGAATATCATCAGTATATGTTTGGTAACCTTTGTGACTGTTAACTACTTGCTACAACAAAGCTATTAGCTGTGTAGCTCAGAACTCATGCCATCGGCAGCTCCTGCCATGGTGTACCTGCATAAAATTATATTATTACCATGGCATGTTGAAAAAGTGTTGGGAATACTCAACCAATCTGTGAAAAGTTTTTTTTTGTGTTGGGAGTGCTTGACCATTCTGTGAAAATGCAGTTTTGTTTTGTACTCTTCAGTGTGCTCATCTTCCCGAAAGTGCTATTGATTCACTTTGGAGTAATCACTGGGAAAGGTATAAAGTACAGGTTTTTGTTTGACAATAATCCCTGGATCACAATGTTGACATAGCAAAAGAAATGGATATTTCAATGCAACAATTTCAGAGTGTAAAAATCATTCGCCTTGACTGGGATTCGAACCCAGATCCCTCAATATCCAGTCGAGTGCTTTAGCCAGTTAAGCTATCGAGGCGTCCTCTTAAAGTCTGAAATTTTGGGGCTTAGGAAAAGAAATGGAAATAGCATAACTGTTCACTGAAACCAATATAACTTGCCAACTGTAAACTTAATATATTCAGACCAGAATCAGAGAGTATATTACTCAAATTGAGCAAAGTTAGCAAAAAACCGGGAAAGACGAGAGAGTGCATCGGAAATGCATATTTCGGCTACAGTGCAATCCTCCTCAGCAAACTAAAACCTTTAAGTTACAACCCTCTGTTGCAAATATTTTTTCCTTCAGTTCACTTATTGAAAAATGAACTCAAAAAATCCTTAACAGAGTCCCTTTAACCCTGTCAATGATTCCAACTGGGTTTGAGTGTTTGGGTCTGTAGTTGGTCACTGGCGAGGAAGTAACATTCCAGCAAACTTCTTCAGAAGGGTGTCTGGTTGAGAGGTTATGGTTGGTCACTGCCGTGGAATTTCTTTTCCCACAAACTAACACGACAAAAATTTTGTCTATTGTGGGATGAGTTGTGCTAACTTATTACGGCTATAGGAGTTTTCTTTTTATTTTGTTAATTTACGAGGCCATAGAGCTGAATATCTTTTATTTGGCAATGATAATATTCATATGAAATAAGAAAACATGGAACCTCAAACTTTGGAATGAGGGATAGCCATATTGGTTATACTTAGCATGATTAAAGAGAGATTAGGGTATATTTTCTTTTCTTCTGTAATGGGATAGGTCTTCTTGTATCTAAAAGTCATCAGCATTCCGTTATCTCCTGAACTGCAATATACCAAACATGGTTGAGTTGACTTAATGATTACAGTATCTTATGTAGCATAAATTTTATCAATTCAATTTATCAACTCATCTTATGGAAGGATAAGAGAGAACTGAATCAAGTAAGATTGGGAAAAACATTTTACTATGGATACAATGCCAAGGGACTTATATGTACATATTTTATATCAGTTTATATAACAGAAGTCAATCAGAAGTTTTGTGGGTGACATAATGCAAAGTGATAAGTGTTTTTCTCTCCATAACCTAATGAGTATGTTTGGGTGAAGTAATGATTTTGCTCGATGACAACATATTTGTGCAAAAAAATGATTTTGGAGATATGCACTTTATTTGAGTGGATAAAGTTAATATTTATAGCACGTTATGTGCTTACTTACTCTATTGGTATATATGTTGATGATAATGTTATTGCAATTTTTTTTACTATTTAACTTTTTTTTAGGTTGTATTTAAAAGCTTTTTAATTTAAAAAGTTGGTGTACTAAAATGTATTACTTATCAGGAAGTCATTCTCGGAAATTTTTTAGAAAAATAGGTAGGGGTTAAACTTCTATGAATAAAAGGGTAATCAAATATGGTGTAAAACTGAATAAACTTGCAAATATATAATTGAAAATTTACCAGCTGCTGTGTGTGATGTTTAACCATTTTTTTATTTCTTTACAGCCAAAGTGAGGTTGAAAGAAAAGTCTTCAAATCTTGATGTGAAGCAGGAAGAAAGTGAAATCAACCAGCTTCTGGATGGAGAATTGAGAGCTGCTGTGGAAGAGTTACTTTTTGAGAAAGACAATGAAGTGAAGTAAGTGAATAGAATTTTGCATCATATGTTGTATGAATGTAAGTATCTATGTAATACTTGCTTGAAGTTTCAAGCCTTTTTCATGATATTTTGCAATGGAGATCGGTGATTAAAAGCTGTTTCTTGCACAGAAATTGTGTGCCCATTGCATTTCTCTTCTTCCTGGTAATTTTGGAACAATTGCCAATTTGCCAATGATTTACGACTTGTTAAATTAGTTACACCTAATTTGATTCAATATTCAGATAATCGAAAATGTATAACTACCAGGTTGGTAAATGCAAAGATTGGGCCATATCTTTTCAATGGAGAATATTACTCCCCTTGATATCAATCACATATATGAAGTTCCTGACACATATATTATGTTTGTGTCTTCATTACCCATTTGTGGTCCCCGGTGGCGGCGGGGTAACATCCTCCCCCATCAACCCTGAGATTTGATCCCTGCCCAGGTGGATTTTCCTTCATCTAGGGCTTGGTTGTATGTAATTGTCTTCAATGTAATGTCTAAGGGTCAGATGGAAGAAGGGACTATAGGTCTCAATTTCACCCAATCAAGTCAATAAATAAATAAATCCACGTGTCCTGGCTCCCCATAAACTATTCACTGGTGTATGACAAGTAGTTTTAAACAACATTGAAATGGGATGAGGAATATTATATACGTTAAGGGAACAAGTCAGGTGTGAGTATCTTTAAGTTGTTGCTGTCCTGTTCGGGAGAATGAAGTATCCTTATGTTTATGAAATCTGAAATCTTTCTGTATTGTGAAGATTAACAAAAATTCTCAATTTTTATTGCCTATTCTGCAAATTCAATATATTTTATTCAGTAACTTCATCTCAGTGTATTTTTTGCCTGGTTAAAGGATTGTCTTGCTGATTAATTTAAAATAATCACCCCTAGATACTTCAATAACTAGTCCACTTTTAAGTCAACCTCGCCTAGCTTATGTACACAATCCCCATAAGGGCTCTTTTTTTTTAAAAAGATTAACCACAAGCATATATAATGCAATTGTAAATTTCATTCCTCACCGAATGTTTATCCAAATCTTTGAACAAAAGAGATTTGATATTTTTTGTTCCAATTATAATCTTATGTTTTATTCTAAATATATACCTATGTCTGTTGCACTGAGTGCCCATTGCTATTGCTAAGCTATCCTGAAAGGTATAGGAATAACCTAATTCATAAATAATTAGAAAAGTATTGTAAATGGTAACTAGGTCTCACTATAACAAGTAATATCAATCACTATTGAAATTCTACTAAATATTGCAGAGTATTGATGTTTATGAGATGGGGTTATTAGGTACTTCTATCTTACTTCATACTACCTACTAATGATGTATATAGAAAGCATTTGCTATTCCCAGAAACTGCTTGTATCACCAAGCCAAGAAAAATATATTTTATTTATTTATGGCTTACACTATATGTTATATTGATAGCATTAGCTGAACTCTTTTCCTACAGGCATGTAATTCGAGTTGCCATCACAATTTTGTTTTTTCAGAATTTTTTTAAAACTTCATATGTATGTATGGTTATTAAAAGCTGTTTTTCCCACTTAAAGTTTTTTATTTTATCATATTTTCTATGCTTTTTTCTGTCTGCTTAATGGCAGTAAGTTAACACTCATATTTTGAGAGAAAATTATTCTCCATAAAAATGAGTTTATCCTTTTAAAAAAATTTTGTAAGATCTCTGTCCTTGCCTATCAAACCAGTATTTAGTTAATGACATTGGTTTCCACTTTTCAGATGTCAAGCAATGGAGAAGCTGGTTCAACTGATAATTCAAGATGAAATTGATAGTGATGTAGCATCAGCTTTGGGACAAGCCTTATGCTCAGTGTTGAAGGAACAACTTGAAGGAAAGGTCTTTCCACCTGAAGTAAATGATGAGTAAGAATCAATTTATTTTGTATATTTCTTATATATTGTGTAAAAGAAAGAAAACATATTATATTCACATGATGTGTAGGTATTAATTTTGTACACTAATCCAAGGTTTCTCAGTTCTTCACCAGAGTATTAGGTAATTTATCATTTTAATTTAATGGATTTAAAGTTTCATGAATAATTATTCCTGTGAAAGGTATAGTACGAAAGTGCAAATTTTCTTAAGAAGGAATCTCCTGTTTGTAAGGACTACTAGAAAGGAAGAAAAAAATTTATTTTATTTATTTTTATTTTAGAATTACGTTGCAATTAGGTGATTTTCCTGGTGGCAATGGTCGTTTGGTCAAAGATAACTCTTACAATGAAAATTACATACATACACGCACTAGAAAAACAGATAAGAGACAAAATATTCAAACATACAATGACACTTCCACATCACATACAAAATGCCGTCCACATCACATACAAACAATATTTTAATAACTACAAGTTTATTACCCAGTGGCTGCTTTACATTTATACTTAAAACTTCTAAAATTGGATGGAAAGGGCTCAAAAAAACCTCCAGGCAGCTGGTTCCAATCAATAATAGTTCTATTTAAAAAAGATTATTTTTCCTATTTGTTTTTTGCATCCTTATTTTTCATAAGCTAAGATAAAATCATAAGCTCAGTGAAGGTATTTCTATCATTATTTGTCAATTTTTCATTCCACATATTAAACCATGAGGCTATGCACACCTTTGCCCAACCAATTTATCCATACAGTTGTAACTGGGTTTAATTCATATTAATGGGCCTTTATGTACGTGGGCAGTTTCTTCATTGCAGTGCCATCTGTGGGTATGCTATTTTGCAGATGCTTTGGACAGATGCGATTTGATTTTGCCAGGAATATTTGGACCCTGAATTCAAAAAAATGAACTGATGTATTTTAAAAGCTAACTTTAAAAGAAATAATCCAATGCTATTGAATTTTGAAATAGCTGTTTACAGTTTATGAAGCGTCTGCTAAGCTGTCTGTTTAAATCATGATAATACATTTGTAAATGAGATAATTGGTAGGGAAAGAATGTCTGTTTAATTTTCATCCCTCATCGAAGTGAATGAATTGAAATCTTAATTCGAGTAAAATGTGCTTAATGTGCTTATTGCCTTAAAAATTTCCAGAAAAGTAGGTATATCTAAATTAAATCTAGCTTTTGTTACTTTGTGTATTTTTATCTTATAAACACTAAACATTAGTAGCCCATACACCATATCATCTTTTGGTGATGTCTCTTCAAGCAAACGCACAAATTAATCTTCAGATTCTTATATATTTAAGATTAAGGGAAGAGTAGGCCAGATGACACAATATGATTTTTGCTGTGATATTTAGAAAAGCATTTAAAAATGTTATATGTTTTATTGCATTTATTAAGTGTGCTTATCAAATGTTGTATACAGTTTTTTTGAAGTGTTCTTTAACTTTAATTTTCTCTAAAAAGTTAACAAAAATGTAATAGATATTTTGGATTTTTTTATGGCAAACTCGAGTCATCTAGGTGATCACGTGGGGGCTGTCCCCTCATCCATAATTTCTGAAACTCTTAATTTGACATGCATTATAGTTTGTCCTGGAGGTTTTTTTTAATTCATGTTGATGCTTCTTTTCAAATCACTAATAATTATATTGGTTATTATATTGTTGGGTAAATAACAATGAATTCTTAGATGAGAAAGTTGGAGCAGGCACTGTACTGTGAAAAATTGACACACCTGCATTTAAAAATTGGATTGTTTACGGTAACTTTACTTGTAGCTGTCACAATAAATTAGAAACTCTTCCTATGTGTGCTAAGGTTCTATATATGCCTTACATATTATTGTTGTGAAGGCTTCTATGGTAGCCGTAGGTATTTTTTTAACTGATGAAGGGAAACTGTGATTGAGTGTCCATGTCTGGGAAACTTAAAAGAGTTTCATCACACTCTGAAACTCAGGGAAAAATCAGAAATTCTAGAAAAAGTTGGGAATTACTTAATATCTCCAAAATGTCAAAGTGAAATGGGAAACAGAATTTCATGTGGGAATCAGGAATGTCAATGGGGTTCCAAATCAGGTGAGAACAATATTACTTTTAGTTGTGAAGTCAATTCATAGACCATTGCACTTTCAAGCCCTATCAAAAGCCAAGCCTATTGTACAAGGACCAACTATAGATATATCAGTGGCATTCAAAGCAATGTTACATGATCCACAAAGAGTATGTAATCAATTTCCAAACACCTAGGAGAAAACAAGGAAAGAGGGTGACATTTTTGTTTCAAATGTCAGCAAGAGTTAAGATTCTATAAAAAAAATCTACCAACTACCCTGATATGCAGAGCATTTTGAAAATTGTATATATGACTGTAGGCTAGAAATTGAGAGAGAGTAATATGCAAATAAGAATAGCTTAGGCCCAGGCATATTCACTACCGAGATAGAAAGGGAATTGAAATCAAACAAGGCCTAGGAGGTAGAAGACTTACCTCAGTTTTGGTTCTTATACCAAAAAGGATAAATGCAGCAATATGTTAGGAATACAGAGCAATAAGCTTGATTTCATACTCAGCTTAAGTGGTTTTCGGTATTATTGACAAGAGGATGGAGAGAAGGGCAAATGATTACTTAGGGGATGATCAGTTTGGGCTCAGGGAGGGAAGAGGCACACGTGAAGCTATTGCAGTAATGAGATCACCAATAGAAAGGGACATAGAATACAATCTGGATGTGTGTCTGGTTTTTTGGATTTTGAAAAAGTATTTGATTGAGGAAATTAGGAAAAACTAATGAATATATTGCAGAAAGTTAAATTCAGAATTATTATAAATGCCTCTACATTTGTATATTAGAAAGCTAGAAAAGGAATTTTGATTATTGTGGAAAAATGTGGTTAATTCACGGGTATAAGTGAAAGCAAATAATTTTTAAATTATTATTTACATGTGTATGTTTTCTGAATTACAGGAGTATTGAAGACAGCATTGGAAGACCACTATTTGTAATGTTGAGGAACTTGTTGCAAATTCCAGAGGATGATCCTAACAGGCGGCCTATTTTATTAGTTTTAGCAGAAATGTACAGTAATGAGCCTCGTGTTGGGTACCTTCTCCTGTATTTCCTAAAAGCTTGGTATGGAAACTAGTGCTTAAAAGTTAATTTGTAGTTTGCTCTATTGCTATTCAGAAATTTTGTTTTTTACATGTTTAAATTTCAATTAGAACTTTATTAGCTCAATATATAATGATAAATTGATTTTTAGTTGATATATATATTTAATTACACTTCATTACATTAACCTCAAATTATCTTGTGAAATTGTATTTACAACATCTTTATCTTACACTATGGGCAACATATGTATTTTGAAAATTATTTTATTATTTTGGTGTTCCTATGTGTAGAATTTCTGGTCTGTATTGTGCTGTATTTTATGTTCATAAGTGTCATTCTGTTGTGGCTTCCAAGGTGGCCTTATGTGGTGCTTTTGAGCTCAATGTTTCTCTTGTGTTACGTCAAGCATCTTTACTTTGCTCTTACGGATGCTTGTTGTCATCGTGAGAGAAAAGATAATTGATAAAATGTCTCATAATTAGCCAAACATGGAGCTACCTCAACAGAATAATGCAAAAGCCTGCATTCTATGTTGCATTATGGACATAAGCACATTCATTTAGAGATGAAAAATGCTTAGAAATAAGGCACTTCCAACTGTGGAGATCTAAATGGGCTGTCACATTATGCTTAACAGGATGAAAATTAAGCATATAGAGTTTTGTGACAAGGCTGATTATCATTAATCTTGCCTGGAATTTCATCTTAAATCACATTGCTTTGGTTAGAACATAGCCCATCAAAGATATCAGGGCATATGTTGCGATTGAGCGAAGTTGCTCTGTGCCTAAATATTCCTAAAACCATCTTTTCAGTTTGTTCTGTGTATTTTTAAACATGAAATGGAGGTCTATTTAAATTAATGTGCTAAATTGTCCCTAGAATCATATATTAGGTTAATGACATGACAATTTAATTGATATCAGGGCTAGGATGCAGACATATTCAACATGTATAATTCAAGTATATAAACAAACTGGAGTTATGGATAAAAATTAGTGTCAATAGGATGAGAGGTAGTATGATAGTGACTGTGAAGATTTTCAAGCATTTGCTAATGACTGAGGAAAATTGGCTCTGAATTAACTTCATGCTTGTTGCAGAGACTTATACAGCCTGTACCTTGAGAAGGCTGCACTATCTCAGGTTTCTCTGCATTTGTTGTTTCTGTACTGACCACAGTTTTGTCATCATTCCTAATTCTGTCCTCAAGTCAAAGTAGTAATGTGTGTTGATTTTGGCCTTATGCAGATGACGATGCTGCACTTTTAATGAGCTGATTCTAAAAAAAAATTCTTTTCCGCCTGTTGTGGAGCTGATAACCATCCTTCCTGATGTCATTTTAAGAATACAGTTAACTCTGGGTTATCCATTTTAATAGATGCATGATTAAGGATGGATAATCAAAAAATATGGGTACCAAAATATGGTTGTGACATGAATGTATACATAAATTCTCCTTTTTAATTCTGTGTGTATACTTATGAGTTTTTTTGCTATGGAAAGGAGATTTTTTTGGCCATTTTGACCAGGGTGGCATTATAGTTGTACAAGAACACAGAACTGTTTACCAAGTGAATAGCAGAACGTATTTTCCTCAGAAAGCTAAACCAATGATATAGCCAGGAAAAATCAAATGACTGGGGAAGGATGAATATTAACAAAGGATCAGAGACACAGATTCATATTTGTGATATGATACCGATTAAAATAATGTAGACCAGATAGTTAATGACTTATTTGTTGCATAGGAAAACTAGTGTATTTGCTCACCATGCAGGAGAATATGGAATTCTCAGGGCTAGTGAATGCGATGGAAACAATAATGAGAAAATACAAAAATGTTTAAATAAAAACATTAAATACTTTTGAAAACTTTTGATCATATGAAGTTATTATTTCAAACTTGTGTTTTTAATAAAGTATATTGAAATTTCAAAGTACGAGGGTAGTTATAAAAGTTCGCGGAATCATCATCAGATGTCAGCGCTAGCACAACCGTTTTCCTGCGTGGTAATAGGTAATCCTTATGAGTAAACACGTAATACATCAGTGCTCTGGGAAGAGATCTGAGGTGTGGACGCCTCTTATGTTGTTGTTCCCACGTAGTGATTTGTTAAGATGGAAAAAATTGAGATTCGAGCATTAATTAAATGCTTCATAAAGAAAGTAATGAAAGCAAAGGATATTCATGTCAACTTTCGGTATACTGTAGGGGACTCTGCTCCATATTCAACTGTTGCTAAGTGGACAAGCAAGTTTGGTCAGGTGAGCTTAGATAATGACCTGTGTAGTGGTCAGCGAAAATTTGCCACTACCCCAGAAATTATTGCAAAGTGCATAAAATGGTTATGGAAGATCACAGACTGAAATGGCGAGAAATCACTGAAGCTGTAGTGATGTCATCTGACGGGTATGTCACATTTTAATAGTGGAATTGGATATGATGAAATTATCTTTTAGATGGGTGCCGCGACTCTAGATGCAGGATCACAAACACTTAACAATGGAAATTTCCAAGCAATATTGACCCGTTTTAAGAGCAACCAACAAGATTTTCTGCAACAGTTTGTGACCACAGATGAAACTTGGATCCACTACTGTACCACAGAAACAAAACATCAGTCAAAGCGGTGGAAACCTGTTGATTCACCACCACCAAAGAAAGCAAAGGCATTACAATTGGCTGGAAAGGTTATGGCTTTAGTTTTATTGGATACCGAAGGCATTCTGCTGATAGACTATCTTAACACTGGTCAAGCAATTACTGGACGATACTACACAAACTTCCTGGATCAACTACAGCAAAAGCTACACAAAAAAGGTCAGGTTTGGCAAGGAATACAGTCATCCTTCATCAAGATAATGAACACCTGCGCACATCTCGTTGCCGTGGCAAAAATACGTGAATATATGAATTGTTTCCACACCTACCTTATTCACCTGATTTGACTCAATCAGATTACCATCTCTTCCCAAAGATCTAAATTTTCCTTGGTGGATGGAGATTCTCTTCAGACAAAGAACTAACAGCCTAAGTAGATGGGTATTTTGCAGGCCTGATGGAATCTAATTTTCAAGATGTGATCAAGACATTTGAACATCGCTGGACCAAGTGCACTTGTGTACAGGAAAACTATATTGAAAAATAAAAAACATTCACTGAGGTAAATCATTTTTTTCTGTTCCTTTCCGGGAACTTAACAACTTTGGCTCAGACGACCCAAAAAATAAATAATCTGCACATGGATAATCGAGAGTTGGCTGTTTTTTGAAATATTGCTGGCCCCATAAATAAGCTGGGTTAGTAATGTGACTCCTTTGAGATCACCTTAGTTGCCTCCCAAGTTTATCTAATGCTGTGGCTCTGACCAGGTATATTCTACCAATTTTAAGAGGCCAATTTGCTTGTTCTGGAGAGCTCTTTAGTGTTCATAGAGGTGGCTCTTAAATATCTCTTCCTATCTGTCTAATGTAAGATTTGGACGTTATATTTTTGGTAGACTACTTGATCAGCCATGTGTGGGATACAGCAATTTTGAGTAGAATGTTGTCTTTCACCTCGCCACATTTAAAGCATATGGGAAGTCCTAAAGATGATAAATTCACTTAATATTAATGGAGGTGTTAGGATTTTCCTTTCATATTTGTTTATATTGTTTTATTTTAAGGGAATCTTTCATTTTCATAGCCATATATTGCAATATTGTTGTATGATGTTACCCATCTGGTGACTTTATCAAATTGTGTCATTATTTAATTTTAGACACCGCCCAAAGTTTGAAAAACTTTAATCAAGAATGTATGTCTATTCAAATTTATCATTTTTTTGTATCCATGTTAAATACTGTTTCCTGAAGAGTGCTTATTTTGATATAAACTTTTCTCTTTACAGTAAACTCAATGATGGGAAGGCATCTGTATATAAGGATTTTTGCCAAGCATTGGATAAGGATTTAGAGAGCTGTTTAGTCAGTGATCTAAAGGTAAAAATTATGGCTAATTTCAATTAATTCTCTTAAGAGTAATTTTTAAAGTGAAGTATATGCCTAACAAATACATTTTTGCACCAGAGAAATTAAAAAATTTCAGTTACCATTTGTCAACCACAGGGATTTCAATACTTTAAAACTCAAATATTCTTAAAAGGATAATTTTATTTTAAACTATTACAGTAGGTATGAATGTAAGTTGGTAATGATCCTGTCCATTCTTCTCTTCAAAAGGGTTCTTTTGTAAAATAGCCATTTCCTCTCAGTGAAGTAATCTTTGTCCTCTTTTTTTTAATTTAGCTGCTAAATGAACTTGTTTATCCACAGTTACATGCTTGTACAATTTTCGTGTGATTCTTTGATAGAGGGAATGTGAAGTGTAGAATGGGAGGTGCTCGAGTGTGAAAAAGATGTTGGCTGGAGGATAATTAAATCAGTTAGGTTTGCATGATTTATCAGCATCATTAATTGGCCAAACAGACAATGAATCACAGTTATTATTGAATGAAAAATGCAGAATTGTGTGATAAATGGGATGACAATTAATTTTAAGGAAATGAAATAATAAGATCTGCCCGAAGCAGGGAGGTTGAGGCAAATATTAAGGGATAAATGCTTAAATCAGAGCAGGTGGATTAGTTTACATAAAAGAAAAGGATGACAAATAATTAAGTGTTACATGTGGAGAACTAAAGAAAGCTAGTTCATGAAAACTGAAAGTATTAGGTAAAGTGGTTACATGACAGAATTTACACTAGCCTGTTAGAGGATATTGATTTAAATGGCATGTTGGATGTCAAAGGAATTAGGAGCGAATATTATTCAGGCAAATTGAACAGAGGAGGAGAAATATGGGTGTTTTTGGCAGCATGAATGGAATTAGCAAGTATGGGGAACTGGAAAGTGATTCATTGTGGCAAGTACCATTTAGGTTGCCATAATTTTCTAGCATATATTATGAACTCATTTTTCCTTTGGAACCATCAAATTTTCATGAGATTAATGTGAAATTTCACTTATCGTCATCTAAAATATGAAATCAAACAAAAAAGTACCAGGCATGGTGGAGTAGGAGAGAGAGTTGCTGGCAGAACTCCAAAAGGGGCGTGAAATGTGCATGTGGCGCATTTTGAGTTGCGATAGAATATTTTGGGATTGAATAATGATGGAATGAAAGTGGGAAGACTTAGGGGCTGGCAAGATGAGAATGGGAAAAGAATAGGAATGTTAGATGGTTGAAGAGATCTTGAATGTATGCGGAATTGAAGAAGGTTTAATTGCTGTGTGAGAAAAGGTTGTATCCTGTTAGGTCAAACTTTTTTTAAAGAAATGTCGTGTTATTTAGTCTGTATCCATCCAAAACCTACCTTAAGTGGCACACCACAGAATAATAATAACAATGAAAATAATTTCAGCCATATCATTATGATTGTATTTGGATGGGGACTATTTTGGTGGTTCCTAAATGTCTTTTTAAAGAACTAAACAATTTCTCTCTCATGGAATGAAGAACATAATGTATTTTTCCACTGTTCTTTATTTGGGTACCCGATGATGACGCCTAAGTGTTGAAACTAGTAATACCCAGATGAAAACAGTGGAAACATACATTGTGTTTGTTCATCATTCCATGAACTTCCACAAAGTTGAGCCAGAAACCATCGAATACATTCTCTCTCATTATTTTCTTTTCAGTTGTGTCAAGAAGATGATATGTCCCTTTTTTGCTGGTTAGTGCCTGAGGTGTATAGTCAGTTTCCAAGTGTAGCCCTTGGCCAAGCTGAGCTTCTTCAACTTGTGGTATCCGCTGTGGATGCTCGCCAGCTTCAAGATCTTGTGTGCCACATTCTTCAGGGAAGACTCGTAATGTTCAGATCTGACTCCTTTCTTGCTGCCTTGTCTGCATCTCTTACGTGGGAAACATTTGAGCAGTTCTGTTTGTGGCAACTTGTTGCGGCACACTCAATCCCTTTGGAATATGTGCTGCCTCTCTTGCCGCGATTGAGGTTTGCTGCGCATGCTGAAGCACTCACCAGCATATTGCTTCTTCTCAAGAAGGAAAAGTTAGTATAACATTTGTTATGTAGCCAATTTGGGTAACAGAATTTTAGGTAGTAAAATTTTCTTACTTTATATTTTATCAGATATAATTATATTGAATTATCATCATGGATTTTCAATCCAAGGATTGGTTTGTTGTAATTCTCTTAAACTATTCTGTCCCCTGCCAATCTCTTCATAATCTTTTAGTTTCTTGCACCAAAATTTTCCATCATATGCTTCTCATAGTTCATCCTTGAGATTCCCTTGTAATCCCCCCCCTCGTCCCACACACACCAATGTATACAAATACATATACACAAATACAGACATACCCACAAAACAGGCGCACCAAAGTACGCATGCCAATACACCCTAACATACACACACACCAGTGTACACAACAATGAACACACCAATACACATGCACATGCCAATATTTATATTAATTCATCTAGGTTATCATTCCATTATTAGAAAGTTACTTTATTTCCTGGCCCATAAGTTACACCTAGACTTTTCTGGTTAGAATTTACAAGAAATACTTGGATGAGGCTGGAAAGGATGAAAGTGTTTTGATGTTAACTCTAAATACAAAGAAAATTAAATTGTTACATTAAAAAATAAGCAGCTGCACATATTTCGACATTTATTCATTGTAGAATCCCATGAATTCGTCATCACTGGGCCAAAATGCCTTGTTTCCATTTTCTGAATCTCAATCCACTTATTCAAGTTTAAATTCAATACAATGTGACAATCTTCTCTCTTAAGATCCCATGAGAGGTTATTATTGTTTTAACTTTTTATGTGATGCATGTTTTCTGTTATTATTTTTAAATTATTAAAATTTATTTTTAAAGCAACCATTTTCTATGCCGTGACTACACTCTCTTACTACTTAAGGTTAAATCTTTGTGAACTCAGAGTTTATCAGGAGAGATACTATGTATGTATGTATTAGGAGAGGGATGATATCCTCACTAGCCAAACATTTATTGTTTCATGGCAGCACCACATGTGAGATGAAACTAAACACGCTCTATTGTATACATCCACAATTAATATGGGAATTTTTTCGGTAAGTGCATCCAATGCAATATTGAAACAGTGTTGCCTACTGTTGACTCAAAACAGTGATATTACCAAATTTTGTAATCAAAGCTACAATTATATATGCCTGTTGCAGGAAAAATTACTAAATAGTATGTATTTTCAGGCAAATCACCTTGCACTTATTTGTCATAGTTTTATGCATAAACCCCCGGCTCATTAGATATAGGCTGATTTTAGTGCATATTTTGATTTTAAAAAAAAGTGCATCTTAAAGGGCCTTGAAATATGGTTGGTCTACGTGAATATATAATACAAAAATTTCATTCTTCATTGGAGATGATGGATATTTTGCGTGGTAATTTTAGAGCCACGAGATGGGCAGAGTTTGTTCCATATAGGAATAGGTACCATAAACATTTCATATTATTTAGTCAACCTAGCATCCTCTTCTCACTCCTGAAAGGAATGAGAGTTAACAGTAATACGAAGAGCTGGGTTGTACTTCTGAGGATGAAATAAAAGGAACATTACGAAAAGTGAAGAGTCAGGCGTGATATTGTGGAATCGAGACATAATGAAAACTTCGTTGCAATTTTCCACAGTTAAAACTTTATTGCTGACCATGGTTTCGATACACTGTATCATCTTCAGGTGTCATCTTACCTGAAGATGATACAGTGTATCGAAACCATGGTCGGCAATAAAGTTTTAACTGTGGAAAATTGCAACGAAGTTTTCATTAAAAGGAACATTGATGAGAATACTATTTACCGCAAAGGGTCAAAAGAGGCAATGTGTCTCATATGCCTTTAAAATCCTTATAATTATTTGGCATACAAAACATTTAAGATCTAGGACTGTGGCTATATTAATTATCTCTCTAGCAGCCCAGACAATATGACAGCAATATTTTTAAGAGTGTCAGCGTGCTAATACCTTGGCTTGTGTTAATTGTGGACATCATTCTTTTAAGCTTCTGTTAAGATTTATTTCTTTAGTTATTTAATATCTTTAATGTAATATTATTTGGAATTTCCTTGTATATACCTTGCTTATGATGATAATGACATAAATTGGTTCCTGAAAGACATGTTTGAGACATGTGTGGAACACATAACATTGATTGCAAATATTCCTGGCAAAATCAATACATTTCAATTAGAGTGCAAATACTTAGTACATACATACAACAAAGTAATAGTCATAAATAAAAAAACAGTGAACAGGATCAGTAACAGCATTTATAAGAATTAAATTATTTATCAACAGAGAGATACATGAATTCATCCACTGTTTAGAATTAATGTCTGCTCAGGAACTGATGAAGTTTAGACTTTAATGACAAAATAGTTTCATTTCCCCTAGTTTTCTAGGTAATGCCTTCAGAAATTTGACTCCTGCATAACAAGGGTTCTTAGCAAACATAGCTAAATTCCGGGCAGCTATCCTCAAGTAATTACAACCTCTTGTTCTGTGCCTGTGTACATTGAATCGATCTTGGCTCTGTTTTGCCATAAAATAATAAAGGCATAGCAAATGTAACATACAGGGAAAGGTTAAAAGTTTTTAAAGTAAGGCCTACAACTACATGGCCTTAGAAATTTATTTAGAAGTCTCACTGCTCATTTTTGCCATCTAAAGAGTTGTTTGGGACGATATGAATATAAATGAATGATATGGAAAGTGTATTGAATTACAAACTCAATAATTTCTTTTCATTTCAAAGTGTTATGTAAATTCCATAAAGTTACGCCGGAGACATTTTTTTAATGAGTGCCTCCTCATGGGAATTCCATATTTAAGTATATGATGAATGAATACATGATAAACTGAGAGAGCCATAGCATTGTCTACCAGGATCACAATTTTTCTCAGGAGATAACATCCTATGGCAACTTTGAGGTTTATTTTATCAACATGAGTTTCCCAGGATAACATCAAGTTATTGTAGTAACAAATAATAAATACTTCCTGTAAGCATTCATTGATACAGCTCACCAAAACTAAATACCAGCATTCATTTAACAATGTATTATTACTAGCTTAGTTGTCCTTTCATTGTAAAGACATATTACTGCAAAGTAAACCCCCAAATTATGTTGCAAAATATCACAAGTGGCTTGATATACTATATTTGACAGAATAAAAGATGCATCCTCATTTCAGTAGGGCACACTCCAGGAAAAGAGTTTTGACAATCTGCACAAAAGCACACCACCCCACCCCAACTTCAATTATAGTCCCTTATAGTTCTTACCTTAGAGAAAAGCCAAATAATAAATAGCTCAGTGGTGGACTGTATTCCTTGCTGCTGTTCTGTTTCCATGCTCCTTAGCCTAGTCTAACACTCTTAATTTAAATCAATTGTGTAGCTTAGTCTGTTGTCTCCTGTTTTCATATTTATTGGGGTAATTAAAAGAAAAATAATTCCCTTCAGTAAGAAGAGCATGTGCTGTTTTTTTACAATCAATCGTGATAAAATACAATCAAGTTCGTTTGATATCTTGCTCACACTTCTTTCGACATTACAGATGTGAGGACCTCTATATGTATGTGACATAATAGATATGAGTGTACTAATAACAATGCCAACTTCAACATTCTTTAATTGAATAATAAATTATTTTTAAGTAAATATAATGGGGTCAAAATAGGTAGTACTGGCTGTAAGGGGTAAAAATAACATTCGCTATTGAACGTTAACCCATTGAGTTCGTCTTCACATTTAAGATATGGGTGATTTTTTTTTAACCACAATTTCTGAAAAAAATGTGTTTAATGTGCCATTAAGTATGGTAATTCTGTGCCATGTGCTCCTTCAAAAATTTTCTGACCAATCAATGCAAATTATTTATAAAATTGAAATGTTTATTAATCTGATAAAAATAATGAAAGGTATGCCACCAAAGTCCAGTAATTTTTGTTGGTAATTCACGTATTTACCAATGTAAGTAATATAAAAATGTAAGTATATATGTGCGCATCGGATGAATGGTAATACTTGAAAAATTGCTTCAAATCTTAACATAAATACAGACTATTAAATACAAGATAGTGCAGGTATATGTAATGTTGATATGCTACTCTATAATATAAGCCAGGAAATTTGTTAAAAAAATTTTCACTTTTATCACTGGTTACTTGATATGGAAGACCTACCAATGTGTTATAGGCAACAGCGTTTAATAAAAATAAGAAAAATCAGCATCTGCAACTTACAATTTTAACTTATTCCCTTTTCTGGTTATTGTAAAAGTGCACTAATTTACTAGAAAAACTGAAAAATGTAATTAATTGCCATTTTTCAAAATGTTCAAGTTCCCATTGCTCAAATGTATTTAAATTCAATTTATAATTGAGTTTTGATGCAGGTTAATGAGAAAATTTTCCAAATCATGATTTGTTTTATGGTCTTGTATGGTCTCGTACATATGGTAGCACACTTCGTCTGATAATTAATGATAATAATCATCATGTTATACTGGAGTGAGAAATTTTCCCCCTAGGGTTCATTCCACGTTAAAAGCATCTCTCTGGCAAACCCATGGGTTCAATATTTTAATTTATTTTAATCCATTATTTTTTTTTTTTTTACTTTCCAGGCCTACTGTTGAAATTTTAAAACAATTGTTAGCACGTGAAGTTAGGAGTGAGGATGTGTTTGTTGTGTCAGCCCTTAAGTATTGGTCTCAGGAGCATGAAGACATGCTGGGTGGACTTATTTCTGGACTCCTTGTTCGTCATTCTGCCACATCACCTCCGAATAAGAGAAAGCGTGGGAATCCCGGTAATAAGGGTGGGAGTGCATCGGCTAGTGCCACATCAGGTCCACCTCCGGAAAAAGTTCTCGCGCATTTGGACCAACTCAGACAGTGTTGTCGGCAGAGTCACTTTTTTTCATTGGACAGCATACAGAGGGCCTTGAATAGAGCTCAGTCAGCCTGCACAGAAACCCAGAAGAAACGATTCAGTGACTTGTTTGCCCTCGCTGAGGTTGAAGAGCCCCCCCCTGTTGAGACAAAGTCTAGTAGTGGCAAAGGAAGTGGTGGTGGGAGAGGGCGGAGGGCTGGGGGTGGACACAGTGGCAGTGGTAAAGGTGCCAAGAGTCGAGTGGTCAAGGAAGTGTCGGAAAGTTCAGATGATACCAGTGAGGTCAGTATGTGCTGGATACTCTTTTCACGTAATGTTTATTGTTTTTATTTTATCCTTCTGACTCTTCATTCTGTGTATAATGCACTGGATTTTAAAACTCAAAAAAACATCAATCTCCATTTATTGAAGGTGTTATAGGTTTATGATGAAGATTGACATTAGTGCTGTCCCTTTGTTTTCTCCTTAAAAGGCAGTGTATATTTTTTATCACTTATGCATCATAATCTGGTGGAAATTGTGAATATCTAGATAGGTGGGCAGTGTCATTAGAGCTATTTGTTACTTTTATGTCTATTAGTTTTATTTAACACCAAGTCATACTGAAATGGTTGGTGTATATACTTTGTTTACTGAAAAATATAAGATTTGTTGGTAGAATAGCATATATTATTCAAGGCTCTAACAAATGAGGTAGATGAAAAGTTTCAAGCGTAGAAAGACACCTTGATAGCTCTGAAAAACAAAATCATATGAATTTCTTGTTTTATAAGTTGCAGCATAGCAAGCATGGTCAAGCTTTATATAAAGAAGAAGTTATCCCAGAAATTGGGAAAAAAATACTTCATTGACTTTGTACAGGAGTGTGAAGACACATTGACAGATTCACTTTTTACAAGATTGGTTTGTGCTGGAAGTGTTCTATTTAGCATTATGTTAATTGATATAGTAGAGTAATCCTTACTAGTTTATCCAAAAGCATCTTTCAAATGGAAATTTGGCCTTCTTATGATGAGTCACTTGTTATTCATTGAATGGAATAATCTGGCATGCCTAGTGCTCCATGGGAAGTGTAGAAAATTATACCAATGTTTGTTCGGGGGATGGAAAGGCTGGAAATTCTATCACCTTTTAATGTTGCTTGGGTATGCATAGGATATGTGGGGAGTTGGGATAAGCTCCACAAGGTTCAATGCCTGCCAAGCTGCAGTCAAGATGTTTCATAACACTAAGGAGCCAAGAGTAGGAAACCTGTAATGCACCATTAACATTTAATGTCTTCATAGCTGTGATCTCTAAAATCTAAGTTTGTTCTAGTTTGGTATGTTCAGCGATGTTGCAAAATACTAATTCGTATGTTTTATTTAAATACTGAGTACTTCCACAAAATTATCCTGAAAGCCACTGTATTAGGCTGGATCTTTATGCATATTTCTTTGAATTTGGGACATCCTTTTCATGTAGACTTGTTTCAATCAAGTATATAGCTGTGCATAGCCAACTACATATGGGGAAGTGTAAAGAACGCCTGAAACTAGCATAGGAAATATAATGATATATAGATTGGCAAATACCTATACAGAAATTATATGGGCATTGTTTTCCCTGGCACTGCTAGATATCCAGACCATAAACCGATATAGATATTGCCAGCTGTAACATGTCTTTTAGAGAAAATGATAATGTAGTGTGATATGCTAGAACGAAACATCAACAGTATCAAATTATGTGGGGCATGGTGCAACTTGTGAAATAAATGTCGTGTTGATATGAGTTCCTTATTGGAAATATTCATCCTTGGAACAAGTAATTTATTGTAATCCTGTCTTTGATATCCCTTCCGATCTCGCTGAGTTTCCTAATTCGTATGTTCAGTGGGTTTTTAGCTTGGGGAATTAGTATTACATGTATAGGAAAAGGAACTGCCTAGTTAAATTGTACCGTGAAGGAGGAATGGATAGTTAGCTAAAGTTAACATTCTTCAGGAATTGAAGGGAGCAGAGAAGAGCCAAACATTAATTATAATGTTCAGTTAACTCTGTGAAGGAGGGGCCTACATTTTAATTTTATAGAATTGTTAATGCACTTAAATTGCTTCTAAGTTGTGACTATTGATAACGAAAGGTAATCAATATTTTTTTATAGAAATGATTTTCTTGCTCAACGTTAATGATGATTTATTTCAATTTTTTAATGAATTAGTGCAAATTCCTTTTTTATTTAATTTTAGTAAATTGATTTTTCTATATGTGAGGGCTTGATTATAAATGATCTCAAGAAAATGGCAATTATAATGCCAATGTAGCATATGCATGTGGCAGCAATTCATAAGATGCAAAAAAAATGTTCATTTCAATTTTTTTGCGCCTTATGAATGATTTGGTACCATGAACCCACCAGAAGGGTCCCTAAAAATCTATTAAAGTTCGACAAAGTGAGTTCAATATGCAATGATTTTAAGCTGCATTTTCATGAATATAATTGGTGTGGGTAGATCATTTTCCCAATAATTTCTCTCACTGATTGAGTAAATGACTTCAGTACTCTACCCCCTTCGCTGCCAAGATTTTATATGACCAAAGTAGTTTGTTTTCAAGTATTTTATAAAGTTGTCTTCTTCATGCTATTGCATAAATCAAGTGGTCTGCCATATTGATGGTGTGACATCATTTCTACATGCTAAGACATAATTATTATTATTGATATTCTAATGATTAAGGTTTATTTTGGTTAGTTCAATAGTTTCAGCCTCAACTTTGTGGAAGTTCATTTATTTATTTTGGTTATACAAAGGCTATACAACTGTACAATGATACATTTCTTTGCCTCCAAAAAAAAATACTACCTGACATCTAACACTACAATCAATTCTTCTTCCTTCAATTATGAATACTTTCCTCCTCTATACATTCCATCTAGCATGTGTACCCTTTTCCACCCCTTCCTCCCTCTATCGCAGTCTTCAACATACCATTGCCAATTAAAATGCCCTACATCCACCTTTCTTGCCTTGATTTCTCCCAACAATCCTCTGTCCTCCCCCTCCATGCCTAGCACCCCTCCTTGCCCTGCACTTCCTCAATCATTTTCCTTTTTGTCCATTTTACCTTTTTCGTCTATAGTGTGTCACCCGTTTGATGAAATAGATAATATTATTAGTAATGTTGGGGCTGAGGATAGGTTTCTTATCCCACCAATCTACTCTTTAACTTCTGCAATACATCCCTTAGTTCCACACTAATCAAATACTTTCACAAAATCTATGAAGCAGTTCGTTCCAATTGTATTCTTTGTTCCTCTCTATTAGTGATCTCATTACTGTTATGGCATCACTCATGCCTCTCCCCTTTCCGAACCCAAACTGTTCGACCCCTAAGTATTCATATGCCCTGCTCTACATCCTCTTGCTGTTGACCCTGAGAACCACTTCAGCTGTGTGCAAAATCAAACTGAGTGTTCTGTAGTCCTCACATTTGGCTGTCTTTCCCTTTTTTTTTAATAGGAACTAACACTTATCTGACAAAGTCTTACAACCAAATACCTCGCTTATAAATTTTTTGAATTAGTCATGAAACCTCTTCCTCATGCATTTTCATAAACCTTTCTGTAGTTCTGCAAGAATTTTGTGTATCCCCACGGCCTTATTTGATTTCAATTTTGTTAATGCCCTTTCTATCATAACATCTAGTAAGCCTGGAACTAAGCTATCATCATGAACGTCATATTCTCTTTCTATGTATAACCTTGCTGGCCTAATGTCTTGACCATATGGCTCTTCTAAATATTCCTTCCACCTCTCTTGGATCCTTTCTGGTTCTACTAATATTTTTCCTGACTTATCTTTAATTATTTGCAATGATCCTCCCTTCGTACTACCAGACAGTTTTTTAACCTTCTTGTATAGTTCACCAATTCCACCCCTCCTCTGTAAGCTTTCCATACCTTCGCACTGCATCTTACACTATGCTTCTTTTGGTCTATTTGTAACCTGTCTCAATTATTACTTGACTCTTTGCACTTCTACCTAACTCTGTATTTACAGTTTCCTCTCTTGTCTTTCCAATCATCTTGTCTGTAATCTATGGTTTCCTTATTCCTTTCATATTTATTATCCTATAGTTTCTTTGCAGCTTTTAATATCCCTATTTTTATTTGTTCCTATTTTTCCTCTGTAGTACCCAGCTCCCCATCATCAATCAATTTTATTTACAGCTTACTGATACCTCTTTCTTGTTGTTGCTGTTAATGCCTCCAAATTCCATTTCCTTTACTGTCTATCCTGTTTTACCTTTTTGAATCAGATACTTCACTTTATTGCTAAATTTTGGCCTTGGTCCGCTGTATCCACTCCTAGGAATTGTACATTATTAAACACTGTTCCTTAATCTATGCCTATCCATAATATAGTCTGACTGATATCTTCCTGAATCCCTGGGAATATTCCATGCATACCTATGTTTGTGGTGCCTAAACCACTACCCCCTGTCTCCTGCAGAATTGAATTGCTTTCTCCCCATAGACATCCCTCAATCCTAAACTTCAATCCCCTACCTCAATACCATCTCTTTCTTCGCTTACCATTGCGTTCCAATTCCCCATCACTATCAAATGTTTTCCCGAAGAACACCCCTAATTATATCCTCTGATTGTATACCCAATCGATTTCATCTTCCTTTGATTATTTGGTGGCATGTATATATGAACAATGACAAAGTTCATAGGTTCTACTTGTACTCTTCCTTATAATTCTATTGTTACTTTCTTTATGTTACCTATGCTTCTTTCTACCTTTTTAGTCAATATTATTGCCACTCCTTGCTGGCTCACTTCCCCTCTGCTGCATATTACTGTATAAATATCAGCACTGTAATCCCTGCTACCCTTCCATATCATCTCACACAGACCTAAAACATCTATATTTCCTCTCTCTATCTCTCCCTTTATATTCTCTGATTTTCTTGTCCTCAACATTGTCCTAACACCCAAGTTCCAATTCCAACTAATTCTGTCCTCTTTTGTGTCTTCTGTAATGCTGCAGTCAGTTTCGCTTAAGAAGATTGCATGAGATGATAGCCACAGAAGCCTTGCCTCTTCCACTGCCTGGCATGGCACCTGGCCAGTTGGGCTGAGTCTTATAGTTATCGGGACTCATTTTCTCTATACTGTCCATCATGAATATTTTGGGATTAATAATTGAGGTGGTTTCCTGTTGCTTTCCTCAATAACGATTTTAACCTGACACCATCACTCGATGGCCACCGAACTGGGGTCATATGCCTATGCAGCCCCCTGGCTGAGGAACAGATGCTACTTTTGTCTGGCTCTATCTGCTCTGATCTATCTGGCATGGGTGACCATACCAAAAGCAAATATCATTGCTCCCCCCAGCACAGCTCTAGGGTCATCAGAACGTACAAGCCCTTCCTCCTGGTAATGGTTGTAGTGCATGGGGATGGTTCCTCTTCATATCTTCTAATAAATTTCCTCAATGAAAAACTTGAGTTTTAAGAGAAACCCGAAGCTATTCTTGAACTTTTAACTCGTACGTATTCTTCTCTGAACAATACTTACCCATGTAGTAAGCTAGCGTGTATAATTTTTACTAAATAACTATGACTACTATTTTAGCATAACTATTGCATCTTCATATTTATAGATTGAAATCATTGAACTGAAATTACTATACTGGATTGGTTTTGATGGGCTTCTAAAGGTTGATGAACAATTTATCATTGACCATGATCTTACTTGCAATCCCAACGTAATGAATTGAGTTTTTTTTTACTTCTTTACTGAATCAGTTTTTTTCCTTTCGTACCTGATCAGTTTAAAAATTAGAGTGCATAAAATTAGTCAAATGCATTCATCATTAGCGTGTGAAGAGTAACAACTAAAATATTATCTTCACTTAAGCATGCCTAATTAGACACCTTATTCTTTTTTAATTTTAAAGTAGGTTTTGAAAATTACTGACTTGATCATTCTGGTGCACAATGCAAGGGTAATAAATTATTTGAAGAACTTATTGTTTCCTACAAACTTGGGGTGATATTGTTTTTCATATCATGTACTTATTGAAAGAATAAAATTAATAGATTTATGTTTCCAATTGGTGCCTTTTCCTAATTTTATAATAATTTAACCTGAACATTGCTTGTTTTGCCCAAGTTTCAAGCATGTAGTTCTTTTATAGGTAAATCTGTGGTTGATAAAAGAAATTTATGATCCAGTTAAAAGAGCCTAACAAAAACATATATCCTCCTTAAAGTGGTTGAAGGTAAATCTGTCAGATTGGTTTTTAATACTGTTTTAGGAAATCTTTTATAACTCTAGTGAAAGAAGAAATTTTCTGAGAAATTAATCAATAAGATCTGCTTGTTGAAGTGAAATGGAGTTTTGAGTAGTCATTCCCTCCTCACTATCAATGCACTCATTATTTACCTAAATATTGATACTGTATAGAAATATGGTTGTTATATTTAATTAAGTATAAAAATTTACTTGTTTTATCATTTTATCATAATGGAAATAATTTTTGTACTCTAAGTGATGCCAAAGACATTATCCTAAATTTTTGCACATATCCAGTTTTTCAATCCATTCATTTGCCCGTCCTCAGTCCTTACATTTCCATTGCTTCCAATACTTAATTTGCTCCCACTGCTATTTATGCCGGGAGAGCTATCATTTCTTCAATTCATTTCAAGCAAAATTTTGTGTATGATAATCTCAATGCAGCAATTTCAGTGTTAAAATCATGTGTCGCACACAACTACGAATGCCTGTGACATTGTATGTATGGTATTTTGTCACAACATCTTGTTCCTTTAGAGCCCCTAAAATTTCAGAGTTTTAAGAGGACGCCTCGATAGCTTAACTGGCTAAAGCACTCGACCGGATATTGAGGGATCTGGGTTCGAATCCCGGTCAAGGCGAATGATTTTTGCCCTCTGAAATTGTTGCATTGAAATGCACATTAGCGGATGACTCCATTAAAAGTTACTGTTTCGGCATCTCCCGCAGTTTCTTTGGAATGTGTATGATGATATTTAAATGATTGTTTTTGTGTTTGAAATAAGTTGTTGTATATATGTTCTTTTCTGTTTATTTTAGGGAGAGGGAATAGTTAAGCCAAAGCAAGCCAAGAAACGAAAAAAGGCCAACCCAGTTGCGTCTGATAGTGATTGACCAAATGAAGAGTATGCCGGGCATAATATACTCTGTACTTTTACAACACTTTTATACATGGACCATGTAGTAAGTGACAATGGCAAATGTGAATTTATTACCTATATTGAGAAAAGACACCCACATAATGTCAATGGGTGATGTTTTTGTGCCACAGTTTGTTAACAAAGAACCGAGTTTACATTTGTTTGAAATTGTTGCATCGTAGTGCATATTTTATCATGAAATCGTTTCTTACTCAAAATATGGATTGTGACTATATCAGCTGGAAACCCCAGCCATTGAAGGTTATCCATATTTGTGTTGACTAATGGAATCCTCCCACATTGGGAGTGTATGAGTGTTGTGAAGAAGTGTCCAGTGGTGTGCATGAGTGATTGAGTTAAGGGTGTGATGTGATTTGTAACCAACAAATCTAAAAGATTTTTGTACTGTGATCACAGTAACTGAAGCATATTATTCCCACTTACCTGAATTTGAAATTTGTACAAAAGGTTATACAATGAGTGGGAAACTGAATATTTTACAAGAATTTCATAGTCTTGTACACATGATTCTTGTAAATAAATGCACAAGTTTTTCGTACATTCAATAGTTGAGATTTTTATTGTTTTAATGGTATAATAAGCTAAATCTCCACCTTCTTTTCACAATGCAAAATATTTTTATGTTTAGGTACCTGCCAAAGAACTAGCAATCATGAAATTGATGAAAATAATAAAAGTTTAACTTTCTTACATTACAGTATTTTTCAAAACATATCCTATTAACATATGTACTTCTTATTGGTATGATTTTGTTCTGTGTTAAAATTTTTTTTCTTGTTGGTTGCTAAAGAATTATGGTCAGGAATTCTCTGCATCAGTTTTATTATGAATAATCTATTTTTTTAATCTTGATTTTTCTAGAAGTTTGTCTCAAAATTATGCTTTTAAAAACGTCATTCATATTGGTGGTTCTTCTTGTGTTTGTAATTTTGAGGGGAGTGTTACTTTGCCTGATCTAGCTGAAGTTGTGATTCTTTTATATTTGGGAAGAGGATATTTGTTTCTGACTGATTTTTTTTTCAAAATAAATAGATTTTCATCATTATTTTAGGTAGAATGCTGATTAGAGGTAGGAGTAGCTGGTAATTAGGTGATCATGTGAGTTGAAGGGAGGTTGAGAATCTAATAGTTTTCAAATATCTCATCTTAGAGAAAATACTTCTCTTGCATTTCTTGTCTCACTACGTGGTATTCATCTTACAGCTTTTGAGTTTTGAAATATTTTCTACCTGCCCTATGATATAGAGGAGTGTTTGAACATTATACGAGGTTCATCCGGAAAGTAGTACCCGTTCGTGAAATAAAGACACAAAAGTAAATATTAACAAACATAAAAAATTTTATTTGAAAGAGGATACTTTAAACTACTTCTCAACATAATCTCCAAGCAAATTAAGGCATTTGTCATAACGTGTGACAAGTTTCTGTATTCCTGCTGCATAGTCCTTCGCCGCCAGCTCATTGAGATACGCGAGGGACCCATCTTGCACAAATTTTTGCATAATGCAGATGGTGTTTAACAATTTCATGAACAATTGTTCGAGAAACATTGGGAAAATGCTCACAGATGTCATCAATTGTGACGCGCCGATCGTTCCTCACGAATTCGTCAACTGAGCTCACCAGTTGGTCTGTAATGACAGACGGTCTCCCCGAACGCTCATCGTCGTGTGTGTTCCCCCTCCCCATGTTGAAGTTGCGACACCACCGCCGAACAGACGACTCGTCCATTACATTGTCTCCATACACCTCCTTTAATTGGCGATGAATATCACATGGGCGAACGTTTCTTGCATTGAGGAATTTAATCACTGCCCTCACTTCACAACTGGCGGCGTTCTCAATTTTTTTAAACATTGTAAACAATCACAGAAACAACACAGGCAATGCTAGCGTCACGCAACTTGGCTCAGAGAAGGCAGACAAGCCACTGAAGCTATCTGACCTCGTCCAGCGGCTACTCGCGTCGTCAGCACTTCATGCGGCACGAATGGGTACTACTTTCCGGATGACCCTCGTACTACTTTGCAAGTGTGCCATGGAATACCATATTATTTTGAGTGAATACTCTGGCTAACAATTGTGAGTTGATTGTGTACTGGGTGGCAAATTGTGTAGTATGACCTGGTATGGCAAAATCTCTTAGCTGAGTCGTCACTCACCAATGCAATATTTTACTTAAGATGAACATTAGAACTCCAGTCTGATTTAAAAGAAACATTTAACTGCAGATATTGAAGATTTTGAAGTAGAAATGCATGATTAGGAATTGGTGAGATTTGATTAAAACATCTTAATTACACAAGTTATTTTATAAGGAAAGGTTTATATTTACAGGGTTAGGTACAGATTTTTGGTAATATTTGATTTCCAAAGGGTCCATGAATGTAGTAATTTTCCACTATTTTATTGGACAATGCTCCCATATTCATGTGAAAAGTTATCAAAATTTAAGAAAATTCACTGTCAAGGAAAGGCTATTATTAGTTTGGCAGGAAAGTTGCCCTATTTCAACAGTTTCTTCAATACTATGTTTGCGTTTTATACTTGCGTTCTCCTTTTACCCCTCTTACTTCCATAATTATGCATGTAATATCTTTGTCTTGTGAGGCTCTCAACCTCATTCAAACAAGAAAAACTTGGTCCTTCCTTTTATACTGATTACTCTTGTCTCAGATCTGATCTGTGGTTCAACACTTCCCCATTCCCTCAACTTGACCGAACCACATAAGAATTCTCTCGTGATAAACTCTTTTCACCCTCTCATTTCTATTAAGCCAGGTTTTGGCTGACTGGCTAATTTAAGCTTGACCCTAGGTTTGCTGTTGATCAAGCTCCAGCAAGCCAGTCATCCAAGGGGCTAGAATCATAGCTGGGTGCATTAGAAAGTCATTGTGATAAGGAGGATAGTAAAGGTTAAGTAAACTGAGAGGAAAACAAATGAGGATGTGGTAGACATAGTGAGGGAGATGTTGCCAGAAATTTAAAGGAAGCATACGGGTGAATGCAGCTCATTTTTAATTGGCTAGGGAATTCTGAAGACTATGATGCCAGGGAGGATGTTAGGCAATTGACGAAGGGGTAAAAATGAAGTATGCATGTTTGGAGGAAGGAATTAGGAGAGTGAAAATGTTTTTTTTAACGTGTGTTAGGTTGTTTTTATGTGTCAAATAAATGTCAATTCTGATTGCATCCAAAACCTGAAAACAGTGGGCTCACTAGTAATAATATTCTATTTTCATCATAAAAATTCCTTAAGACCCTCATACATAGTAAATTTTTTTCACCACTTGAATTACACTTGGATCAAGTATGTAACTATTGGATGATGATTATTATAGGTAATCCACCAGTTAATGTAGGTTTTGGATGACACAAGCTACCAAACGGTACTGCGAAAATTCCCTTGTCCCTCCTAACAAACACTACCCATTATCCTATTCTACAATAAGTCACTGTTCAATGCAGAATACTTCCTCCCTTCATTTCCACCGACATCCGTATCCTACTCTTGCCCCTTCCACGCTTACCTAGCATTCTCCCATCTTCAACGTCCCATTGCCAATTGAAACTTTCTGCATCTATCTTTTGATACAGTGTGTTAATTCCTCAGTTGAATTAGATCAAATATAAAGATGTTAACCATAATTATATTAAATGGTTGGGCACTCTTGACTCTCCAAGTGGGTGGCATTATGAGAGGTCATTGTAGTATGTGTTTTATGAATTGTAGAAATGTTGAAAATTTGGAACATTTTTAAATTTGCTGGGGATATTGTAAACAATAGGTAAGTACTGTTTTATTGAGAGGATATGATTTATACTTCTGAAGTGGGTTTTTAGTAATTTGACAGTTTTATGTAAATTTTTTGGTCTCAAAATTCAATTACTTTAGGAGCAACCCCATGGAAGGGTCAGTGGACTCCAGCTGGTTGTGCTTCTATGGGTAGGTATTTACCATTGCAGTATGGGATTTGAAAGTGGTTATCAGCAAATAAATTGGAAGTATTACATTAACCTGACCAATGATTGCAATGTATATTGCTGTAACTTCCTTGAGTGTTACAATCAAAACTGGCTTTGATGACGTAAATTTAATAGACTTCGTCAAGTTATTCAGTAATGATTATTGGGTTCATCAAATTTGCACACATGAAATTATAATGTTAGTTCCGGCCAAGCATCACTAACTTTGCTTCACACTTAACCCATTTTTCTCCATTGTAGTGGATCAATTCTGATGAATTCTTCCCAAGACGTCTTTACCCAAACAAGCCAGATATTAATGAAACCTAGGATTAATTATACGAGGGAAATTTTATCACGGTAAGAATTCCATTTGAGCAGTAAAAATAGTTCAAAATATTGTAATTTGAAGAAGGCAGGCATGCATGGGCCTGATATTTTTGCGATTCCTGATTACGAATAACTTGTGTAGTTTTGTATCATAAAAAAATTATGAATTGCAATTTATTTGACAGTGGCACTTCTGAATTATAGTTCAACATCGATATAATTACAGTGAACTCCAATAACCAGGAAACTTTTGAACATATGCTTTCTCAGGGTATCTAATTAATGCTGGTGTCAACATGTTCACAAATTCTAAAACAATTGGCGACTGAATATGTTAAGGTTTTTGAAATATCTCCCTGAATATGCCATTACGTACGACTCGATACTAACATATATACGCTCTCGTAGTTTCTCCAACAAAGATTTAATCATTGTATTATCCCAGTAACAGATTTAAATAGGGAGTGTTAAACACAGAAAGTAACTTGGATCCGTCACGGCGAATTCTCGGTGAAATCGCTCAACCCTGTAAGAACTGCCGCCAAGAATTTAATCCCGTTCCAGCTATTTTCGTCGATTTCGTGGGGAAACATTTTTATTTAATATCATCGTGAATTTAATACACACGTCCGTTGAAGTTGAGGTCAACCTGTATACCTCACCGCATATCAAGTCATGAAACCGTATAGATATTTACAACATGAAAAAATAACATGATTGCCAGAGTATGAGTGGATTGAGCAGCATGGATACACCCGCTCCGAAGAATATCGGACGAATTGGGTGTGGATTCATCATCGCTGATGGTATCTCAGGTAGGGTAAATCGCTGCCAATAGCACTGAATTTCATAATGGACTTTTATAAATGAGAGACATTCTAAAAGAATGTGAAAAATTTTATAGCCATTTCGGACAAATTACAGCATTTAAATTAATAATTTGTTCTAAGCCACTTGTAGAGAAACACCGTTACCAACGGTAAGTCGAAACTACTCAACCAGGCAGAGAAACAGGTGCACACACGCGATTAATCTCTCGCTAAAACTGAAAATAATTATTTATAATCATCTTGAATTTACCATATCTATCAACAACTTTCCGATTACTACAAAATCCTTTAACAGAGTTCAACAATGACCTGGAAACACATCTGGACGTACCGACTTCCACCTGACTTTTAATTTACGTAAAATCCAAGATGATGTTTTTATCGTTCACTGTCATAAAATAAAAATAAAAAAATTTTACATTTGAAAAATTTGTCTCAAAATTATCTAGCTCTTATATAGTTCATGTTGGTTTATTGCTCATTTGACTATCAATCTGATTTGAACCGCTTCCGTTGCTTCAACGCCGTTTACAACAATTGAACCACGCGTAATCAAACGTCGTTGTGAAGTTACTCATCTGGCGTCTACCGGAATATTTTACTCAAGGGTACCTGCTGAAGTAAAGAGAAAACCATTGAAGATGTCTGAAGAAAATGATATCAAGCCAGTGCGTTCTGAAAGGTAATGTTGCTTATAAATATATTGTTTTCTGTGGCGTATATGAACTTTGACGGCGTCTCTGTGGATGTTTCGGATAGCAGTAATGGCGGTCAGAATGCCGAAGTAACGAATTGTGCCTAAGTGTTATGTTATATATGTTAGTAAGGTTGATGAGGGTCAGTGTATGTTATTTATTTCAAATTAACTTCATCGTTTATTGTTTAAAAAGGTCATTGTTTGGATGAACTTAAATAATACAATAGAAAGGTGATCGCCTATGTGACTATGACCATATTGTACTCTTGAATGTAAATAATGATAGCGTGGTAATACATTTTGTTGGTATGTGTATTTTGTTTAAAAGATATTTCCAAAGTTAAGTTTTTGACTAAGATCTACGGAAGGGCTGTGATTTCCGAATTCGGTACACGTAACCACGCGGCCAAGATTTTCGAGATATGAGGTAGTTTTAATAATGTCTGATGACTTTTTGCGTTTTTAGTTCATTTTTCCTCATCTACAATAGTGTATTAAGGGAATAAGACGTTTTGCTTTTGAGGATGCTCCACCTAATTAATCGTTTTCAGAAAATAATGGGGAAAATAATGAATTTTGAAGCTTATCAGTATTATTTTACCGTTGGTAAAAATTGTTTCTAATTTGAATATGGACCCAAGATGGGTGCACCACAAGTAGCTTTGATTTGTTTAGCTCATTGTGTCTAAATTAAAAAACTCGAAAAGAAATTTTGCTGCTAGATTGAAATAATTATGTTAACTATGGGTTTTGATTTGATCATCATGATAATCTCTTTGGGATGGCAGCAGTGGGAAGATGGCGGTTGTGTTAAAAATGTATCAACGTGGAAAGTGCTTATCCCTGTAAAATTATGCTTTTTCTGTATCACCAAAGAATTAAATAGGGTTTGTTAAGTTGGGGAGTTGGTGATAAATGTAGCGGCAATGCGAAGGAATACACTTAATATAGTTCTGTTGAATGTTCCTCAAAAATGTTGTGCTAATTTTTTGTGTCCCACAAAATGATACCACCGTAATTGTTTTGTTAGACTTGCTGATTGCTCAGTTTGTATTTTTTAAATATCTTATGCCATTCGGTGAATTAATATCGAAAGTGGCCCGTCGATCTGTATATCTAAGAGATAATAAGCCAAAAAGAGACTGGGTAGTGCGGTATAATTCCATATATTTGATAAATTGTGATCTCTTCAGGGGTTTGTCGTTAAAGTAATACGTAGTTGTACGAAGTTCATGTATTTACCCCTGACATTTTCTTATTAAGATCTCCTGTAAAAACTGATCGCACCGATGATGACCGCAATGAGAGAGGAAGGGAGAGGGATCGCCAGAGAAGAGGTGAGAGACAAAGCAGATTCCAGCCCAGAAGTTCAAGTGGAGGGCGAGATCGTGACAGGGGAGGAAGAAGAGCTCCTGCAGATAGAAGAATATACATCTCCAACATTCCTTATGAATTCCGTTGGCAAGAATTAAAGGATCTCTTCAGAACCGAAGGTGAATTTTATACTTGACGTTATGCAGGATGTATACCGTTAAAATGGTGGCTTTTTTTAGCCTCTGACTGCTTTTATTATTGATGATGTCAAAGTAAGTTCAAAGGGTTGCTACTGCATTCTTGTTTAATGAATCTCAAAGTAAATTATCGTATTTATTACTTCTGGGGTAATATCTTGTTATTGCAAAAATAATACTTATCCCTGTATTAGACAGAAATGGAGGTTGATCGATTTCATTCTCTGTTTGATTCACTTGTTGGCCGTTATTTTTATATCCTCTTGTTATTATTGTTACTAGGATGGTAAATGATTGATTGTATATTTTATAATATCCAGTGACTAAACTCATAAATATTAAAAAGGAGAAAGAAAACCTTGGGCTTTAAAAGTTTCAATGTCAATCACAAAGTTATTATTTAATTTCAATGCAGGAAAGTTCGATAAGCTCGTTTCCTGAATAAGCTCGCAGAAATAGATTTTTTTGTTTGCTATTGCCATTTCTATCTATTAATGTTTGCATTTATGGTTACTGAATTAACATTTGTCCCTCAATAGGTTTTTCTTGCCATTTGGTTTTAATGTTTGACTATTAGTTCCACCCAAACAAGGCTCCCTAATTTGACAGTTAATGTATTTTGAATACATCTTATAGATATGTTTACTCTGTGAAAAAATGTACGCTTAAAATGAATCTTAGTTTCCATAAAATTTGTGTTTATTTCAAGTAAGCATTAATCTTTTATGAAAAGATTTTAGAATAGTATATTTTATGAAATTCAAGTAGTTTTTTGATCCATTAGAGCCTCTCTAAGGGTATTAATGGGCATCTTCATCAAAGGTAACAAATGAAAATTATATTAATGTATTTTTGTTGTATTGGTTAACAGTGGGTGAGGTTGCATATGTGGAACTGTTCAGTGATGATGGAGAAAAACCAAGGGGCTGTGGTATCGTCGAGTTTGAATCAGCCGACTCAGTGAAGAAAGCAGTTGAGAAGATGCACAGGTTTGAGCTTAAAGGAAGGAAGCTTGTAGTGAAAGAGGTTAGTGCAAAATACAGGAAAACATTTATAGGACTAATTTACATAACTGTTAAGGTCAGGTTTTTAAATTGAGATTATTTGTGGCAAGATGGACTTCACTAGATATTGATTACCATTATAAAATTATACTTAAAGTTTTGAAGAATTCATTAAATTTGGGCAATTGATCAAATTCTTTCTGTCAAGCAAGTGAATTTTTCATTATTGATACTCAATGACTTGCTTTACTGTGCTTATTGGTATTCATCCATCCTCACGTAAAGCTATCAGTTGAAAAGTAAGCTATCATTAAGATTGACAGATTTGGTGTGTATACCACTTGCCAAATATGAGTTTGGTTAACCCATTCATTGAGAGGAATTAGTCGGAAACCCAAGTAAGATCTAAATGAAACTCAACCCTCTTGAGACAAAAGTCTTTAAAGGACATAGTTACCTCCTATTCATTTCTCTCGTGTGACCTTACCACTATACATTTAATCACAGGATTTTGATGTCGAGAGAGACAAATATGGCAGGCCAATGAAGGGAGGATCTAGTGGAGGTGGTGGTGGAGGTGGAGGCAACAGTGGAATGGGAGGAGGAAGCAGTCGTCCTAGGGATGAGCCACGATCAAACTGGCAGCCACCGGCTCCTACCCCAGGTCCCATTGGCACAAATTCCTCAGCAATTCAAAACAAATGGGGGAACACATATGGGTTGAGTCCACAGTTTTTGGAATGTCTGGGGATTAATGGACCACTAGTCAGCAGAGTATTTGTTGCAAATGTAAGTATATTTTTTCTGTGGTTAGTAACATTAAGATAGCATGTGGTTTATTGTTTATAGCGATTTTTTGGGATTTTTAAAGTCTTTGCTTAACTTAACACCATAGTTTCATTTCATAGACTTCCTGTTGTTGGGAGGTAGATTAGCTTGAATTACATTGATTGTTAATTAATTAATATGTTAATAAATGGTTTCATTTTTCAAATTAAGTTGAGTTTACTGTCTTGTTGACTGTGTCACAATGTTATCCCATTTTTGAGCTCTTGTGGTTAATATTATCTTGGAAAATATTCATTTCACGTTATCAACATATTATGAGCAGAATTATTTCATGCCTTTAATACCTCGTGTATTCAATTCTGATTGAAGTTACGGAACATATGAGTGAAAGTTATTATCATAAAATGAGGGTAGTAGTTGAAGGGATGGCGTAAGCCTTATGCAACATCAATCAAATAAAAATAGTGTAAAATGCTTTGTGAATTAGGTTAAAATAGGCAATTTATGGAATTGATATGCTAATTACTATCTGTTATTTTTATATTATTGTTTTTCTTTTAGTTGGATTATAAAGTTGATGAAAAAAAGTTGAGGGATGTCTTCCGACTTGCTGGTAAAGTAACTAATGCAGAACTCAACAGAGACAAAGATGGGAAGAGTCGAGGCCATGGTGTGGTTGAATTTGAGCATCCAGTGGAAGCTGTGCAAGCAATTTGTATCCTTTTAAATATTTAAGTATATATATGATCGTAAACTATCCTTGTTATGAAAGGTCATCTTATAATGTTTCCTATTGCTCTATTAACTTCCTTTGCATCTTCACTAAAATTAAATATTTGGATGCAGTGGCAAAGGATTCATGCGGAAGGAATGTTCTGTCACTCTGTCGTGGTTTAGAAATCCACACAAGCTGAAAATGGATCAGCACCGTTGTTGAAAAACTTAGTGATGCTGGAAAGAAATCCCTGGTGGGTGAGTGTTGATTAGATGTTGAAGGTTTAATCTTCTGAGCAGAACTCGTGCATATTTTGTTTGCTGCCATCCTTTTCTTGAGCTCATCAGGATATCATCATCTTGGTGCTGAAAATTAGAATTGTCGTAAGGTGTTTCTATCAAGTGTGCATTTTTGTGCTGCTTTGATCTGGTGGTCTTTTTGTGCATGCTAGTTATTGGTCCCCCAGGGAGGTCAGAAACTTATTAGATCTCATAACACTCGCCATTATATCTGTCGTTTCAATTCACAATCGTTCTTGATGTCAAATAGGATTTTTGTTAGGATGCCACAGTATGATGATTGGTCATCGGCCATTATGCTTTCATTGTATGCGCATATAATCTTGCCCAATAAATTATAGGGTTTTATCAGAGCAAGGCTTTCTTTTTTTTTCTTCCCCAAATGTCTATCTTGTATTCAATTGTTTCCGGCTCAACTTTGTGGAAGTTCCTGTTCATTAAAAGAAGAAGACAATCCATATTTCCACTGTTCCTTATTTACTTACTACTAGTTTACATCTAAGGCGTCATCAATGATGCCTAAGAGTTGAATCATCTATTCCTATCCAAGAATTGGTGTATAGGTACAATATGGGGCATGCCATTAGATAATGCGTATTGTTCACAGCAGAAAAGTGATGAAACAGTAATAATAAAAAGCAGAATATTGCATGAGTAAAATCACCAGTTACTCATTATATACTAAACATGAAGCAAAACAAAGGTAGGCAGTATGCATGTAAATGAAGATTCATGTGTATCATTATTTGTCATTAATAAACTTTGGTTTAGTAAGACAATTTTTACAGGATTTTAAAAATTGGTGATTTTTTATTTATTTGCTTGCGGCAGGTTATTGGATAGTCTTGGCCCCATGAGTGTCAGGCCTGCTGCTTTTGTTGTAGTGTGAAGGTCTGATTCTGTTATAGTTAGGTGATTGCAGCATTGTTGTTGTTGTTTGGTATTCTGATTTGTGCTATTCCACCCCATTTGCTAATACTGTCATCATCTGCACAATTTCCAAGGAATTATTCTATCAAGAGATTGGGTAATACTCCAGCCAGTTCTCTGTGTTAAAGAGAACTACTAGGTCATCTATAGAGTGGAAAGCTTTTCTGAGGTCTAGGAATAGGCAAATTGTTTCTATGTTTTGCATCAAGATTTTTCAGGATGGAGGCATGGCCTCACAAGATGATAAAATGGTAACCTATATTTTTATTCATCTAAACTGATTAGGAGACATCATTTTTCCCAAGGTATCATATCTTCTTTTTGTGAACTTAGTCCAGTCTATGGTAACAGTCATTTCCAATTTGTCTTATTTCCATTTACTCTTTGTCTTCTTGAATTATTCATTTAGTCATCTAGTATTGCAAGTTATCAGATTGTATTTGCATTACTGAGATACCAAATTTTATACCCAATTTTGATTTTAAGGGTTCCCTCTCCGTTCCATAAAGCTTCTTGTACACATCGATTTGAAATATGTTTTTAAGTCCACATTCTCACTTTGTAATCATGTATTATATGGTGGTGGTAAATTGAAGTATGTGCAATTCTCCGTAAATTATCAGTATTACTAAATAATTTGTGTAGTGTGCTTCTAAATTCATTTAGTGATATATGAACTTAACTAAACTATTTAATTTAAGGTTTAAATGTTATAAATGCATTATTTTAAATCTCAGTTGACATTGTTTACAATTCCCAATGGCTGCCTGCGTCAACTTAGTTATGGCACTGTGTATCAATGCCGTCAGCATACCAAAGGAATTATCTTCTTATACACCAGAAACAGCTAACTCCATATTATACAAAGTTGCTCCGAGTACATTTGGCCCTATTATTTAAACAATGGTATGGAACTGTTACTTTTGTTGGAAGGTTTTGGCTTTTTATCCCAATTGGTGACAAGGATTGATGGAATCCATTGTCAGCCAATTGTTCAAATTTTTTCTGTTATTTTGTGTAGTGAAATTCAGGAAAGATCCTTAATTGTAAATTCAGCAATGCTTCACAATCAGCTGCTGTATGACAGGAAAATGACTGTGAGAATGGACCGTGTGAATGAAAAGCCTGAAGGCTTGCCATCAAAGTTACCTGAAGGCCTGCGTGGGATTGGTATGGGTCTTGGTGCCGGAGGAAATCCTCTTCTTGATGTTTCTCGTAAGTAATTTTAATGCTTAGGGTTATTTTATGTAATAAAGTCATTTGTCAAGTAAATGGTAATTAGTTTCATACCATCTGATAAAACTTGTTGTCCACATGGTAGGAAACTTACCTACTGGCCCTCAGTCTAACTCTGTGGGAGCGGTAACTGGTGCTGCTGCTGGTCTTGGTATGTACCTTTAAGTCATGTCGCGAATGCCTAACCTGATCACTTTGCCATAACTTCTTTTATAGATGTTTAAAACTTAAAATTCCCTGAATGTGAGGTTATTTCCAATCTTGTAACATGTTTTGCTGTATTTGTAAATAAATTGCCAGTGTATATTCATCAGGTGTTTTTTTTTCCTTAGCCTCTTTCTTTGTTTGTGTATGCTTATTAATTAGATGCTGATGTCTTATTGTTAAGATTTGAGAGATCCTAATTGTGTGATTATTTATTTCAGGTGCTGCTGTTTTACCTAGTGTGGTTTCGCCATCAATGGGTAAGTTAAGTTGACTCAATATGATGATTGATGTATTTGAATCTGTGGTCGTTACAGGGAGACAATGGCTTCTATTTAATAAATGACTTTACTCTTGTAGGACTGAATAACAGTGGTCGTTTTGCTGACAGTCCTCCTCTGCCTCGAAGATCAGGTATGTATATACTTTATGATAACTTACAACCTTAGTCTACCTCGTTTTAAACTAAAAATTTCTCCCAATCTAATTTCTTGAAATGTAAGTTGCGCCCTTGATGTCCTAAGTGATTTTTTTCATGAAAGGTAGCTGTTGAAGATTTGGTGTTTTTTTGCTAAGATTCATGGAAACTATGCCCAGTTTTTCTGATGATGTAGTCAGTACTATGGTGCATGACATTGTATTAATGATGCCAAGTGAATTAATATTGTAAAAATTGTGATAATTCAAAGGATTCTCATTTCCATGAATGTAGAGGTAAATCATTTTCCCTGCATAAGTAAATGAACGTAGCTCTCAAAACCAAAATGCTGTGAATTAATGGTGATAATAAGAATTTTTTATATACTGATGGCTATAATTGAAAAAAGAACAAGTATGAGTGACAATAATTACTGTTGCAAAATTACTTTTAAATGCAGCAGAAACTGTAGTACTTCAAAATGGTATTATACTCCCAGGATCTTAAATGTCATTCTATCAAACCTATTTATAGTCTTTGTTCCGCAGAAGATCCCAAAATGGACAAATACCCAACCCCTCAATAAAGGCCAGTAATTTTTTGGTCGGAATGTGTAAGGTTTGTCTCATCATGGAGAAGATAATTGTTGATGATTCAAGTAAATGCAAGTGCTAGTATTTGGATGGCTTCATTTTCTCATTGCATTTATTGAAATGTCCATCTCTTATTTAATGTGCTAATTTTATTCAGGCCAAATTAAGGATGTTATAAAGCTGAAATAATGGGCCCTCTTTAAGAAATCAGACATTTCATACTACATTTTTTCCAAATGGTATCTTAATTCCATGTTAAAAAGATATCTTCAAGTCGCTTTGTGTCTGTTGTGACCACATCGCTGAAGTGTGTATTAGGAAATTTAATCTTTTTTTTTTGTGAAATAACCAAATTGGTATTACTAGTTAGCAGTGTGTCACTTGATTTTGTTTTAGAATATAATATTCTGCAATGTTTCTGTTTGTGGAGGGTAATTAATTTTCATGTAACACTTTCGTAATTGTTGCATACCAAATATTATGTGCATTTGTGTACTGAAAAAATCGATTTGATGGTGCAGGGCAACCTATGAAATCCATAATGCAGAGAACATCATAAGTCTTCGCAAAATGATTCTAATTTTCCATTCATGTCCATATAATGCTCCAGCATTTCCAAAGGCATAAAAAATTTTGCCCTGGGTTATTTTTGAAATATTTAAAGGAATGGGTGAAATTCTGCAAAATTATTTGAGGATATCTCTGAATTGCAACAAACTTTTAAAAATTAATGTTGAGCTCATTATTTCCACTCCGAACCGAGCACTTGTTTTTGTATTAGTTAACAAGATTGGCTTGCAGAGAAATGAATTGCCATTTTGTGTTGTGTCAACAGCTCTTGGCTATGGAGGTGGAGCTGCCGGACTCCCAGCAGGGCTTTCAGTTGGGGTGGGTAACCTTGGTGCCCTCACGGGAGGAGGTGAAATTGGTGGTCTTGGGGGTAGCTTAGGAGGTAGTCTCGGAGCTGGACTCGCTGGAGGTTTGGGTGGTGGTAGCGGAGCATATAACTCCGGTCTTGGCAGTGGAGCTGCAGGTCTCGGAGGAGGAATTGGTGTGGGCATGGGGGGAGGACTGGCTGCAAGCCTAGCTGGTGGTGCCAATGCCGGGTCATACGGTAGTGGTGGTATAGGCTCCGGAGGTGGTTCCTTCATGGGTGGTGGGGCCAGTAGCCATTACGGAAGCTCTGTTGGTGGGGGTTATGGCAGCAGTGGCCGAGAGTACAACAGTTCCATGGGTGGCTTGGCTGGTGCATATCCAGGGGCTGTTGAGAGAGACTATCATGGCCCCATCTATGGAGATGGACCCGGACGGGAAGTCGGTGGAAACAATGGAAATGTTCGGCCCATGGACACGATTGTTGTCAAGAATGTGAGTGCCATTTTTTGTTTATCTTTGTTTTTTTTTATGTTGCTCATATTTTTATGCTATACTTTTCTCTTTCAATGCTAGCTCCCTCAAAGTATTAGCTGGCAGATATTGCGTGACCAATTTAGAAATGTTGGTGATGTCAAGTTTGCTGAAATACGGAATAAAGACATGGGGCTCATCCGGTTTAGTAGCGAACGAGATGCTCAGCGTGCAGTCAGTATCCTTTTCATTCTATAGGCTCTTGATTTGAGCAAACTTTCATTTCTGCCAATGCTTGTTAACCTTGTGTGTCTGTCCTTGTCCATTATGTGAATGAGTTTTTCATTGAACATTCCGTAAGGAAGATTTGCTGGGTGGCCACCGACTAAGAAGTTAGAAAAATCTTGAAATTATCCTTGAATTTTAGACTTTTTTGATTACTCATCTTTATTTTATCATTGAAAAATTTTGGGTATCAAGTGCAGAATCATGAAATTATTTTGTCACATAAGGTTGGGTGAGGAACCAATCACCTATTTTGACGATGAATGCATTCTGCATTGGATAATGTGCTGGTTTAGCAGTAGAGGCTGGGGAGATGCATGTTTTCATGACTACCATCAAACTGAAGTGGATCTATTAATATTTTTCAATTTCCTTTTTTTGGTCTATTTTTTCTTGTTGGGAAACTTCAGGTCAAACAGATCTATTTATCCTTCAAGGTTTGATTGTATTAAAGATATGCATTCAATTTTATAGCTGCAAAACCTAGTTGGATGTCAGAAACTTTCCACATAGCCACCCAGGGATTGCGGCTAAAAATGAAGTCCCTACCTTTATCTTCAAAACCACCATATGTGAAAACCCAGGAATATAAAGCAAGATTAATTTTTCAGGATTTAGTCAATTTCGCTGAAGTTAATTTTCCATTTCACCTTCAGTCATTTTATTCCTCTTTCTTCATTTTGTCCCTGTTCTTTTTCTTTCTCTTATTTTTTTCTTCTTAACCCACACCGGAAAGATTTTTATTGCATTACTACACCAAAATGTCCTCCCAACATTGAACAGGACTTCAATGATTAAGTCCTGAAAAGTTTAGAAGTTTCGCACTGCATTGAAATATGCTGTTGCTTTTGGGAATTTGAGTCAAAATTGGTAATTTGATGATTTCCAAGGCTATGTAGCCATGTGTGGACTGAAGGCTCGGATAACATTTTCACTTCATTACTGCCAATATTTTCCATGTATTCCACTGCTGGAATGTTGGTATTTCTTTGCCTGTACTTCTCCAGCTTTGTCATGTACCACCCAATTTTGTGGGCATCTTCATTTTTTTGTATTTGCTCAAATTTGTCGGTGCTCGTTCTTCACAGTTGTTGCTAATTTCATCCTTTTTATGATTACATCAATAAATTAATGCTAACACTAAATGTCATGAATTTCTAAAGCATAGTAATCTCATTTATGGAACCAGTCATTAGGAAAATGTCTTGGCAAAACTCATCACTCATAATGCTGTGATAAATGTGTTAGATTTGTGGTATCTGGCCCAATTTGTGCATGCACAAGCTGCTGCAAAATTAGTTATTCAATGCTTTTATATTTCAAATCTTGTCTAGAAAGCAGTCTTTTGTGAAATTGAGCATATTAATTGATATGCTTTTAAAACCATAGACTTAGATGAATTGGCTGAATACTCATCATGCCATTTCTGACTTTAAACTATTGTCATCTTGACGTTGCGTATCTGTAAAAAATTATTGAGCTGCCTTCCCAAGGTGCTTCTGTTCCCTACCGATCCTTTCATTCCTTCTCGCTCTGGGCTTCCATAGTTTTATGATCTCTACCACTTTTCTTTGTGCTGTTCTCTTCTTAGGTTCCCTACCACGAAATCTTTTTTGGCTTGTGGATGCGTCTTAATGGTTTTCCTCATTTTGTCCTTTTCCTGTTTGTTACTTCTGAAGGCCTCCCGCTTTAGGTGTTGGTCCATTTTATTTCTATCATTCATAAGTAATATATCTCTTTCCTTCTTTTGAATTCTATCATCCTAAACTTCATGAGCATTCTCTGTCTCTCCCATTGGCCTCCGTTCAAAGATTTAGCGATGTTAATTTCTCATGTCCATTTCTTTTACCCTTGAAATTTTATTTCAACTGATATCTTCCCATTTTTGGGTTTCTTTTCCAATTTCCAACAAGTGCTCTGTGAAGATAGTTTTCTGCTTCATTTTGAGTCACAAAATTATTGGGAAAGGGGAAAGAATGAAAAATGCATATTTGTAAAGCCAGGAAAGGGTGAAGATGTCATGAGATTAATTTGAAGGACTTTTTAATAGATATTAGAAGTCATTACTTGACCAAACCAACAAACCTTGAAAAAGTTATTTTTATCTATTAGATGTAGAAAACTTCCTAAAGTTTGGAATGGAAAATCTGTGGCCACCCTGACTAATATATGTTTTGTTATCAGTTCTTCTCAAGTAGCCCTCATTATTCTGAGATGTAAGCTGGAGGGTTGAGTTTGTTTTGAATGGTGAGTGTGTAACTGCAAAACTTTAATGATAATTTTAATTATATTATTGGGAGTATGAAAATGAGCTTGTGTAGCTTTGACATTTGGACATTAAGGGCTCTAATTTGTTCATAATTGCTGGTATAGTATTCTGATAACTTGATTAACACAATGTTTTAAATGGTGCTCTGAAGGACAGTTTAACGTTTTATACCCCGTCCACTTACCCTTTATTATTTTCAAATGCAGTACTCTGTCATTGGAAAGGGTAAATTGAGCTTCTTACAGCCTTGACTGACTATAGTAAATAATATTTCATAAAGCTGTAAAGGGAACAAGCCCATTTATGGCCTTCATTTATTATATTTTCAACCCCTTTATTTAATTTATTATTTAATATAGTCAGTCTACGCTGTAATTGTCTGCAGGTTAGCATAAAATAATATAAAGAACTCAGATTGAAGAGATTCACAGGTTGATGGTTCTGCTTTAAGTGCTAAAAAAGTAACCTCTATATTTGGGAATGGTTTTTTAGTGAGGTGTTATTACATTTACAAAGTGATTTCTTAGCAAATTCCTCTTAATCACTCCTAATTACATTAATTATACATTACAAGAAAAGGTATAAATGGTTTCGTGCAATTAATTTCTCTGATCTAATATGTAAAAGAAAAAAAAGCTCTATATAGATCCAAATAATGCATCTCGGGGTTTTCCAACCTTTTTCTACTCATGATGCCATTTATTGTATTGGTCCAAAAACTGGGTACAGTAATGAGAAAGACAGCAATGAAAGGAACAACTTGATTGTGAGACCTGAGCCTCCTTTTTTAGATATGATAACTTTTTTTAATAACCGGATGTTCTCTATTTATTTACTCAGTCGCATTAGTCTAGTAAATTTAAAGGTAGTAGTTTTCATTTCTTCTCATTCAATTTCAATGTTTTAAGTGGAATAAGAAACCTTTCTAAATTCTTTCTTTTTTGTAACTATATTTTCCCGCAAAGATGGTTATGTTCCAAGAGATATTGATTTGCCCCTGAGGGTGGAAATGTTTGTGCATTTCCATTCTAAGCATCAGAAACTCGTTAATATGATTCAGTTTTCTGAAATTATCAGCAAGGTATCCAAGATTAGCCAGAGCTTATATATTCTTGGCATTGATGTTATGTCTTGTTATCCAGGTTCATTTTTTCATGCATACGGATTACTCATTTAATTTAATGTAATTTATGAGCATGAATGACATTTGCAGTGGTATTCTAAGGAAGTAGCCCCATATATGAGATTAAAGTTTTAGGCACTACAATATCTGGTGATACTTTGCAAGAAATAACTTAGTTTCATTTCTACTCTCCTGTAACCCAGTTGTTTTCATGATCCCCATGGGTTGGAAATCCCTGTAATGTCATAAGATTTGAAATTTTAGTTGCCCCATGTGTGTCATTGTAGCTAATTTGTACTTCCAAGTAATTTTGCTTGTTCTACTCATGCTGTGCAACTCCACAAGCTTAATAAATTTTGGATCAAGATCTTAGTTGAAACGTGGTTGTGACCAGCATTTCATATGTAATTTAAGGTTTAACCTTTTCATTGATAATCCAAGATAATTTCCCATGGTTATCCAACACCCTTTGAAAAAGCAGATAGATACTGGGTTTTTCACTAGAGCTTATGCCTTTGCTGGGGCTTTTGAAAATTTTCCCTTCATTTTTTTGTGACACCCAATTTATTTTAGATCAATTCACCTCTGTCATGCTTACTTATATTTTGATTGACTTCTATATTTGTTCCTGGTATCAAATATTTTACAAGAGCTAGAAAAGAATTGAGTGTGTATCTCAGTGAATTTTTATAATCCAAATTAAAAATTCCCCGTGATAAAATATAGGTCTAATTAGTGGGTGCTGATAAGTTAAAATCTCCTGTGTAATACGAACCATTTTTGGAATAGGAAGTTACATCTTACTCTCATAACTGTTCTTTGCACATCATCTTTCAAATTAATAATGAAAAACAATCTTGGAAGAAATTCATGTCATATTCTGGGGAAAAATGTTTTGATAATCCAACTTCCAAAAATTATTGGTTTTGTGTTAATTTAAATGGTGAAATATATGTTGTTAGCTATTGACTCATGTGAATATCTTCAGTTATTTGAGTGAACGTTATCTCCAGTGCATTTCTATGGCTTTTCACAACTTTTGTTCTCCAATAGCATTTCTTTTTGAAATTGTATTTCCTTAGCTGCATTTCAGAACTAATGGATCGAACCCGCTTTGAAGGACATACAATTGACGTCAGCCTTTTTTAAAAGGTAAAGTAAAGATGAAGCATGCAGAAAAGTTGCAGATGTTTGTCTTTTTGAAAAAGTACCTTGGACGTTATATCAGTCTTTGGCAATGAGGATATTGTTGCCTTTCTTTTTTGAGTTCAGTGCTCTGGTCACCCTTCATGCTAATGGATTCAAAAAAAAATATATTGGAAGATTTAGGCAGTTGGAGATGACCATTTTTATGCAGTGTTTCTGAAGATGGATTTAACCTAGTAATGTTTCATCAGGCACTGCAGTAGTTTTCTCCTCAAGTGGCAGTTGTTTTTATTTCCAGTTTGAAGAAGTGGACGTGTTCATAGAAGATCAGTTTTTTATGAGAGTAGGGTTTGAGATGACCACTTTATGTGAGCTCTTCGGTAGAGTTTCTTTTATTAGTAGGATATTGTACACCACTGAAGAAATTTGCTCTGTTGTAATAAAGTGTTTGAAATATTACTCGGATTGTCTTTTTTTGTTTTGTGGAAAGAAGTCTGCTGTGTTGGTTCGCTGTGCATTTGATTTGTTGATTGGGTTCTGTTTTTTTCCAACTGATGTCATCCTTTTGGATTTGCATAAATGGATTTGAGATGGGTCCTTTGGGATTTATTCCTCCTCTAAAGACGACTTAATTTGCTGAATGCTGTGGAATATTTACATTGGAAATAAGGGTATTTTGACTGAATATTTCGCTCGTACCTTATTTCCAAGATAAAATATTAGGGTGAGATTTTTATTGGAGATTATCTTACTCTTTCTGTCCTTTTACAATTGGATATCTTCGTGATATGGAAGATAATTTGCTTCACCCAAGTTGCCTTTTTCCTCGAGCGATGAAAGAAATTTTTATGCAATTCTTTTTCCATATTATTATTGTTTTTTCAACATGCTCTTGTAAAATGTTTTGGTATTGATCATTCGAGGAGATTACTATTGGATTCCTAACTTAAAAACACCCATCATCCATTTGTTGGCCCCAAGGTAGTTGTAATTCAAATACATCTCTAATTCAAAAGAGAAAAAAAGTAATTTCTTCTAACATGATGAAAGTTGATGGGTGAAGGTGGCAGACTAATTTCTTACCTCTGAAGTCGAATGGATTGCTGATGGCCCAATGGAGGTGTTGTCTAATTTAAGCTTCAGAGATGGCAGTGGATAATCTTTCCTTGTTGCACTCTACCACAGCTTGTGGAGTCTCACATGGTACGCTTTGCTGAAGAATTCCAATCATGATTTTCATGAACGGTAAGTTAGTATCTTTGTTAATTCGGGTGTAACTCATGAACTGGAGGGCTGTGTTGGCAGGAGATTGTAGGGAATATTGATAAGCACACAAGTTGGTAGTGTACTTACACTTAACTGTGCAAGTTGAAGTCTCATTCAATTTGTCTTGGTTGTTTTCGACTGTTAAAGTAACTTTCTTGATTTGTGTCTTTCAACAAAGTAACTATCATCCCTTTTTTTTCAATTAGTATGGTATTTGGATGTTCTTGTTCTGTATACCGTTGAAATAGTATGCTCACTCATCTTTGGTATTGTATCTCATCCTTTCATCGTATGCGTTTTAATAGATTTCTTTTGGCACATAAAGAAAGATACAGGTTTAATTTAGATTGGCCCAATTTTTTTCAGTTGAAGAAATGTTAGTATGTGAGAGGTTAAGATGAATGAGGAGGGTGGATCATTAAGTAAAGAGGGAATGTGTGAGAAAGGGGAAAGTTGGAAGTACAATGTGTATGTGGAGGTAGTTGTTCAAGGTTTGACCATTTTCTGTTTAATAACATAGCTATTTCACTTCATCAAATGATGACGTGTTGGTGAGTTTTTATTCCTGGTTCTTGTTAGTTAATTTTTAGGGCTGCATGTCTGTTTCTTGAGCTTACGCTATGGTACCAAATAGTTTGTGGTGTCTGTCTCTGCAGCCTTGGAGCGATTGTTTATGTGGCTCCCAACTTCTTTTACTTAAATTTGGTAGATACATTGTTCATTGAAACAGCAGGAAGATCAAAGTGATTTTTTTTGTGATACCTTGTCGCCCAGTGTGGCAATTTCTGGATTGGAGAGTTTTGAACATGTAATTTAGGATGAGGAGAAGGAATAGGATGATATTCCAGTTTTGCTAACTCTCTCACATTTTGCTTAATACTTGTAAAACGTTGTTGCTGTGTGGTTGGTTTCCTCTGAGATTGCCTTCTACTACATGCATCTTTATTTGTTCTCTGCAAAATACATCAATCTGCTCATGAAACTTTTCCTTGAAGATGGCTGTTGAAATTTATTGGATTTTATATTCAGTAATGGTAGAATCTTGCCAATTCTTTTTTTGCAGATGGTGAAATGAGTTGATCATTTCGATCTGTATTTCATTTGGGTTTTCCTTCAGAATTTTCTCATGATTGGGAGACAAGTGTTCTTTGTGGTTTACATTGGTTCGGTTTAGTAAAGCCAATCTTTAAATTGTGATATGTCCAAAGCTATGAACCATAAGTTCAAAAGTTTTTTTCCACCTCACTGCGTTTTTTTTGTGGCTCTCTATATGTCATCTGTTTATGAGAGAGTTGGCATCTCTTATCTCTAAAGAATAATCACTCTTTGTTAGTGTTTGATCATTTGGTTTGATTCACATTTCTGCCAATTTTAAGTCGACTAAAAAAACTAATGCAAATTTTTCAGAATTGTACTATTCATTTCTGTGAATGTATAGAATTATCTCTTTTTCTGCTGTGCTGCTACAGTAAGTTAACCTTTCATTGATCAGTTTGAAAATCATTTTCTATTTTACTTTCTGATCCACCCATTTGATTTCATTAGATTTTGTGTGTGTGCGTAAGTAATTATGAAATGCATGACTTAATGTAAGAATTTTTATAGTTTCATTTTATCATAACCAGGCTATTTGTGTTTAGAAAGTCTTCATTGTGTAATCTAAATTACATGTTACTTTTGTTATTTTCCAGGATGGAGCCTGGGATTTTTTCCTTTAGGTAAGAAAAAAAAGAATTCAGGTAATTCACCCTTATATAGATAATACTTAAAGTGTTTACATATGCAGGAGAAACTTGATTTTACAAAAAAATTGATGGTATAGAAGTGTTGTAATTGTCAGGTTTGACCCATACCTGACCCATTCCCATGCACCTATTACTTTGGTTTATTAATGTGCATTTCATCAAATGTTATACAAATTTTAGTTTTCTACCAGAAGGAAGCATTAGGTCACTTTTAAAATAATGTGACATATAGGACTACTTAGCAGGTGGTTGGAATTGAAACATTTTGGTCCTGCAAATCAAGTCAAGTTTAATTGTGTAATCCCTTTTTTATTTAGATTTGCACTGGTGAAATAAATTCCTTAAATTTTTTGTCTTCCAATCAACGGAGATTTAGGTCATTGGCGCATCTGTGAAATGCCATTCAGGAAATATGCGAAACGGGTTGAGAGTATTTAGAGGCTGGGGAAGCATGAAAATTATAAACTATATCCCATTTGTTAATGATTGGGGCTTGGAAAAATCTAAAGGCTTTAATGTATATAAATTATCTGATTACTTCAGTTTATGGAAATCCTGACTTTTGGATATTGTATTCTCTTGTAGGATGAAGTATAGGAAGTGGGGCAAGTAAAAAGTGGAGGTCTTCTGGGTATCACCTTTGGCATGTCCATATAACTCGCTTTCTCAGAAGGGAATGGGTACACCAATTTGATATCCTGCCTAAATATTTTGAATTTTGCTTGGTTGTGACTCTAGGTTTCATAATATACAATGTTGAATGAAGTCCTTTCCTCAAATTTATAATCCATAATTTTTTACAATTTCACATAACTTTATTTTTAGGTCCTCACAGGTTATGTAAAATCAAGTTTCTACTGTATATCCCATGAGGTGGAGTACTAACTATCAATCTTGGGTGATACATGTATGATACTATAAATATTTGTATATAGGATTCTTCATAAATGCTTCTTGGTAGTAAGATAATATGTCATTCCTATCCCTTCCAGCCAACCAAGTAATGAAGCACATTTGATTTTCAAAAATTTTGCCATGATTTGCTATCTGAAACTACTGATTGTGCCAGATTTCATCTGAACATATTTTCCTTTTGACTAAAATTATTGTTTTAGCATCATTATATCTATAGGAATTATGTACATAATATTTTTATTCCAAATACTTGCCATGGATCATTTCTATTTTAGTTTTATTGTGGTCTTAGTGAGTTCAGTTTCCTTAAGGCCCACACATTGCTTGTTTATCAGTCAATGTTGCCAGCATTAAAAGTTAATAAGAGTCTAAACTGGTGCCATCATTAATAACGGGTGGAATGGATTTGTAATTGTCTTATGCTTTTTTTGACGAATTTGCTTAAAAAGTGTTTCATGCTGTAAAAATTGCTCCCATTTGTGCCATTAGCAAAATCTTTATCACATAATGGATCCAAAATGAATTTTTCCTCAATTCTTTTGCATATACCCATGTTACCCTCGAACAATAGGGGACTCTACATTAGGAAACCTCCCTTGATCCTTATATGAACAAATATTTATGGTTTCATGCTAATATTGTCTATTATAGTGGATGCCACTATAGGCATCTTGCTATTTTTTCCGAGAACTCGTGACACATTTAGCATAACATCCTAATCATTCCTTTTGCAGATATTAATTTAACATGTGGTCTACTAAATTGTGTAACCCATCTGGTTTTGGTCACCTGGAAGCTTTTGGTAGTGATCCTTTTTTGAGCTCTTCATATTTTCATCATTGCACCAAGTATAATCTGGAGCTTTTTTTATGATCCCACTCTTTAATAAAAATATTTGTTTTATGCATTTGATGCACATGTAGCCTCATTAGACCCAATGTAGAATAACCATTTACCAGAATTGACAGACATTCCATTGGCTGGTACTCCCATCAGCTGGGTGAATGGTATGTTGTTGTTGACTATATTTTATTTCAGTTACGTGATAATCTGATGTTTAATGGTGTTGGAATTCAGTCTGTAAATGACAAGAGTTGATCACTGAAACAATCAGCTGTGATGTGGATGTATTCATGTCATTTATTTTATTATTTTTTTACCCCAGGTCCACCCATTGATATGCAATGATCAATGAAATAATTAAGTCAATAGCTCTATCCAATAGGTCCATTGAATAAATGTATAATGCTATAGATTTCATCTCTAATTAGAGAGCTTTTATTCTTGCCTCAGCTAGTTATAGTTTTTAACATTTGCAGAAGTAATCAGTACTAGTAATCTGAACTTTTTGCTTTTCAAACAACCCCTCTGCATACTGTGCATTCCTAAGCCTTCATTCATTCAATGTGTTAGAGGATGTGGGAATCCAGACAATACTTCATGATGATAATAGGTTATGGAGGTTAATAGGGTAATTTTGTGGAGGAATATTCTGGTATTTGTTGGCTTGGAAGGGCACCTTGTCAAAAGTGGTGATTTAAACAAAAGACGTGAGCCCTAATACACAGATTTGGTGCTTTATTTTCAATCATTGTGTCAATTGAAGTATTTCTACCATCCACCATCAGCATACATTTTTCCTCCATAAAACAAATATTCTGAAAACATACTCTTCCCTTACTCTATGCCCTTCACTTGGCATTCATTTCTCTACTTTGGCAAAATCACTCTATATTTGTTAACGACAGAACTTTCAGTCTAGCATAAAATTTAAACAAGTCAGTCCCTGAAGTAAACTAAGGATATGCTTCAGATAATGTGTTATATTATAATGAAACATGCAGTTAAGCACATTTTTTAGCAAAACCCACCAGCAAAAATGATATTTTTTCATACTATTAATATGAAAAGGTGTACTGCCTGAACCTAGATTATTTTATCAGAAAATGGATGAGGTTTCCTTTGCAGTTATTAAACTGAAAAATATTGCGAGAGGTTTTTAATCAAATGTACTTAAAATGTTTCATGTGATGCATCTCATAAAAAATTGTGGCCTTCCATTTTTGTTCATTGTATTCATTTATAACCATCCATTTCATTCAATGATGTATTCACTAATAGTTACTAAATGATCATTAATTTTGGCTGTGACTCCTATCATACCTATTAATATTGACAGCATTTGATGCACCTTTTTTCCTAAGTTATGTTTAACAAAATCACGTATTAAATGTAAATGTTTTAATTCCAATGGTTAATGTTTGGTACTTAATGTAATTTTTATCACATTATCAGTGCTGCATATTTTGGCTCCAATATATTTACTTAAATTTAATATTTATTATTCAATTGAGGAGGTATGTATGTGGGATTATTATTATTAAGCTCATTGCTATTATGTGACGTATCGTGTTGCCTGCTTTTAAAATCGAAATATGTGAGAGTGAGATATCGTGGACTTGATAATAATGTGTGTTACTGCGTTTAATGCCATCTAATATGGTAATAATTCATTTTGTGTAAAAATTTAAATTTTTTAGATTTTATATTACTGGGTGAATAGATCAATTGTTTTGTGTGTCATGTATTATTATTTTTGTAATATTCTACGTTACCTGCCATTATTATCGGCAAATGCATTTGAACTTATTGATCATATTTTTTTACAGAAACCTTTGTTTAGATGTTGGAATTTATTTATTTATATTTATATATGTATTATTTATGTCCAGAAACAATTATTCATGTATAAATAGTGGTTTTTATTATTTTGATTTGAAATTTCTGTTCGCTCTGCCTAAATTTGGTAATTTCTGCCGTGAGCAAGTATTTACCCTGTATTCTCTGGGTGGTATAGAACTGCGTGTGGTAAAACTTGCTAGGTTGCTTCTCTTTAATTAATATGAACTTGCTTTTATTTGCACAAAGGTTTTCAGAATATTGCAGCAAGTAAAAGATTTTAGCTTGGAATTGTAATTCTTTTTTGCAAAGCCTATGAATTTGCCTCTCAGAGAATGTAACCTGATAAGTTTTATCAGACCAGATATGTTTTCAAGGGCCTTCTACTGTGAAGTTAATTTCTTTGGTTTGAAGAGCAGAAATTTCATGTTATTTGAATAGCAATAATGCATGTTTAGTGTAATAAGAAGATTTTGTATACATAATTAATTCTTAAACTGCAGGAGCCTACTGAACTTCAGCAACATTGAAAGTCTGTTATTCATTGACCTTTTAAATAAAGCATATCTTTCAGATGAAAATTGTATTCATTTGATTTGTTTATTGAATTTACCTTTATCTCAGATCAGCATATATGTATTACCATGTGTGGAATGCAGTCTGAAGACTGCATTTCACATCTGCTTCCATACAGAACAGTCCCTTGTCATTTCCAATTTTCAGTCATTGTGTTAATTTTTATGCATTAAAGATGCGAAGCATCCAGCATGTTTTTGAATATTCACTAAAATAAAAAGCTGAAAACCTTTGGAAGTGTAAATATTAAAAATATACATTTGAATATTTTTAAAATGTACCTTATTGCTTTTAAGTATTTTACATGCCAACTTTAATTTGGAATTGTGTGGCACAAATATTTTTATGAATATTAAGTGCAAATTTATACTTTGAAATTTACTCGCAGTAATGCTGGCTTAGTTGGTGTGAAAATGTTTTACTCATTGGAATATTTGTACATTGTGTAAACTTAATGGCATGTGCTCCTCTTTTAGTTTGGTTCTTTTCACAATTCTCCTTTTCAAGGTTGGATGGATTTATCTTTGATAATGTGACGTGGTCATGTGCATATCAGGTTCTTACATGTTATTGTTAGAAGAGATTTGATGCAGCCGTAATTGATATATCCTATTCTTTCAATCTGTCTTGAGACAAAGAAGTCAATAAACACAGGATCTCTTTAACGACATGGCATCTTCATAACTTGATGAAGGTTTCTCGGGGTCTTCCACTGGGTCAGGGGTTCCATATTGCCAAAGTTTCAATGCTTGACTCGTGCATCGTCCTCGGCATCCATCCACCTTGAGAGTGACGCACAAGTCAAACATCAAAACGTCGGCCAATATGGAACCCCTGGCCTTGTGGAAAAACCGAGAAAATTTCATCAAGCAAATAAACTGGGAAAGCACCAGATCTTACTTTATCTTCAAAGCTATTTAGCCAGCCATCTTCTTAAACCCATCGGCAACTATCAATGTATGTGCATTACATTATATGGTCACAATTCCTTTCATAAGTTGATTAAATAAGTGCCTTTGAACCATAATGCCTTGATCAGCAGCTTTAGGTAATGCAGATTTTCAGTTTACACTTAAGTAGATCGTAATTGAAGTTAAAGAATGTAAATTCATGTAAGTTGCTCCTGCCTGAATATTTCTAATATAAAGTAATAGGATTAGTATGAAAATTTTAATGTATACTAGTGAGTAATACCAAAATTAAGGTCTCTAGTTTTGTTTAGAAATATTTGTATTTTTAATAATGGGAACATCCTGAAAATTTAAGCATTCCTCTTTTTTCTGCATAATTTTCTCAGCCAGTGCATTTAAATAGGCACTGTGGCAGTTTTTGAATGCCTGTGTCATTGAGGAATCATTGAGTGAATATGTGAGTGGTAGGATTCCTCTTTGTCCAAGCTAGTGAAAATTTTTTGCTGGCAACTATTTTGTGATCAATATGGCTTGGTTGACTTAATGGATTTTGGGCCCACAGTAAATGCTGACTGTATTGTGAAACAACTAAGATGGCTGGTTTAGAACTGCAGAAGAGAAACTGTGATCAATGGTGTAAACCTTCTCTGTGACAATGCTGGCCCCCAAATCACACATCCAAACATTGCTCTCTTGCAACAGTTCTCATGGGACACATTATCTCCCCACCCTGTTGTCCTGACTTGGTATCCAGTCACTGCCACTTGGAAGAACATATGGCTGGTAGGTACTTCAGGGACTATTACAATGTGAAAGATGAGGCCTAATGCTCCCTGAGTAACATGATGGCATGGCGGTACAAAAACTGTCCCAGTGCATGCGAAAATGGCAATTATGTATAACAATGGAGAAGCACCCTAGCTAATGATGTATCATATTTTGCAAATAAACATTTTTTTTCTACTGCTAACAAAATTGGATGTTAAAATTTTGGTATTGCTTTCATAATCAATTCTGTGCTTTAATGATTGTTAATTTTAAAAAGGCAGTTTCTCTGTTAAGGTTATATTGTTTTGGGAGCCAACAATTTCACTTAGAAATGAAAACTTATCAGTATGCTTCAGGCGACTAAATAGATGAGCCAGCATTGAAGGAAAATGGTCCCACTTGAAACTACGTAGGGGTGGCTGTCGCAATAGCAAAGAAAGATATTGATGTCATACCCCAACTTGTTTCAACAGTTTGCACTTACTACAACTATCATAATAATTGGGATGGTTACCGATTGAGTCTAGTAGGAATATATGTTGTGAAAGACAATGCATTTTCCCAGTATGTGATGAAAGCTTGCAATTGCATGAATTCCATTCGAGGTAGAACTGGAATGAATACACTACAAAGCTGTAGTTCAGACTAACGCCATAATGACTAAACATAGAAAATACTTATTTGAGTGTAAAAATTGAGTACTTATTTGAGAATTAAAAAATCATGCCATATCCTTGAATGTGGAAAAACTGGTACATCAAAACAGTTTTTGCCATACTTTTTTCTTCTGAGAGTAATTCAATCATATGCTAACTGATGATATTCAGGGTATGATAACCCTAGCAGCAGGCTCAAATTTTTTATAAGAATTTTTTGTCACTTCGTACTCCATTAGAAGTAGCCTTTTCAGGTTATGAAAGGGTAGAGACTAGGGGTCCAATGCATTGCATGCTTGTTTTTTGTGAAGCACACCAACTAAGGACTGGGGTGCCATGTTAAGTCCTACTGCCTCCAGGATTTTAACTCGTAATCTCAGAGTGGAAAGCCAGTGCATTTGCTACATATTGTATGACAAACATTTTTCAGAGTCCATACTAAAAAGAAAGATTTGTACTTTTTCACAGATTTTATTATATGGTACAACGCTTTTCACCGACTTATGGCATTATCAGGTACAAATTTGCTAAACAGCCAGTGCCAGGACAGTATGGGCGGGGAGGGGTTGTTTTCACCATTTCCAGGCTAAATTTCTTGAAGAGGATTGGGGAGGGGTATGGGAACAATTTCTCATTACAAAGGGTCGTGTTGGGGTTTGCAAAGTGCCTACTTATCTCTAATTGCTCGAGAGCTTCCATTTTTAACCCTTTTGGGAGTACATGTAATATCTCAGGGACAAAGTCACTGCCCTCAAAGTACCCGAGGGCCTCCCCGCCTCCACTCTGTCCTAAGGGTATATATTCTGGCACTGTCTGTTTAGCAAATTTGTACCTGATGATGCTGCAAGTCAGTGTAACGCGTTGTACCATATAATAAAATCTGTGGAAAACTACAAGTCTTTCATTTTAGTATGGATATTAAATACTTCCCCGAAGTGAAGCCTGAAACAATAGAATATTTTTCAGAGTCATTTATTGTTCACTTTGACATCTTTTTGATGTCCTTCCAATATCATTATAAAATATTTTTATAATCATTTATGACTCAAAATATTATTTGTCAATTTCTAAAAATGTTCTGAATTAAATGTATCCAGTACACCAATTGTCATTCTTCAACCTTAACGTCAGATTGATTACTAAGGTTCAGAACTTGCATTACCCAGCCCAAAGGCATCATATTAAATACAATAAAGGAATGAAGTCCTATTAATTTCCCTACGTGCCAGTTCTGTCTGCAGGTGTCTACACAATCTTGCACAGCCTTTATTCTGAACAGATTATGAAGATGGGTGGTGCAGTTGAAAATGAAGCGTGAGAGTCTTAAAAAGAACTACATATTTTAGTGAATTATGGTTAATGATCGCTGGAAGGCAAAGGAACCACTAAGTAGCAATGGTGAGAACCTATAAAATTAGTTTCATGATAATTAACTATGAACATTAATTTGTTTTATGGAAAAGAATTTTGATGCCAGGTGAAAAAAATATTTTGGTTCCCAAGGCCAGGATTGTTCCAATGATTCATGTGACAACATTCATGGAGATGTCGAATTTTAGCAGTCAAGCAATACTTTTTGTCACTTTAGTGGTGATGTCAGTCTTCTGAAGATACCGTTTTGACGTCATTGGTGGTAATATTAAATGTTTGTTATAAGATTTCAATGTGATATACCTTTTATGTCACTAAAAGTATGCGTGTAAAATTAACAATACTGAAATACTGGAAATATTCTATTATTTATTAATGACATACTTGGCTACAAAGCAAGAAATGTAGAGAATTTATTTAATCAATATCGCAAATATTAAGAAATGGAATTTCTTAATATTTTCACAGCTGGATTTTTACCTTAAGGTTATGTATGTGTATTCTCTCAAGAAAAATCCTCATTTTATTGATCAAGTTATGGAGAAGATTCTAGGAAAAGATTTTAAACATAAAAAAATATAGTAACTGAAATATAGTGCATATGTTGCTAATAACATATTTGTTATTAGGTAATCAATGCTTAAGGTAGGTTTGCATGGACACAACTGCTAAATAAATATCTCTTAAAAAACCCAAAATCCTACTCTACAATTAGCCCCCATTCATTTTCGTAAACTTGCTTCATTCCATCCTACATACCTATCCTGTTCCTCCTCTACCTAGTTTGCCAACATTCTCCCCCTCTATCAGTCTTAAACAACTCACTGCTGCTCAGTTTCTTCCAACAATCGTCTATTCTGCCCCACCCTACCTACCACTTCCTCATTTGTTTTCCTTTCAGTCAATTTTACCTCTATCCTTCTTCACACCCACATTTCAAAAGCCTGCAAACTGTGTCTATCCTCCTGCTTCAGTGATCGTGTATCTGCACCGTACATAACCATGCTCCATATCAAAGTTTTAATGAGTCTTTTCTCAGCATCCTTACCAACTCCATCCATATGAAACCCGCTTTGCCTAGTGCAATTTTTCTCATGACATCCCTAATACTCTAACCATTTTGGTCCAAAACACTTCCGAGATGCACAAACTCTCTACCTGCTGTAGTTTTTGCTTTCATATTTTAATGTTTAGCTTAGCCTTTCTCTTTCTGGAAAATCACATAACCTTTGCTTTATTTTTTTTTTGATTCTCATCCTAGATCAATCGCACTGAATTTCCTATTCACTCGACAATACTTGCAACCCCTTGGCTGACTGACAAATTAGAGCTTGGTCATCAGCTAACCTAATTGATTTTATGTATTCCCCACCCACTTTAATTCCGACCTCCAGTTCTTCCCATGCCTCTTTAATCATTTCCTCTTCATGCAGGTTGAACAGCAACGGTGATAATGGGTAACCCTGCCTTACACCTCTTCCTAACACTGCCCAACCGGACTCCCCATTCCACACTCGCACCTGAGCAGTCTGAGACATGTACAGGTTGCAGGTTATCCTCCTTTCCCTCCAATCTATTCCTATTTTCTGCAATATACTTATTTTTTCCCAATCACTCTATCAAATGCCTTTTCGAAATCTATGAAACAGGCAAATACGTCCTGGTTGTATTCTATATTCCTCTCAATTAGCGATCCCATTACTGCAATGGCATCATGCATATCTCTCCCCTTCCTAAACCCAAACTGATCATCCCCTAAGTAATCATTTGCCCTACTCTCTATCCTTTTGTTGATAATCCTGAGAACCACTTTAGCTGCATGGGAAATCAAACTTATTTTTCTGTAGTCCTCAAATGATACAGGCTTTATCAGAATAGGAGCTAACACTATTCTTGCAAAGTCTTCCGGCCAGATACCTTCCTCTGCAGACTTTCCATATCCTCGCCCTGCATCTTCCACCATGCTTCTTTTGCTTTATTTCTTGCCCGTCTCCATTTATTATTTAACTCTTTGTACTTCATTTTGCCTCACTCTGTGTTTATACATTCTTCCATTTTCTTCTCTCATCCATCTTTGCAATCATCTCATCTGTGATCCACGGTTTCCTTGTCCTTTTTTTCTGTTAATGGTTCCTATAGTGTCTTTTGCGGCTTTCAATATCCCTTTCTTGGTACATTCCTATTTTTCTTCGATAGTACTCAGCTCATTACAGTCCTCCATGGTGTTCTTTACAGCCTGCTGATACCCCCTCCTTGTCATTCGAGTTAATGCTTCTACATTCTATTTCCTAACCCGCCACCCCTGCCTTATCTTTTTTAATTGGATGCTACAATTCATGACTGCTAAATTATGATCAGGGTATGCATCTGCTCCTGGGAAACTGTGCTAATTGACCGCGCTGTTCCTAAAACTGCACGTAGCCATAATGTAATCTATCTGATGCCTTTCTGAGTCACCTCAAATTTTCCTCACAATATATTTTTTATTCAAAATTTATGAAAAGGAGTTGAGGCAATTATTTAATACCTGTGGGTATGTGAATCATCTATGTTTAATAGTGCCAGATGTCAGGTTATATTTTGTGAGATGAGGCAAGGAAATGTATTGTTGCACCATTATGTAGCCTCGTGTCCATGCAAAACCTACCTTAACTTTTAGAATACCAATAATAATTCGTATTGGTCTAATAATTGCAAAGTTGATTATTGGTGACCAAGTTTTTCCAGATGAATGGTAATTGCAAGTCGATGAGTGCATCTGGTAGATAAAGCCATATGGAATTGGGTCCTAACCCATTCCAGAAACTGTAGTCGAATGAGTTGAGCAATCAGCTACGGATCAGAGAAACCCAGAGTCCAACAATAAAATGCCAATTCTTAAAAATTAAGACGATAGTGAATGTAAGCAAGTAGATCTTGAAAAAGTGTAGTCTTACTAGCAGGTCAAATGAACTTTATGAATTATGATATAAGGACAGAAAATACTGAAGGAATATTTACCTTTTTATTTGTAGATCCCAAACAGCATGATTTATTTTCTCGGAAATGATGTGAAAGAACTCCCCCTATCCTAAATGTGACCAATCTTGGGCTAAGTTCAGGCAAGTTTTATATCAAAAGAAAGATCTTGTGTAGAGAAACTATCATTTTCATTGATTATCATGGTAAATATAATGCAAAGGGCTCATTTGTGTGGTTCTGTGGTCATGAGCTTCTTTGAATTGTTGATTCCCTAAGGTTCACCAGGTTTTACTTGTTGAAAAATTATTAAGTGTTTTTATTGCCAGAAAGAGTACTTAAATATAAAAGGAATTGAGTGTTGTTCAGATATTTCCATTGATTTTATATGAGCAAGTTTGATTCTAGACAGCTTTTCCCAGTCTTCATAAAGTTTCAAATACATAATTTGCAGCCTCCAATGACAATTACTCTGTGGTGGGTCTCACTTCATTTAACAAGTCAATTACTTGAAGTCTGTGGCCGACATAAATATGAAAGATGGAATCATAACCAAATTGGTCCTAATGAAGGAATTTATTTTTCTTCTGTAATAGCCAACATTATGAAAACTGCAAAAGGGTATACCAGGTACACTAGGAATATAGTTTTTTGAAACAAAATGTTATAAGGTTCCAAAACATTAATGCAAGGTAATATTCATTTAATGTTTGGAGAATTGGTTTTTAGAATGATGGGTACATTGCATTATTAATATTCCAATGAATGTTTTCATGATTAATGTTTATTTTGATTATAATTACAAAAGTTTCACTAATTTCCTTTGATAACAGATTTAACAGTTGTTTTATTAAAACATTTTGTGTTGAGGTAATTTTATATTTATCCTTTGCCTCCACTTAACTTTTCCATGATATCCTGTGATTACAACAGAATACCTTAAATGAATGAAAATTAGAATTTCAACAAAAAATAATATTCAGAAGCACATATTCAATACAAAATAACATATTTTTTCTTTATAGCTAGCCATTATTTTGAACAATACTTAATGTGCATCTTTTCATTGAGGCAATTTTGTGGCAAATATCTTCTTCAAGGTGCCTAAGTTCTGCATAATTATGCCAGTAATTTGCTTTCCGTTATTGTGAATTACTAAAACAAAATCAGATGTCATTTTCACTTTTGTTATTGCTATGGATAATGGTTAGAATATAGCATTCATACTACCAATGCTCATCATTTGTTTAGGCACTATTTTGTACTTCTTTTTTCTTTAGAAGTTCTAGTTCCTCAAAAAGTTAACAAGAAACCAAAGAATCTGCTATAGATACATACAGACAATCCTCAAATGATATTTTGCTTCCTTTGAAGCTAGACCTATGAACAAGCATTGGAAGCATAAAATATCTACAACAATCACATATAACAACAGCATCTTTACATTTTTCTCATGATATAGCCACTCGATTCAAGTGTACTATTGAGACCAATCATGAGCTAACTGCCACAGAAACATTAATCCAGCATTTTTTTCCTATCAGAAATAGGGTTATTAGGATTTTTTTTACATCCTCTTCTAATAAAAATGTTATTACCAGCAAAATACAATGTATATCACTCAAAACGATAACAAATTATATTTGAGGTCTGAAGGTTATATATTTTTCTTTTTTTTTATACATATCGACTTGCAAATTTTAATAAAGGTAAGGAAAGTGAACCTAAGAGCTTTTTTACATTACACTCGTAAAACTGCCAAAGCTTTCAAAAGTCCAGCTACTTCCTCAAGCAAACGTTATGGAACGGAAAAAGTAAATCTGCACCATTTACAAAACTGGATACAATGATGGTTTACTTAAAAGAGATCAGCCCTTTTATATTCATTGATTCAATGAGCAGTCACAAATGGCTCCAGGGACCTCGGAATCTTGCCCCGATAGGGTATACAGTATAAACGTATAGCCCGTGCTGCAAGGCACTTGAGTGTTGTGTGACGCACAGGATTAACCATCGTGTGAAGGAGCTGACCCCTGCTCTTGAGCAGAGACTCAAAGGTTCTCCCGCGACCATCAACCAAGTCCAAATGAGCACCACCTTCCACAAGGACCTTCGCCAAGGCTGGGGGGCACATGGAACAACAGGCTGCCGCCACATGCAGGGGAGTGTTCCCATCTGAATCACGTGCATTTGGGTTAGCTCCAACTTCGAGGAGGAGAGCGGCGAGTTCGGGAGAAGGAAAGGCACATGCTGGGTATCGACCAGAAACGAGCCCGACAGCGGCAGACCCTGCACCACCCGGTGAGCCAGGCGCACCTCCGGCAGCTGCTGCGGCAGCTGCAGCCACGGAGCACTCCCTCGAGGCTGCAAGGTGGAGCAGGCTTGAACCGCAACGGGCACGTGGGTCCAGTTTTACCAAGGCGTGGAGGGCACGACGGAGCTCGAAACCGACCTGCGTGGGGTTGTCTTCCTTCGTCAGCGTGGGCAACAGCCTTGCCAGTATGCAGGCGAAGTGAATGGTAATGACTAGCGTTCGCTGGAATCCACTAGCCATTGTCGCAGCTGATGTACTTCCAACCGTCAATGAGGCACTCGACAGAGAGAGCCCTTGGAGCTTCTCCAGATGAGTCCACCCTGCTGACACTTCTGCTACTGCCTTGCAAAAGACGGACAGGACATCTTTGAATGCCACGGGAGGAACTATACGCCGATTATTGTGTGGGGGCCCATCTTCGCTCTCCGCCACGGGTTGTCTCCGGCCTTCGCTCATCATGAAGGAGAACAGCTCCGTGAAGGAGAAGAGGGAACTTTGAGTCATCGAGTTGAGTGGTTCTAACATACGCTGCTGCATGTCCAGTGCATATGTCCAGAGGGTTATGCAACGGTCAAACTTGCCAGCATCCGCATAGACAGCACCTCGGTAACGTATGTAGTAGCTTGTATCAGGATGGGCAGGACCTAATATTCTTTCTCTCACTAATAAGGCTTGCATTCTCATTTCATCAGGATCACCTAGGAGTTCATCTAGTCCATCTATTGTTGAAACTTCGACTGCGTGTTCGTAAGCTGCTATGGGAGATCCATGCCGGTGCTTGGGTAGAGGGATAGGTCCATTCAGCCTGAGTAAAGGAAAGAGAAAATAATCAATATCAAGTAAGGTGGCATTTAACTTACTGAGACAATTCAGAAGCTGAGGATTTTCATTCAGATTTCATAGTTTGAAATAGCAATTGTAAAATACCACTCTAGTGAAATTATGGTAATGATATGCCATTATAAAGACCCTGATCATTATTTTCCAAAAATATATTGGTACAATAGCACCAGGGTTGTAATAATTGTTTATCTCTTATGCATTCACAGTTTTTAATAGAAGATCCTGGTATTTTTTTATTAGCCTATGGGTTACCTAGTAGCCTGTGAGCTACTGAAATTGTCAGAGCTAATGAATGAAGTTTTATCAGAGCTACATTTGGGTCAAAGGAAGCCACAAAAGTTTTTCTAGGCATATTTGGGAGTAGACAGGCAAAAACTGTCATTGTTTCGATCAAGCTGAAAAAGAAACCACTAATATGCTCAAAAGAAATCAGTTTGATTATAATCCTATTATTACCTACACTAATGCATACAAATGAACTTATTTTCTGGGAACTATGAAAAGTATCCAGTAATTATTTTGAAAATTAGGATTAAAATATATTTGCATGATCCACCTAGGATCTTTTTCAGGCTAAAAACTTTAGTTTACTTGAAGCACTTGAATTATGAAAATAAGCAGGCTACTTGAAGACATCCTGTGGCCGATTAATCAAACATTTCTGATCCCTGGGATCCATTCCTCTAGGGTATAAATCAATTTAGACGCCCCTGTAGTCTGCTTGCACATTCTTTTAATGACAATCTTTTCTAACATTCGCAAATCATAGTTTTGTGATTTGGAATCGTGATACATACTTTTTTACTGATTTTTCAGGAATTTAAAATAGAGTTACAGTTTTGAGAAACAGGCTCATGACTACTTATATTCAATAAATATTTTTGAAGTACCTAAATCTTCCATTTTTCGCATTTTCAGGAAAGATTCCTTGACAAGAAACATCTCTACCCCTTTATATTACTTAAGCTGAGTCTTTGGCCCAACTTTTTGGAATTATGCAAATTAACTATGCTGTCCAAACCTCCATGTTAATTGGTTTTCAAAACCAAGTCAGCTGCAGCATTCTATAGAATGCTATTAGATCAAGCACCACTTTAAAATGATAACCATAGGTTTTTGAATAAGTATGCAAATTTCATTGTTACAAATTAGCCACAAAATCTAACGAAAACCAGTTAGACAAAATAAATAACAATGTAAAATGTAAGTGAAAGCATAAACCAATTACTCGAGGACATTAGAAACCTAATAAAGTAACTGGGTTAGATGCTAGTATTTTATTGCAAATAATTGAAGGTTTAACCATATATTTGAATAAGTATGAAGAGAAACCTCTCCTTATGCAGTCAACCTATAAAATCAGACCAAACCAGACTCAAATCATTCCAGCATTACCATAACATCAACAAATAAAATACTCATTAATATTGGGAAGTGACTTCTGAAGTGAAAAAAAGAAATAAGGTCTGCTAAAAGCTCATTGTTTTAAATGTTGTAGACATTACAAGTATTGGAAAAGATATAAGGCTTGAGAACACACAAGTTACTAAGGCTTGTAAGTAGATTTTAGTGCTGAAAATGGGTTCTAGGAACACTACTTGCAACTGAGAAATGGGCCCTAAGAATTCTTTTAGCTTTGAGAAACAGCCTCATTGCTATTCTTTTAGCTTTGAGAAACAGCCTCATTGCTATTTCACAACTTCTGTTGCATTTGTGCCATCTTAACACAATTTGTGTATGAAATAGCATTCTCAGGCAATCATGTTGGCTTATGGAAACTTTCTCAGTAATTTTATATTCAAGTTTAAGATATGAACACCTCATGCAAACAGATATTCCCCAAAATATTCAAGTAATAATAAAACCATTTCTTGCTTTCCTTACCTTTCTTCCATTGCTCTCTTCCATAACTGTAATGCACCAATCATATCCCGCTTTTTGTCAACATAAGTAGCTCCTAGAAGCTCAAAGGCATCAATCTTCTCTTGTCGAGTTACCAACCCTGGTTGTTTCACTAAATACTCAACTATATGACTATGGCCAGTTACACTAGCTGCCAATAATGGAGTCATACCTGGTAATGAAAGTTATTTCGGCATTAATATAAGATATCAATTATGTTCACTCCCAGATGCAATGGCTTTTACGAAATATTTACTTTTAAGAAAGATTACAAATGGAACTACATTCAAATGATACTGACTGCACCAATATTTTAATACTTGGGAAATTTTAAAATAATATTTAAATAGATTGATAAGAAGAGCTTCATCCATTGTTAGGACCTTAGTTTACATCACCCATAGGCAATTTTGCTGTAAATTACAAAATTTGGTACTATCAAATTTTCATTCCATTTATTTCATATATTTCTGCACTTAGAATGTCGCAAAGATTGAAGAATAGTTTACTGGTTACTTACCGTATGAGTCGACATCCATTTTAGCCCCACATTCTAGAAGTAATTTTAAAATTTCTAGGCTCCCTGATTCTGCACAGTCATGTAAAGCTGTATTCCCTTTCACACTTTTTCGATTAACATCTGCATTTAGGTTAATAAGAAATTTTGCGATTCGAAAATGTCCTTTGTAACATGCTATCATGAGGCAGGTATGCCCATGCCGATTTGCCACTTCAACATCTGAAATAACACAAAAAAGTTAAATGATCAGACACTGTTATGTTTAAGCATAAGAAAGGTAGAGAAAATAAAACAGCCATACTTGAATTCCTAATCTATTGAATTCCTCATTATTATAGTTTTTATTTTTTAATTCATAAATTCTAATTGCATGTGCTGGAAACTCTGATTGATCTGATGAGAGCAGCCACGTCATTAGTAAAAATAATTAATTGCATATATTCATGATCACAGGCTAGTCTATAAATGAAGCCTTGCTACGGATATTGATCATCACAATTAGACCCATACTCAAACTTGAAGTTTTCTGTGGATGAAAGAAGTAGAAGGCAAATGCTAGGCTTTTGAGAAATGAGAATTGGAGAAAATACAATGTATAAAGACAAAGATAAATTAAGAATAATTGAAAAATTCAGCATTACACAAAGAATAAATGCTACTGAAGTTCTTCAAAGTTTTATGCAATGGAAATGAGTGGAGACACAAGATGTGAATAAAGGAGATGATAGGTAATTAGATTTATTTATTTATTCACTATTAGTCCGAAAACAGCATATTTTGGCCTTTACATCGAACTGTTAACAACGATAACAATGATCACACCCAAGCCCTAGGCGGAGGAAAACTCACCCAGGCGGGAATCGAACCCGCGACCCTTAGAATGGCAGAAGAGGACTTTACCCCGCCGTCACCGGGGTCGGCAAAGATGTTAAGATGCATAGATGTTAAAAGCCGAAGCAGTAGTGACAATGTCTAATAAGCACAGAAGAGTAAGTCAAAGAGCAGACATTTCAGACAGCATACAGGGCAATAGAATGTAAATAAAGTATAAGTATGGCACAGTTTGAGGGGATTGGTATAAAATTAGTTGCTCTATATATTCTTTGGAAGACCACACTTTGTGTTGTCTTCTGAGTCCATCTAAAACTCAAATAACTATAATATAGTCTTATATAACTTCTAATATAATATATAATAATAATATTCTATAATATATAACGTCTAATGTAAATGAAAACTCTGGTAAATGTATTTTGAAGAAGCCCAAGTAATATATAAATACCGTCAATAAATACATTTATTACTGTTATTTTCCATCCAATGTTGAAAAGGCTGAATAGCACTGGTATGTGTAATTGGTATTGTTAATAATACATACCCTAATACAGGGTGCGACAACATAACTTCCTTTTTTCAAACACAAAATGCTATCAAAAAAGGAAGTTATGTTGCCGCACCCTGTATTAGGGTATGTATTTATATGAAGACTACTATGAGTTAACCAACCCAATAACAGCTTATTGGGTAGGCTACCACAATGGTTATATTAAAAGATGTTGAACTCAAGACAGAAAAAAATTACTGTATTTACTCTTACATGTCCAGTAATCAGTTGTGGAATGAATTCAATCCAAAGGCAAATAGACTGATTGCACGAATGTGCAGAGCTCTTACCTGCACTGTGATCAACGAGAAACTTCACAATCTCATAGTGGCCATCAAAGCACGCTGCACGTAGTGGTGTGGAATTGGTTCTGGTTGTGGAGTTGACCTGTGCACCATGATTCACCAAAAGTCTCACCACATCCAAGTGACCAGCTGCAGCAGCACACCACAGGGGGGGAGCACCTTCAATTGTTTCACCATCGAACACCACTGAATAAAAGAGTAAGGAAATAGCATTGTTATGAGCGTTAAGACTTGTGAAATGCACATTTGCTATGAATATATTTATATGACAGGAAACATTTTTCAGTTTTTTTTTTCAAATATTTTTTTGATAATCTACTGATTAAGGTATTACTATTTAGACTTTTACCACCTAATACAACTTGAAGGCACAGATAAAAACAATTGAGATGACAGAATTTCAATGACTAATCTTGAGAGTACATTCCATCAGTCTTTCCACTTCTTAAAGGAAACGATAGCATTTGGAGAAATATTACGAGGGTCATCCGGAAAGTAGTACCCGTTCGTGCCGCATGAAGTGCTGACGACGCGAGTAGCCGCTGGACGAGGTCAGATAGCTTCAGTGGCTTGTCTGCCTTCTCTGAGCCAAGTTGCGTGACGCTAGCATTGCCTGTGTTGTTTCTGTGATTGTTTACAATGTTTAAAAAAATTGAGAACGCCGCCAGTTGTGAAGTGAGGGCAGTGATTAAATTCCTCAATGCAAGAAACGTTCGCCCATGTGATATTCATCGCCAATTAAAGGAGGTGTATGGAGACAATGTAATGGACGAGTCGTCTGTTCGGCGGTGGTGTCGCAACTTCAACATGGGGAGGGGGAACACACACGACGATGAGCGTTCGGAGAGACCGTCTGTCATTACAGACCAACTGGTGAGCTCAGTTGACGAATTCGTGAGGAACGATCGGCGCGTCACAATTGATGACATCTGTGAGCATTTTCCCAATGTTTCTCGAACAATTGTTCATGAAATTGTTAAACACCATCTGCATTATGCAAAAATTTGTGCAAGATGGGTCCCTCGCGTATCTCAATGAGCTGGCGGCGAAGGACTATGCAGCAGGAATACAGAAACTTGTCACACGTTATGACAAATGCCTTAATTTGCTTGGAGATTATGTTGAGAAGTAGTTTAAAGTATCCTCTTTCAAATAAATTTTTTTATGTTTGTTAATATTTACTTTTGTGTCTTTATTTCACGAACGGGTACTACTTTCCGGATGACCCTCGTAATAATTTGGCCTTGATATGGATTAATGCATTGACTTATATGGATTAACAGAGCGATCATGAATGATGATACTTGATAATGTTTCCAAAAATACCCTTGCCTCTAACAATAGGTCACACCATCCCATAAACGTAAGTAATTATAATGCTTAATTTATTCTAATCTATGACATAACAAAAAGTGATATTATACATAAGGTAAAGTCATCAAAGGAAACTCCATGGGTAGAACTACTTTTTTCAATTAATATGTAACTATCATTAACTGGCTAGTGGTTCACAAAAACACATCTTTAAAAGCATTGTATAATATTCCTACCCACCCCCATATTGCAATCCCGGCAGTACCACTTCACGACACAGTGACGATGTGTGAGGAGAATTTGACATGAAAGAAATAGAATGACATACATTATTATATATTATAGATCACTAGGACTTGGGTTCGACCACTAGAGTTTGATCAGATTAGCATTGGTCACCAGACGTTGTGTGTGCCACAGTTTGCAGATGATTGCTCAAAGCTTTGACTTTAATATCTGTTAATATCGTGACGAGTAAAATTCATTGTTTTTGTGGACAATATCACTAAATGAAAGGTACTGGATGAAACACTAATGCTCACTAGCAACAGGTTACAATAATTCCGCTGCGTACAAATATTCCCTCGACGTTGCCTCCGTAAGGGCGGTAAAAATTGAAGACCCGGAAAAAAAATCCGCATCGATGCGTCAGAGAACCATTACGACCTAACGACGCGGAATTCCATGTGGTCAATTTTCCCTGGTTCTCCCCCTCCGGACATCCTATTAACTTGAATTGAAAATTACCTGCCGCGGGCGACAAAGAAACCCACACGTGTCATCGACGTAAAAAGCTTCGGAAGCGTTTAAAATTAATGTTTTTTTACATCGAATTTGTATATTTTTCAGAATAATGGGTTTTGATTCGATTTTTCTTCCATCAACCAGAAACAAAATTACATCAATTCCCAAAGCAATCGGCGCTGGATACCCTAATTCTGCTTACCAGGTAATTTGGAATGCGCATATTATCGATGATAAACAAAAAATGTACCAAGTAGTTACCAACTCAAACTGACTTGCAATTGCACGGAGATCACCGCTCATGATTCCTAATAACATGCACCGATGGTAGCTGCTTCCTAAACTTACTCTACGTTCAATGTTATTCTTCTTTTTCCCACAATTAATTCACATGCTTGTACAAACCGGTTGACGGTAAAAAAAACCCTCTTCAAGAACGCAGAGGTCTCAATCACTTTCACTCTTCTCTGACCTCTCCTTTTTCCAAATATTGCAAGTGAACTTTCGGGCGCTTTTTCGTTTCCGTGTCGCTGCTGGCGCCAGATGATTTCCCTTTCCCCAAGGTTGACCCTCCTCCTCCTCCCCAATGATAACCGCGACTTTCAAGATTGAGCTCCGGAATTTTAATGGTTGACAAGTTCACACGGATGTTAAAATGTGAACGAAGAACCATGAAACTCTGTGCAGTAAGGACTTAGTTATAGGGTCAGGATGGGCGGGCTGGGAAGGTTTCTTCCCGAAAAGCTTATTTAAAAGGAACAAATAGTTACCCAATGACAACAACGCCTCGATACTACCCAATATTGCCTCCGATTTTGAAGAAGACGAATTTTAGATCCCGCATTTGTACTAAATAACTAGCTGAAAAAACCGCGGACCCATTCCCGAGTAATTTTAAATCGACCGGGTGATATTAGGGGCTGTTGCAGGTCGGCGCGGCGAAAGAATGTCCTCTGGGATCGCATCTCTTTCTTGAAATATATCTGTGGAAACTTACAGATCGGACACTCGGAAGTCATGCCTGAGAAAAGACATTAAGACACAAACGACAATATCACTTTCTGATGATTCAGTTTCAACATTTCACTATCACTGGAAACATTATAAATGCTTCCTGTGTCGAGCGAATGGTGAGCGTCGTTGAACGCCTGGAACGGAAGGGGTTGATCGCTCATTTCCTTCGGATATCGACCACTAATTTGGATCGTTTTGAGTGCAGCCTAGTATATAGCAGACTTATGTATTTTTTTCTATCTGAACAAACCCAGCCCCTATCGCCGTGCAACTATTTCGGACGAGATAATATCTACACGCTGAAATACCCCAGGCCTCTCCTAGTCGGGAGGCTTAAGAGATGGGTCCGAGAGCTAGCACGTAGCCTGATCTATTTTTACTCATCCACCAACCTCTTTTTCTTCCTCCAGATCCTCGAAGAGTTGGCCAAGCCGACCGTGGCAGACATCGCTTGGTAGCACACAAAACCGCATGATACACAGCCCTGTCATGGCCATCGTGAACGAAGTGAAACGATCATAAGAAAATGGGATAAACAGCACTCAAGACATGACATTTACGCGACAACACGCGCAAACAAAGACTAGTTGGTAGATGGACAACTTCATTCGGTCCGACAGAAATATTTCCATGAACTTTTAAATTAAACAATGTTCCACATCATCTTATTTGAAGGGAAAACAAATGAATATTTCTTCGGCAACGCGTTTTAATTTTTGTTTTTTCCTTCAGTTTGAGAATTCGCTGTACTTATCGCATTTACATAAAAGCCTGGCACACAGATAACAGAAAGCTGTTTCAAAACTATGGAGAGGATATATGAACATAGCGAAGAGAAACTTTCGGCGATGAGCTTGGTGGGCACGTTAACAAAAGTGCTAAGCAGGGCGCGACGGGTGAAGCGCTGTCAACGGATCACTGCGGGGGAGAAAGGCTGAATTCGGGAGCGAGTCGATCAGCTGATTTGAACGGAAGTAGTTCAAGTTCCATCTCTAGCAATAATTGGAAGGATGTCTCTTTAACAGTGACGCTGAAAATATAACCCCCATCGTACTACGGTAGGAATAAAATTAGAGAGATTAGTGTAGAACAGATAGATTTAAGATATCATTTTTTCCACGAACAAAAAGGGATCAGAGTAACATTGTCTGACAGCGGTAGGATCATATTCGGGTCAAAATAATCCAGGTGCATATTTCTAGTCATGTATATTCCTGAGGTATTAAGCGGTGGCTTGCTGAGTACTAAAATATCTACAAAATACGGATTTATGGGTAATCACCTAAGGATTTATGGGTAATATTCACCTAAGGATTATGGGTAATTGCCTAAGCGGATTAGATTCAAATTTTGAGTGAAAGCAAACAGTGTATACTTCAAACATTACTGATTAGTGTTGTGGGAAATCGGAAACTGGTAAATCAAAAATTTAGAAGAATCATTAGAAAGGTAAGTGTATCGATAAATCGCGATTAGTATAATTATCATGGAGAGAAGGCTTATCCATGAGTATTTTATGTTCCTTCGCATCGCAAAGCCATAGCCAATTAAGGCTGTTACATGAACGATAAGTTGAAATGAATCCATGGAGACTTATAAAGGAGTATTGAATAGGTAGGAAATATCATTTAAATTATATTGCACGCTATAAACGCATCTATTAACCCTAAGTGCGATGAAACATAATTTAAGATGTCCCGATTTTTGGCGGCCATAAAATAACCTACTTCCGGGGGAAATCAGACATCTTGGATTATTTCAAATTGAGTTTTCATGGACGCCTACTCTCCGAACAACCAATATATTTTTCTAATAGCATTTAATTTCATATTTTATGCTTGCAAGTTGAATTTTTAATGGCATAAAAGTAACCTGTGACGATACTCGCAGCAAGTACTAAAAATTGACAACTGAAAACGAACTGAGGTACAAAGATTTGACAACATCTAAGGGAGTAAGTGTGAATATAAATAAATTTTGGTAGCATTTGCAACAATTTAATTATTGAGCGATGTACTATGAATAGCACAGAAGAAAGGAAGTGGTACACGTAGCGGGTATTTTGGTTTAAGAAGTGAATAAGTGGGAACTTTTTTTTTCCAATTCAGAAACTTTTTGAACTTCGGAAATTTGTTGATCCTTCCATCTCCATTATGCCTTCTGGCGATTGGAAGCTAGCTCTCTCTGTCTCGGGTCCGGCCTTCATCAAAGCGAACTTGCTTCATATAGCTTTTGTATGTACTGGGCTCTGTGCGGCAGTCCTCTCCTTCCCCTCCCCCAAACTACGGGAAGACTTTAAGTCGTTCGGTTAGCCAACACGTAACGGAAAATTAGATACTGAGAGAAAGGAAATGTGAGCCTAGTTTGGATATCTCAGAAGTGTCTTCAGAGACGGCGTTCCAGAAGTTTCGAAAGCCTGCAAGCAAAATCGGTTTCATTCGAGTTGGAATGTGACCGTTGGGTTTCCGTGGAAGTGTTCGATGAACAAGAAACTGACTAAGGGAGACGTCTTATATCATATTTCCATTAGGATATTCGTACATTTTTACCAGCTGTGGGTGAATTAAATAGCGTCCCTAACAGATAGGTTGACTAATGGTTTAATCCTTTAGCCTCATTGAATGCTGGGTAATTTTTCTTAAGATGGCCGCTTCCAAGACTTAATTCTCATATATGAAAGACGTTTCATGTAGCCGACCTAGGTCGCGTTTTCACTGTATTATTGTTAGGATAAGGAGTAGAAGAGTCATTGTAGAAGTAGAAGTCTTCGGAAAACATTATTACTGATTTTAAAGATAAGTCACAGGGACGATTTACCTCAAATTAAACGGGTTGCTAGAAAGATTCCAAAGTAGAAATATTTTTTAAATGCTTAACTTATTCTGAAATTTTAGTAGAACCCATAAAAATATTTTTTGGCACTCTTGAGTCTGTTCTAAGTTTTCAGCAGAATAGATAGAGCTAACTCAGATATTTTAAACTATAAGATTATACTGTATGGACGACTTACTCAAAATTTACATGTGAATCATACTGGACATTCAATTAGGGAATGGAGAATCTGTATGCAGACGAATAAGACGGCTGTCCATTCTCGTCATTGATTTTTTTACTTATAACCTAAGGGAGACACGATTAAAGCTGAGGAGAAGAAGGTTGGAATGAAAGTAGGCGGAGATCTAACTGATCGATTGAGAGATTTTGGGATGATAAAGCTTACGCGAGTCGGAGGCCGCAGTCATTATTCAGTGTGAGAAGAATGGAACGGAAGAGAATCATCGTAAAAAAAAGTTATGGTATTCCAAAGAAATAGGAAAGGGAACTTTAAGATTAAAGCAAGAGAGCATAAATTAGAGCAAGCGGAAGGGTATTTGGAAGAGTTAAAGACGAATATGGACGCAAAGACACAGAGATTAGGTAAGGCTGAGTTAGCAATTAAGAAATTACAATAGTCGAAACTAAAGGAAATATTATTCAATATCAATGCGTTTGTAATTTAAATTAAAAATAAAATAATGTCCAGGATCGAGAATTGTTCTGCGTGCTCCGATTCATACTTTCCTTCATTATTTTCCTAATTCTTGATGAGGTTATATGTGAGTGCGTATGTGTGTATATGTATATGTACATGTATATAATGTGTATACATATAATGTATATATATATATATATATATATATAATGTATATATATAATGTTTTTCTATATGCATACATAATGTATATATATAACGTATACATATAATGTATAAAAATACATAATGTGTATATATAATGTTTTTATATATTTATATATAAACACAGTAATCAACCCGAAGGTCGGTTTAGTAGGTGATGGTAGAGTTCACGCCCTATACGGGGCACATCAGGGTAGGGGGGCCAGTTCCTTTCCCTGGGCCGGTTATGGTTTCCCAGGAAGACTTGGTACCCGAAAAATCACACAGCTTGGGTGGAGATGCAGAGTGCCTTGCCCGGAAATCGAACCCGGGACCCTCCGGTCAGCAGTCCAACGCTCTACCCACTGGACTACCGCGACCCAATTTATAAAATGTCTATATGTATCTACATATATTTATATTTACATTGTTTGGCGTGCCCTAATTCATAAACTTTCATTACATCTTGATTGGATGAGATTATATATCGATTACTGTAACCACTCAAATTTATTTATAGTTTCGTGGAATCTACAGTGAACAAAGGAGCTTGAAATACGCCACTTCATATTTATGGTTCGGAGATGCCGATCTAAATGTTGAATGGTGGGTTTAACCCGTAACGTAATCGACGCTATCAACACAAAGGATTAAGCGAAAGGGATACCATTTTCTGAGCGAACACAAATTATGTCTAAGAAAAGTACCAACAAAGGTAATAACGGTGTCGTCAGTTGAAAAAAATGATATTTTTCAACAATTAAACTTTAATGAAAATGGATTTTTAACGGAGAACTAGAAGTCGCCATAACAAATTGTATCAGTAGGATCCTGATCTCGATCATATTTTGGTATATTTTGTCACAGTTAAAAATCACCAAAACTTGAAGAAGGACAGGCCTGTTCGTGGAAATTCGCTCAAGTTTGTTTCCACGGCCAACGAACGTTAGTGGCGATTCAGTGCACTTACCTGTATCAATCGAAACGCACATTGCAAAACCTGGAGAGAACGATTAATTTCGGTCACTTTTAGGGTGTTTTTTTTACGAGTTCAGAAATTGCTCGAAGAATACGCACACGGTTCGAAATTACGGGTGGTTTAAGCAAACTGTTTGAAAACTTGCCGAGAAAAGTCGATTTCGAAAGGTAATTTTCCCAAACGATTCTTTATCCACTCAATTTCCAAACAATACCCCACGATCAATGGTGGCTTTCGACAATCGATATTTAACGAAAGTTCTTCCGGTGTATAGTTTTAAACCGATTTTCAATAATCAACCCCCTTCGTGTCTACCACTTCCACATCCTTGGTTCGTGCCCTTGGATTCGTGGGGAACGCCCCAGTAGTAAATTTAGAAGTTCATTTTTAAGGAAAGTTTTGGCAAGAGTTTTTTTTACGAGATGGCCGTGGACTTGCGGCGTAAAAACAAGGGGGACATATGAAACGAAAGGAGAGTTTTTTCCCACCGTGAAATTAATTTAACTTGACTAAAAAAATATTTAGCGCTGTGACCTAATTAGACTATTTCTCGTGTATAAATAGATAAGTGGGAATCGGTATGGTGCGGAGGCTAAAGTACTGGCTTCCCACCGATAGGGCCCAGGTTCGAATCCTGGAGGCGACAGATATTTTTCAGGGGTATCCCGATCCCACCTTGAGGTAGTTTGTGGACAGAACTTTGAGTGAGTACGACGTCCGTAGGATGTGACGTTAAACTACATTGCTAATGCGGCAATTGACCTCAGCTGTCGGTCGCCTCCCCTAAAACTACTACTACTATTATAAATAGATAAGTGATCTCCAATCCACATCAATTCCTTTCTTGGTGAGGTTGTTAAGTTCCAGAGGAAGATGAAGATTCAAAGCTCTCAAAATTTCTGGTCTACTTGCATGGTTGAATTAACCCTCGAATATCAATGCAATCGAACAACTGCCAGCAGAATGTGGGAGTTTGAAAGTAGTTTTATCTACATCTACATAACACCCTAAAATATTATTGCTGGGGAGCGTGGCAGGGGATGATTTAACGACAGAAGAAGAAAATGAAAACCTTACAAAGAGGCTAGTTTTTGTCAGATCCGCCGGGAGAGAATTTAATGAAAATGTAGAAGCGAAGTGTCCACATTTGGTATACGTGTAATGTATGTATCTCGGAACCATGGGGAAAATATCAATCAATGAATCGGAAAAAGTTAACAGAAAATCCGCTGGGTTAGTTAAAAATTTTTACGGGAAGAGAGGAAGCGTGACGGGTATGTTGGAGGAATTAGTTCGGAGTTCCAGGGAAAACAAGTTTACATGTGAGGCCGAAGAAAATATTGGACCCCCGTCTTATCTGGGTAGATTCAACCACAGGGATAAGATAAGAGAGATGGACACCGACGTAGACGGATTCAAGTGCCCATTCATCCCTCGCACAATAAGGAAATAATAACCAAATGAACCCAAGTGCACGAATGTAATAACTTAAGGACTAAAATTTAATGATTAATTGCAATACAAACCAATAATTTCTTGATAAGCATGTGTGTACACGATTGCATGAACTAATATTTCTGCACGTACGATAGGTGCCCTAACAACCCCCACCACACGCCCCTTGCGGATTTTTTTTTTAGATTTGAATAGATTAATAGTTTGAGTAACCGAAAAATATAATAATCAAGAAAGACGCATAATACGCGAAGCAAAACTATTGGTTGATTCCCACGCTCTTTGAGCGATTTGCATTTACAACGAAAGATGCACTGACTTGATACATATCCACACGAATGCGGGCGATTAAGCGTAAAGGAAGAAGAACCGATAACAATGAGCCCTCTCTTTCCAGAAGAACGAGCAGTTGAAATAAATTATACATGCGACATTTGTATTCACATGCACGACTACCGCAAATGCCACGGTGTTTTCTGATCTGTATGTATTCACGCCTTTCCCTGCGAACGACGACGCGTGGCAGGGGGTGTCAGGACACTAGGACCAAATACGAAACTCTCAAACGTTCGTATTCGTAGCAGGAATGGCAAAAATGCCTAGGAGTGTTTGAACATTGCAACGGACGTGATGGTGGCTCGTGGGAGGTAAGAATACGTATTTAAATTCAACAGTCCAGGAGAATTTTTATTTATCCGACGTGTATTACAATTAACTGATCTAATTTCTTTAGTGGGGGTGGGGTATTGATAATCCCCTCGTCGTTAAAGGTAACCTTGCATTTTCAGTAAATTCGCATAGGCCTTACTATCCATCTTCGTGGCTCCATCTTCATAATTAAAGGGACTTCAATTTCAGTTTCATTAAACAAACCTTCTCACTTACTTTCATTGGCAATGATTTTTTTTACAAATCTGGCGGATTTCCTTCGAACATCATCCAATTCTTTGGTCTACATTGTTTCCAATGGATCGAAAATACTTTCACCGTATTCTAAACACTAAAAAAACCACTTAAATCCTGCATTACAAAAACTATTCTTTAACTTCACATTAGTCATGCCTCCTTTCACTCCGCCCGTCATGTTTTGTCCCTTCTCTCGCGAGAGAGTAACGATATTTCAAGCACGAGAGGTACATTTAAGACTTCTGCATTAATATTTTGAAGTTAAGCATTTCTGAAGGTATAATTTAATTTAGTTTTAGATGGACACGGCAAATGTTACAAGGACATCTAAAGAAGAGTTGCGTGAAATACGGAATTTTTCACCAAGAGAATGGAATTGACGCCAAGAAGTAATGATGCAAAGAAAAGATTTGACCAGACTTTGATATGGAGCGTCGTTTTACATGGCAACGAAATTTGCTCATTGAGGCAAGACGATATACGTTGAATAGAGCTATTTAAGAAAAGAGTGAGGAGAAGAACGGAATAACAAAATGGACAGAAAAAACGAATTAAGAATTAGGCACTGTGTGGGAGGAGAGAGAGAGAGACCTTAAGAGAAATAAAAGGGTGGCAGGAAAAATAGAGCATATTGTTCGGTAATGGAATGTGGAAAACTATGAAGAAAGGGAGAATGCTGGGCGTTCGAATTAGAGGAAAGAAGGGATCTGAATGTCACTACCTCTCCCATCTGCGTCGTACCTTGACCTCCGCGTATATGAGATATCTCACGAATTATTTTCCAGAGCCCCCAATAATGTTCTGCTTATATTATCCGACAATCAACCGTATTAAGTCGGAAATTCTCCAACGCCTGCATCCTCTCCACTACACGTCAAATTTCAACCCCCACCCCTTCTAGAAGAGACTCCACGGTCTCAATGTTGCCCCAAAATAAGAACGACCATCTATCCATACATCTATCTATCTTCAAGCTCTTTAACTAGGAAGGCTCATTCCAAATATTACTATTTAGTTGAGAATCTAACGACGGGTAACTTCAATATTAACTTATGGCTTTTATCCCCCACTCAGATTTCCCCACATTTCCTTTCTCCGTTTAATGGAATGTATATACTCAGAGAATTGGAATGTAGAGCGCTCACACCGCTATTGCGACAGACTTTGCCTTAAGTCGTTGGTTAGGTTGTCATTTATGATATCCACAATCGATGGTCTCGAAAACAAAGCAAAGTTTAAAACAACCCTTCGGTTGAAGAGCACGGGGGCGTAGAGACTTAAACATTTATTATCTTTATACAAAGTTAATATCTGCTGACCAACGAGCAAGATGACGGATTCCGGAAACCTTTCCTGCCATGAAAATCAAATAAATTGCGATATTATAGCGCCATATTCACAATATGCCGTTCGATTTGGATAGCAAAAAGTTTTTGAAAAAACTTTTTATCAACATTGCAGAGCGATATCCGTCGGAGAGGGCATTAAACTGTTGAAACCTTTCACCTGCATTTACATTTCAACCTTAAAGCCACCACGAGGGTGTGTGGCAGAAAGTTTAAGGTCACTGCCATTTGTTATAATCGGCGGTGATTTTTGGCAATCGGTATCGCTTTACTTTTGGCTGGTTAAAATTGTCGTATGTGATGATTTACATGAATACTGCTGTGGTCACTATTAATGCGAAGGAAAAGGATCCATCAGTCGATTTCCCTCAACTTCTCGCTGTGGTCTCGCCTACCAATGTTCTACAGAGCTAGCATCCCACTGAGCTAGTGTGCCAGTCCTAAACTCATACGTATCGTATTAATTTAGAATTTCAAGTCTTACGCGCATTAATCGCGTTTTCGGAGCCACTCAACCAAGTAGTTACTAAAATAGAGCGACGAATTCCACTCGTTCCATTTGATGACGCCGATGTGTGAAGCACATATTCGGTTAAAATACGAATTCGCTTAAATTTGGCAAACATGTTTCTAATACCCTTTGATGTGACCCAAGCGGAATAAATGGTTTATTTTGCGAGTAAGTTCGTTGGTAATTTTTTTAAGTATTAAAAAATCGGCAAAATTAGCCTGATGACTGATACGATAAGTTAACTTTAACTCTAACTCACTGCGTCCAAAGTCTCACAATAAAATTCGATACAAGATAATTAGCATTATAGAGATATTATTTTTTTTTAAATCGGCCTAAAATACAGATCCGATTCCTCCTTTATATATACTTTCAAACAGTAAAACCCGCCAAATGGCAAACACATTCATTCACATGAATATAGACGTAAGGAAAAGGTATAGGAATACACACAAAAGACGACCATAGTAATGTAGCGAGGGTGGAATCGAGCACAAAAGTTTCCTTGACCGGGAGTCGAACCACGGATCTTTTCGACTTGCCGAGCCGATACTCTTTAACCACTTGAGCTATCGGAGAAACTTAAGTTACTCGTACACTGAAATCTACGGGGGGTGTTCTTCTTTTATACGTGTTCCTATCCCTTTTCCTGAAGTCTATATCCACATGAATATATTAGCCATATAATACGCACACACATATCCGTTCAAAATTACTTTCAAATTTCGCGGTGTTTTAAGGGAGACGGGACAACTTTTGATCAACGCATAAAAAAGAAAATATAATGTCTATTTCCAACGAAGAACCACGCGTTATGTATTTACTTCCAATTATTATTAAAATATCTGAGATAAAATTGAGTCTTCAAATTTTCTAGACTGGAATAAAATGCCAGTACAGTCGATAACACATAGTCGTCCACCTTTCGCCTCTCTTTAACATGAGAATTGATGAAGTGCTGGAGTCAGTTTAATTTCCGAACCACTTGCAATATTCACATAGACGCTGCAACTACTTGAAACCATTGTCTGTACAGGGCAAGTTATACGTATCTCGTAGTAGTAGTAGTACGCCTCTCAACTGACTACAACCACGAAGCACTACTGCGACGCCTTCTGACATTTGAGCAAACCCAGAGAGGCATGGACAATATTCGTTCACGAGGGAACGATTCTCAGAGCAACCAAGCGGGGATATATACACGTTGGCCTACGTGCGTCGGACAGCTGACTCCGATTCGCCGATCTCAAATGGCAGTAAGTTGACGAGAGGAATGGGGAAGAGGGGGGGGGGGGGGTGGAGAAAACCTCTCGCGTCAGGGAACCAACCGAAAGCGCTGGATGGGAAATAAATCAATTTCCAAGGACGGCGCGGCGAGAGGAAGACAAATTCCACGGCTGCTTCCCGTTATACTCGCTGGATCTCGTCGACGACTGTTCCGTAGTCCGTGGACACAAAGCGCATAAGCAGTACACACACGCATCGTGACACTTACCCGACCCTGGAAGTTCGATGTCTGCGTTGCATCTCTCAATGAGATACTCTGCCACATCGCAGTGTCCGTTGCGGCAAGCCATGACCAGCGGAGTGGAGCCATTGGTCTTAGCAGATACCAGCATGGCCACTTCGTCCTTGCTGCGGTGGTCCAGGAATACCTGGGAGAGATAGAGAGAAAAAAAAGAGAGGGATATAATACGAGTGGTTTAAGGGCGGGGGGGGGGGGGGGAGTCGCCGACGTGAGTCAGCGGAAAATTGAACCAAACCTCTCGAGTGAAAGGAAAGAATGGATGCGATGGAAAAACCGTGTCTCACCCTAAAAAAATAACAAATAAATAAGGTGATGATATTTTCGCTCCTCAAGGGTTGCCGAGTGGGGGGGGGGACACACAAGGAAAAATGGGATCCTTTGGCGCACGAAGTTTCGCCATTTTGATTCCCCTTATTTTCGTAAAAATCTCCATGGATACCAAAGCTTTTACGAATAGTAAGCTCTGCAGGAGCGTTCTATTGAACATGCTTGAAAAAAGTGCTAAGTCATCGTTACTTTGTCATCATCGCCGACTCCTTCCCCTCCCTCACTGATCCATCAGTACGAACTTCTTAGTAACACCCATAACATGGGAAAATCTCCGTCTCCATCATTTTGTATTGTTGTCGGAGATACGTTCCCTAAATGCGGAGCTTGATTTCGTTGTTAACCAATCCAAAATGAGTAAAGATTGGTAATTGGGGTCAGGACACATACACATACGTGCGTGAAATTAAAGAGGAGTCGTAAGACGTCAACGCAAGGAAATCGCTTATGGATAAATATATTAGCGGGTAACAGGATAGCACAGATAGCTCCTACAACCAAATCCTCGGATAGATATGCCACGGTAGGTGAAATGGTCAATTTTTTCCAGTAAATTTCATCACTTCCTAAGCACAGAGACCTTCCAGGTTACTAATATCACTACAAACTATTACAAATCCATCCACTTAATCAATGAAAATTAATTTTTAGAAGATATTTCACTCGGGATCTTTATAAATGACCTTCTACGTACATACGCGTTTGCACAGTACTGTGCGAGCTGCCACGCCGGCGTGTGGCAATGAATGTAACATTTCCGTGAATTATGAAATGATTTTATCGATTTCTTGAGAGAGGAAATGGCAGACGACGACAAGGACCGCTTATCAATACTTTAGGGGCGATTAACCTTGGCTTTGCTGTTTTGATCAAGAACTGCAAGAGGAGAAAGAAAAAGAGAATGAAATGCCCTTCATCACAACGCGGGAGTTCATTTCTTTAATATCGTTAGGGTGGTTCCACCTCAACACACCGCAAACGCTAACTTTTCCTTTATCCCCGCCTTCACTCTTCTTCGGATTGCAGCTACTTCCTCATTAATATCTATAATAATACTTCGTTGTGCTTGGATTTCCCTCCATCTGTATCTACATCCACATCTGAAGTCTCTAAATCTACGTCCATTCCGTTTCCTCAACGCCAAAGTTTTTGAATCGTAAAACGCTACGCTCCATATCAATTTATTTATAATCATCGAAAAGTTTACACTTCAAAGAGAGTCCCGGTAATTGATTCCATCAGTCACGGTTCAATTGATCATGCGATTTCGCTCCCAATATCCTAGATACCTCATCCATTTCCCTAAAAAAATGTTTCCCCAATACGCGAACTGTTCCACCTTCCTTGATCTATGGATTCCTACTTTAGCCCTTGTACTTAGGAATTTCTTAAAGATTCATTGCTTTGCTGTTCATCTCAATTCCAAAGATTGCGCATGGTATTTTTACACACTCAACAATGACTGCACTCCATTATCGCCAACATGAAGTGGAATTCGATATTAAAATCCTTTATAATCTTCCCCATAGTTTATTTTTTACTTAAATAGCCCATAGATCATTAGGTCACTCCCTTTTACAAATGCATCTGTCCTAAAAAGTCATTCTTCTCCCTACTGCCCTCGCTATAATGCATAAAAGTTAACACACTGATCATGATGGGCGATGCTATATAGCGTGACTGAGTCGACCGATTTCTCGTCAGAACGCCAAAATCGTTTATGTAACTTCGGATATTTCGGAGATTGAACTCGAAGGTAATGCTTCGCGATAGTGCGGGCGCCAAATGAAAAGCTTGCGTCAGAAAAACGTCCATGCCCTTGGCATGGCTACGAACCCATGGGGCAGCAAGGCCGTGTGGAAAATGTTGGCCCTACCCACTCGACGATCTAGATCTTACTGGACATTTCACGAAGTGACTCGGCGGACTTGAGGATCAACGCCAGATTCTTTGGGTGGGCAACATACGTTTCCTTATACCTCACCCGTAAACCGAAGTGAAATTATCTCCATCGTGACTTGAGGTGCGCTGCTAGTTCCTGTTCGCAGGGAAGCACAGTCATCGATGCGTCATTGTGGAATGGGCATTGATGTATTCTTCGAGGTAGTTGTAAAGGAAAATGTTGGCATAAGAAAATGAAGTTTAAGCGCCGCGGTTATTATAACACGGAGAACGCCCACGTTGGCTTGTCTAACGTCTGTGAAACACCCAAAACTGTGGGAAGTAAATAAGATCATCTTAAGGCAATTGAAGAATTCCTACAGTTTCCTTCGCTTATTTTATCCGATTCACCTACTTTCCCGATACTGCGCGAAATTTATATAATTACATCAGTTTCGAAATCTAATTCCAGCATTTCATTACCCGTCTAAACGTGTTTTTATCCGGATAAGAAAAACTCAAATGTTTTCAAATTACGAAATACTCTACCGTTAAGTATTTAGAATAATGGCTTGAGGTAAAAATAAATATGAATTCCAAACGATAAAATTTTTAAATGAGGATACACTCAATATATATTACTGGTCACTCGACTAGCTAAAGGCCTTCAATCTGCACCTTGGAGAAACGTGAAATAATTGTTTCAAAAACCTTTACAGCAACCTACGCTCATTTGCATATAACCTCTAAGTTATTATCATATTTCTGGATTTTTTTACTCTCAACTGACAACTTTCTCCGTCATATTAATGACCTATACACTATTAATATCCTGCACAAGGTTAAAAAATAACAATGTAATCAGCGATACGACGTTGCATGTGATTTGTTAACGAGTGCCATACTATTTTACAGCAGGAAAAAAGGTCAGTCAGTTGATTCAGTTCACAACTTCACGGAAAGTTATCCCCCGCATCACCCTATAACCGTATCAGACATACTATCCGTGAAATCAAAAGTTCGCACACTTAAAAGTCGTATAAACTTTGAATTCATGCACTCGCGATGTCATTTACGATTCATTTAATATTAAAAGAGCAAATAGAAATGCCAACATATATTATCTTGACTAGTATGGTAACAAATCACTATCTAAATTCGAACGCAAACAATTACAGTGGAAAAAAATGCACGATGGAAATGTAGGCGGTTAGAATCGAAGTAGGATAACAATCACTGCTGATAAATACTGTGTGTTTCAAAAATGAAGAATGGAAATAAACTATGTCGTTGCTGAAAAAAATACTCTTTTATGTTACAAAAGAGGTTCACGTTCGTCACGCGAGAATAATAAAAATACTGTATTGTAAAATTGGGAATCACTCACGGAGCGAAGGTTAAATTAAAGATTAAATCTTTTGCATAAATTGCATAAAATCTGGAAAGATGTCTATTTAGCATCGATATTGAAAATGTATTAATACCCCCATCGCACTACGGTAGGCGAGCTCATACCTATAAAATTATGGAGATTTAAGTATAGAAAAGATAGATTATAATAATAGATTTTGGACGAACGATAAGGGATCAGAATGACGACCGACCGCGGTAGGGGTAAACATATTCGGGTCAAAATTAGTCTAACGTGTATTCATCTTCTGCCATACACCCTAGAGAAGGCTTTTAGGGTACTGAAAATATACTAAATACTAAATAAAAAAGTTTAATCGACGCAAATGTTCAAAAATATCCTTTAATAACCTCGACACAATGTTGAAAAATGGATGATAACCGCTGTGTGACGATGTCATCTTCGAGTATTACGTAAATATTCACATAAAAATCCCACGGCTTCGGCTCCAGTATAATTCCAGCAACATTGCTATGGTTTCGGTCACTCGCGACGTCACGGTCCCCTCTCACCGCTATGTTACGTTGAAACAAAAACGACTATTCGGTGTCAGAAGTGAATTATTAGCAGTGGTCTGTCCGTTAAAGTCCCAGGGATTTGGCAACTTAGCGAAGGGCCACCAGCACGACACTATATTCCCTAACCACCCAACATTAAGATACAACATTTTTCAACTATGCCTACTTTCTTCCTTTATTCATCCAGTCCCACATGCTTAAGTGTTTATCCTCCCTCCTCTTCGCCAAACCAACATTATTTCCCTTTATTATAGTCTTCAACATGTTACTGCTACACAATGCACCCACTTTTTAATGCCTCACAATTAATTTCTTCCCACAGCTCTTTCTCTCCCCCAAACATAGTCTACTACTTAGTTTTCTTTTCCGTAGAATTTATTTAATTTTATTCTTCTCGTCACCAACATCTCGACAGTCTCTAATCTACGCTTATTCTCTTCTTTCCTCGACGACCATCAGTTCGGGAAAACATGATAAAAAAAGATATTAAATGACCAAGGACTTGGAAGTCCGAGGTTGATCCAGGCAGAAAATCGGATTTCGTATTAGTGTGTGACGAGTCCCCCCGTGACGTAAAAGAGTTAATCTGAGGCTCCTGTTACGTTGGCAACAACCATAAGTGTGAGAGAGGGATGTTTATCTAAATCTACCGAAGATTAAGACTCTTTAAGCCAACTTAAATACTTAGTGCACCTATTCGAGACAACCTGAAGATAAAATCACGAGCACTTGTTTTAAATGAAAAATTGAGAAAGTGCTCGCATGAGTTTCAATCACTGCTGAATGCATATTCATGAAATTATTTATCTCCTCCCTCCTTTGACTGCCGCCAAAACAACTATTTAAAACCATTTTCACACATAAATTAAAAAATTCTTTTACGCAGAATATATAACACATGATGCCGATTTCAACGCCTTCGGAACCGTCAAAAATGGGAGTTCTGGAACTTGTAATTCCACAAAATGCGATAGAAAATTAAAACCACCGCGAAGAAAATTGCGATAAAAAGTTTATGAAAAACTCAATGCTAACAAATTACGCTTGTTAATTACAAGCGTAAGTTGTAAACCTGTGAGCGTTAGGGAGTTTTGCCGTTTGTCGAAATTCAACTTTCGCAAGATAAACAAACTTATTTTATAACCAATGCACAAAGATCTACACAAGAAAATCAATGCCATTTTTTTTTATCTGCCTCCACAGTACGAACAATTATCCTGGTTGCTAATTGAGAAGGCAGCCTTCGAAAACAAATTAATCGCATAGAGGTCGAAAGAAAAAAATCCGAGGATACGTCTCGCCGGGACCGTGTAGATAAATCTTCGCCTGCATTCTTACCTCGTGAAATACGCTCACAAGCTCCATATAAGGCATCGTAATAGACTTCCTCCTATGCTAAATCAACTTAACGCCATAACCGGCTTATCGATAATCTTTCCTTTTAAAGAGACGCGGAACTATCCAAGGGCGTCGGAGAAAACAAAAGGGATGATTGACTGCCGAGATGGAAGGCAAGAAAGATGGAGGGGAGGGGACTGTCACTTCAACGACGCACCTCTAATTCTTTTTTCTCTATTAGATCGCACAATATATTTTTCGTAGACACACTCTTGGTGTCCAATAAGGATTAAGCTCCAGATGAAAAATGCTAGTCTCTGTCAGCTCACTCAGGGACGGTCGAGGCCGGGTCAAGGCAGTTCGCCCGACCGATGACAACCTTGAAAAGCTGACCATGGTCACGGGATAACTTCCTGAAATAAGATATATCACATTCGCGGCTCAAGTCGGCGTCTCGATCTTCTTTTACTAATATATTATCACCAACACTCTCGCTGTTAGCGGGTTATTCAAAATAATAAACACTGAAACGGTTCCTTGATTTTACATTCGGGACACTTGGGCATTCCTTCCTCAATCAGTTCGGTTCCTTATCCTGATTAACCGCTGAAGGAACTGGGAGTGGGTTTTCTCATGACGCGATTCCATAATATTCAACGGTGACTATAGAGTATAATTCGACGAAGTCTCAAGTCGACGACGATAAAATATAATAATTCGAAGAGGGAAAAATGGACACTGGGAATATTGAGAAATAACTGGGTGTTGTTGACTGCTATGGAGGAGAGAATGTTGGTCAAGTTAGGGGAAGAGAGAGGAAAAATATTACGCATGTTGGACAGGATGAGGGGAGATGAAACGCATGTGGAGTTAAAAAATGGAGAATCGGGTCCATTGGAGTGATAGAGCCAAAGATGTGCTCGGTTTTGTAATGCAAAATTTATATAATATTGATAGCACCTTTCTTATCCACTTCGCTGAGATGAAGTTTGAGTATTGTAAAGATCCCATTATCGTGACCACTCCCGAAACAATTTCCGCAATTTAGGTATGTAAAAATACACATAATTGAAAATAATCGCGGAAACTAGAACCAACTTAAGGCACTTTCTAAGATCCAATCGCCGCTAATATCGCCGCAACTTCGCCTCAGTCAATTTTTTCAGATTTTCAAGAAAATAGAAAGTTTTTTTTTTGCAAAATGTGGCCAACTTTGGAACCCGCATATTTTTTTAAAAAGTATATTGACTACGCCAAAATTTGCACTATCACATGAACCGATGATTGGGGCGTAAACACGGTAAGTTCCACGTCCCGCAAGAATAATTTCCTTGTATTATTAATTTTGGTAATCTACGGGTTAAGACAGGTTTTGGATGGACACAAGCTAAGAAAAGGTACGGCGACGATTCCTTTGTCTCTCTCAATAAGCAACATAACAATAAGCCCCTCTTCAATCCAGAATACTTCTTTTCTCTCTCCATTCAGTCCAGCATACTTATTCTATTCCTACCACTTCCTCTTTTGCCTATCAGTCTCCTCTCAATTAGTGTTCAACTTTCACCAGCGCTCAACTTTTTCAGGTAGTCTTCCGGTGGGAGAGGCAAATAAATATATCTTTAAACCGTTATATAGTCAGTGTCCACCCAAAACATAGCTCAAACGGAAGTATACCAATAAAAACTGTGATAATAATGTGTTCACTCTCAAAAGTTAAAATATTCTGCCGGAATAGTTCACGATGATGTTTAGATCTAGCTCACCAATGCCAATGACACCCGAGATGACCATGAGGCATGAGGGGGTGGGGGGGGGGGGCAGGGAGGAAATGCGTAATTTCACGACAGAGCGCGAAAACCTATAGTGATTCAAACGGGCGTAATGATATTCAAAAACAGCTGACTTAGCCGCATAGTAAATGGCTTACTTCGGAATGCGCGCCCGAAGGGTGAGCTGGCTCCGGCTTCGCCATGAATGGGATGCTCCCACCAGGTGAGCTGGATGGAGAGACCGGAAGGAGTAACGGGCCAAAAAATCGATATATGACGGAATGGTCGAAAAACGGGAGTCGACGACAAGCACGCCAAGTTACTCTCTCTCCCTATACATACATATATACATTAAAAAAAAATATATATATATAAATATATATATATATATATATATATATATATATATATATATATATATATATATATATATATATATATATATATATATATGTGTATATATATGTATATATATGTATATGTATATATATATATATGTATATGTATATATATACATATATATTTATATATATATATATATATATATATATACATATACATATATATACATATATATATATATATACATATACATATATATATATGGGGATCGAGATGGTGCGGGGGCTAACGTACTGGCTTCCCACCCTGAGGGCGTGGGTTCAAATCCCGGCGGTGTTGAATATTTTTCAGAGGTATCTCGATCCCTACTTGAGGTGCTTTGTGGAGGGCACTTTGAGTGAGTACGCCGTCCGTCGGATGGGACGTTAAGCCGCGGACCCCTTGGCGCCTTTCGTAAAGAGTAGGCTAATGCCGACGCCGGGTTTCTCTCCACCCTTCATCCTTTCCTGTCCATCCCCTACGGCGCAAATGACCTTAGCTGTCGGTCGCCTCCCATCAAAACTACTACTACTATATATATATATATGTATATATATACATATACATATATATATATACATATATATATATATGTATATATATATATATATATATATGTATATATATACATATACATATATATATATGTATACATATACATATACATATATATATATATATATATATACATATACATATATATATACATATACATATATATATATATATATATATATATATATATATATATATATATATATATATATATATATATATATATATATATATAGGATGAAAAGAAAAGACTCGTTAAAAATTTGACTTGGAGCGTAGTTATGTATGGCGCAGAAACGTGGGTCACTGAAGCAGGATGAAAGAAATAGATAGGAGGCTTTTGAAATGTGGGAGAGGAGAAGGATGGAGAAGGTGAAATGGACCGAGAAGAAAACAAATGAGGAAGTACTTGGTATGGTGGACGAAGAGAGGGGTTTGTTGGGAGAAATCCTAAGGAGGCAGGAAAAATGGATGAAGGGCATAATGGTCGGCAGTGGGATGTTGAAGACTGTAATAGAGGGGAGAATGTTCGGTAAACGAGGAAAGGGCACGGACAGGATAGGGATGTTGGACGGGATGAAGGAAGTACTCAGAGATGAAGAGGGACCTGATATAGAGTAGGATGCTGGAGTGTGCTTGTGTTGTCAGATTAGGGATGCAAGTCTAACGTGGAGTGCCATGGAACATCCACTACACCCCTTACTGCAGATGGGGGATAAGGATTATTTCATTCAACAGAACTGCGGTGTTTACCAACGCCCTTGTTCGCACTCTCATTAACATGAATTTAAAAGTCCGCAATCGGTAATTGGCACTCGAATCCATTTTCACGAAAAAAATACGACCCCAACATTAAATTTCCTTACGTCGCTAACATGAAATCCCCACTGATGCAATGAATGTCAACAGCATGTCGTTCGCAGTCGAAAGCAGCTTTTAATACGGGGGTGATTTTTCATGAAAAAATCAAGATTTAAACGGAGGCGATGGCTCGATGGCATTCCTTCCGTAAAATATTCCAGAGATGAAATGGTTCGTGTCTTTGGATGGGGGATACGGACAGATAGGAACATGAGTCAAGGTGGATATGGTGTGGACAAGGAATGCGAGGTCCTTGGGAAGACAATTAATTAACATTAGCCATGGGAGAACTGGAGTATTGTAGTAACCAACACTTTGTTTAAGATTGACGGACAAACGAATGAATAAAGCTTCCGACATATGGGTGTCATATCAGTCTTGAGGTACACGACACTTTTTTAAGTATCCCTTTTGTGAAGGCTACGCATTAAATCGCTTTGTGCTACAGACAAATAAAAGGCCAGGGCAATCACAAATCACATTATGTTTTATGTTGTTCCACAACGTAAGCCGGTTGTATTAAATCTACTGATAAATCTTTCAAGGTGAAGTGATTGTATGGGGAGATGTTAAAACTATCCAGCTACTATCAGTCGGTTCCGGATTCAAATCTAAGATGATACCTTTGAAACAACCACATCTATAAATCCAAGCTTTGCGACTCTATGGTTAGAACTTCTTGGGAAACCATGGGTTGGAAACCTGTAAAATAACTGGCCTTGATTGTTGGAAATTCACATGCTTCGAGGTTTACTTCCGAATGATCTCTACCTTCACCTTTAAAAAAAAAAACCAACCTTAAGGTTTACTCTGGATTGATAGATATTATTTATGACCATATTAATATATTTTCAATCAATAGCAACAACGTTTATGCCTCAGGAAGTTATCCTTGCGTTGTTATAATTTTTATAAAAGAGAATGTCTTAGTCGAACAGTTCAATTATCTAAAGATAAAAAAGGGGATGTTTCATGTCTCCGATAGCCGAGGGATGCGAAATAGCGCTAAACGAAACAAAAAAAACTCGTGATGCTACAGTTAATTTTTATCACTACTATAACCACTGAATGGGGCGCTTTTAATACAACAAAATTTGCAATAAAGGAGTATGTGGCCTAATGATGAGATTTCCAAATTATCCTATAGAAATTTGTGTGCTATAAAGATCCTTTCATTTTATTTTTGAGCGAAAAAAACTTAAGGACGGGTTAGAAATTACGTTAATATTACGCACAAAATCTTCGCTCGCAATAAAAATATCAACACGGAATTCACGATGCTATTGGCTGAAATGTGTGGTATCCAAATCTGAATAAAATTCAGCAAGAGACTGATGCAACCCTCACTTTAAGATTCCATGGGACCAAGAAAAATGGCACCAGCACGCATGGTACTATCCAAGAACAAAAGATTCCAAAGTTAAGAGCGATTAATGTTTCTACTATTCACTCCTTTACAGATATTGAATCTTCCACACCGTTAACTACAGCGTGTTCCAGCCTAAGTTAACATTTTCATGCATGTGATTCGCATCTTCTCAAACCTTGTTACAGTGTACTTCAGGATATACAATGCATTTTGTTGGAATATGGAACTTTATGATTCACGCCTGCGTCAACGAAAAGTACGCGTCGGGATAGCATCTTCGCCAGTCAACTCATCCTCTTCCAGCCCACACCATCTCCCAAGACGGAAATCCCGGCAGTATTCTCGAAGGTATGTGCCAATATATTGATTAGACGTCGTGTGCCAACTCGCCAATGTTTCGCACTTTCCGAGTTTGATTTATCTATTTATTAAAACTTTCGCATGATGTTACCAAATGGAAGACTTCTACCATTTCCGCTCAGATAACTGTAAATGATTACACAGAATTGTACAAGTGTGAATTAATGTCTCACCCAATGGCGTTCAACGAGAATAGGTATTTAGCACACCCAAATATTTTGGACTACGATTAAGGCTGATTTTAGAATTCCTCAAACTGTTCTGCCCTCATGGAAGGTGCAAATGGTTGCAGTAAACTCTATGAACATTTGTTGTCTCAGGCGTAACTTTGTGGAATTTGCATAACATATTGAAATGTAATGAAATAATTGACTTTGTAATTCCACACACTTTATTTAAAAACACACGACCCAGGTTTCGACGTTGAACGTCATCATCAGGTGGTCCTCATAGAAGCACGCTGGCTATATATACCTTCTGATCATAGGAGGGGGGGGTTGGTCAGAGAGGGAGGTCGGAGGGGTAAAAAAGGTTACAATGTAGCTGGGAAGAAAAGAGAATTACATTTTTGATTTAGAAGAGTGGTAGGTCTAGGAGTGGGGAGTGGGAGGGATACAAAATTTCGTTGGCAAGATCATCTTTCCAACGGACACATTTCAAAATTTCTAACTGCTCCAAAGCATCGAGCCTTTGACCTTTTTCTTCAAAATGAATAATTTTTGTCACAAAGTCACTTTTGTGATCACTTTCGATGAGGTGTTTTGCAAAGAGGGATGTTATGTTCTTATTTTTTACACATGTTTGGTGTTCTTTAATCCTTTCTTTAAATTTCCGTCCTGTTTGTCCAATATACTTTGTGCTACAATCCGAGCACTTTAACTCATACACTCCACTCCTCTCGTTTTCGGGGACTCTGTCTTTAGTGTGAGAGATCAGGTTCTTAAGGCATGAACGACTGTAAAAGGCACATTTAATTTTTTCTTTAGGTAAACTTTTAATTACTTTTTGAGAAATAGTCCCAAGATATAGTATTCTCCGCCATTTGGCAGTGGGATCTTTTACATGTTCGGGGTTGTAAATGTGGCTTAAGGCTATTTTTGTAAGTTTATTCCGGTAAAGTTTATTTATTAGATCTTCTGAATACCCATTGTTTACTGCTAACGTTTTAATTACATTAAGTTCCTTATTTACATTGAATTTTGACATAGGGATAGCGGTCCACCGTAGTAGTAGTTTTTATGGGAGGCGACCGACAGCTGAGGTCATTTGCGCCATAGGGGATGGACAGGAAAGGATGAAAGGGTGGAGAGAAACCCGGCGTCGGCATTAGCCTACTCTTTACGAAAGGCGCCAAGGGGTCCGCAGTTTAACGTCCATCCGACGGACGGCGTACTCACTCAAAGTGCCCTCCAACAAAGCACCGGATCGAGATACCTCTGAAAAATATTCAACACCGCCGGGATTTGAACCGGTGCCCTCTGGGTGGGAAGCCAGTACCTTAGCCCCCGCACCATCTCGATCCCCCTCAACGAAGGAATTTTAAATCTGAACCACATTGAAAATATTTGAAAGGACTAGAAAGGGCCTTATACGTAGATGGCAAAGAAATAACCTTCGTTAAGTTTGAATGGAAAAGCGTTCGGCAAGCAGATTACGATTTGTAAAATTTATTTTTCTCTCTTTTTTATAATATGTTCAAAGTTAAGAGCCGCACTAATCATTGAATGATTGACATATTACGAGGTAAATAAAACAGTTTCTGGTGTCACTTGGTGGAACTTAAAATTAAACCAGTTGGCTTTTCCACATTTCTATGTGGAAAAGCCAAGTGGTTTAATTTTAAGTTCAATATTACAAGGCATTAGAAGACGTTCTTATACCTGTTTCACGTAACTATCCCACGTGTAAAATTTAGATAGGCATCAAACGAGAAAGTGAAACACAAACAAACACAATTCGTATTGGAAAATATAGGTTTAAGCTTTTTCCTTGCCAACTGTGCGGGAATCTACGTGTTCTGCGGCCCGTAAGTGGCTCATCTTCGGAGTAGACAAATCGGCACAAGCTACACAATGACCATTTCCTCACACAGGCCTTTCCAATTGGCGCCATATGATTTTAATGATACAGTGGCTGTGCTGTATTTGCTTCCCAAACCCTGAATTAGATTTAGAGTCCCGTTAATGGCGGAATTTTCATTGAAATTTCAAATCAACTACAAGCCATGTGGTGTGGGTCCGTCGACAGACATGTAGTGACTTCCGTGCTTCCGTAACGACGTTCGACTGACGTAACACTTCACGTATTTCGTAAAATGAAAGCAATAATAACAAATACGGGTTTTTAATCATTTCATAAAAACTCAATAGAGACCCCCTTGCTCTCCCAACTATACTTAATGGTGAAAATAACTGGGATATGGGTCACCTCATCTAAAAACCACCATCACCATTGGCGCCCGTTAAAATCTCTCGGTGGACTATCATAGTGAGGTGCGGTGAGGGCGGTGGGCTTTACGCTACTTCTCGATTCTTTACCAAGCACTTAATGCCACACACCCACGATACCTGTAGCACTATCTCACATACATGCGAACGATAAGAGGGCAGGATAACTGTCATTGAAGTCGCCCACGAGATAATTTTCTAGGCTACGTAACCTGGTTTGCAGCCAATATTTAATCTAACTCCTACTGCTTTATAACTACCACCAACATCTCGCTTAGCATGCATTGAACTGTTATTAGTACTGAAGTATTTACGTCGAATTAGGTGTTTTTACGAGCTCAGGAGTAAGCATTTCTAAGTTCCTAAGCCCTACGTATTGCCAATACGCCCTGCATCCACTTTTACTGTCTGCAGATTTCTCCCAACAGTCTCCCTTGCCCTACCATAAAAAAACCATAAACACAGTAATCAACCCGAAGGTCGGTTTGGTAGGTGATGGTAGAGTTCACCCAGTACTAAGCCCGACGGCGTGTGAAATTCACACATCAGGCAAATTCCTTTCCCTGTGCCGGTTATGTTTCCCAGGAAGACCTGGTACCCGAAATATCACATAGCTTGGGTGGAGCTGCAGGTGCCCAGAGTGCCTTGCTCGGGAATCGAATGCGGGACCCTCCGGTCAGTGGTCCAACGCTCTACCCCCTGGAATACCGTGACCTACCCTTACCCTGCCATGACTGCGATTTTTTTCCGTACTTGCATTGCATGTAAAGCTGTTTGTTGCAATCAAAACAACATATTCTCAATTAGTTCCTAAATATTTAATTGTGAGACGGGGATGGCGCATGACTAGGGTGCAAAAAATCCATGCCCCACACGGTGGCGGTGGCTCGTAGCCTACCATATAGAAGTGAATTTACAATTCATGCAATACAGAGAGCATTGGCGTCGTAATTCGCATGTGATCGCGTACGATGCAGTGGCGTGTTTCTCTCATTAAGTACATTACTAAGAGGCGTGAAGCAGATCGCCATTGTACAGTAGTTGGAAGAACTAATTTGCAAATAACTTGCTGGTGATGATAGCAGTAAACGTTACGAATTAAAGGTCTCGCATAATGTTTACCTTTCTTTTCGGTCTACGATAACCTACTTAATCGATCGAGTTAAACCTCGCGTACCTTCTAGCCCAGAGAAAAGCTTAATGATTTGAATGCGATTCACCAACTAACGGTACAATCACTAATTAAATACTTCAAAAGGTGTACCGTGAAATTATGCCTAGAGTTAAACACAAATTAAAGTCGACCTTTTTTGCATTTCATCGCCTCACGTGGAAGTCCTTCGTGTACTTCTTAGGCGCACGATCTACCCGGATCGGTAAACACCTGCGATGGAAAAATTGAATTGAAAAGGAATGCCACGTGGACACCTGGTTCGGATAGGCAGCGCTGGACTATCAAAACTGATAACAAAATCTAAAAAAAATCCGTCACCAAAGAGTATCGGGAAGGGCTGTAAGGAACTTTACAGAAGAGTGGAACCACTCACCCTCATATTGAAAACTCTTCGATGTGCGGAGGACAGCTAGAAGGGAGGAGACCATCCTATGGTGGTGCGCGGAGTGCAAGTACTGAGACCGAAGAGGAAAACGACGCGATATATCGTTTTGGCACACCCGTATTCTCCGCCAGTCATAACATGTCGAACCACGTGCTGGCAGCGACAACATCCTTGCAAAACACAAAAGGCGTCACCTCCCTTCACCCGCAGAGTAGTACTCGTGCTATAGGGGCTGATGAAATTCTTGTGCGGACGGGCATCACATTCGTCCGATCGAAATGTTTTTATGGCAAATGCAAGATCGAGATCGGGGGGAAAAAAAAACGGTCGTTCGAAAACGAGGCGCTAAATCTCCTGAGTCTGAAGGGCGTTAACGATATGTGCGTGCGACGTTGGCAGGAATTTCGCAGTCGGGATCGGAGACGAAAGAGAGAGAGAGAAGAGGGGGGAAAAAGGTACACAAAGGACACGTGACCGCCGCCGTCCCTTCGGTGGACTCCGTGCCACGTGCTTACTTCGACGAGGTATTATCCTTCGTCGCTGTGAGCGGGTGTAGGAAAAAAAAGACATAAACATCGGGCGCGTCTCGAAGGGAGTTGTGACAACGAGGAATTTCAATGGACATACGCTACATGCATATGTATTGTGCACAAGACTTGGAAAGAGGCACCCCACCCATCGAAGAATTATTTTTACCCGTTCGCGCACTTAAAAACGAGTTTGAATTGAGAATGAGTCCGCGGCAATATCGTAAATGTATTCCTGGTAGGCAAAATAGAGAGCCTTGCAGCGGCATTTTAAACCGAGGCACTCAACGCCATTTGAGAAACGTTAATTTACTCAAGGCATTTCACCATTTAAAGTGTTAGATTTCGAACGGTTCCTAGCGACTATCATCTTCTACGTATCACGAGAACTTCCTCTTCCTTGTCGTACAATATTTCCTTCTTTAGTTCTGCGTAACTTCTGGCTGCGTTCTCATGTCATCTTCCTTCTTCCTACCCAACATTCACTTTCGTAACAAAACCTTAAGCGTCCCATTGCTTACAAATATTTCCTCCATCCACTTCCTTTGCATTTTCCGAATTTCTCCAGGTACTCCTTCTCTTTGCTCGCCCTATTTAAAACTTGATCGTTTGCCTTCCTCTCTGTCCACCTTATTTTCTTCATTTATTTATTCCTCACTTCTTTACTTGGCGTACCTTTCCTCACGTCTCTTCTTTTAAACGTTTTTTTCCCCACACTATTCTTCTACTTATTTCCCCGCAACCAAGTTCATTTACGACTAATACCCTGACCAAATACGTGTATCGCTCAATTTGCTGTAGTTTATTCAATCTTACAAAAATGTATAACTTAGCTTTCCCAATTCTTGAGAAATTCATTAGTTTGTTTTCATCGTGGAAAATCTTCATCCTTTACCTCTCGCATTTGGTTCTTCAACATGAAAATGGTGAATTATTTACGCAGGAAAATTGAAGCCGTTGAAGCCTTTGAGGTGCTAGAAATTCATGACCCGGCACAGTGGTATTCATGTTCCTGAAACAAGGTGATTATTTCAATAAAATGGTGAACTTATGCTGAGCATAAATTAACGGTAGCTTACCGATTAATGTTGGTATTTGATGAAACCAAGGATTCGATACTACTGACCTTCTATATGGGACCGTAGATTTTCGCGGCGTTCAGATGAAAGACTCCATTCTCGGGATGTCACCGCGTAGGTTGTTTTTCTGACAACAGTTTCGCCCGTGTTTCAACGAGCGTCTTCAGGTCGAAGTGAGCGTCTTCACTTCGACCTGAAGACGCTCGTTGAAACACGGGCGAAACTGTTGTCAGAAAAACAACCTACGCGGTGACATCCCGAGAATGGAGAGTCTTTCTACTGACCTTCTGATTACCGCCGAAATATCAGATTAGGTCGAGTTATTTAAATTCTAACATCAATGCGCTCCGAAGTATTGTTTTAACTTCATTTTTCGAGGCCTATCAATTCTGAACGAAAAAATACGTAATTACTGCCAATTAAGTTGCAAATTTTTTTTTCACAAAAATATCGCCGTCTCTATTTTAATCTGTGTAGAGTGAACCATCTGCTTTTGCGGAAAATATAACGCGGTTTCATGTTATTCTAAGTTCTTCAGGTTTTGATACCAAAACATGTACGCAGTCGGTTCGCTAATATTTATTTGTATCCATTTTAATACCGGAGCCAAAGTTATTATATGAAAAGGACCGAAACACAAGTGAACGTAATCACATGTTTTACTTCATTACGAGTCAATAGGAGATATAGTCCAGCCAAAAGCGAAAACAGTTCACCTAATTAGCGCTAACTGGCATCTGGCGCTGATCCGGTTCGCGAGCGTGTTTCACAAGACCAGCGGGATGTTCTAAAATTATTAAGTTGACAAGACATGTAAAATGGAATATTTCGTAATACAATTCGGATCTCTTCGACTTCTCTTGAAAACAAGGAAAACGGCAACACTGCGTTCGTTTTTGCGCGGGCAAGCGACTGTTTTCAATTACGATACTGAATACATAAGACTTAAAGCCAAACAAAAAGAATTCAAGGCCAAGCTATATTCCGAGCAATTACACGTTAAAATACGAGATTTGCATTGAAATCTTAGTTCCATTGACAAGTTGTCCGATTTCCGGTTCAAACTGAGAGGCGGATAGAGGAGGAGAAGGATTTATTTAATCGTTTTTCCTGTTTGGAATATATAATAACCAACAGATTAACGAATGCTTTCATTACGCCACGTCCTTAGATCACAGTTCAGTTACAAATTAAGATATTTCTATTTTTACGCGTGCATTTATGCAAGGAAGTCAACTTTCATCACACTCTTAGTCTCTGCACTTCTCTTAAGTTAACTGGATGGCCTCTGTTTAGCACTGAAACTAAAGGCCTGGGTATGAGCTATTGCTTTATTTTCTCCGCATAACACGCACGTCCCATGAACCTTACTACATTAGGAGGCAATGCTATATATAATTAAAGAACTTGATTCAGAACTGTTTTAATTAGATTATTGATTAAGAAACTTCGTCCTCAGGAGGAAGTTTCTTAGGCATGGTGTTTTGAGAATCTATCAGATATAAATTATTTTTTGTTTAATTCGATTTTATAAATTAAAAAACAATTTCTTTAATTCAGTCTTCTTCTTTAATTAGTCATTTTAATACAACCTTTCGCCGGTCAGACATCTCGCAGAAAATGTTCGATATCCAATGAGTTAGGACTCATGAAGATAAAGAATTTGTCCCTCCCTTGGAAATACTATATATCCATCACAATTAGAAAAAGAATGCGAAATTGGCAGCGCATGCATTTAAGCGTCATCGAGCGGGAATTTATGCTAAAAAAGAGATATTTTGATTTCAGGAAGGGAAAACGCTTTAACAATTGACTATTACATTCGTCTTGAATGTCAAGTACTGAGCAATTGCCATCATTCACCTAAGAAGACTTTCCCCTACGGATGATAGATAGCCTAATTCCTTTATATATATGTATATATATAAATATATACAAATATATATATATATATATATAAATATATATATTTTTTTTAAGGTAATCTACCGGTTAAGGTAGGTTTCTTGATGGACACAACTACCAAACAAATACCTCGTGACTACTAACAAAACACAACCCTAAATTCTACTCTACACCAGGTCCCTCTTCATCTCTGAGTACTTTCTTCCTCCCTTCATCCCGTCCAACATCCCTATCCTGTTCCTTCCCTTTCCTCTTTTGCCCAACATTCTACCCTCTATCACAGTCTTCAACATCCCACTGCCGGTCAACACCCCCTTCATCCACTTTTCCTGCCTCCATAGGATTGCTCCCAACAAACCCCTCTCTTCGCCCACCATACCAAGTACTTCCTCATTTGTTTTCTTCTCTGTCCATTTCACCTTTTCCATTCTTCTCCACACCCACATTTCAAAAGCCTCCAGTCTACGTCTATCCTCCTGCTTCAATGACCACGTTTCCGCGCCGTACATAGCTACGCTCCATATCAAAGTTTTTACGAGTCTTTTCTTAACATCCTTACTCAAAGTCCCTGTCATCAACTCCCTCCTCCTTGTGAAAGCCTCTTTGCCTAGCGCAATTCTTCTCCTTACGTCCCTACTACTTTGACCGTGTTGGTCCAAAACACTACCGAGATACGTAAACTGTTCTACCTGCTCTAGCTTTTGCCCTCCTATTTTAATGTTAAGCTTGGCCTTTTTCTTTCTAGAAAATCGCATAACCTTTGTTTTATTAATATTGATTCTCATCCCATACCTGTCGCACTGAATTTCCAATTCACTAAGCAATGCTTGCAGCCCCTTGGCTGACTGACAAACTAAAGCTTGGTCATCAGCAAACCTAACTGATTTTACGACTTCCCCGCCCACTTTCATTCCTACCTCGAGTTCTTCCCATGCCTCTTTGATCATTTCTTCTGCGTACAGGTTGAACAGCAACGGTGATAATGGGCAACCCTGCCTTACACCCCTTCCTAACACTGCCCATCCTGACTCCCCGTTTCCCACCCGCACCTGAGCAGTCTGAGACATGTAAAGGTTGCGGATTAGCCTCCTTTCCCTCCAATCTATTCCTATTTTCTGCAATATACTCATTAGTTTTTCCCAATTCACTCTATCAAACGCTTTTTCGAAATCTACGAAACAGGCAAATACCTCCTGGTTGTGTTCTATATTCCACAACCAGGAGGTATTTGCCTGTTTCGTAGATTTCGAAAAAGCGTTTGATAGAGTGAATTGGGAAAAACTAATGAGTATATTGCAGTGTATATATAAATATATATGCAATGTATATATATATATATATATATATATATATATATAAATATATTATTAGGTAATCTACCGGTTAAGGTAGGTTTTTGGATGGACATATAGTAATTACTAATTAAATAATTTGTGATCCCTAGCAAAACACAACATCCTACTCTACATCAGGTCCCTCTTCAGCTCCGAGTACTTTCTCGTATATATATATATATATATATATATATATATATATATATATATATATATATATATATATATATCTCAAATTTTTAATGACAGCAATAAATATAACATTATTACTAACAACAGTCTATTGGTGAAGGAAGATAGATTAATGATAGACGTAAGTGTTAAACACCGCTAAATTTCTCTGTCTTATTTGAATTTTATTTCTCTTGAATTCTGAAGCTAATTTTCATACGTAAAAATGGAGAAAAGAAAACGCCGAAACGCTACAGGCGTTAAAAATACCTATCACGCCTATTTTTAAATATGCAATGCTCCACATACAGTCAAAAATAGCCTTGTTTAGCAAATAATTCCTCCACACGACCCTTTCACACACATCTATTTGCCTCCTTCCTCCACCTTCATCACAGTCTTTCATTATTGCATACATGCCCATCAGTTCATAATCTTCCAATATCACTTGCTTTATACATTCTCGTTGACCAGATAAACTAAGGACGTACTCAATAAAAACGCCTGGTTATTTTTTTACACTTATTTTAATACTAAGTCAGTTCTACATTTTCACATTATCATCAAAAGTATAAGTAAGTACACTTTCGATAACAACACCAACAATCGATTCTATCAGAAATTGTCTCATTCGACCCCTTCCTCTCAAATCGTTTACTCATGTACAGAATGAACTTACGAGGGTAATCCCAGAAGTACCCAACAAAGAAAACAACAATTTTGGAAAAAATGTATTTATTTTTCAACATAATCTCATTTCAGCTCCATACACTGTTCCCAGCGATGTTCAATAAGTTCGATACCCTTTTTTATAATAAGAACTGTCTTCCTTCTCAAAATAGCCATTGACTGCCGACATCACTTCTTCACGGTTAAAAAATCTTTGACCACCGAGTCATTTTTTCAAGTTTGCGAACAGAAAATTATCCGAGGGGGGCTAAATCTGGCGAATAGGGTGTGCATGAGGTAGCAATTCAAACTTCGATTCATGAATTTTGGCCATTGCAATAACGAATTTGTGAGCTGGTGCATTGTCTTGATGAAACAACATTTTCTTCTTAGGCAAATGCGGCCGCTTTTGCTTGATTTCTTCACACAAACGTTGCAATAAGTTCGCATTATACTCGCCGTTGACAGGTTTTCCTTTTTCAAGATAGTTAATGGAGATTATCCCATGTGCATTCCAAAAAACCAACGCCATGACCTTACCTTCAGATGAAACGGTCTTCGCCTTCTTTATAGCCGGTTCTCCCTATTTAATCCATTGTTTTGATCGTACTTTTGTCTTACTACTTAGTTTCTACGTACTTGTTTTTCCTTTTTCAAGGTACAAATTCATGTATCTCTGTTTGGTGATTCGATTCTCGTCCATTCTCTTACGGAGATTTGTCCGTCAATAAAATTTGTCGTCCGTCAAAAATGAATTTTTTTATCTTCAGCGCATTTAGCCGTCGTCAGGCCCCTTTTTCAACAAAATTTCGAGCGGAGAGCGGGCCAAACCTGATTCAAGCTTAAAGAAGCTGCGAGTGGCTCTTTACAGCATGCATTAGTCGCTGCGTATTTATATCTGCACCTCGCCATCTGGCCGTGACGTACCAGATACATCGACGTCAACATTTCTCCCCATATTTTTTTCATCCATCACCGTTTCGGTCTACTGAACTGAGTGAATTCCCCACGCCCAGTGGTACTTTGTCCATGAGGAGCGGGTCATTTTGGGCGATTTTCACACCGTAAAGTAAAACGAGGTTCATTCAAGATCTAGTGGCTCGTAATTATTCTCTGAGAAACGAGAGGGTTGAAAGAACACCAGCGGGTTGAAACTCCTGTTAATTCTCGACATAATCCCCCTGTGGACATACGAGGGTCATCCGGAAAGTAGTACCCGTTCGTGAAATAAAGACACAAAAGTAAATATTAACAAACATAAAAAATTTTATTTGAAAGAGGATACTTTAAACTACTTCTCAACATAATCTCCAAGCAAATTAAGGCATTTGTCATAACGTGTGACAAGTTTCTGTATTCCTGCTGCATAGTCCTTCGCCGCCAGCTCATTGAGATACGCGAGGGACCCATCTTGCACAAATTTTTGCATAATGCAGATGGTGTTTAACAATTTCATGAACAATTGTTCGAGAAACATTGGGAAAATGCTCACAGATGTCATCAATTGTGACGCGCCGATCGTTCCTCACGAATTCGTCAACTGAGCTCACCAGTTGGTCTGTAATGACAGACGGTCTCCCCGAACGCTCATCGTCGTGTGTGTTCCCCCTCCCCATGTTGAAGTTGCGACACCACCGCCGAACAGACGACTCGTCCATTACATTGTCTCCATACACCTCCTTTAATTGGCGATGAATATCACATGGGCGAACGTTTCTTGCATTGAGGAATTTAATCACTGCCCTCACTTCACAACTGGCGGCGTTCTCAATTTTTTTAAACATTGTAAACAATCACAGAAACAACACAGGCAATGCTAGCGTCACGCAACTTGGCTCAGAGAAGGCAGACAAGCCACTGAAGCTATCTGACCTCGTCCAGCGGCTACTCGCGTCGTCAGCACTTCATGCGGCACGAACGGGTACTACTTTCCGGATGACCCTCGTACATATTTTCACAGCGTCAATGTTGTAATCCCATAGCCTCCGAGAAAGTTTCTGTAGGAATCCCTTCCGTATAATATGAAAACCAGCAGGTCCGCGGCCTGGGCTTTGACTTTCTTTTTACTGTTGCACCCACGAAAGAACATTATTCCCATCCATAACACCACCATCGCGAGTCTTACCTAATTGACAATGAATTTCGATGGGTTGTAAATCACGCAGAAAATGGACGAGTACACGCTGTTAAGGTAAAATAAAAGATGTCTTTTTCATTCTTGAATACGCCGCTCACTCTGTCGGCAAATGTACAAACCCTCTGCACAGTACTGTGCTGTCATCTATGTGTAGTATTCATTACGAGTTCTAACGTATTTCAATCTAAACCAAATCTTTTAAATCACTACCCATACTCAGGAGAAAAAAATTTTGGACACCTTAGAATTTAAATTCATCTCGTGATGATTGTTCAAGAACGAGGGAGGTGTTTGAGGAGAAGAGAGAAGACTGTTTTCTTTTGCTGGGAGATTTTTCTCGAAAAAAAGAAGGAATCCGGATTCATCTTGTACCCTTGAAACAGGGTTACTCTTTCATGTATATTTATGGTTTAAAATTTTACACCAACATATGTGCAATAGGATACCCACAGTTCATCACCGACTTAATTCAAGACTACTCGCAGATTACACCTGCATGTGATCGCCACACCTTGGAGAGCCACCAAATTCTTTTATGATGCACGATTCCCCTGAGATACCGGATAACCTTTCCTGGCACTGGTTTGAGAACTAAATTAACCCGCTGCCCATTGCTTTCGTAAGCAAAGGAAGGCTAGTGCCAAAGCCTGTGCCGCTTAAAGGCTTTGAGAACTCAAGCGAAGCACTTTTGAGACTGGGAAACGTCAAGATGTCAGCTCGAGTGAGTGAATTTGACGGAAAATTAAATGAAAATCGAGTTTTAAACGGATCACGGATGCTGCTCGACTACAGAATGAGGGTGAGCTTAAGGCACGGCATGATTATATCAGGCGAAAATTAAATCTCAGGACAATACGCTAATGTGCATGGTCATTAGCAATTTCAGTAATGTTTTATAAACCGAAAGACAGCGAAATGAGATGCTCGATGCACAAAGTATGAGTCAGGTCTTAAGACTCAAATGTTTTTTTTATTACGTTTGATGGGTTAAAACTATGTGGCATGTTCTATACAGAAATGATTTGGCATGCTACAGAATGAATACCAAATTTTAAATGACGCACGTAAAGAGGAAAACACGTGGGCAAAGAATTCTCCTCCCCAACGATTCGGACTCATTCCACGGGCCCATCTTTTATTTTTCGTTTTGAAGTTTAGAGAAGAAAATCCATTTCCAAAAAACAAATTACCGATTATTAACGAAACGCACATATTTTTAAGATAATTGTTGATTTGAATAGTGACTCTAATACATATCATTGCTCATTGCTACATCTTAATACTTGAAGTCGCTTGCACAACAGGTAAATAGACTCCACATAATCTAAAAACTATTGCTCATTAATATTAGAACTGGACTGAAACATTTGTTTTCCTCGTATCAACACGTAGCCTATAGCAACCATTTTTCACTCCATCATTAATAAAACAAAACAAAAACGCGCTGCAAATAGCATCCCTCAATAGTACAGTCGGCCACCAAAATTTGAATTGCAAACAGGTTTAAAAAAAGAGGCAATCGACAAAGTTTTACTATCGGCAATTCGGGATTCGCAAAAAAATTAAGAAATAGCTTCCTGCTCTAGTAGCAATGAAAAAAAAAACAATGCAGAATGCCCCCTATGATAGAGTAAACCCGAATATGGAAACGCAGCATTCTCTCGCCCTTTGAAATTCACGTCACGCATAAAAATGGCAAGGTTATTTTTCCTTGAATCGATTCTCACTGAAGCGAAGGGTTTCAGCCTTAGCTCCCCTTAGCCTCACTTATTCTCATCTCCTATTGTAGCGTTCCGCAAAAATGGTGGTGTACCTTCACTTCAAGCCAAGGAGCACTTCCGGGGACTAATGGTTTCATGATGAAAAATGGGATTACAAAAAAAGCTTTTCCTCAGCTTCGCTAAGGAAACATGAAGGAAAGGAAACGCAGGAAAGAGGGTCGCTCATTTGAAATCCATCGGATGCGGAATGCTTTCAAAGCCAACATCCTAGTCGATGATCACGGGTAAATAATTCGCTAACTCATAGACGGCACTTTTAATCTTGAGGATTTACAGATATATAATTATTATTATTCTACAAATCTCGTCGCAATTAGGCAATTGTCCTGGTGATAACAGTCAAGTCTGGTCAACTCTTACAATGCACATACATACATACACAAGAAGAACTAATATACGAGACAAAATGCTCTTACAAAAAAATGACACTTTAAGATTACCAATCGCACCTTTGCCATCACACACAGGCTAGGTTCACACTATACCTACAACGCTCCGAAAATTTAATTACGCCTGTGTCCTAGCAGTAAGGCGACTGCAGTATCTGTGATTTAAATAAATAGGGTAACACAAGTATATTTCCATCAGTTAAATTCTAATCATTGGAGAGAGCGATGAAGAGCAAGGGATTCTGTAAAATTAAAAAAAAATTGCTCCTGTTACTGAAATAAAGAGTTTAGTGGATTTGAAGACACTTACCTAAGCCTTTTACCGCCAACTTAAGTAAAGTGAACGGTTTTAAAATCAGACAAACACGACTATTAGGCCCTGAGGTAGAACCGTTGCGCCTCTGTCAACAGCCAAGTCGTTTGGTGAGTTTTGGCGATTCCGGTTTACGAAAATAGTTTGTCATACATAACAGTCTGAGATTTAGCGAGCCAGGAAAATTCCTGCGCTCATATGTTTTTTTATATTTAGTTGGACGCCGCTGAATTTTCACCTTTTGAAAGGATTTTTAAATAGTTTTCTTTTAATTCCATTAATATACTTGAGGTAGAATTGATTTGATTAAATTTTCAAAATATGGGACAGGATTAATTTGGAATCGAGATGTTATTTGAGATGGAATTTCGCCTTCTTACTTTTCAAATTCTAGCTTGCAGGTTATTGGGTAAATTTTGCTTGTTAGTTGATAGTATCTGTGTTTGCATGTGTGCCAGGTAAATGGGTTTTTGCATGACTGTATACGTCGCTGTGGGTGCAGGTTTGCATGGATGTGTTGATTTTGCACTTAATTTTGTTCTCTTTCACGGGTGGTGTCCTAACACCCCCCGCCACACGCCCTTGCGGGGTATTATGTAGATATATGTTTATTTGGAGTAATGTCCTTCACTGGTCGCTATATTTGACAAATGGAGGAGGGAGGTGCTTTTCAGAAGCGATAAAAAAAGTGTGTCGTCAGAAGAGTTGAAATGGACAAATGTTCCCGACCACGACTCTCCATAATCCCCACCTCAATCTAATAGGCTACAAGACGAATTCTAGACTTGGGGAATAAAATGGTAAATTGATATTCCCCATTCTGGAATGTCTGCACATTCAAACTGGATTAATCCCCCCATGTATTACTCCTCCTGAAAATGGAGTTGCACTCAAAACATGACACGACCAAGTATTATTTTCATTTTAGCATTTCCTAAGATATAGGAAGATTACGATAGATATTATTGTTACTAAAGACAAGCTGGAATAAACAATCGGAACGGCTCACTTTGCACCTTAAGTAAATTCATAACAAAATTTCTGGTGATAACTTTAATATGGATCGTATTTTAATATTTTTGAACACTAGGACGTCGAAGCAGGAGGATAAGCGTAGATTGGAGGGCAGGGAAGATTGCTAGTGTCCATCGAAAACCTACCTGAACCCATTAGATTACTGTTAATTTCCATATTTTTTTTATTTTATTTGCAAAATTCAATAAAACCCAAAAGAAGGTAAATTCAGAGTGGAAAATGCAATTCTTCTAGACCAGGATTCGAACTCTGATCGTTCTGTTTACAGCGAAGTGCTTTGGTCAGTTTCTTTCCAGTTCTTCAAACACAAATGACATCAGAAAGATCGAGGATGGATAGAAATTGAGACAATAACCCCGGTCTACCAAAAGAAATAATTAGAAAAAACATTTTCCCTTTCCCGGCCAATCGGGCTCAGGTGATGGTAAATACAAAACTTCGTATGGATTTCCGCATTCCCTTCTCATCATTAAAATATGAATCAAACCAGTAACAATTAAATATTTTATTCACAAGCGTCAATCAATTCCAAAGCCCATTTGATGAATTCGATTTCCGCCTTCAATCAATGATGTGAACTTCGCGTCGCAAATAACCTCAACAGCCTCGCCCTCCGTGAGCATCTATTAAGCACGCACGAGAATAATGTGGGGAGTTACGCAAAAGAAACTAATATTAATTAATTAAAAGCGGATGTGAATGTGGGGTGAGGGGATGCATTTTTTCACTGGGGTTAGACCAAATTAAAAGGTAGAGAAGAAGATACCAATGCAGTATGCTGATCTCTGAAGTGTTTACTGTAGTGAAGTAGAGGAGAGGTATAGAAATTCTACTAAAACAATTAAACCTTACACGGAAGACTGCCATGAATATACGTGTATTAGGGCGTTAGTAATGATTCACGGGCTCAAAATGACGAACTTAAAGGATCTTGAAAATAATAAAATACGGTCGATTTTGGTACAGGCGGAAGATTATCAAAAGGCAGCAAACTACCAGCAGCCGAGACCGCAAGGGGGAAACATTAACGGGCATGCTGAACTGATACAATACGCTCATCCTGCGCCGAATTCGACATGCAGAAACGAAAGGGCGATCACTGGACGATGTCCTCTCGGAAGGAAAAGGTAGATGATTGTCTCTCCGACAACTTTTCCTGCTATCTCACTCTCTCTCTTTACCCCACTCTGCATTCCTCCATAATCTGTTCATTGGTAAACGTATTCCACCGCAACTAGTGTTGTGCGCGCGCTCGTGTATAAATAAATGCGTACCCACGAACACTCCGGCGCAAAACCGGGGGAACGTCAGAGCCGAACGGAAACCTGTCCACCTTGACCCTAATACAGGGCTCTACTCCAAGAGCAATCGTTTTTATTTTTTCAATCACCATTATTTCTCGATTCTGCCTCGCACGCGGAAAGGTGACTTGACCACGAGATGGAAGACGCAACCATATCCTCCCCCCCTCCCACACCCCGCCAACCCTTACCCTCCCACGAATAAACCAATCGCACGCAACCTCCTGCCATTCCTCTCTCTATTTTTCTATACTATTTTTACTATTTTTATTTTCTCAGAATGGCGCTGAGCTTGTGAGACACACCCCCACCCCCCTCCTTTGTAGACCCTTCTATTCCTTTTTAGCGAACTAACAAGGAAGGATAGGAAGAGATAATGCACAGCGTGAACGTTAAAGGCTATGCATTGCCGGCACAGCTTCCATTCACCCGTTTCCTAGTTACGCCGTAAACGGGCGGGGAAAAAAATACACCCCTTGCAAAAGCCGACCCACCCACCTTCGTACTCGCCATGACTCTTCGCTTTTGAGCAAGAGACAGGACGTCCAAGAATGGACGAGATCTTACCCGGGAAGGGATAGGAAATGTGTGAAATGAGATCGCCGGAAGGAAAAGGATAGGCCTTGGCGGGAAAACTACGGTTTCATTTTATTTGGTTTGACGGTTAATGAGCCGGCAAAATTAAAGTAGGAGGGGGAAGGTGTCATTTCACCATTAATTGGACCACAATTTCGACTAGTATTTGGAACCCAACGGAGAAAGCGTTAATGAAGGAATCGGATGAAGTTCAGGAGATCCGCTACACATTCGGAAAATTGTGACGAGAGGAAAGTGTGTTACAAAGCTACTACAAAAACGAGGATGAGAACCAGACGAAGAGAGTTATCGTGACTAAAAGGTTCATAATAATAATAATAATAACCATTTATTGCCGCAGGTCAATTGGTCCAACAGAGACATACAATGCATATAAAAAATTTCATTGAATTTTTAGTAACACAACAATTTGATCAAAGAACAAAAGAAAAAGAAAACATTGAAATGCAACAACAACTTACATTAGAACTTCAGTTCGTAATTATCATAGGAGGACAGCTTTAGAAATATTGGCACGCCCAAACGATTCATACATGAAATGATTTAATCAGCGTTTTCTGTCCACCGGTTGACATGCCAAAGAGCGATATAGGGAAAAACAATTTGGATGCAAACGGAAAATAGCTGATTCACATTATTTCCTCTCAGGTTTTCCATGCATCATTTACAGGCATAAATCCTTTCAGGTAAGCGGGATTCTATTTCATAATATATATATATATATATATATATATATATATATATATATATATATATATATATATATATATATATATACATATATACATACACTCATTTGCATAGAAATAGATGTAAGAAAAAGGGATAGGAACACACATAAAGGACGAACACAGGAGAGGTGGGGGAAGGCGGAATCAAGCAGATCACGAATGTAAAAATATTTCCTAGATCGGGATATATTTTTACATTCGTGATCTGCTTGATTACGCCTTCCTGACCTCTCCTGTGTTCGTCCTTTATGTGTGCTCCTATCCCTTTTCCTTATATCTATTTCTATGTAAATGAGTATATGTTCGCCGTTTGGCGGGATTTCGTGTTTGAATGTTTGTGTGTGTGTGTGTGTGTGTGTATATATATATATATATATATATATATATATATATATATATACACACACACATATATATATATGTATATGAGTCTCACTTGAAGAAGGCCTCTGAGAGGGCCGAAAGCTCGAACAATTTACCGTGTGAGTGTCCTTTTAAATATTGCTATTCTATTTGTGTTCTATTTGTGCCGTCCCATATATATATATATATATATATATATATATATATATAATATATTATATATATATATATATATATATATATATATATATATAATATATTATATATATATGTATTTCGTACATATAATTTTGGATTCTATTATAAATTTTTCCAACGTTCGTAATTTTTCGAGCAAAATAGTTAAATTTTAAAATTAGCAGCTGGTTGAAATATTTTTAAGCTTCTTAGAGTGAATTGCAAATTTTTGGGAAAGCCACTGAGTCTTTACGGCGGAAAAGAGGGAAGATGCCCATGGGTACTATGACATTTTTTCACTAAAATTGGAACCTGCAAACCATCACTAGGTTATTTGGCAGGTTACTTTGTATTAGTTAAACAACAAATACGTAATACCTTTTTATGTCTCCCGGATGTATCCAAAGATTTTCCCCGAGTCCCTAACGAAAGCTACGCTAAAACAATTACAGTGAAAAAAATTGCATCATGGGAGTGTGGGAGGTCAGAATAGCGATAACTGCTGATAGATACTGTTTCATAAAAGAAGAATGAAATTAACCAATGTCTTTGCTGAAAAAAACACCGTATTGTAAAATTGTGAATCACTCACGGAGCGACGGTTAAATTACAGATTAAATCCCTTGCATAAATTGGAAAGGTGTCTCTTTAGCGTTGACATTGAAAATGTATTAATACCACCATCGTTTTACGGTATGCGAGATCATTCCTATAAAATTATTGAGATTTAAGTGTAGAAAATATCGATTTGAGATGCCCGTTTTTCCACGAAAGATATGGGATCAGAGAGACGTTGTCCGACCAAGGTAGGAGTAAAAATATTCGGATCAAAATTATTTTGGTATGTGTTCACCCCCCAGCCACACACTTCAACGGTGACTTTCAGGGTACTTAGTAAATAATACATTGAGCTATCGCGAATTAATCCTGATAAAAAAGGCCAACATCCATCCAATTCCCAGAATCTCGGTGGTGCGTAACTTTAATGATTAATGATCGATACGAAGGATTTTGGATGGATATCGGGCGAAGATGTCTGTTATGCCAAACCAGCCGAAGCTTCGACTCAAGGAAACACCTTCGTTTAGTAAAGAGAAAGATTTGCAGAGGATTGATCTGGACCCCCTTCCAGGTTGCTGGGAGGGAAGGATTCAAGGACGGTAGGTACACCACCTCACGGAAGGAACGTTAAACTGCGTCGCTATTTGGCGTCAATAGTTAAAGAGAGGACTGGCGCCCGGCGCCAGACTGCGTAGGAGAATCTCTCTGGCTCTACGCGACGCACATTAGTACAGTGGGCAATGGCCTCATGAAAACTGACATAAGCGTTCGCCTACAATATAGGGATATAATTGGATGACGATTGAAAAAAAAACATCAAAATGGTGCCCACAGCAAAAACAGCAGTGCTAAAACGCAACTGTCACAAACATGTATACAGCGTATCTAAAGATTTAAAAACCCCTGATTTGTTTTTACTTCCACGCGAGTCTCGTTTTTTAGATTTCAGGGCAGAAATTACAGGCGGAATTCCATTACATATGACGTATTCACGGTACAAACGAAAAACTTTAAGAACGTCTACATGACATCAGTTTATTTTTTTGGCCTAGTTCAACAAAATTGCAAAATAAAAAATATTTGAGTTATAGTATCCTAGACATAGTATGATTAATTCAGTTTTTTTTTAAATTTCGATTACAAGGATCGATTTCTTCAAGGGGAAGAATTCAGGCAAAAGAAACAACAACAAGGGAGATTGAAGGAAGATGGTGTACTTAAATAGCACATTTGACTATTAACATTAATTCTTAAAAATATAAGTTTAATTTTTTTACCACCACAGTTATCAATCCGGAGGTCGGTATATTAGGATATTGTAGGTGTGTTGTATTAAAATATATCAGAATAACAAATAAGGCAGTTCCGTTCCCTGTGACGCCTATGGTTTCACAGGAATATCAGGTACCCAAAAAAATCGACCAGTTTCGGTGAATCTGAGGGTGCCCGAAGGAGTGATCGGGAATGGAACTGGGGCCCTGCAGTCAGTATTACAACGCTCTACCTGATGTACTACCACGCTCCCATGCTTTTATCATTAATATACTTTATAACTATACACTTTGAATTGCTCTTGGAGCTAGTGCAAAGTTAGGTAGTGCAAGTGCCTATAGTAATATATTTTTTTTAAACATGGCAATAAAAATTATACTGCAAGTAACCCGTTAGTTAACTAGTTAAATGACAAATCACGATAGACTTGCATTTTTAGAAGCATTTTTCAATAATCTTAAAAAAAAAAGGTGAAGGTAAATATAATGAATTTGAATGATTATACTGTTCAATGATAAAACTGTGGATAAATGTGTTATACCAAATATTACCATAATATTTATCGAGCAAAATTCAAATCTACACATGAAAGTAAGTTAACACAATTTTATTTTGTAAACAACAGCCAAAAGAAGCAAATAATTATGGAAGAGTTGGGAAAAATAAGGAATTAAAATATCAATACTGATTTACTCAACGGTTTGGTATCTCATATTACCTTAGCAGACTATTTTTAAATACACATGACGTCAACGATTTACCTAAGAGGGTATTTAACTGAACGCACTGAACGGAAATTCAATGGTCAGTACCAAATCACAAAAATACTTGACTTTCAATAAATTGTTGACGGGTTGTTATGGAGACACTCAGACAAAACTGCTTACAGTGGTCCCTAAAGTTCTAAGAATACAATACAAACGTAAAGAGGCAAAAGTGTTCTTGTCCATGTTGATGGACAAGAAAACTATAAAGGCATTGTAGCTAACTTCCCGTCCCGGGAGGGACCACAGAATCGGAAGGAAGGAAAGTCTAGGTGGCCTGTAATACGCGATTGATCCGTTTTCACTCAGTATTTCCAACACGTCAGTTTCGTTAGTCACAGATGAAACGACATCTAGAACTTCATAAACATTTCGAAAAGGGCGCAGGATTCAGAAACGATTAGAACGGGCATCAAACCACGTGGCCAATCGAGAAAAAGCGGCAGTTCAGGCCGAACAAACCCGTTCCAATTATCACACTTTCACTCGCCTACGTTTCTTTTGCAAACTACTGCGGCAAGAAAACGCTCGACGCTGGTTTTCACTTTTTCCTGCTTTTCATCTTTCTAGGCCATTCGCTAGAACTGTTATTTTTAAGAACAGTAGTCTTCTACCAGTCACGTTAGGTTTTTGATGGAACCACTACCTAATAATTGCTCCATTCATTCGCAACGCGGCTCCCGTTTCTTTCTCGTTAACATCTAATTCTAGCCTTTCCCCACAGGGCACTAATTAAATACTTAAAAATTTAGGATTAGAGTAAACAATTCTCTCTTTGCAAATGGTCATACTTCCTTTATACCTTAAGAAGGTTGTATCGAGATGTAACGTACATGAAATCGCGATACCATTTCCTCTATTTTAAACCCTTAATGCACTCTTCCTAATGAGATGTGATGAATATTGTCTCGCCATGTTAGATTTGCCGAAGGAATCGACATGGAAAAAATCACATATTTTATACATGCTTGTCAGGGGAGGACTACCACGAGAAGAATTATGGATTAATGGTGCAAAGATACATGTCGTTCTAACGAAAAATTCATTAGTAGTAGGTAATCTACCGGTTAAGGTAGGTTTTTGGATGGACATAATTACTAATTAAATAATTTGTGACCCCCAGCAAAATCCAGCATCCTACTCTACATCAGGTCCCACTTCAGCTCTGAGTACTGTCTTCCTCCCTTCATCCCGTCCAACATCCCTATCCTGCTCCCTCCCTTTCCTCGTTTGCCTAACATTCTCCCCTCTATTACAGTCTTCAACATCCCACTGCCGGTCAATACCCCCTTCAGCCACTTTTCCTGCCTCCATAGGATTGCTCCCAACAAACCCCTCTCTTCGCCCACCATACCAAGTACTTCCTCGTTTGTTTTCTTCTCTGTCCATTTTACCTTCTCCATTCTTCTCCACACCCACATTTCAAAAGCCTCCAGTCTACGTCTATCCTCCTGCTTCAATGACCACGTTTCCGCGCCGTACATAGCTACGCTCCATATCAAAGTTTTTACGATTCTTTTCTTAATATCCTTACTCAACGTCCCTGTCATCAACTCCCTCCTCCTTGAGAAAGCCGCTTGGCCTAGCGCAATTCTTCTCCGTACGTCCCTACTAGAAAAATTCATATCATGGGCATAATTTTCTAAGAGCAGCGTTAACATAATATCACACACCCGTCTCTGCTGAAATTATATCATATTGTGGGGGAATATAGGCGAGATCGCATAATTTCAATAATTGAAACCTCATAACTAGTCCAATACTTGTTTTAGAGAAAGTTTCGAAAATAATTGAGAACCCCTTGGAGTGCTTTGGAGTGCGGCATGTACATGTTCACATTAAACATGTTTACGCAATACGCGTGAGTGAACGTGACATTACTTTCATCACTCGTCATTATTACATGAACTAAGGCGGCACGCATTGACTCTCGCAGTCACGATCGAAACTCCTTAATTCCATCCAACATACCTCTTCTTTTCCTGGTCTATCTCATTTACCCAACATCCTCCATCACAGTACTCTGAAACTATGGCTTTGTGGAATAAATCTAAAATGCGGAGTAAGTACCCGTCACACGTAAAGTCGTACTTTGATTAAAAGTGTGTGATTGGCAAGTTTAGTAATGTTTATAGAATTTCGAAATACGTTACTTCAACGCGATGCTTCCCGTTTTTTTTCTCGATCATTTTTTTTTCAAAAATTCGAAGAAACATCCATAGTTTAATGAGAATCCTACGTCAGATTGAGAAGGAAGAAGTGCGTTCAAGTTCTGAGGTCTTGTTTTTTTCCTGACGAACATCTCAACCAATCTTCCAGTAGACATTTTCCTCGTCGACGTCATTATTCCATGGCTACTGAGACACCTTCTACATGGGGTCCCTTTATCGCTCACTGGAAAAACTGGCTGGTCCGTAACCGAGACCTTTGAGCAGTCGCACCGACGAACATAATATCCTCCTCTTTTCATTCCGTACAACTACAACGCCTATTATTTTCCTTCCCTTACCTCGCCTGCCTAACTTCCTTCCATTCATAACCCGTAGATTCATTCTGAGATGACATTCTAAGTGTTATAAAATAACTTGTCACATTTTAGTACACGTACCTAAAGAATCATGACTTTTTTGAAAAGCCTATCCCATATCCTAATAAAGTTTCCTCAGCTAAAACCATCTTCAGTAGTCCTAAATCAGTTCTGATCATTCCCAGAGCATTCTATTCATATCTAAGCATTTAATATATTGTTGGAGAAGTATGACCTTATCAAATTAGGTGACACACTCCAACTGCTGTAATAATATTCATGTCTAACGTGGGAAACGTATGGGGATTGCACAGTGATTTACGGGGAACTTAAATCCCAGGTCGAATAACTCATAAATATGTGTATCCACTCGCACAAATATCCAACAAAACCACTCCCACGGGTTGTTTATGGGCTATAACCCCAGGACTCTGGAGAGGCCCTCTGTTGTGTGTTTGGACCGTGGATTTTCTCTAGCGAGGATTAAATTCCAGTATATAACCACAGGAACCATGAATGCGAACTATGCATCAGTTGTTCCTTCACGGAATACCCCATCTGAAGGCTCGGTAGTGTGTTACCTTAGGCTATCCCAGGCGGGGAGTGAAAGCAGGCGTAAAAAACTGTGTGTGGTTTTGTTGGATGTGTGTTTGAGTGGATATAATTATTCGCCATTTGATCCCAGCGCGGGATTTAGTTACCCTATAAAACACCTCGCAATCACCTATTTGTGACTATTAATTTGGTCTAAACTCAGTGAGAAGAAAACATCCCTGGATTAAGGAAAAACTATGAGTTTCCTCGAAGGACCCCTTTGTAAATCCAGCTCAGGCATTCTGCTGTTAAGTATTCCTACCCCGCGTCGATTAAATACATTCTGACCGCTCGCTACACCTGCACTGGTTCGCCGAAACCGAGGGACCGTGGAGGGGAGATACAGAAGGCGCCAGCGCATGACTACTCAGAAGGGCGTTGCACCCGACCCTCTTGACGGCGCAATTGCGGCTAATTTTGCGTTCAAGAGACGATGAGAAAAGGTGTCAGCCGCATTCGAAGCGGTCGCCAGTCGCGATCGGATCAGTGGCAAATGAATCACCGCCAAATGAACTTTTAAGTGAAATGGACGGAGAGGAAAAACAAACAATGACGTCTTAGGCCATTGTAGCGGAAGAGAACAGGTTGCTGGGAGACATTAAAAGGAGGAAGGAGGTCAAGTGGATGCGTGACATATTGAGTGGCAATAGGATGTTGAAGGTTATGATAAGAGGGGTTAATTTTGGACAAGGGACGTAGGGGGAGGAAACAATAAGACGAGCTGGACGAATTGGAAGCACAAGGCGTCAGGAGCTAAAAACGAGTTTTATTGTAATGTGGTGTTTCAGAATATTTGCCTTAGTTTTAGAGGAGATTGGAAGTATTGATGTGTTAGGGTCCAACAAATCATCCTCGAGCTTGATTGGTGAACTAATGTTTAAAAAAAATATTCATAGAAGCTTCCGTCGTCGTATTCACCATCCGCACAGACGTCACACAAATCCCAAATGCAAGACGCAGTTGACGCAATATTTTTACGATAAAACCGGGGCAAAATGACAAAAGAAAAGGTACAACGACTATTGGAAAAATCCCACTGCGAGTATCGGGATTGAACACTCAGGTGTGCCTTTCTACGATAAAATTACTTATTCCCCCGAGCCGAGTTGAACGACCTTTCTTAAGACACCAGGCCGTCGACCCTTCTTCCATTTTATTTCTACGAAGTCACAGTCTAGCTGGTACAACATTTTATCTACGGCAGGTATTTAGCACGCGGGAAACCGATTTCGAAATAAATAAAATTTAATGAATTCTCTTGCTCGGAGAATAACTATTACTATGCACCATCAAAAGGATTTCATTTTCGAGGACGGACAACAGTTATAATTAAGAAAACATGTTTAAAAGCACAGCTAAACCAATCACCAAACTAATCTTGACTTAGATTGACTAGCATTTTGCCAAATTTCTGTTGCAGCCTACGAAAGCATTCTCAGTTGACCTGGATCTTTAAAAACGATACTTACATTATCTGTAACAATTATATATATATATATATATATATATATATATATATATATATATATAGTTGACCTGATATATATATATTCAGTTGACCTGGATCTTTAAAAACGATACTTACATTATCTGTAACAATTATATATATATATATATATATATATATATATATATATATATATATATATATATATATATATATAATTTTTAGATTTACTTCGAAGTTACCGAGTGATTACGGGATCATGGAAACATAAATGAATACCTTCATAGGAATATGTGAATTAAATTGAGGGAAGAAATTAAAAAAAAAACATTTCCAATTGGAATGAACCAGATATCCACGTGTACTAGTTATCGAGTTATGAATTCTTGTTTGTCCACGCAGAACGAAATCCACCTCCCAGAGCGAGCTATGCTTTTCGTGGTTTTAAAGAATCCTTTATATTCTTATTTCTTTCACCGCTTGAAATAAATATTATAAACTAATGTACGCATTCTTCTCCCTAATATCTGCGTGCTCTTTCAAAAGCGTGGAAAAATATTAGACATTTTCGCCACATTATTTTTGCGCAAGACAATTTTGTTCTTTCAAAACCTTTTTTAAGAACATAATTGGTGATAATTTCGAAACTAAAACGCTTCATAATTTGGGAGAAATCAAAAGGAGACAGGAAAAAAGGATTTAGAGCATTTTGATTGGCAATGGGATGTTGAAGACTGTGATTGAGGGAAAAATGTTAGGCAAGCGAGGAAGGGGTAGGAATAGGATAAGCATGCTGGACCAAATGGAGGGAGGAAGGAAGTTTGATGGATTTAAGCGGGACTTAATGTAGTGCCCGATGTCAGGTAGTGTTTTTTTGTTAACAGAAGGAAGTCAATATATCGTTGTACAGTTGTACATGCTGTGTCCATTTAAAACCTTACTTTAACCAGTATAATACTATATAACAATATTTGTCAAACGCTGCTATGATAAACTTAGTAACGTATCAAAATATCAGGGGAGCTATGCTGGGAATCACTCACGGAGCGAAAGTTAAATTACGAATTAAACCTCTTGCATTAATTGGAAGGATATCTCTTTAGCAATAATGATGAAAATGCATGGCTAAGTACATCTTACTACTGTAGGCGAGATCATGTATAAAAAATTAAGAGAGATTAAGCATTGAGCAGATAGATTTAAGATGTCAATTTTTCCACGAACTATAAGGGATCATAATTACATTGTCTGACCGCGGTAGAGGTAAAAAAAAATTTGCGTCAAAATTAGTCTGATAGGTATTCACCCCATGCCACACACCCTGGCGGTGGCATTCAGGGTACTAACTAATAAATAAATATGAAAGAAATCTCTTGTGCCTATTCTCGCTAAAAGCAAGTTTTTTTTGTTAAAATATGATTCCATTAAACTTTAAAAGGATGGCAGTATTTGAAATTTAAACAACCCGGATTTCACTGAATTCACTGAGAAGTTTAGCGGTATCAAGAAAACTTATCTCAATGTAGTGTCGTCCAGCAATGTGAAACAGCGTGATTCATCGCGACAAGATTTATCAAATATCTTCTTTTTCCAGTAATGATTCTCGACAAAGAACAAAGCATATCGTGATGATAAAAACTTAAAAGAAATGATTCAGAGTGAGCAAGGAAAGAAGAGCTAATCGACATATCATAAAAAAGTACCTTTAGGTTGAAATGCAAACGCGTCGTTGCAATTTGATTGCTCAACGCCACTTGTAGAGGGATACGTCCATCAGCAAAGCAGATTCCAACATTACATCGACACCCCTGTAATAATTAATGATTCCAGCACAATTCCGTGGGACCAGAAAAAGAATGAGAACAGCCGTAATTTCCTTTAGCGAAACGAATTAAATTTTACATGACCTTTTACTGAAGATTATTCTACCAGACCAAAATTAGGGAAGAACACACAAAAAACATTTTTCTTCTGGAATGTTCACGTTGCTTGCTGATTAAAGTCATCGATTTAACTTGCAATTTGAAAATTCCTCCAAAAAACTTTTCCGCCTTTGTAGAGCGTGAAAACAGAATTGGAGAGCATTCACCCTTAACAGTCTGAGTTTAGGAACTGAAGGAAGAGTCTACAGAGGTATAGAGATGTCTACCCCTAATATATAATCCTCTCTTGACGTACGTGTATACCGTTGCCGTACTGTCCTCTATTGTAATTGATTTTGTCATCATTTTTAAATAGCTAATTCGTAAGCCTATTCGGTAACTCACTAATTAGCGATCGGTATTGTATGAATGAAAGTTGTACTTAAGGTAGCCTAAAACAAAAGCAGCAATACATACTCATTGGAGTAGAATAGATTAAATATAAGGAAAAACAAACGAAGAGCGGCAATGCGTGGTAGGCGAGGAGAAAATATTGTCGGTAGGAATCCGAAGAAGGCAGGAAGCAAGGATTATTGAGTAGCAATAGATGGTTGAAGGCTTGAAGACGGACGGAAGGAAGAAGGTTGGGTAACCGAGGTAGATGCAGAAAAGGATCAGAAATGTTAGATAAATGGAGTTAGGTGGTAAATACAAGTATGTGGAGCTATAGTAACTTCTAACGCACGTTGTTTAGGGCATTTAGCGTCTTGTTAGGCGGGACTTAGAAATGTACAATTGCTTGTTCCCATCGAAAGCCTAACTTGACCGTCAGACTGATTAAGTCAGTTAATTAATACTCAACTTTACTATCGTATTTTTTCAATCACTCTCCTCTTCAATTTTTTCTTATTTGCTCATTCTTAATTATGAGTGCTGGAGTACGCTGTTGGATTGGGGACAAGTGAAAAGCACGCCTTGCCAAACAGCAATTCTGATATGCATCCTGCTTTTGGCGTGTTTCTGTTCCAGATTCAAAATAGTAATTAAAGATTTTGTCCAGAGTCATCAAGTTATTTTTTTCTTGGCGTCTCACCCCTCCTCTCGCTGTCTGCACGCGGTTATAACCCTCCCTAGACCAAACCCTCTCCTTCGTCTTTTTATTCAGCACATCCAGTAGCTTCTCCTTTCCAAATCTAAACATTACCCTTCAAGTCACCAAACAGTAGAGTTTAATATTTGAGGAGGTGAGGGCATCAACCATTAAGAGACGTTTGCCGATACGATTATTCCAATAAGGATGCATTTATTGGTTAACCTCTTGCTTAACCAGTAGATTAAACCAGAGTAATCATCCCGACGGTTAGCTTGGTAGCTCATCTATTAATACTAAGCCTCATACACCGACTTATATTCACACATCAGGGAAGGAGGGACCAGTTCCTTTCCCTGTTCCGCATGTATTTTCCCAGGGAAATGCTCTACCCGAAAAATCAGCACTGTTAGGGTGAGTAACTGAGGGGTCCAACGGAATCGAACCCGAGAGCCCTCCGGTCAGTTGCCCAAGGGTTGGCATACTGGACCTTTCACCAGTTTATAATTGTGTCCAATGTTTGTACCACAGTGATCACGAAAATTTTCCCAATTCATCCCATTTCCCAATTCGAACATCACCTCAGGCCTCTCACTCAAATCAGACTCACTTTCTCCGACATTCTGTCTCTGAGTGACGACGCACTTAACAAAATTAATCGAAAACGAACGAGAAAGTTTTCACTTAATCAATATACACGCTCTTACTAACGACGAAAATTCACTACCACAAAATCTGTCACCTTTGTGTCCCCGCAAATTCCAACAGCTTATTTTCCTTTAGTTAGTGGTTAGTGGTTAAATCACTTGCGATCACCCCAAAACGGGGTGGAGTATTTCGACGAACATCCTTCACAAATGGTTATCGGTTTCGCTCTATACGTACAAATCCCAACAAGGGGGCGCTGTGTAGAAAAATTAGTGCCAGGGCTGGTCGAAGGAGGTCTCCCGCCTCTTTGGGTATCCGACGGATTGGAAGCGTATGCCAAAAATATTTGCGCAGCGAAATTATTCTGGGACTACCCTTCCCATCTCCTGCATCACCACAAGCGTACGGATTTAGACGGCTATCCCACCAGCAGCGGAGAAGACTTCATATAAGAGCCTCTTCTTTTTGATCGATGAAAGGGAAAATCATTTCACATACTACGGATTCCTTAATCGTTCGTGTCGTATATATGGTTAGTAGCGCAACTAGCGAATATATGTAATGACAAGAATATGTTAAAAAGGTACATCACAATAACAATTGAATGTTTCACGAATTCTTCTGCATTACTTGGGCCATTAATAATAATTGCGTTTACTTGCCCGGATATTACAACGTATACGTACACAATATATGAAAAGACAAGATCAGAACACCTAAAGAAAAACATTATCAAACAAGTAAAAATAAATCCATCAAACAATATCCAAACAGTGCACGTACAAATATGAAAGCATCATCACTCTTCAAGACTTCAAGGATGAAATAGTATAGTGAATCCTGTAATCACATTCTGAGTCGGTTCTTGAAGAGAAAAGTCAATTGCTCATAAGTTAATTGTAAATAAAAGTAATATAGGAATGCACATATCTGAGTTTACTTTTTTAGATTAAGAGAGAAATTGTTTTTAACGCGTTGCAAGCACACAAAAATGCACAGACCAGGTAAAGACCTCTCGGCCTGCGTCAATATTTCCAACGTCAAATCAATCGAGAAGGTGAATTCTAAAAATATGGTTTGATTTGATCGAGTATCCTCGTAAAAAAACGCTATGATCGATGGGTTAATAAAATTCTCCCATAAATAATGAAAGCAAGACATCCACAGTGCCAGTGGATCGAATAGTACCTAGAAGACAACAAATAGACATCCTATGTCTTGATGGGTCCCACGCATTTAAATTATAGACCAATATTCCAAGTAACTTAGTGTAAGATAACTCAGGGTTCAATTTTACCTCAAGGATACCAATGTGATCAATTTTACTCCACCGCTTCCATGAATGCCAACAAATTTTTTTTTTAAAGCAATGACTTTTCATAATTAACATTTAAGATGATTTGGTGCGATCCTTAAACTAGCGCCAAAAATATATATTACGACAAAGGGTAGTAAAAATATCTCGGTCATTGTTCTCCGCAGTATTTTCATTTTCCCTTCGCTGTTTTTATGTGAAAGAACACCAAATGGACAAAGAACTGTTTTCAAGTTTCGTGAGATTAGGGGCAGATATAGAAACTTCCCGCTGGGGACAGGAGGTGATTACGGATAATTACCCCTAAAACGACTGGAGATATTTTTAACATTTGCCATCAATATTTACTCAAGCGTTTCTCATTCCTGAACTAAGTAACCGTATAAATTACTCAATTAGCACGATAATATATAGTTTTGGCACATGATGGCCTGAGTCCAGTCCTCAGCACTGGGTCGACTTTTTCAAAAAAATCTACCACGTGTATCAGCTGGGGTGGGAGAGTTCAACTCGCAACTCAGTTAATACGTCCCTGCATAAGACATGAATCCTTCAATAATTTGACGCTAATGTATAGCAACGATGACAGGACCACCTCCAAAGAAAATTAGGAGAGATTTTATACGCGTAGACTGTTATTTTTTTCCGCGAGCCCAATGAATTGAATTATATCGTCTTCCCGAGATATTTGTTGGGAAAAAAAATAAACTATTGAAATACCTCAAAAAGGATTACGGGCGATATCTAGTCATAAACTGTTGAATGGTCTGTGAGAAACGGCGTGTATGTAAATGAAATCTAGTCTGCTTCACACTAGTTAAATGTTAACCATCATACGAGTCTGCTTAAGTTTGGTATAGTCATACACATAGCTTAAGGAGCTTTGTGAGCAATTAGACAACTCTTACCTAAAACTAAATCTTTCATCAACTCCTGCTATATTTCACGTCTCTTCGTGAAGCAAAGAACGTCATTGATTCCACATTCACCGAGACTTAATCAACAGGCGACCTATCTACCACATCCTTCAGATAGTTATACTATACAACCTCGATATACTATTAGTGGCTTCTTCGAATCTTTTACGCCGCTGGCCTCATTTTCCCAACCATGACATGTCTTTCACGATAATGACGGACACAGAAAAACTTACAAGCTTACCTGCCTTCAAAACTCACAACGTAAAGAAGTCTTAAGAAACGGGCACAGCTCCGAAAGGACCAGCCAAGTAAAGAGATCTGTGGGGAGATGTTTACATTCAAGGAGCTAAGATAACGTGCATCCTCTAAAATTAGGCCAAGGCTCGTCTTCTTCCTGTGCCACGACAGTTTAGTTACAAAGGCTTTAACACACTTTTAAAATGCGGACCCTGTTTTTTCCTTTACCTCGGTCTGAAATTCGAATATGTTAAAGTATTAACCATGATCCCAAGGAACTTAGAGTTTGATAATAATTTGATTTCGGAGAAAAAAACATTGGTGGTACAATAGCCGTCACCCAATTACGCCCTTCTTCCACATCAGAGATTTTGTTACTAAAAGAAAAAGGTGTATGCGAGAATCGCGCGCTTATTTCTTACGCACACTGAGAGGCAATACACGTAGAATCCCTTGTGCACCTGTCATTATTTCAAAATCGAGAAAACGAATGAAAGCAGTGGTGGCAATATTTGGAAGGCACCATGAATCATGAGTTTGCGAGGGTATAATTTTTTTCCCCTTGCGAAAGAGAGACGAAACGACACCTATCCGTCGGCGCGATTTCTCGAGCGAAAAAAAAGGCAAAATGATATCATATGCACCATAGCCCCACTTTCCTGTCACGAGTGTTCAAATACTGACGGCGTGAGTAAACTGAACAAAGGTTGCGAAGGTTTTCGTTAGTCACCTTCCAAATCGCTAAAAGAAAAAAAAACTTCCGGACGAAGGAAAGGTGTCAGTTGAGTCACCACTTAGGAACTCCGTAGTGAAAATAATAGTACCAACTACACGCGCCACCATGTCAATATTTTTTATTTTAACGCGGCTACTTGAATTTGGTCTCATTAGGTTGGTTAAAGACTGGACGGAAAATGGTGCCCCTTTTTCTGTTTTCTTTCGCTACCCATTTGTTTTACTTATACAAATTATCAACGCGCGCATTGTTTTGCTTTTCACAACCCCCAAGTAATCTTCCATGAAGAATAAGATTTTGGATGGCCCCCCGAAATCACTGCTATTGAAGTGTACTTCAGAAAAGTACTGCTGCCAATACAAGAACCGTTTCCCGTACACTTTTTTCTTCTACGGCACAATCAAACTTTTTTTAACCTCCCCATTCATCCTTTCAAAATACCAATTCTATTCCTTCCTCTTCCATCCATAAATAAAACAATCCACTCTATCAAAAACTTCAACAACCAATCAACATCCCAATATCTCTCAGAATCTCCTAAATTCCGTCTTGCCTCCTTCCAACTCTAGCCAAAATCTTGTTTGCCATCTCCCTCTACCCACTTCATTATTTCCACTCTTATTTATAAACTCAGGACAAAATCATTAAAATTAAACTCAACCCACTTTCCTCATGGCCCAGGTTTTGGAATCATACAACGAGATATAGTATGCCATACATAAGCCATTATTTAACTTATCTTCAAATGTGTTCATCTAAGGGTCCTGTTGACTATGTACTTCCTCTCTTTCCAAAAACGCCTCTTTTACCAACACATTACTACTTATGTCCTCAATAAAATGCCCATTTTCCTACAGCATAATCGAAAGTTCAAATTAGCGAATCGTCCCTTCTGCTCTGATACCCTTCTAATGTCTTAATGTTTCTCTTGATCTCCCTACTCCTTCAGAATCCCATTCCTTTTGTTTTCTTACGATTCACTACCATCCAGTAAATCTTAGGCACATCCAGTAAATCTTAGGCACATCAGTAAATCTTAGGACATCTTCTTGATGATTCACTAAAAGTCACCATCCCTCTGCCGATTAAAACGCTAAATCATTCACAAATCTGACCAAATTAGTTCCTAGGCTAGTATATCGTTTGTTCCGTGTAGCATTTCTTAAGACGAAGTAGTAATAGCGTAATAATTGAAAGAAAACAATCGGTGTCAATACGAGCACGTTAAAAGTCGAATAAAAATGCATTCATATTTTTTTAATTATTTGAGAAGGAACGTCGTCATAGCTCAAGTTTAATCTTCCTGAAGCACTGCGGAAGTAAACATCGCATTAATTGCTTACTCTCAGAAAATGGACCAAGGCTGACCCAAAAAGTTTTATTAAAGTCAGCCTCAATAAAAAAAACAGGATGCACACGCACTTATTGTGACATCTGAGAAAGGAAAACTATAATTAGAATCAGGCTATATTTTGCCAAGAGCAAGACAAGGCTATTGATATTGCTAATTGTACGAGGAAATGATTCATCTCAAAGATGAAGTCCGTCAGAATATGTTTTCGGGTCGAATCACGAGAGCTAAGAACAAGCTCAACGATACCTGTATATCAACTTGATGAAAAACATATCGCATACGAGCAAACGCATATTGCGTGCATTAATGCAGGAAACGGTCGATTTAACCTCTCGAAGCTATAAGATGCGCCAAGAACCGAAAAAAATTTAAACTTCGGCATTCCACTTATTATTTTGATTTCAGGACTCAACAACGTGGTGTATTTTATAAGTGCGAGGCATTTAACAGGATAAACAACAGGTTGCACACATGCAAAAATGAAGAGATCAAATTTCAGGTTTAAAAAAATATCGCAACATACCAGGGAATGATGCAGATATATAGGTCTCATCCAAAAATAAAATTTCACGCTGGAACAGTGGCCACTTTTTTTTTAATGAGATACGATGACCTGATCCACATTTTTAAAAAAATGTGAACGTATATTTAGACCGTCCCAAAATCAGTGCAATTCGTCGGCACAATTCAAGGTAATTGAAACTCCAGGCGAGACTTATTTATGTCTTAAGTTAGGACGGATTTAAGAGGGCTGGGTGATGATGACGACTGCCTTTCCCATTGGCTACTTCTCGGGTGATGGGTGAGCGGATTCTGTTGTTAACCTGCAAGTTACTCATATTATAAAGACATTTTACTATTCCTTAAACATTAAAATAACATTTTTTTTATTTCGTAGCTTACCGGATTAGGGTAGGTTTTTGACGGATGTCGGGACTACAAACTTCGTACTCCTAAGTCCCAAATAAATCAACGAAAAATATCCTCAGGCCCGGCACTGCCTTTTACAGTAAATAGGAGAATTACCTCGGTCTGTATACTTTCTACCTCAGTTAATTACATCCAAAATATCTATCCTTTTCCTACGCCTATCTTTCCCAGGGTCTTCGCCTCTATCACTGCCCTCAGTATCCCACTGCTACTCTCGGCATCTTCTACATCCTCTTATCCTGCCTTATTCCAATTTCTCCCAGCAATTCTCTCTCTTCCCCTACCATGCCTAAAATTTCATCTTTTGTTTTCATTTCATTTGCTCCATTCTCCTTCGCCCTCACGTCTCATAGATCTCAAATCTACGCGTGTCTTCTTGCCACAACGACCAAGTTGCCAAACAAACCAATATAAATCTTTACTTAAAGCAATCCTTCTTTTAATACTACCAACCACTCTTCTCACCTTCCAACCCAAAAAAAAACTTCTCAAATAGATGAACTATTTTACCTGTTCTAGTTTATATCCCCCAACTTTAATGTTTTTTATTACCCTACCAGTTTTAGAAAGATACGGAAGAATAATAATGTATGGTAAAAACTCTTCATAATAAAATGAATGCGACAATGAAGTTTAAAAAAACGATACGTACACTTAGGAAGGTTTTTCAGGTCTACTTCCATGACTAGACTTCCACAAAACATAAATCTTCAAAATTAGTGGATATGCCATCATGTTATCCGTGATAAACGGTGCGGTGAACTGGCGAAGGAGTAAAACTCACAGCCTCCGAATGGGGGATGTCTTACTCGTAATACCAATTAAACATATTTACTTTCCCACATTCAACTCGGGAATTACAAGTACTTTCTCGACCTATCCACATACGCGTCACACGCACTAGGAACGAAATCATTCATTTCTGTTACATAGCGATATGTGGATGGAAGTTGCCTAGGAATGTTGACGGATCGCGATACAGGGGAGAATTTTGGGTAAGCGAGGAAGTAGGAGGGAAAGATTACACACGTTAGATGTAATTAAGGGTGGTATGCGGATAGAAAAGATGTTTTAATGCAGAACTTTTAGCGTGTTGGGCGTGGAGTTTGGCGGGACTTAGAATGTGCATAAAAAATTTACCTGTATCGGTATGTTTCCGTTAATTTCAAACAATAATTATGATTTTATGAGGAACGCGAATATAGTACCACGCGCGCTAGTGTTTGCGCTTGCCACATCGCCATTTGTTTTGCTCTAAACTTCTGGAATTATGAGATCAGCCGAGTTCACACACACAGTGACCTCGTCACCTCGACGTGCCGCGGCCACTTGGCAGCGGAAAGTTCGCCGGACGTGCATGACCGTGACAAAGCGGAACTTCCCAACGAGTGCGAGGATCGGCTTCAAGCCCGAAGGCTCTGGGAGTTCTCCCCACTACTATCGGGAAAAACAGGCTTTCGGAAATTGGGACTGAGAGAAAATGGGGCATGAGCGTAATCAGAAACCGCACGTATGGACATTTCATTCGTCTTGCCACTTCGCGAGGGAAACCAATTCGTCGAATAAAAAAAAATCTCACGTCTTTAACCGCACGTGTGGTTGAAATCGCAGTCACCCCAAATGAGACTGGCCAGTCAAAGAGTGAAAAACGAACAAATACTGATGAATATCGCGTGGTTTCTACACGTGCGGAGAATTAAAATGAAACACCATTGCTACCGACGAATGAATACAGCAATCAGTAGTCATGCATGCCGAAAAATGAAGCAGGCCAAAGGGTGATGAGATTTGAATATTCATTATGTACAATTTAGATGATAACCGTTCACCAAAGCTAACCCAGCAAAAGATAAGGCGGCACGCCGAAGTAAACATTTGATTTTCTTAAAGGTTGTTGTGCAGAACGGTTTCCTTGATTGCATTATCTCTGAACTATCGTTTGTAGGGCAAACAAGACGATGTTCCCGCCATACTTAAGAAGATAATTTGTCGTTACGGAACTGTACAAAACCTACATTTAAAGGATATTTCTTCGAAAAGAGCAGATGTAATGAGAACACACTTCCATTACCTCTTTTACTCGAAATAAGACAAGAAATCTAATTGCCTTCGTACTTCTTGCAAAGAAGCGTCGTATAGCAAAAACACAACGTAAGTAAGTAATACGCAAGATGACCGCGTAATTCACTATTTTGCATTTGATTGTTTTAATTAGTCATTACTTTAACATACTTTTTATTAATACAATTTTAAAAATTTTCTCCCAAAATATACTCAAATTCAAAGTGATTTCCTAGACAAAAATTTTCGATAACTTTCAAGCAAATCCAGGAAGCTTAAAATTTTAAGCAAGAAAAACTTGATGGAATTCAACAAACTTGCCTAAAAATTTAAAAATAAAAAAAAACATTTGCTAAAATTATTTCCCTGAAATTTAGGAACGATCCCGCTCGAAATGAAGGAGAATTTAAAGTAAATCACAATAAAATTTATTTCACAAAAAAATACAGCTATTTAAATTACAATTTGGAACCATAAACTGAAACAATAATAACGCCGCTCTAGCAATCAATCTATGCGACCCAATTTATGTTGGCAAAAACATTGCAATTATAGAGGACATGCTTCGTAGGAACAACTTCCCAAAGGGCAATTATTAAAAACATATTACATTCAAGCCGAACAACCATAGGAATATAAATCGTTACTCATAGAAAAAGTAACCATACACTATCCCAACACTTTCTCACAAATATGTCATCCACTGACAGCAGCTATATTTCAAAACCGGCCAACAAAAAATCAGCAATTGAAATAAACAGAGCAACAACTGATACCTTAATTACCAAGACCGCCAATTCACAGTCCAGCGCATGATCCATATCTCAAATCTATAGGCTTCCGTAATCGCCACTTCGTAATTCCGCATCGACGATTTAATCGAAGTATTTTTATCTGACAAAGTCTGGGTAATTCAATCTTCATAACTTCTCAATTTAAGATATTTGACCAATTTTCATTAAGTTATTCTTTGATTGAAAATGTATTAGGTTTTCAGAGTAGTGTTCGGCAATTTAAAGAAGTATTGAATAAACACACATACCAATCACCGCTAAATCTCTACCCTAACCCAATATGACACAACGTGACACAACAAACACTTCTTCAACCACGCAATCTACCTTCCTCCATTAATTCCGTCCGACATGCCTATCCTATAGGACGATCTCCCCTCAAGCACGATCGTCAACATTCCATCGCCAATCAAAATACTTGCATCCACTTTTCATTCCTCTGAATTTTAACCAGCAGCCCTCTTTCCTTCCCTAATACGCCCAACGCTTTCTCGCTTGTGTCCCCATCCGTCCATTTTACATTTCCTATTCTTCTCCACAAACAATTCAAAAGCTTCGAAACTTACGCCTATCGTCTTACCTCAATGACCATGTTTCCGCCCATAAAAACCAACTTCCTCCCCAAAACGTTAGGTTCTGCGGACCGTACGATATTTTAATGCAGGCGGGTAGCTGCCTAAAAAATCAGAACACCTCCCCAATATCCTGGCTTGCGAAGTCAGGCAGAATTGACGGCGAAGAAAATGAAGACATTAATGGAAAATAGTAGGAAAATCTATGATAGAGCCATTAATAAATAGGACTCCAGTATGAAGCACAGGATAATGCCATTGAATGCAACAAATAGAAAGACAAAGAACTAAGAGATATAGATAACAGCTCTTGAGGTGAATTAAAAGATATCAGGTCAATTTACACCGAGAAAAACGACCAAATGATGTATAAACAGTTGACAATTCCCCTTAGCAAAAAATAACCCAATAGATCCTGGCGGGAACAGATCAATAGATCTAAATTGGGTAGAAGACAATTTATTTATTAGGTAATCTACCGGTTAAGGTAGGTTTTTGGATGGACATAATTACTAATTAAATAATTTGTGACCCCTAGCAAAACACAACATCCTACTCTACGTCAGGTCCCTATTTTAGATTTTAAAGTTACTATCCTTAAAAATCTATTTCCTAATGAATACCCCGACAGAGGCGTGGTAGCTCAGTGGATAGAGCGTTGAGTTACGGACCGGATGGCCTGGGTTCGAATCCTAGGGACTTCTCTGGGCTTCTTCAGCTACACACAAGCTGTGCGATTTTCGAGTGCCCGACCTTCCTGGGAAATCACAGCCGAAACTGACTCTCCAACCCGGTGGATGTTGAAATTTCATATGCCGCTGTCATAAGTAGTAGGAGAGCTCTACTCTCGCCTTTCAAACAAGCCTTCGGGTTGATTACTCTGGAGGATCAAATGTTAACAACACTTCATTGATTGTTCCATTGAGACGATCTCAAATACCCTCCGGCCAAAAATAGGAAAGCATTGAAATCCCTTCTGCTTTACGTGGCTTATACCGTACATCAAATGACATTTGAAGCTGTCCAGAATCGTAATATCCCTTACCTTTGGTGACTGTAGAATCTATGATTTAAAATTAAATGTGGTTAATGACTCGGAGCACACAGGACTAAGGTAGCCGCTTCGCCTATGAAACTATTCGGTCTAAATACTGAATTTTTCGACCTATAGGTAGGTCTAGCGAAGAGAAGATTTTGATGTCAAATTTCTCACCACATGGCCTCTGGCTAAAGGAGGTGGTCAGCGTTTACGGTAGAAATGCGGCAATAACTGAAGCTATTGATCGAAAATTTCCGCGAGAGACTTCCGAGATCCGGGCGATGCGGACTTACGGGGGATTAGATGCAACCTCAAACGGGTTCTAGCGGAGTTCAAAGTTTCTAACGGAGTAAGACGCTTGGTCAACTGCTCGTGAACTGCACCTTCAGTTTCCCCGAAGTAGAGGTCATTTTGAAGACTCGGATATGAATGAACAATTTAGCGTGTTTTCAATCCCCTTAAGCGATCGTAAAAAATGAAATTTTAAGAGAGGCAATTAAATAATTACCGGAACATCAAATTTCGTTCTCATAAAATTTTTAACGGCCTATGATATGGTTGAAATATGAACGCCCTTGACATCTGATGTAGTTTTAGTTTGGTTTGTTCTCAGCATCGCCCGCGATCATGAGTTTTAAATGATTTCATTTCTCTCCTAAAGCTTGGGAGGGAAAAACACGAGCTCGAGTCACCGCCCACCATCGTCCAAGGACGTATTTTTAGCACCAGCATTTCCCTCAGTTTGAAGCAACGCCAACTGGGCATTTATTTATGTTGTGAGGACTAACCTATCTAGAGGAGAGGATTACATAAACACAACCAACGTCACAGCACGATTTTCACCCTAAATTTTAAGCTACTTCTTCATATACACGTATATACAAAGGAATGTGTTTTTATTTAGTTTAAATTTATATACACCATGTATATATGTATATATATATATTTTTTTAAGGTAATCTACCGGTTAAGGTAGGTTTTTGGATGGACACATACACACACACACACACACACACACATATATATATACTTGAAAACGTGAGTCTCACGGATGTGAATAATAATGTACATGAAGTCAGCACTAGCAGACAGAGACAAAAAGGCAGAAACACACAAAAAAGAAAAGAAACTCACTTGTTTTCGAATTTTCGGTGGTCCAAGCCACCTTTCTCAAGGAAGGAACTCGGCGAAACCTAGTGAGTTTATTTTATTTTTTGTCTGTTTCTGTGTTTTTGTCTTTTTATATAAATATAAATAAATAAATAAATATATAATTATATATATATATATATTTCTATAAAACTTGAAAACATATGCATACACATATATGTGTGTGTGTATATATATATATATATATATATATATATATATATATATATATATATATATATATATATATATGTATGTATGTATACATATAGATATATATATGTGTGCGTGTGTCTATACATATGTATGTGTATATGTATATATATATATATATATATATATATATTAAAACACGAAAAACCCGCCATATGGCGAGCAAATATTCATTCACATGGATATGGACAAACACAGGTGAGGTGGGGAAGGCGGAATCGATCATATCACAAGTACAAAAATATTTCCTTGACCGGGACTTGAACTACGGATCTTTCGACTTTTGTCTTATGTATGTATTCCTATCCCCCTTTTCCTTATTTCTATATATCCATGTGATATGCATTCTAGGTTTCTTTATTCCGTTCAACAAGCCTGAACTTCAACTATCTCTCCCTCGTTTACCCTACATTCTCCCTTCAACCTCCCGTTTCAACCTTCCCGACATATCCTGCCTTTCTGCCTTCTTTGAATTTTTCCGAACAACCTCTTCTATTCTCCTGAAATACAGAGCCCTTCTTTTGCTTTTCTTTGGACGATTTCGTTTTTTCCATCCTTCTCCACACACACATATATATTAAAAGTCTCCGTTGTACATTTGGCCCTAAAAAAGAAGTTTCTTATCATAAGAATCTGCGCTCCACATCGAAGTCTTAAATTGTCTTTTTCCTACATATTTACTCATAGTTGTTGTCTTTAACTGTATCCTTATTGTAAAATCTTCTCTGTTTAACGAAATTCTTCTTTCAATGTCCCTAATACTTGGCTCATCTTCGTCGAATACACTTTCTAAATAATTGAACATGCTCCAGTTATTGTCAATCACCCTTAATTGTTTGACTTAGCCTTCTTAATTTTAGAGACACTCATTATTTTCGTTTTCTTATGAATGACTGTAATTCAAAACCTATCACAATTTATCAGTATTACAATCAGAAATGACCGTAATTCCCTTACTGTATCAATACTTAGCCATGCTGGGTGGGATGACTAATATATAAAAAGGGTTAAAATATACCATACATAGGATATTGAGTCTCAAATACGTGTCATTCATATGCAAATTAACAGGAAAGAACTAGCAATAACTTGAAAAGTGGTTTTCGGACGAGCATGAAGAATATCAAACAAAAAGCGTACACCCTTCCGCGTTTCTAGGCTGGCAAAAAGAACATAGACCGAAAGAAAATCGGTGATTTCAGACTTGACTTTGTGGATCTAATCCATTACGGGGATACAAAATTGCAAATTGCTCAATTCCACTTTATTACGCCATTCCAATAAAAACCCCAAGGATTTCAGGGATTTAATTGACTTCTCTTAGATTTATTAGTGTGATAGTAAGCCACAATGTACAGGGATATCTGTATCTGAAAACGAAACTTACGATAAGACTACATCCGAGTACAGTATTTTGTAATGATTCTTTAAAAGGCAACACATTCAATCTATTTTTCGTGAAGTAAACACAAGTGTTATTTTCAAATTAAAATGCATTAACATACCAGAGGGCATTATTTATGGCTGATTTTATTCCTCCTTTATCATGCGCTGTTCGTTGGTGTGCAAACCAGGGTACAAGTAGAGAAACTGAACGTCACTATAAAAAATTTTATGATTGCATCATAAAATTTCCAAAGATATCCTATCCGCAGCAAGGAAGTTATGACACTAGCACACACAGATTGCATTCTAACACTACTTTACGATCTCCACATATCTCCGAATGGTAATCTTAGCAATGTTAGATAGAGCTAGGTTGTATAATGAATAACCTGGTATAAAAAATAATCATCTTCCACGAGGCTCCATACACGTACTCTTAAATAAAAGTTGTTTTATTTTAAAGCTTTAAATCAGAGAAGGAAAATCGTTTATTACATCTTGATAAAGTTCATAATTCACTTAAGTAATAAATGGCCCCTGGCTACAGGACCGTTCAAAACTATTTGCCACCGGGTGCGCAAGTCTTCCAACTGTAGAATGGGGAAGGCGTACTCCATTAAAAAACGACATAAGTAAAACCTTATCAAAAGGTGAGGATTTTAACTATTTCTTAAGGAGCTCTTGAACTTATACATTAATTTTAAATTGATAACACTCCATCATTTAGATGGGCATTCTTTTCGCCCCTTATTAATTGGATGTCAGCTCTGAAATGCAGTATAGAGTTTCCTGTCCACATCCCTAATTCGGGGAGATACTAAATTTTCAGGACTAAGGCGTGAAATGGTAGAATAATGTAAGTAGATAAATATTTGATGAAACAAACCAAGTGAAGCTGGATGAATTAAGAGAGGAGAGATAGTTATCGGGAGAAGTTTGAAGAATGCAGGAAGAGTGTATGGAACGTCGAAGACTGTGTTAAGAGAGATGATGATATTGATTAAAAGTGGTAGAGGGAGGAACATACAAGTGGATGGAATGATTGTGGAGTTGAAGAGTGGTTTTTGTTTCAGCTTTTACAGTATTTCGAGTCATGTTAGGTGTGGTGAAGAAGTATTTAAAATTGATAAGTCCTTGAGTCCACAAAAAGAAAACTACCCTTTCCGGTAGACAACTGTTCATTCCAATCGCTAATGCTTCCTCCGAAAATACTCGTTCTCTTCCACGTCCTTCTCTCCAAAGTCTATTTTCCGACGTTAAAAATTGGAAAGAATGACAAGATTAAAGGGTAGTGGCCACTGTATCAGCAAAGAAGGCTAGCTAGAGGCGAATGCGAAATATTTTAATATTTAAAAGACTATTATAATAAAAAAATTATATTAAAAAAAATCTATTCTCAATGTAACTATACAGGGCATGACGCTTAAATCCGGACAAATTTCAATTTGAATTACCCGCCATATCGTAGTTCCACTGGAGGTCGCGATTGGTCTTTTTGAAAGCTATAGGCATCTAGTAAGCAGTCATAACCTCAAAATGGCCGAGATGTTACGTACAAGTGCGGAGTACAATCGAAGAGCCGCTGTTATCGGAAGTGTTCGCAATGGGCATTATATTTCGAAATAGTTCGATTCTTCTGGTACCCCCAGATCCACTGTTTACGATATTGTGGCTAAGTATAATGCTTCGGAGAAGTCTTAGGAAGATTTCGCTAACCCGGAGAGGAAATCTCATTCGAGGAAACGCGTGCTTGTCCGGATTTAAGAGTTACTTCCTGTATTTTCGAAGGGTATATTCCTCAACATTTCGAAGTTATACCTCCAATCAATTGTAATGAGATAATTACTCTGATTGGAGTTATTCGAAAGTAAAATCTCCAAAAAAATCAACTTCCACGAAAAAAATATTGTGTTCCGTGCCTAGATTCTATACTTCTGGTTAGTTGGATAAAACGGTAACCGCTGCAATCAACGACGGTCGACGGCAGATAGTCGACGTGAAATTACAGCAAGATTGGCAGCTGTTGACTTATAATGTTACGTATTTGGGGATGCCGTAGTACAGTTGGTAGAGCGTTTTCCTACAGACCAGAGAACCCATGCTCGACTCCCTTGATTGGCGTCTCTGGGCACTCTCAGCTTCACCCAAGCCTTGTGATTTTTCAAGTACGATATCTTCCTGGGAAATCACAGGTTGTACAGGGAAAGGAACTGGCACTCTCACATTACCCTGATATATTAAGTGCACACGAAATTGCACTTACTATTAGGCGAGCTCTATCCTCACCTATCAAATCAACCTGTTTGATAACTTTGGTTATGATGATACCGAAAGGGCGGTTCACACCTGTCGCGGGTGGCTGACAGTTATAGATTACAATTTCATTCTCTTTTTTATTTTATTTTGTTTGAGTGTTTTCACATGCATTAAAATACCCACAAAAGCGCCAATTAAGATTAAATGTAATAAAAAGCGGGAAAGAGTTTCCTAAACTGCGTATTTTTAATGGTCTGCCCAGTTTTTAATGATATTTAGGTTTTTTTTATTTAGGATTTTTAATGATATTTGGGTATTTAACTAATGAAAAACTATTACACTTCATTCTTTAAAAGATATCTTGACATTCACCACTATCTTCTAAACTGTGAAGAATCTTAAATAACGTCTTTAACTGAAAATTTCAGCGCTCATTTGGGATAAAGAGGAAAAATCACTTCTGACCATGAGGTACTAGGATAAATTAATAAGTACGATAGTAATATAAAACAATAGAATCCAATCAAGTAGAAAATATTTCCTGGCAACTATAGAGCTCAGTTAATCGAGCGTCTTAGATCCGTCTCGGTGCTAGAAACTCGAGACGCCCTTGGTTGCCAAGTAGTCAGTGTGACTGCTGTACAACCTTGAAGTCTCGGGGTTCAGCAACGGAGGAGGAAACGATGCAGAGCAGTCGCCAAGAAGAATATAAAAACTCATTTTTATCGCTTGATTTAAGATTGGGCGATGCATACCGATGCCCCTTCGTATTGACGTGTATAGTTAAATAGAATGAACATGGATTTGCATAAACATAAATATGGAAGATGATACATTGAAACTGAAGATGGAATACGATTAATCAACGTTGGTCAGTGTAAAACACTAAGGGTGAAAAGGGAGTGTTCGATATTATAGTACCATTGTATACGGGAAAATTTTTTAACCAAATTGGACCTCCCTTAGTGCCAGAACGAAGTCATGTTTTGCAGTTGGTTTAACTGAATGGCTTACAGTTTCGCTTAAGGTCATGTTGGATAAAGATTAAGCATTATAAAGTTAGCAGAAAACAAACCATATACTCAGAAAAGAAATCCGAAGAGCCATCAGCTCGTGCAATAAAAAAAATTAATACCACTGAATGAACGGTGTATGAAACTACATGGTTTGCAAGACTGGTTCAGATTATGTAACAAACACATTTCACAGGTTAAGAGCTGCAAGAGTAAAACCATTACTAGTGTGTTCATGAAAACTATTATATCATTTTAAAAGCAAGAAACCTGCAGATAAACATCTGATATATGTCATACGATAGTCGATAACATCTTATCACTGGTCGGCATTAGTTTTTGTTCAGACGCAATTCAATCAAAACAGGTGATAAAGTAGCATTGTGCTTTGGTAAGACCCACCTAATAGGATAAGGAAGTTTTGAAAATCGCAGAAGTTATGCTATTATGAACTGAGGGCGCATAACCCTAAACCATCGCCATGGCTGCGTCCCTAATTTGATTGTACCAAAGCTATTTTTCTCGTAGTACCACTACGAACTTCTCGAGGGCCATCGCAAATTTCTAAAGTACTTCCTGCCGAAGTAAACGCCGCATTCCTCTCTCTACTGCCTTCTTCAGATCTCCATAACCTATAGCCATCTCCAAGGTGTCCAAAGGGCCCTTTCCTTTTCTCACTCCACCCCGCTCACCTAAAATTACCCCTTCTATTACGGCCTTCAACATGCCATTATCTCTTAATATCCCTCCCATCATCTTTATCCGACTTCTTCGAACTTCCTCCAACAACTCCTCTCTCTCTCTCCTCCCCTTATTTCTGACGTTTCTTCTTCTGTCTTTCTGTTCACCGTCATTCCTTCAAAAACCACAAATCCGTCCTCATCCACTTTCCTCAAAGACTGAATTAACGATTCATACTATGAAAAAACGACATTCTCTGTATCGATGTTTTGAATAATCTTTTTTCTTGGCCTCTTTACCCAGAAACCCAGCCATAAATTCCCTCTTCTCCGTAGATGATTCTTTTTCTGAAGCAATTAATCACCTAATGGCTCTGATATCTTTCCCAGTTTCAATAAAAACACTTCTTAGCCGTAAACATGGTACTTATTCATATTTTAAGTAGTCATTATGCCTACAATTATTTTATGCTTGAACGGGTCACGTGTTATGTGAAGAATTTTTATGATTTCATGAAGCGTTGGTGAACACTGTACTCTGAAATGCACACGTGGAAATGTTTTAAACTATTAAAGTCTAGCCCCATGTAAGGGAAGTAAGCCTCGATAAGTCTATGATAAGGCTGCGAAAGGTTCGCCTTGAAAGCGCGCAACCCATGTATTTAATATACTCATTATGATGAGGCTAACCAAATATTCAAATCCATAAATTAACAAAAACACTATTGAGTGAATGGTGTCACGCTATCTCGTGTTTGTAAGCCTCGGAAATTAACGGTAGTTATTCCATGCGTCCATCCAAAATTTAACTGAAACTGAAAAATGCCATTAATAATTATGGAGATAAGTTTCTTTGTCATTTCGTTAACTTTGAGTATTCAAAGCACTCTTAAGTACGTTGGGATCATTGCTTGAACTTTCAAACCCCTCGTCCTCTATTGATTTCCCACAACGAGAAGCCGACAACACAAAAATAAACCATATTCGCTCGGAAACACTACCATTTGGTGCGAGTTCTTGCCCAGGGAATTCGATGAACGCTTTAAAAGTGAAAATATAGAAAATTAGCGTTGAAAATTCCTTTCTTGAAACACGCCATCTTGCTAATTTTAAAAGCTATAGCAGTAGCCCTGAAACGCGCCCTACTGTTTACCTCCAACATGATTACGGTTAACATTGTTGTCGTCCATAAAGCTGGGAGAAACTGCGACGAATTCATAAAAGCTTTCGTTAATGTGGCAGCTCTAACATAATCAGGAAAACGAAGTAGCCGAATTGTTGGAAGAAACTATGGATTGGAAATAAATATTTTAGTTTAATAGCAACCTTCCAACTTCTTCGCAATAACTAACTCGACGAACTTTTCCTATCCGCCAATCTGACGAAGACGGAGGTAAGCGCAAGGAAGCAGCAATCATCCCGGAAAGGAGTTCCAAAGAGTTAAAAAAAACACACTAGGATAAACAGCCACGTTTCCACGGTTTCCGAGGGATCCATGCCCTTCCCGATGCCCTTTCATATGTTAAAAAGTCGTCTCCCCCTACGTCACCGCTGGAGTCTCCTCGCATGCGGCTGGCGAGAATTACCCCCGGGGTGTTCGGACCACTTTTCCTTTCAAAACAATCCGAAGGCCGACTTGGAGCCGAGACGAAGAGCGAACAGCACACGGCATCCGACAGCGCCCCGTCTAGTGGGAAGAGGAGATGCGTGCCTCGTCCGGGCGAGTCTGCCCTAGACGAAAGAAAACCTCAGAGCAATCCGGCAAGTCCGGCAGTCAAAGACCACATATAAGACAGATTTGTTGGGAGGCAAATCAAATTTCAATCTAAAATTCACATCATCTTCATGACTCAATGGTGTTCCCCACGAATAAAATTAATTACAGCGAGCATTTATAGCATTCGATAACCTTTACTTCAATCTACTTTTACTGATGTAGTGGTTTCATAGGCGAGAATGGCGGTGAATGTTTGCCGAGTTGAGGGGACTACGAATGGTACGTACTTGGATGGAAGTCTCCTATTTCAAACGAGAAAATTGAGCTACAAATGCGATTAGGGACGAACAGCAAAATGAAATGACCGTTAAATAAATTATTTTATTATTCCCTGATTGCTATTCAGGCTTCGCGAACTCACATGGCGTTGTAAAACTTTATAGTGGGCTTCGTTAAAAGGAAAAAAATAAATTTTTAACAAAATAATACGCATACTTTCTTGCAATGCGTTGTAGAATTTCTAGAATCACAAGACTGGTTTTATACATATGGAGATTGCATGCTAATAAAAGTGCTGATATTTATTTTTTTTAAACCTGGTCCTCCAAGCTAATTTCTTCTTTTTAGTACTTTCGATATAATGCGATAATTTTAAGCCCGGATGAGATCGGGATTGGTGCGGTGGCTATCGTACTGGCTTCCCACCCAGAGGGTTCAAATCCCGGCGGTGTTGAATATTTTTCAGAGATATCTCGATCCCTACTTGAGGTGCTTGATGGAGAGCACTTTGAGTGAGTACGCCGTCCGTCGGATGGGACGTTAAGCTGCGGACCCCTTGGCGCCTTTCGCAAAGAGCAGGCTAATGCCGACGCAGGGTTTCTGTCCACCCCTTCATCCTTTCCTGTCCATCCCATATGGAGCAAATGTCCCTAGCAGTCGGTCGCCACCCGTAAATACAACTACTACTACTACTTTTATGCCCGGAGAGAAACGAATCCATTGATGTCGGAGTTTTTTCATTAGATTCATTGTCAAAAGTAACCATTGTAATAAATTATAACGGTAGATTCGACCGCCAGGATAAAATAAAAGAGATGAATAAAATACAGACTATTACGAGTGATGACGTGGCACAGTTAATAGACCATAATGATATTTCATCACCTGGATCTCGACTTTCATCGTCTTAGGAGACGATCAAAGTCAAGGAGTACTTAGAGTGATACAATATTGTAATTCCGATAATTCACTACTCGTAATGGAGACGATGCTTGACCAAGGTGTCCGTTTCCTCGTCCCGGGATTAAAGAACCACAAAGGAGTCGAATATTCGTGCACCAAGAGAAGTTTAGTGGAGCAGTGGCGGATGCAGAGAGTAAAAATTGAAAAATCATTTTCAAGGCGTGCTAAATCGCAGGAAGAAATTTTTCTTAACAGCTATGCGCTGCGCTACTTAATACGACGTCCAGAGATTTCTTTTTCATCCAGCACTTCCGCATTCAACGTGATACCATGGTGATAGCTATGATCTTGGGGAAAACCCGAAATTTTCCATCGCAAATCTCGTGGAGACGGAAGAACTCGGTTCACTTTTTTCTTCGGAGAGGAAAAAACTCGAGAGATCGATTAAACCAAACGTAAAATTTAACTTGTTGAAGTACTCCTGTCCGAAAATTTAGTGCGTCGTATCAAATCAAAATCTGCACTGCTGGAAGATCTTCGTTGCGTCTCAGATATAAAATCAAATTTGATTTCGTAATTGACACACGAAAAAGGAAATTTAATTCCTAAAAGCCCAAAAACTGGAGTTTTTTTTTTAAAGATTTGCTTTCGCGTGATTTTTGGCTTTATCCTCCCTCCCTCATTCTCTTTCTCTATCTCCCTCGCCACTTATCAACATGCAAGGACCTTGGATCAATGGCGTTTATCGCTCGAATCACTGTCGTTCCGACAAAATTAACCGAAATCACAATTCGAATGAGAACCTCCCCACAGCAAATGTTATAGGACTGGGAATGGCGCGAAACGATAAAATTTCTACACTTGCCCATGTTTCCACCTATCAGGAATACTAAGTCGTGTCACTGAAGAAGTAAATTAGACCTGCATGTAATCTCCGACCTCTGAAACATTCTAGAATACATGTCCCTCAGAGTGAAGGAGACAAATTTTATTAGATCATCACGTAAGGGGAAACGGATAGAAAGGAAAACAAACGTAGAAGAACTAGGCATGCTAAAAGGCGAAGATAGAGGGTTGTTGGGAGAGGTCCAAAGGAAGCAGGAAAAGTGGATGCAGGGTATTTTGATCGGCAATAGAATGCCGAAGACTGTGATAGAAGGGAGGACGTTAGTCATCTGAGGTAGGGGGAGGGTAAGGATAAGAATGTTGGACGGAATGGAGAGAGATAGGAAGTATTCAGAATTGAAGAACAGTTTAATGTCGTGTGGGGCGTATGGCTGTGTCTTTTTTGTACGGAGCAGTGAAGTGAAGCAATGGTCAGTTTGTGCCCACCCAAAACCTACCTTAAACGGTAGACTACCAACGATAAGAATAAGAAAAACGGATTAAGAGTTACAGATTCTTCCAAAGAAATCCCTTGTGGCATCACCACACTTATTCTGGCACGTTGTGGATATACATAGTACAGCCAAATCGTAGCAACCCACGAGAATATACATACAATATAAATTCACGAGTGAACAAGAGGAAATTTAAAATATATATTTAGTATCGTGTTTCTCAATCATACTGTAATTACTTCCATATTGCCTCTTTAATACGTAAGCACCGGACAGCGAACGAAAATTAATATTCTCGACTGAAAGATAAAAAGTGAAAGCGTTTCATTTCATAACTCATGACGGCGATCCATGCCTCCAGGGGCGTAGATAATTTCTTTCTCTGGAACTGATTTCAACTCTCCCTCAGCTTAAGATTATATTATCGCATTATCTAGAAGGCAAAACTTGAACTGCATCCCATAGAGCCATCCTGGATCTTTATAGTCCCTTACATGGAACTGCACCAATTTTCAAAATATTGAAATACACCACTTCTACTCTTTATATGTAACGTACGGACGAAGTCTTATGCTGAGTATTTAATCTCACGGCATATATTTACGTACGTTGTCCCTATGTACGGGCATGCGATATGCAACACTTAAAAAAAAAGAAAAACACGAGGTTTTCAAAACTCATGCTCGGGCCTGGTCCAGACGATGTTGGATTTATGAGATTCTAAATTATCTTGAAATTCATACGTGGATAAATTGTGAAAACCAAGAATGGGTCTCCCTCACGATAAAAATGAAATTCATTAATAATCGTGCACTATTAAAAGAAGAACACAATGTATTTTTCCACTGTTATTTATTTTTCGTACAACTGGTTTCAACTCTTAGGCATCAGGTACCTTGATGATGCCTAGGCGTTGAAACTAGTCATACGAAAATAAAGAATAGTGGAAAAATACATTGGGCTCTTCATTTAATGAACATGAACTTCCACAAATTTGAACCAGAAACAATTGAAAACCGTGCACTAATTAAACTCAATTCACCTTAAATCCCGCACAAGATGAACGGCCATTGTCGAAACCAAATAGATCTTGCACAGGAATAAAAAAATAGGGAATACGGAGAGGGGAGATATCAGACAATTAAGGTTTTACACACTGCTTATTTATTTGCGAGCTTACTTTCAACATACGGAAATTTTTTGCTGCAGAGATTTGGGGGGGGGGCTCAGAATCCACTTATCTAAGCCCCTACGTGACCCAATGATGGACGTGAAATTCAAGAGACAAGTGGCTCAAACAAAGCAACTATCTCCAAAGTTATTAAACATGATCGTGGACCGGTTTAAAAGAATACGAGGAAAGCGGGCGAAACGCAATCCCGAAGTGAAGAACTTCCTGAGACATTCGACGAGTTATAGATACTCCAGTGAAATTAAAACAGCATCTTTGAATATATGGCACTACGCTTGATTTGTTAGCACTAATCTCACTATATCCCTTCAAAGTGTAGGCTACGGATGAGCCTGAAAACTTTAATGCCATATAAATCAGAATTTGCAGGGCATAAACACACATATTCCCACACACTATTGCCATCTTCAGCTACTGGGAATGAGGAGTTCCCACCCCTTTCATAGTCGACCAATATTTCTATATTCTTATCACTCTTCTCCAAATTCCAAACATTCCTCAGCAACTTCCTCTCTCCCCTCCTACCATAAAAAAACACGTCTTCGTTTACTTTTCTCTCTCTTTTGTCTTATTTATCCTTTCTTTCTCCACACCCGCACCTAAAATCCTCCAGTCGAACGTCAGTATGCTAGTAATATCCCTATTAATAGTAAAAAATATCATTAACCTGCACTGACTATAAAATATACATATATATATATATATATATATATATATATATATATATATATATATATATATATATATAAACATGATACCTTTAATGGATAGTCATTGGTCTTTCTATTGCATCAGAATATCTGCCATACATCCATTTTACCTTAGGATTGGACTGCTTTATTTTGGAAGATAATGTTAGGGAGAATGTTAGGCAAACGAGGATAGGGAAGGAACAGGATAGGGATGTTGGACGGGATGAAGGGAGGAAGAAGGTACTCAGAGATGAAGAGAGGTCTGATGTAGAGTAGGATGTTGTGTTTTGCTAGGAGTCACAAAATATTCAATTAGTAGCTGTGTCCATCCAAAAACCCATCTTAACCGGTAGATTACCTTAAAAAAAATGTAACACCACACCACATTCCCCGCCCGCAACTGGGCACCCTCAGTTTCACCCAAACCGCGGACTTTTTTCGGACACCAGATCTTACTTGGAAACCGTAGGAACCAAAGGAAAAGAAACTGGCCCTCCTACACAGATATGTGAATTTCACACTCCATATGAGACTTGATAGTAGCGGGTGAGCTCTGATCTCACACATCAAAAACCAACCTTGGGGTTTATTACTGCGGCAAAACGAATCAATTATTATCTCCACCATACACAAAGAAGAAACCATACAGAATCCAACATTCCATATCATTTGGCAAACGCTTAGGATCTCGAGATACGTCGATGACGTCTTCAGAGCGTGAAAACTGTTCGGCAGTTAATATCCCGGAAAGTCATCTACCATTAAATTCATGAATCGCTGGTTATATATGCTACCAACGAAGTTTGAGCAATACCTGCTCGCAGAGAATTTTCTAGCTTAGATTATGGTAAGAAAATGCTCAAACCGTGGATAGTTGGCTAAAATGCTCAAGCCATGGAATGCTCTAGTTCCATCAAGTACAAGGGATACAAATCAGCTAGATTTTCCCTTCATATTGTGCAGCAATGGTATTCAAGGCAGCATCTCAACTCAGTTTCCACAGATGAAGAAAATGAGTACCTTCAATCTATGTGCGGAGTAGGCCTACCGAACTCTTCATCAATCCATTCACATTTGCGTGAGGATGAGAGGGCGAAAAGATACGGAGATTGCCAAGTATATCTTTTACCAATCCAACCATTAACGTCGAACGCTATAGGAAGAGGATTTGGAAGGTTGGGTGTTGGATGTTGGAACGGGAAATGATGAATGATGGAATGAATGTGACTCCCTCAAGGAATAGGAAGGAATCCAAGAAGGCTGAGAAAAAGATCGACCTTCAAAATCCAAATTTGGATCTCTCAAAGCCCCTGGCATACCACAGAAATTCGTGAAGATGAGTGAATGCAGTTTGATAGATATCCAGGTTCGTTTCGCTAGCAGCTTCGAGGGAGAATTTTGACATTTGAATTCCAATGCGGACAAAACTAATAATGGGTGACCATAAAAGGAGACGTGTAACATACGCGAGGTTTCAAGGCGACGATGAAAAATAATTTCCGGTGCAACGGAAAATATATGAAATAACCATTATCAAAACTAAATATCGTCTTCGGCAAGGTTTCTGCAATACGCAAAACAACTCTCATGCATTCAATTTATAATAGACAAGGGGATGTTATCATCATCGTTAATAAATAGCGTTTGTTAGTCCTTGCCGCGTTACTTTACCTTTTGGCTGTCAAAACCACAACATTGCACAGCTGCATCTCACTACTTTACACGCGTAAACGACTATTCCTAAAGAAATACAATAAATTGAATTATTACATTAAACTACAGGTACTTCAAATCGCGTATTCTTAACTGTGCATTGTTGATAGCGAAGCCATGACCGATATGCTGTTTAAAGCGACTAGAACATGCTTTCTGTGCTCGGACATTAATTTAACCATCTCATATAATTCCAAAAATATCCCTTATTAAGACGTATACATTGCAAACATTCAGATCTGACATCCATTTACGCACTTAAATACATAGCTTCACGTAATTATTACATCTTGTATATCCTATCGACTGTTTTCGATACCCATAGCCACTTAAAAATATTCTATTACAAGACATACAAACCAGCTAGTTATTCTTCGCTATAGTGAAGCAATGACATTCGAAGCAAAATTTCAACTCAGTTTCAGCAGATGAAGAAGGAGAGTACCTTACAATTTTTGCATAAAAAGTATCAGTAACAATTTTTTCCTGACATGTGCATCAAGTGCTGAATACAGGCCGCCGGTTAAGTGTGCGCATGATCGCATTGGCATGGAATTGAAAGGAACAGTGGAGTGCGCAGTCAAATAATTGTCAACTTCTTCTTTTGAGGATGGAATATTCCATAAAACCAACATAAAATTTAATAATTTATCGAACCATTGCGTTTTTGTGCACTTCTTTAGTCCGGGATATTAAAATAACGTATTTATGTATTTTACTTTCATTACTAGTCGCTGCTACAAAAAGTGAAGAGTCAGGCGTGATGTTGTGGAATCGAGACATAATACAAACTTCGTTGCAATTTTCCACAATTAAAACTTTATTTCGACCGTTAATAATAAAACATTCTTGTAGCTTGGTATATATATTCCTTCCCCTTGTACTTTTCCCCACCTGATGATGATACAGTGTATCGAAACCATGGTCGAAATTAAGTTTTAATAATGGAAAATTGCAACGAAGTTTTTACTATTAGCCGCTGCTACATTAATACCGCTTATCTTTATCGGATCAAAACGTAGATTGAATAATACTTCATTATGCAAGTAAGAAAAGATTTATCTCTACAAATCCGCCTTCAAGAAATTAATTTCGAGACATCGCAAACCAAAATGAAGACCGAGCGAAACGTACCTAAAGAATGAGATAATCGGGTTGCCCCGATTGCATTTTTTTGCGAAGTGGTGTGATTAGTTGCGATGGGATTCTTGCCGTGTGATCAGGCGATAAATATATCCGACCATATCCGAAAAAAAAGGGGTAAACAATCTACGCACACCTCCGCTGACGTGAAGATGACCCAAACGCAAACAATCAATGAATGAATACACAATTCAAGGTGTTTTAAAACGAGAGACAACTCCTCGGACGGGATTACACGTTGAAAAATTTAAGATCCCCCCCGAGGCTAATGAATTTAGCTGCACCTCGGCTGCGATTTGTGAAGCAAAACCATGAAATGTCCATATATCCTCTGGGTTTTAGAATTAGCCCTATAGAGAAGTGCGCGGCACAGACGCCACGCCGATTTCAAAGTAAAACGGCTCAAGAGATCACTTTATGTTCCTCATAACCACGAAATTTCCAAAAAGCATTATTCCACAATTAATTCGATTCATAATACTGATTTGCGCAAACCATGATCAGTAACATTAAATCCGTTCAAATAGAACGGATATCTTGTACGTAGAACTGATAAAACTTTGCTCTTTTATTAATTGATAACTAGAACAACCACCTCTTGATTTTATCCAATGACTCAGCGTAATTCGATACTAGAAGCACTGTAGCATTAGAATTACCCGGACTAATTAATATTACGAGGACTCACGGAGAGTGGAGAGGTTAGCAAAAAATAATGCCAGCGATTTTATGACCTAGTATCTCCTTTTGAAACGGTAAACTCTTGAGGCAGCTACTTAAAAAAAAAGAACAAGCACACATTGTATTTAAGGTGAACGTATTGCTTGGAAAGTTTTTCTTAACATGAGAAAATCAATAATTGGGAATATTGTACGGAGGCCATGGGGAAGGGTGGGAGGCTTGAGTGAAAATAGTAGGGGTACTCCAAAAAAATCAGTCAAATTTGCGGATGATAAAGCATTAGTTAGCCAATCAACCACGAGGGTACAATCATTAAATGGCGCCTTGCAGAAGTAGTGTGACAGGATTAGGGAGAGTATTAATCACAAGGAAACGGAGGCAATGAGATTCTCAGGACGTAGGAAGGCTACGATAAACGAAGTGGGAGGACAAAAAAGATGGAGCAGGTCACCTATTCAGGAAGTGTTTTTGAGGAGAGTGAGCAGAGCAGGAGGGACATTAAAAGAAGAATTACATCAGGTAAAGAAACATGGACCAAAAGGCGGCAATTGATGACAGGCGCCTTTAGTAAAGATATAAAGAAAAGAGTACTGAAAACTTTATCTGGAGCGTTGTTTCATGTTCTCTTAGAATTTCGTCGTTGAGACAAGAGAATAAGCTTAGATTGGATGCCTTGGAGATGCGGGTAGGGAGAAGAATGGAACCAATAAAACAGACGGAAAGGAAAAGAAACAAAGTTTTAATCATGGTAGGGAAAGAGAGAAGGTTAATAGTAGAAATTAGGAGGCAGGACAAGTGGATGAAGGAGATAATGACAGGCAACGGGATGCTGTAGATAGTAACAGAGGGGAAAATGCTGGGAAAGCGAGATCATTGGATGAAAATAATAGGCATTTTAGATTGCATTTAAGGAGGTAGAAATTATGCAGAGCTAAATAATGAGTTATTTTAGGTTAATTTAGCGTCATTTTTGTAGTTAATAGACATGGAGTATAGTGTAGTGTGTAGTCCCTGAGTCAATAAAAAACTTATCTAAACCTGGAAAACTACTGCTAATATTAAAAAATCAATAATTATTTCTTCGGTTTGAATGGTATTTAATAGTTAAATCTTACAGCGGTTATATAAGACAGACAGGTATTTCAGCTCAACAATGACATGTTTTAATATGCAAACTATAGATATTTGTCGGTAAAGGGCTTGTTTATGAATCCCGTAACTCCTAAGAATAATATAAATTAGAATGGTAACGACGATTCGCGAACAGAATGTGAATCTTGAAAGCAGGTCCATTCCATCTTTTTGTTGAGAACATGATACGAGTTGGTGGATACAGATACAAGATAATAACCGTCCAAAACAGTTTTATTTCCTCTTTCTGTTTAATTAGTTAAACTTATCGGCTAATCAATCATTCCATAGTATGGAGCCTACTCCGATTCTGTAAAAAAAAACCATTCGCTTGAGAGAAAAAGATCCCGTGATCTTATCTTAAAACTCTTCGGCAAAAAAGAAGCAAAAAGGATACGAAGGTTTCAACGTGTAGTGAAGTGGACATAACGGTATGTCCAAGCGTCGGTGACTGGTGAAAGTATTGTATCGATTGGTCACGGACTTGTTTTCATTTTCCACGGAGTCAAGTCCGGGGCCGCAACCAAAAGGTGGGAGGGTGAGGAGCATTTCCGTAGACGGGTCATATGAGCGCCGGGCGCCAAAACGGCGATATACGTGCAGTTATTTTGTGAACTGAATCATCCTCAGCATTCATGATAGTTACCACAACACAATTACGAGTACAATTTCTAAATAGGGGAGGTGTGAAATCCATATTTCCCTTGATGTCACAAACACCCTAATTGCGACCCTAAGTGAACACACAAGAGTACGGAAATCAACGAAATCTGGAGATGAGAAAAATTCTTATGAACTTACCGTGGAACTTAATTTTCTCTCTCAAATTAGTACACACATTAATGGGACTTCATAAAAACCTTATGACGGAGTCAAGTTAAGGACAGTGAAAATAAAACAGAAATTCCGAATGACTGTGATAAACGAGGCTTACATTATAAAAAAAAAGAAAAACCAACCTCTACAAGTTTTGACCATGAAGTCGGTTTTTCGTACCCATCTATGGACAACGATAATTGAGGTATTTTTTCGCATCTCGCCTTCGCGAAGTGACTTTGTCCTTGAAAGCCGAACTTCCGACGAAAAATCGCTAAAATAAAACGAGCGTGCTTCAAAACCATTTTAAAAAGTGCGACGGCTTCCATTCGCAAAGCGTACTTGTTGAAGTTTAAATTACGCGAGCACTTTAGCAGGTTCCATTTGCGTAACTAGGAATAATTAACAGGATAATTGCTTTTCCCAAACTCTTTTCATTATATAATTCCAAGTGACGATACGGAAGGCCGAAAACTATGTGTATCTATCATAGGCGGTATTAACTTACAACACATGGGTTGGCTAATGGAGAAGAATCACCCGAGGATAGTGCCCCCTGGATACCCAGCGGATACCATTCACAGCTTATTGACGATCAAGGGGTTGATCAACCATACTCAATGCTAATAAACCCGACAGCGGCTAGGAAAAATGTCATGAAATCCCCAAAGAAAGCTATGTTAGCAAAAAAATAAATTGGAATTAATTATTCGAGGAGTCTAAAACTAGACAAAAAATAATAAGGGTTTATATTGAACATTTTTATCGGTCCAGGAAATGGGTTCGGTATGAATATTTCATTTAATTTTCCTGCTCGTCAGCGAGCGTCTTTTAATGCGCCAGACACCATACGCGGTTATCGCTCGGTTCCAACAATACACCGGACAGATAATGGACTGTCCACAGAGGCGAGATAAAAACCCTTCTTTCATTTAAGAACCGAGGGCGAAAATGTGGCGAGGATTAACAGGCAACATCGTGCGCGGTTGCCTAGCGACGACTCCGGCCGGGCGTCACGCTGAGGTGGCCTAACCGAAGTGCGCCGCCCATACGAGTGTCCTTGGCGTAGGATTAAGTTAACACACACCCAGGAGAAGGGATGACATTCTCGGTGGTTTAACCGTCGACGGCCACAAAGGATTACAGTGAGGAAGAACAGGAAGCGGAAAAGTATCTACTGTCGATAATAAGAGGAAAACGAAATGAACTTTCCAGTTCGTTTCCTTAAGTTAAATGGCCTCATTCTACGTTCATTGTCTTTATCGTAATTTAAACAGTATTATTAATACTAGTCTTCAGAGAATGGTAGACTTTTTATGCACACGTAGACAGACAAAATTCCAAAACTCATCTAACATGACATAGCATAGCACCCTAAGCTACAATAATCCTTTCTTCGATTCCGTAGACTTTCTGACTTCCTTCATGCCGTCCAACAAACCTGTCATTTTTCTCCCATTGCCTCACCTGCCATTCTCCCATCTATCACGGTCTTCAACATTCCGTCGTCAATTGAAATACCCTGCATCCACTTTAAATGTGTCAGTGATTGCAAAATTAAAATTATGTAAGCACCTTAAATATTCGTCGACATTGCGAAAGCAAAGACTCTATCCAGCCCTGGTACTTTTTTGAGATATGTAGTCCTCAGTATCACTTTCTTATAGCATCAGTACTCTTAACAGTAACGTTTATCCACATAGATTACTAAAAAATATCAAACGTGGTGGCGAAATTACCTTTGACCTAGAAAATACACGTAACTTTCCGCCGCTGGCTAACTTACGTACTCTAGGAGTCCTTGGAAATAGGAGGGTGAGTAGTAGGAATGGAGATACAGAAAGACGATGGAATTCATTTACAAGGTTAGAATCAACTCGATATGAGAAACGACATAGCCGATTTGCGGAGTGATATAGCTAATAAAACGGATAGGAATCTCCGTGAAAGCGGAGTTCTCAAACCACACACGACGTTTATTTAACTTACCACAATCACATCTTACATTTTCCCGAAGAATATCAATAACTTGGATATAAATATGATGGACAAGACCTCGAAATAGATTTCAGTTCCCGACTGCGCGTCCGACACATTATGCACGAAAATAGATTAAAACGAAGTGTTACGTCACGAAGAGAATTCCCGTCTCCGCAAAAAGAAAAAAAAACGTCGTCGCCAAACCCCGACAACTTCCCATAGACATTACGTAAATAATTCACTGCCTCTTAAGGGGAATTTTTCGCCCCTAATCGATCGTAATTTTAGCAAATAACGTAAATATTAAGACCTTAAAGATGACTCCTCGAAAATTATTATAATACCACTTCCACACGCTATTATATTTAATTGTGGCCTTCCTTCAAAGGTCAGTATCGGCTTACAGTGGACTAAACACTGCTGAATTTCTAAGACCGCCTGAAATCACAATACTACTACCCCCAGGCATTACAATACGTTTTTTAACTCCACTTATATTCCATGCACATATACGAAATTGATGAAAGACACGTTGAGTAAGGATCTTAAGAAAAGACTCGTCAAAACTTTAATATCGACCATGATTTTGTACGGCGCATAAACATGGTCATTAAAGGCATTGATAACGCAGATTGGAGGGTTTTGAAATGTGGGTGTGGATAAGGATGGAAAAGGTGAAGCGGACGGAAAGGAAAACAAACGAGAAAGTAGAAGGCATGATGGTGGGCTAGAAGAGGAGATTGTTGGGAGAAATCCGAAGGCGGCAAAGAAAGAATGATACAGAGCATGAACTTTCAAGTAAAACAATTAAGCTATTTAAGAAACGAGGGTTGAGAGTCGCTTAAAGAACAATTGTGTTAGGTGCAGATGCGTTTACAAAGAAACAAAACTAAAGGAAATACTAGTGAGTATTTCAATATGGAGATTAGTATTCTATGGTTCAGAAACGTGATCAATCACGCCTGAGTTTAAACTTAGCTTGTAGTCCTTTGATGTATGGGCATCGAGGATAATGGAAAAAATGAAACGGACGGAAAGGAAAACCAACTATGTAGTTTTGGGGCAGGGTAGGGGAAGAGACGGGTTGAGAGAAAAATCGGAAGAAGGGCGAGAGAGATTGAGAGGAAACAGGATCCTGAAGATGGTAATACGTGGTATTTTGGGTAAAAATTAGGGCGGTAGAAAGTACCCACAGCTAAAGAATGAACTATTATAATAGGTGCTACATAGTCTGTAGAATGGCACTAAGGTTTTTGTCATTTTAACAAATGTTTCTGAAATATTAGCTCTTAGGAGTTCAAAAGTACGTGATCCCACAGTCAAAAGCATATAGTACATTAAGCTACAAATAATATTTTTTCCAATGAAATACTAAAAATTATACATTAAACCTCACTCCATCGAGTCCAACATGCCTCTATGTTCATCCCTATATCTCGCTTTTTCCACATTCCTTCTCAGTAGTCTTCGCGGTTCCATTGTCAATCAATGTGCCATGCGTCCACAGACACATTGACCCAGAATTTTTTAGAATGAACCTTTACATCACGTCAACAACACTGATTCCCTCAATTGATCATCGCCAAGAACATTTCAAGTAAACATTTAACGTTGCGTAATTCGATTAGCTAAACAATTCTTTATTTTTTTCGAGAAAAAGGAGAGAGGGATGAAGAAAGTCAGAAATACACATACTTTACGCAATCAGGGGAAACAAGGAACAAATAATGTTCGCGGCTCACACGAGGTTTCGGCATCACTTTCGAACTGTCTTGGCTAACACGAGTCCCCCCATTGTTTAGATTCTCACGGGAATTCTCTCATATACGGTCCGTGATGCTTGTGTAATGTACAGATTGAAGACAAGTAGAAAATTAAAATATGAGGATGCAAAAAGAAGGATGCCGAACAACGCGTACCTAGGTGGCATCTAGAACGAAAATTGGGCGATTGGAAAATAAAAATGAGTGAAAACAATGTAATGGAGCATGGCGATGGATTGTTCAGAAACCTTAAATTGCGGGAAAGGGGCGGAAAGAAAATGGAGGATAATGGGATATGGCTACAGAAAAAATGAATTTACATATCACGACAGAAGCACATTCAGACGTGCTAACAGTATTTGAAAGGTTTTCACAGGCAGAAAGCGCAAATGGAGGATAAACTGAGTCAAGAACTACTGAGAAGGTAAAACCTGAGAAAGAATGGGGAATATCAGGATAGAGGGACGAAGGAAATAGGCATTTTAAAATAGGAGACTAGAAACTTTTTAGGATGGAAAATAAGTGCTTACACCATACACAATGCTTTAGCAGTCCCATTGTGATTTTGTATGTTAGCAATCCCTAACACAAATTTTACATAAGCAGTAATGTTACAATTCAAAAGAAGTCCTTTATTACAGTATGCCTCAATGCAAGTATCCTGCCACACACCCTAGCGGCGTGTTGCAGGGTACTGAAATATAAAATTTTAAAAAAAGTACGATTATAAGGAAGAACACCCTTCTCATCACTGAAGAAAAGACGATAACTATAACAAATACATAATTCCGTGACATACAGGTAATCTAGGATTTGCTTCGAGTTGCATTGCGCTTCAAGGGACGCCACGTTCTAAGTCTCATTTGAAGCGGCTCTTGAATTCTGTCTCTGGCGAAATTTTGTATGGAAATGTGGCCCATGTGACACGGCCTTAATTAGAAGCAATTCTCCGAGGTCAAGATATTCAGCTTTCTTCCAATTGCATACTCTAGACGTGTTGACAAACAAAGCAGCAGAAGCCATTCTCTTATTCACAAAAGGGGGGCAACTAAATTTCAAAATAGTTCGACGGAGAAAAACAGTTGCTAACACAAATTTCGACTGAATAGTTTGTGCGAAAATAAATATATGGGAAGTGGACCGAAGTCATAATAACTAATTGGGTACGAAGAATCGCACAAACGGTCACATACTATAACTATGCAAACTGCCACGAGGGAGAGTGGTAGGGGGTGTTAGGTCACCTTCCATGATAGTGTATTAGATGATTATTAGCATTGGGTATCATTTTATTTTAGAAAATCCAAACAGTCGCTTTTGGACGTATCCTAATGTCGTAGTCACGTGATTGACAGAGGATTTCTTATGCTGGTCGGTTCCTCAACCAATTTCCCTCACAGGGTGCCACTCATGTGAATTTACAACCCCGACTTTATCCCGATTTTTCCGCTCTCCTTCCTAACATTTCTCCCGAGCGTTTGGAAAGTGAATAAGCATTTTTCTGAGAACCACCTCTTTGTTGGTATAGCCGAGCCGCTGGTATAACTGAAATCGATGGGAATATACGAGCTTCGATTTTTGTCATGTCTCCCACGCGTGATGGCCGACACGAACGTATCTTTCATGGCGTACGCATTATAAGAAGAATATGCGGATCAGCCTTAAAGAGACTTAGAAGGAAAGTGTGGTGAAAATGTAATATTTAGGTGTCTAACTTCTCATTAGTTAGGACACATCTGGAATACGCGGCAAGTACTTGCGATTATAGGAGAAAACATCCCCACCACCTCGCCTCCAGTGCTATTAAACCACGTAAAAACTTTGTGATATTGGTGATACTCTGTATCTAAATTGGTCGCAAATAAAACTAGCAATGCGTGGATTAGCCAAATAATTGCTTTTGTACTCAGCAGAAACGTTAATTCAGAGAGAATATCGCCAGAATTCGTTTTTAAGAAATGCTACAAAAATAATGTAGGGCTTGTTTGAGGAATTGGAGTCCTTTGATTCACGAACAGAGCAAGCAAGGCTTTTAGAAAAGTGCAAGGCATCTTCAGTTTTCTCGCGAAACCGAGCAAATAATTATGACATTAAGTTTTGTAATTAAATTCGATCACCGAGATGAAATAAGAGAGACAGACACTGTCACAGACAGATTAAAGTACTCGTTGTTCCCTCGAATGATAACATCCACACGCATTCATAACATTATTGAACCGAAGCACCCGTATTTATTTACTGAAAGACAAACATTCAATGCTTTAGTCAGTTACTACATGATGCATACAGGCTTTTATATGTGAACGTTTAAGAGTGTTTTCGTAAATGAGGTAATATTCAATAGCATTTATGACTAGTGCCCTAAAATTGCCCGCCACAAGTGATGGCTTGCTGCGTGTTGAGTAGATGCAAATCAACAAACTAAAATGAACACTGTCATCATCAGGAATTTAAGTTTCTCATATCATTATTCCCTATCTGAAAATCGAATTCCCGACTTTTTCTAAAACAAAAACCCAAGCGCTTTTCTTGCCCAAATTTTTGTAAAAAAAAGTAATTTCCGATTAAACCTATTTCCCGATTGCCCGGCCAACTTACCTAAACTACTCATTATCTCGCCCAACAGTGAAATGCTAGGTCAAAATCATTTCCAAGGTTTATCAATAATAATGTGACACTACATGCTCTTTCATGAGGATGTACTCATTAAACGGACACTTTTTACTGTAACTTGTGAAGTCCAGAAACTGCTATGGGGAAGTAGTGGTCGACTGACTCACCAAGCGCGTCTACTCACGACGGACATGTGACCGTTAACTTAGAAGCTATGAAATATGAATGAGGAGATGGGAACACAAAGGAGTCAAGTGAAAGTTGATCTGGCCTCGACCACAAGGGAGAACGATAGCGAGAGCAAACCTTTCCGGTGATTCATCGTTGACAAACGAACTAGCTGTTTTCCTAGTCGGAATGGAATAAATTAATTTGAAATGCCAATCGAATGTAGGGGGCCAGCTAAAGAAACCTTTAGCAGGCTATGTGCTACAGAAAGCACATGAATGAAAGATTTCGCCGGACCATGTTGTTTTAATTAGCGATCGCGATAATCATAACACCCACGGGACCTCACGATACCTTGGGCAACAACGGACGGACTCGACGGACTCAATGGTCTGCTCAAGCGAGCGTGAAACTACTAACTCTTTCGAGAGAAGGTCGATTATTGCCTTGGAATGAACTTTAACGGGCATGGAAGGACTGGAGGTAGGAGTGAAAGTAGGTATTACCAAGTCAGATGTGCGAATGATTGAGCCTTAGTTAGACATTAAGCCGAGGGATTACAATCATTTCTGACCGCGTGATGATATGAGCATCTGAGCTGAGAATCAATGATAAGAAAACGAAGCTAATGAGGTTATCAAGGAATGGGAAGACTCGATCAAACACGAAAGGCGACGGACAAAAAATCGAGCGGCTTCAGAAGGTATTTCAGAAGAAGATGGGCAAAAAAGACTTTATAAGAGAGGCATTGAGTAAAGAAGCTTTAGCAGAGAGTGGTGTAAAAAATTCTTCAAGTAAAAGCGTAAAGAAATAGGTAAGGGGAAATGGATCTGCCATGTGGTTTGCACGGCAACTAAACTTGGAGGATAGGCTTTGAATAGAAGAGTAAATTGGAGGATCTTGAAAAGACGGTATAGAGGATAAATTAAAAAAAACAAAATGGAAAAAAGGAATGAAAGTGAAGTAGATGTCCATCTTTTATCATCTTCCAGAGCACGCTGCGTCAGGGTACCTACCTTTAACTTCTTCGCTTCATCTTTTGCGATAATCGTGAAAATGTGTCATGATCTCCAACGTACTACAGTTGAAGATGTGATGATATTAGGATTAGAGAGATCAATTGTAGAACCGACAAATTTAAAATGTCATTTTTCCCACGAGCGATAAGGGATCAGAATAAGTGGGTTCACCGCACTTGGAGGCTGGAATATTTTTATTTTCCATTCTAAGCAGCCTATTATGCTGTCATTACGTCATCTAACCTCAGTTTATTATCCTTCTCGTAACTTACAGTTCGTCTCTTACGCGTAAGAAAGTTATTATCGCTGTTGCCGCATTGCATGTACCTCTGGTTCTAAATAACTACACCATTTGAATAATTTTCCTTATTTATTGCAAGGAACATTTATTAAAACTTACTTTTTAATGCTTCATGCCTGATTCTGAATTTCTGAATCAACCCCTGCCAAACATCCTAGCTTGCAAGTTACTATGAAGATAGATACCCCCAGTTGATTCAATAACATGGTACACTTTCATTAAGCTTATTTCGCATCACTTCACGGAGGCGATCCGTCAGCTACTTCCTGAATTCTTCCAAATCAATGCTTTTCAACTCAACCCAAAAATGGAACGAGCATTAAAAAAAAGGTTTTTAACGAACTCGTCTCATTTCAAATGGATAGATTTCTCTTTAGAGTATTAAACCTCTCTAATCGGCCCACTGAAACTATAATATCAAACCTAATTAGTGCTCTTGATCGGCTGAATAGATAACTCCGGCTAGACTTTGACCAGGCGCGTTGGATACATTTTTACCAGTTAGCGCCCGAGTGAACTACGGCGCCCTGTTTGCAGGTCCTTTGAGCAAGTTCTTTGGAGGTTAACCTAAGGATGAATGCTAAATGAACAATCCCAAAGCCGCTGAGAACTTTCATTCTTTGCCTAGACTTTTCGTAAAGCAGACTTCAAGCGATGAAGTGATAAAAAGGCCAAATCCTTATCATGCTCGTTCCCACACGCGAGCACGATACGAATTCACAAAAAAAGTCGATTCCCGGAGAGAGGCCAACACAGCCAAGAAGCGAGTGGCACGGGAAATAAATGATAAAAATATCGAGTCAGGCAGAGACAGTCACAGCAGGCTTTAATGCCACGACATGGTTTTAAAAATGAAGGAGAGGTTGAGCGTAAGTCTCCAAAGCAGAAGAGAGAGAGAGAGTGAGAGAGACGGAAGCGAAAGAATGAAGAGGAGAAAAAACGGAATTTAGAGAAAGTACGATAAAATACAATGCCGAAGGGAAAAGTAATAGAAATTATCTAGAAGGAAGCTCTTCTGAAGGACGAAACCCATTATGTGCGCTTTAAAGAACCTTGGATACCCCAATTTGAGCTACGAAATACGTAGTAGCGTCATTAAAGTGAATGACGCAATGATCATATAATTAACTCTTTTCGGTTAGAGGCAAAAAACTTAAATTTGGCAAAAGCCGACCACATAGTCAACCCAGCAACCACTGTAATCAACCCGAAGTTGGGTTTGATAGACGAGGATAGAGCTCAACTAATGCTAGAGTCCCTACACGACGAGTGGATTTCAGGCATCAAGAGTATTAAGTGGGAACAGTTACTTCCTCCGGGCCACCCCTGGCTTCCCAGGAAGGTATGGTATCCGAATAAATAACACAGCTGGAGTGAAACCGAGGGTAACCATTGGCGTCATCTGGAATCGAGCCCGGGCCCACCGGTCAATATACCCACTGGACAACCACGCACTCTGTCACATATTAGAAACATTAAAAACTCAAACTCACCACATTAATTTATAAATATTATCAAATGTTTTAAAAGGTCACGCTTTATAAAACTTTCAAAAAATATCTAATGTGTTGAATGACCACATGGAATTGCAAATCGAGTAATGAACAATCTTACGGCTCAATATTAAGACGAATATGAATTGGAGGGAGCTTCAAAATAAAAGTAATAGTAATATGAAAAATTACCCAGGAACACAAAAGGTCGATGGAGGTCAGGTTATAATATTTATCCGAACTTTGACACAAATTTTCTGTTCAAAGAGTAATATTCTGGATTCTGCCCCCTTCCACACCAATTGGCCTTAGAAATTTGGAGTCAGAATTCCTCTCCCCCCTCCCTCTCGTCGACCCGAAAATTACCGGCCTATTGCAGATGCCAAATGAGAGGTCCAATCGCAGTATCGACAGAGGCTGTTCAAATTCAAACAAGCAGATATTTTACTTTTTCTTTGCAAGCTTGTAAATTTATAGCTGGGAAATACGTAAACTTGAATATATATGCTCTTATGTTCACACCATTGATCCACACATCCACATTAAGAATACCGCTATAATTTTGTGACCAATTACCATTACCTCCTCGTCCAACAAAAATTTTATTCGGTCCATTGTTCATAGATGACAAATAACAAAAGATACCTTTTTAAGAAAAAAAAACTCATCCTATTTTATAAAGTTAGAACGACCACGACGTTCTGTTTAGAGTAGTCTCGTCTTATAGATGTATGCTTTGTAATATCCCTGATAACTGTCACGCACGCTCTGAGACTTGAGGAAATGCTCGTAGGAACAACTTGCCGTACATCACTTCCTTGTTCCGCTGACGTTTGTTATCTTCTAAATGCCGACCAACATTCCCGATATCCTCCTCCCTCCCCACTCAACAGATTTCTCCCCTTCTAAAATAACCTTAAACATCCAACTACCACTCAATATTTCCTTCATTAATTTTTTCTGCCTTCTTCTAATACACACTTACAATTTCCTTTATATACCCCTTCCATCAAAAACTGTTTTCCTTTCTTACTATTATAGGTTTTTTCATCTTTATCCATCTCCAAACTTGAAAACCCAAAGGTGACTATAGTTTCAAAAATTCAAGTTTATGAAACAAACAACTTCACACTCCGTACTACAGTTTTTACATACACTTCCTTACCCGTTCCACTTAAGGGTATTGGTGATCAATTAAATGCTTTGCGCAAAAGTTCCTTTTTCCAAGGTATTTGTTCTCTGATTTATCTTTTAATGCGTCCATTTTCGCCGAAATATTTCCCGGATGTGTGAACTGCTCCATCTAATCTGATTTATGCTTATACCCTGAATGTTTCACTGAAATTTATTCCTTCCCAACATTCCTTGAGGTTTCAGTCACCGTATTCTAATAATTTATTTTCTCTCCGTTCAACTTAAAATCCTGGTCCTGAAATTGATTTAACCTCTGCAATACCTTGGATAGTTGACCCAAACTTTGACCGCGCTATTTACTGCAAATGAAACACTTGTATAACAGACGGCGTCTGGCATTTGCGTCTACATCCTATGCTGCATGCTGTCACGAGGGCGTATGGCAGAAGGTGTTAGGTCACTATCCGTTAGAGTAATAGGTGATTATTGCCGGAGGGCATGATTTGGCTTTCGGGAAGATCGGATTACCATGAGTGTCCTTTCAACTGCTGTGGTTACGAATTTTGCAAATGAGAAAGCATTCTTTACACTGACCTGTTCGGCAGTCAATTACCCTATACATCTCGTTGTAGTAGCTCGGACCAATGGAATGCGGGTATAAAATTATTTCCTCCATGCAATTGTGAAACCGGAATTTTTATTATTTTATTTTAGCTATTTTTCTAAACGATTAAGTCACGTATGTGATTTTCTTCCCACCAGTGTGTCCGAATCAAGGCCTTCCAATAAAAATCTATGTCTACATGGGGTCCCGCAAGCCATCGCAAGGGTGTGTGGCAGGGGATTATTCAGAAAGTCCGAGCCAACCATGAAGCATCAAAAATTAAGTTTTTCTTGGTTGTTAGTTACAAGAAATATACAAAATAATGCAAATAATATGGATCATCATAACTAAAGGTATAGTGTTTTGGACCAAAATGGTCAAATTAGCCAGCAACTAAGGAGAAAAATTGCACTAGGAAAAGAGGCTTTCACATGGAAGAGGGTATTGATGCGTGGGACGTTGAGTAAGGACGTTAAGAAAAGAATCGCCAAAAATTTTATATGGAGCGTAGTTTATACGTCGCGGAAACAAGGACACTGAAGCAGAATGATAGGCGTGGATTGGAGACTTATGAAATGTGGGCGTGGAGAAGGATGGATAAGGTGAAATGAAGGAAAACAAATGAGGAAGTACTAAATATGGTGGACGAGGAGAGGGAATTGTTGGGAGAAATCATAAGAAGACAAAAAAATGGATGAAGGGCGTATTGATCGGCAAAGGGACGTTGAAGACTGTGATAGAGGAGAGAATGTTAGGAAAACAAGAACAGGGCAGCAATAATAGAGATCTTGGACTGGATGAACAGAGAAAGGAAGTATACAGAGATGAAGACTACGTAGGTTGTTGTAGAGTAAGACATTGGGTTATGTTTTGCTAGCAGAAAGGAAATATTTATTTGGTTATTGTGTCCATTCGAAACCTACCTTAACCGGTGGATTACCTAGTAAACTATAGGCACATGCACTGCAGTATCTAAGCGTGAATAACTTCTCTACGCATATGACAGGAGCTTCTAGTAACAAGGACAATAAACCAAGATTAGATGACATAATGACAAGCCACTAGGCTACTCGGAACGAAAAAAGAAAAATATTTGTTTTCCCTCTAGCAAGTTAATCTGATTCCTTATCGTTCGTGGGAGAAATAGCATCTTAAATCTATCGGTTCTACATTTAATCTCTTTAATCTTACCGTCATGAGGTCTCCTATCTTAAAACGATGGGGCTAAAATTACATTTTCAACATCATCGATAAAGAGAACTGCTACCAATTTATGCAAGAGATTTAAAACTGTAATTTAGCCCTCGCTCCATGAGTGATTCTCAACCTAGTTTCCCTAATAATCTAGACACACTACTAAGTTTACCATAGTAACGTTTTCCAAAGATTGATCCTCAACGATGCAACAAATGTTATTCAACTATCAGCCCACTTTCATAAGGATCCCATTTTAATAGCAGTATTTTCTACATGAAGCATAACTAGTAACAGTTAGCAAGTGATCTTTTACTTATCACATTTACCCCAATACTCCCCTAATCGCTGAAGCTTTCTGTTCGTTTGAAAACGATTTTTCAGGGAACGGGCAGGTATTATAATAACAACGTCTCCAGTTCAATTCCCGAATTACTTAGATCCCTCAGCGCGGGATTCGGAATGCTCGGAGCGCATGAATAGTGAAGGTTTAAAAAGGACGCGAATTAACACGCCCACCTTTGGAAGTTTTTTCTTCTCTACGAGAAATCGCTCACGGAGATTTTTCGTCGAAACGTTTATCCCGACCATCTGGCATCACATCCAGGAACTTTCCTCGGCTGCGCCAATAAAAGTGGCGGAAGCGAGAGGGAAAATCCCCGGTATGAACCTTCCTCTCGGTAAAACTCCCGAAAGGCACGACTAGGTCCTCTCTCCTGAACTCACACTATTCCTCTTCCCCACTCCGTCCGAGGGTCGCAGCATCAGGACCTACTTGACGCGCAGCGCACACCCGATTCGAGCTATGCGCACAAACGGTCGGGCGCAATGACGAGACTCTTCCCACCCCTCACCACTTGCATTTAAAATCCCCATGCAACGAAAACTGCAGGATGGGGGATTCGAAGCGGGTCTCGATGCGGATGAGAGGGACACAGTAGCACGACCCCATCTCCCCTCTTATCTATCCCTTTTGCCACAAGGGGAAGAGGTCGGGAAGGAGATGTAGAGAGAGGGAAGGGGGTCTTCCATGGAGTACACACTAAGGGAAGGGTGAGACCGCGGTGCAGCCCTTCTAAAAAAAAGGTCGTTGCACGAAATAGGGATTATGGGTCGAGGGAATCCTCTCGCTTTCCATGAGAACGGAATGGTGACGGGCACAACCAAGGGGTTGGGAAAAATGCAAAGGCCCCCTCAAAACCATGGCCGTCTCGGTTAAATCAAATAATTTCAGTGATATTGTGGTCTTTATGCTAACGCAATAGTTTTGACTGTAGAATATTATTAAGCAACTGGCGATAAAAATTACTTCTTACATTGCACATGTAAGTATTTATTGCACGACAATTGTCCCGATAAAAAAATTCACATTATTATTGGTGTTGATGACGATTAGAGGGCATTGGCATTGGGAACACGTCTGCGAAGGGAAAGATACTTCCGCAGAGCGTTTTCCCAGGTATTTATCGGGTTCGCATAGGATGAATAGAAATCCAAAGAAGGCAGGAAAAGTAGATCTAGGGCATACTGAGCGGCAATGAAGTGTTGAAGGTTGTCGTGGAAGGAGACGAAGGAGAGGCTGGAAAAGAATGGGCATGCTGGATGAAACCAAGTGAGGTGGGAAGTATGTGGATTTGAAGAATGCGTTATTGTAATGCAGGTTGCAGAGTATTTATTTAGTGTTGCGTTAGGTGAGATTTAGGAATGCGGCAGAGTATAGGTATTGGAAACATCGAAAACCTACCTTCAACATTAAATCACTCTTAACGACAATACTAATATTTGGGAGTAGTTCCAAAGTGACGTTTGCGGATCATCCATCGTCGCTTCGCGTGCCCCTGGCATTACTGAAGTTGCTTCGAAACAATAGTTTAGGGATCTCTAAGTCCTAAAGGCAGGCGATGTCTTTCGGCGTACACGAACTGATCCCACAACTATAAGGAGCGTCATTCCTATTGAGGGAATCGCTATAACCTAATCATATTCCCGATTTGAAAATCAAATTCCCGAATTTAAAAAAAACACTCGCCTTTTTCCCCCACTTCTTCCCCGAGTATTTGAAGAAACTGAATAATTTTCGATTATTTTAGAATTTTCCCGACTGAGAGGCCATCCTTCCTCGACTTCTCTGTATACTCTCTCTCGCCTGCCAATGCGATGCGAGGATAAAACTATTCCCTCTAACCCTACGTAAAACAATCATAATTTGCACTTTTCTAAAAGTCGTGCACGTAATATTTGTGCTTCCAGTGATTTCCCAAACCAGGGATAAGAAACGAAAAAATATGAAAAAAATTAAAAGACTGGATACTAAATTATTTCCGACCCGTGAAGATCAATGGTCATAAATCTCATGTGCCTCCAACCCTCTTCCTCAAAACCCCACCCCCCTTCCTGCCTACCACAACGGGAAGGTTCTGACCTGCCCCAAAAAAGTGTGTGTGGACTACATCAAAATTCCTCCGGCAACATGTATATGAGACTGGCTTACCTCCGAAACCCCGCTACGACTAATGAAATTGTAGTTATGCATCAAGTGAGGTAAGGAGAGGGTGCATGGAAAAGAGATGACGGGCAGCTGAGGCCATTTGAACCATTAGTGATGGGTGGGTAACCGGGGGAACGCAGGACTTCGGGGAACGGAGGAGGAAGGGTGGAAAGAAACTAGGCGTTGGAATTATTCTCCGACCGTAAGGCGCCTAGGGGACCGACATATTTAACGGCATGGCCTGTTGGTGGGAACTCCGCATGTGAGATATTCCACACTCGAGACCCAAGTAGAAATGCGGTTGGAACTGAAGAACATTTGCCATCGCCGTAGTTTTAACCGGGATTCCCGGGGAGTTAAAACCAGAGAGAGGGAGATACAGCACCATTCCAATCCCTCGCAGGGACCATGTCTAAAAACTCGGACAGAAGCAAGATGTGATATCTACACAGATGGTGCTGTAGCTAGATTGTATGCCACCTGGGACATTCCTTGAATCTACCGCCGCTCCTAAAACACAATGAACCATCTTTTCTAACGGAAATACATGTACGAAAATAATGTTGCTTTTCGAGATGACGAATTTCAGCGGTGAAGATGTGATGCGTGGGAAAGAAATACTCAGAACGCAGTCGGGAAGGGGATATTCTATCCAATGCATTCATTACGGGAAATTAGGAGAATTTCAGGTGAATAAATTTCGAAATAATTCAATAGCGCCTCACAAAATCACACGTTGTAATTATCAATTAAGTCTACCGTTTAAGCTACGACGCAGCGTAACACCCAGGACCAATATGCACCCTCTTTCGTTTGCATACTTCCAGCATCTCTGCATTCCGTCCAACACACCTCCTCTTCTACACTCTCTACCTTGATTTACTAATATTCTCCCTTCTATCATTATCTTCAACATCCCATCGCCAATCAAAATGCCCAGCATCCATCTATCCTGCATCCATTGGATCTCTCCCAACAATCCTCTCTCCATTCCTACCATGCCTCGTACTCTTCCGTTCGCTTTCCTTCCCGTCCATTTTAATTTTTCTATTCTTCTCCACACCCAAGCCTCCAAATTATGTCTGTCACATTCCCTCAACAACTAAGTTTCCGCTCCGTACAAACCACACCCTATATCAAAGTTTTCATAAGTGTTTTGATAACCTCCTTATTCGACGTATCTGTAATCAACTCCGCTCCTCTTTATGAATACTTACAAGCTAATACTCGTATTTGCCTAATGAAAATCTTCCTTAGTCCGTATTACTTTGACCATCTTCACGAAATACGTTTCCTCGATATGCAATGTCTGCGTTACCTCATTCCCACTCATTTTAATGTTTCTCTTAGCCTTTGAATATTTCGAGAACCTCATTTACTTTGTTTTGTCTACATCGGTTTTCATAATGGACTTATTAGTGATTGCAGCCCCAAGCAACAATTTAGACGGGAGAAAAAAATGTTGGATAGAGTTTAACCTTCATTTAATCTTATATCCATAACAAGTTCACTGCATGATCATCCATCCTTCACGTTCCCCGAGATTTGAATTTTTAACTCATTTGCGGTAATATTTATTCCGGATTACCGACCAATGCATTAGGCAAAAATTAACAACCGGGCCAGAACACTCCCTCACTTCCCAGCGACGTCAGCGTCTCGACACCGTCGAGACACCTGGAAACAAGCCGTAAAACTCTTTAAGGAGAAGAAAATAAAAAGATCTGCGACGGAGCAAACACAAATAGGATGCGACACCGTAGGTGTGACTAATGAGGAAGAAGGCAGGAGATAGGACAACCCCCCCCCCCTCTCTAGCCCCCACTCGCCGCCTCCGGGTCTTGAAGATCGACGAGAGAGGAGCGAAAAGCGAACTGGAGCGGGTGGAGCACGCGTGGGGGGGGGAGGGGGGAGAAGGGGTTTCCCAGCGCCACCTCTCATGACCTTGACGACATCGGCTGACCATTCGATTCGAGATCACCCATTGCCAGAGTGGCTGACTTGTAGGTGGTAGAGCCGGGGAGTTCCCGCGGGCGAGTTACTCTCACGTCGATATTCTCAGCCGAGGCGGACGAGGCACGAGATGGGTAGTAACGAGCGACGGAGATGCCAAGGAGGAAGTGCTCCACGTGTGAAAGGGAGACTGGAAGGGAAGGGGAGGTGGGCTTAGTGGCGAGAGACGCCCGGCAAATGGGAGAGGTAACTGCGACGAAAACAAGCCAACTCGAGAGGCAACAAAGCCACCATCATTCCTATTGGATTGGCAAAGTTATCCCGATGACGAATTCACCAGACAGACTAATGGTATATGTATTTGCATGCGTGTAAGTTGAAAGGGTTACATGCATGAATGTATCCGCCACTGTGGGTGTAGGTTTGCATGGATGTGTTGATTTTGCATGTGGTTTTGTTCTCTTTACCGGGTGGTGACCTGACACCCGCCCCCTCCCCGACACACACCCTTGCGGCGGCTTGCGGGGTAATATGTAGATGTAGACTGATTCATCGGAGGCGCGATGGGATGATCTCCCTTCAGTTCCATTAATCTTTTCACAAATAAAAACCAACCACGGGTTAATAACGCAAAGGGTAATTTGATTAGTGACGGCAGAGCTCACCTAGCGCTATGTGCACCGGAAAATGCACACACCAGGGTAGGTGGAGGGGGGGGAGGGCAATTCCTTTCCATGTATCGCCTATGGTATCTCATGAAGTTTTGATACGCGAAAAATCACACAGCTTGGGTACAGATGAGATTGCCCAGAGGCCTTCCCAGGAATCGAACCCAGGCCCTTCAGTTAGTAGTCAAACGCTCTACCCACTGGATTAACACATCAAATTATAAAATAAATTGAGCCGTAAATATTTTGGATAAACCACAGATCTTCTACAATTATTCAAAATTACAACAATTGAAGTGTCTCCCCGATATGATAGCGGAAATAAATCTATTGAAAAATTTGTATAGATAGATAATTTGTAAAAGTTATCCTCCTCAAATCAAGAATACGGCTTATTATTTAAATCAACATAAAAAGAACAGAGTCCTTTTTGCATAGACAGGAATGATAATTTAAAAAAATAGAAACAGACAATTTCAGTAAGCCGACTGTAACACTAATGCACACGAAAACTCTGAACAAACAGATCATGCAATTGATCGAAGAAATTGGGGTATTAGTTGGGCTGCTAGGACGGTGTTTCTTCAGTGAGTGAGCATAAGGAGAGGGCGGGCAAAATTTAAAGAGGAGTATTTGCTAGCCACGGTTTTTCCTCCACTACGAAGATTTCGTGCACAAGAAAGCGCTGCTAAAAAGGAATGAATTCATTTCGACAATTACATTTCAACATAAAGTATACAGTAATTTTGCAAATGAACTAGGTGAATATTTACTTGATACTCGTATAAACTGGTTCAGGTTCTTTATTATTGAAAACGTTTCAATGGGGTTATTAGTAGTTCATAGTCCACCGTTTATGGTACGGTTTTGGAGTCAAACAAACTTAGCACCAATTGATTTATTAGCTTCGCCTAACAAGACAACCTGGCATCTTGATACTATAATAAAAACTTCTTCAAGTCCGCATGCGTTTCACCTCCTTCCATTCAACATGCCTAACGATCCTCCCCCTGCCTTGCTTGCTTAATGTCCTCCCCTCCATCAAATTCTTGAACAACCTATCCCCAATCAAAATGCTCCAAACCCAACTTCCGTATCTCATTTGGAATTCTTCCAAAATACTGTCTACCCTCCCCCAACATGCCTAATACTTCTTTTCTTCTTTTCCTTTCCGTCCATTATACCTTTTCCATCCTTCTCAACAGCCAAATCTCAAAAAGCCACCGTCCACGCACATCATCTTTCTTCAATTAACATTTTTCCGTTTCATACAAAACCACGCTCCATATCAAAGTCTTTTCAGAATCTTTTCTTAACAGCCTTACTAAACGACACTGCCACCAAAATTCCTTCTCTTTGTGAAAGCTAATTAGCTTAACGCAATTCTTCTTCTAACATCCCAACTACCTTTACAATCATACTCGAAAACACTTCCAAGATTGCAAAACTGTTCTACCAACTCTAATCCTTTCCCTCCAATTTTAATGTTTAAAATTACGCTAGAATCTCAAGAAGTGAGTATAAGAGATGTTAAAGCAGTACGCTAACTATGCGAAGAAGCGATGAAACAGGAGGAAGTGAGCACGTGAGGGCGCACGCAAGGGGAATGATAGAACGGATGGATATTCTCGGTAATCTTTCGTGCGCGAAACACAATGAGGTCGGAGACTATTCTATTTCGATATTCTATTTTTAATTGACACCAGCAGCAGTAGTGGCGTTTGGGTATCTCCCGCGGTTGGGGTCAGACCGCATTGATAATGAAAACAATTAACTATCATTTCATCAGAACACGAGATTCATGCCACAGAAAACGCGCATCCAGACTGTCATTCGGGAGGGTCAACGAGTCGAAATCGAGGGAGAGTAACAAAAGAATGCACGGGGAAGGAGAATTCACTTATTTCAAATTCAAATCTCAAATTTGCTGCTTTTTGGAGACAGCACACAAAGCTAGACGTAGTTCTGGTTCAGGGGTTGGGACCGTGGGGAATACGATAAGTTCCTGTTCCGAAGTAGGGACTCGGACCCACAGTTCGCGGGCCAAACATAGTAGGCATTACTCATCGAAATAACCAAGTGGCATTTGTTGCATTGGCCGGTGTCGATTGGCAGATTGACAACCGTCTATTCTCGTAAAGAAGAAAGGGAAGGAGCACGCTAGGAAAACGAATCTGATCAGTATAATCACTCCACGTGCGCAATGAGATTACTATTCTCATTCAAACTACAGGTTAGAATTTACATTGAAATTAAATGTAATCTTTCGTATGAAACATTTATAAAATAACTAATAATTATAAAGCTGAGTTTTCTGAGACATGTCTTAATAAAAGAAAGTTTTTACATCGAAGCGCAACGTATAAAATACGAGAACCAATCAAATGCTTACGAATGAGTATTTCAAGAAGTATATATTATCTTAATAAACCAAAATGTGGATGCGGAGTGTTTTGATTGGCGATAGAATGTGGGGGGCTGTGACAGAACGGAGGATGTGAGTCCAGAAAGGTAGGAGGAGGCGGAGGCATGTTGGGAGGAACGAGAGGAGGTTAAAAACCACATTTACCGACCCGAAGGATGGTATGATAGGTGAGAATAGACCTCATCCAATACGAAGCCCAACGGTATGTGAAATTCACTAATCAGGGTAGGGGTGGACAGTTTCTTACCCTGTTCCGTCTGTGGTTTCCCAGGAGAAACTAGCACCCGAAAAATTACACAGATTGGGTCAAGGTGAGAGTGCAAAGATTCGTCCGCGGGAGTCGAACCCGGGTACTCATCCTACTGAACTACCACGTCTTCTATGGTACGGGTAGTGTTTTGTATGGATGAAAAAGGTACCGGTGCTCAGTCAATGTCCATCCAAAAACGTACCTTAAACGGTAGACTACCCTCAAATATTAATACACAAACTCTGATATGGAAAGGTAGTTGCGTACGGCGCAGAAACGTGGTCCCTGAAGCAGTCTGATAAACGCAGATTGGAGGATTTTGAAATATAGGTGAGGAGAAGAATGGAGGTGATATGGACTGAAAGGAAAACAAATGCAGACGTACTAGGTATTATGGGCGAGTAGAGGGGTTTGTTGGGAGAAATCCTATGGAGGCAGGAAAAATGGATGATGGGCATATTGGTCGGCAGTGGTATGTTGAAGACTGTAATAGAGGGGAGAATGTTAGTCAAACGAGGAAAAAGGCAGGAACAGGATAGGGATGTTGCACCGGATGAAGGGAGGAAGGAAGTATTCAGAGATGAAGAAGGACTTGATGTAGAGTAGGTTGCTGTACATTAATATTTAAGTACATCAATAATTTACAAATAAAAAGGAAAAATCAGAAGTATATTCCCTAACCGGAAAACGGAAAATTAAAAGTTGCCCACGCAAATTTTAAATAAGGCAGTCGTACTTATTTATGGCGGATATTCATTATTAAATCCCATTTCGAAAGAGTCGAGTGTTTATTTTTATGAAAAACTACATGATTATTGAAATAACGCAAGACATAACGCATCCGCCTTGAGACGTCCCGGAGGAGATTCTACAACAATGTTAGACCTGAGCAATCCTAGTAGGTAGCGTACTGTACCATTAAAATACGATGTATACATCAACACAATACCCCTTAAGCCACCAAAGGGCGTGTGGCGGAGGGTGTTAAGGCCACAGGCGTATGTTAATATAATACACTTGAATAATTGCCAGCTTAAATGCAACTCTCATGCAAATACATGCCTACATCCATCAAGTATTAATTGTTGTGTTTGACCAATTGTAATATTCAAGTTGAATTACTTTTTTCAGGCTCTTGTGATTTGATGTCTTTGTGATTGCGTATCGTGCGAGGAATGATTGAGTACTATCTGTAAAGGTGTATGTTCTATTTCAACCCGTTAGTCTGATATACCAATTAAAAATGGCGCCATAATTATTCCCTGCGTATCGCAAGAAAACTCAATACCACTGTACCTTTCTAAAACTCTTTTTAAGTCTAGCCTGCTCTATTTGTCTCCAAAATGTTTCATAAAAAAACGATTTTCACGGAAAGTTTTCCAATTCTTGAATTAAGATTCCCTCCTCTGGATCCCTAATACTTTACGCGCATTCTAAACGTGGCAAAACCAAAGCGGAGCAAAACTTCCCTCCTAATTTTTTATTAAACTTCCTCAAAAACCCGTCTAATGTAACCCAGCTACTTTTTAAGACTGATACGGAAAATCTTCTTAAGTGTGTATCCCAAGACAAATTTGATGACGGTACAAAACCCAAGAATTTGACACATTCTGAGACGCTTAACTCGATCTTATCTATTTCATAATTCCTCTCCTCTTTATCTTTTGCCTTGGATATCAATGAGTTCCTGCGACGTAGTAGGATTTTCTAGAGCAGGCGCCAGTGCGATTACGTGAATAACACGTCGGTATGTACATTTTTTCTTGTGCCCCGCACTCTTTCGGCCACCCACCCTTTACTCCCCTCAATCCTACTCATCCCACTTCCACATTGGACGCACGAGAAGTGCCATTCTAACAGCAACACTAACAAGGGCGCTTCCTTCCGCTCTCCTGCGAAACGGTTGGCCATTCCCGTTGTTCCAAGCACGCGACTCTTTTAAAACCTAATAAACGAGTCCAGCTAGTTACGAGATACACTGGCTGGCACGCAGTTTTCGAACCAAATCTCGGTCATCGGACTTGAGAGGCAAGATTTCATTAACTTTAAGCCTCTGATCCGATTAGAAACTCTTTATATTTACAGATACCGAATGAGAACAAAGACACTGAAGACATTAGTTGATTCACATAACCATCTACTGTAAGTGACATAGGTGAGAATTATGAATAAGCGAGGTACAGGGAGGATTACAAAGAATGGGTATTTTAAACGGAATGAAAGAATGAAAAAAGTACGCAAGTGTTAAAAAGTTATTTATTTCAAAACAGGGTATTGCGCTTTATTGCGAAAATGAAAACGCTATTTTAAAATTTGACAAAAAAATCTTGTTCCATTGAGGATTTCGTCGAAAACGCAAAATTACATGAGGAAAATGTGCACATTTATGCATATAGACTTTTAAAACTGCGACGTGACATTCGCACTCAATTTATTCTTTAATTATTTTAAAATATTTATTATTTTCTGTCAAAATATAACAATACTGAAATAAGTTACTTTAACTTCAAACATGGGGTTCAAAAATATTTTTGTTATACCCTTTAGGGTTTCGGAGGGGTACGTAATTTCTGGGTCCAACTATAATCTAATGTAATGTGGTAGACTACGGCTGAAAAAGACCTAAATGCATGAGGGAAATATAATTCGTTTCGCCGTGATTTTTTCGAGTGTAATGATGCACGCAGTACTTTTTTTAAGCATTCCCAGCAAACGCTCCGATACGGCCAAAAGTACTCTGATATCAACAATAAAAGGTCATTGAACTCAAAGTGTATCGGACATGGCAATGACGAATCAGCCCAGAGCTGACATCTGGAGGGCTAAGCGTATCTTGCTTATCTACGTAGGTGCAGCTCGATCGCACTTAATGGATTCGAAGCGCTTGTTTCCCTCGCGGACTACGCCATCCGGTCGGGTCTGGTTTATTCCGAGTCCTGAGTAAACAGGGACCATGAGAAGGGGAACGCGCCAAAGTTACATGTAAGAAGAGTAGGCAGGTGATCTGCAACCGAGCATTAAGTGACAATTTGATTCTTCCGAGTTCACGAACCAAACAAAACAGGAAGCATTAATCCGGCTTACCAAAACATTCGCAGAAACAGTTACCGCCATTAATATTTTTTCAAACCCATGGTAATCAACGCGAACATTGGTTTGATGATACGTGAGGGATCGAATACTAAGCACAGCGGCGGGTGAAGTCCCACTAATTAGAGAAAAGGGGGCCCGTCGCTTACTCTATGCCGGCTGTGGTTTCCCAAGTACCCGAAAAATCACACGGATTGGATGAAGCTGAGAGTACCCACAGGAGTGTCGGGGAATCAAACCCAGGTCACATGGTCAGTATCCCAGCACAACACCACCTGGACCATCACGCTTTCCCTCCATTCAATAAAATGACAGGCAAAGCGACACAGTAGAAGAGGATTTATAATCAAATCAGAATAAATTTATTTCAAAACGAAAAAAAATGACCATCATCAGATAATCGTACTAACATTGAATTGGGTATGACAATTTGAACAAACCATACAGAAAAAGTATTAATATTGATGATAATAATAACAATTTTTCCGTACGCTAAGGAGTTACCCTAATTACATGTTCTTTAATAGATATAAAATAAAGATTTATAAAACGCGAATAGTACTGATTGCATAAATTAATTAACTAATTAGAATAATTTGCAATAAAGGACAATTTGAAGGGTGGTAGAATAAATGCGGAAATCAAGGGTTTATTATAGGGTCTGGTATCACTCTGCTACAAGAGACTCTTGAATTGTAACCGATATTGTCTGTGTGTTCATCTAAAACCCTGCCTCAAAACGGTAGACGAACAGTAAGAACGAAGTAATATCAACCCGGGGTGGAAGCAATGACGAGGAAAAAACTTCACTACAGCGGGCAAAACCATAAAAAAACAACCCAACCTTTAAGTGTAACATCAACGAAAAAAACTCACCATCCTATTTCCGAACTAATCGTAAACCAATCACAATATTTAACAGAATCATAAATGCACAAAAGCGAAGTGAACAAAGCGAGAAAAAGTCATTCTTTCCCGGTCACGTTATCAAATTAGGTCACATGTGATTGCAATCTCTTCAGGAGAGTATGGAGGATACAGCTGGAGGAAACAGCTTCCATGTTTGCCGTCTGGCGAACGTGAACGATCGGTAATAATAAAAAAAACGGGCACGAGGTATAAGTGCGAGAACAGTGAGTAGTCTTCATGCGCGCAAACTTCATCTGACGTCAGCGAGAGGAAAGACGATAGCAAAATAAATACTGAAAGAGCGGTTTTCACCGCGAAGACCTAGGGGAGCGAAGTGCGATCGATGATAGTGATAAGTAATGCTTGGTGAGCTAGCAGTGAGCGCGTGTCGGAGTAATTGATAGGGTGGTGGATTGGGGTAGCAAATTGCATTCGCAACAATATTTAAGCGTAAGATTGACAGTTTAGTCTAAATCTACACATTTCTCCTCAAGCCGACATGGGGACGCGTGGCAGCGGGTGTAAGGTCATCAACCAATAGGGTTAACGGGCTATTTTTAGGGTTCAGTATCATTTTATTTACAGGAAGTCGTCCCCCCCATTCCGTACTCATCCCATTTAAATAAGAAGAGAGCCCTTTATAGGAAATGATCTGTTTTCGAATTTCTTGAATATTGTTCGGTGAAATACTTCAAAGGAGGCATTTTAAAAATGTTTTTGTGAAACATTTTTAAAATGCATTTGTTTTGGGATTTTGGAAGGAATGAAGGAAGTATGCGGCATTGTAGGACTTATTTTAGTGAGGGATGCAAGGCCCATAGTTCCTAGGCGATGCTAAAGAAGATGCCGGGAGCATACGGACATTATTCATTCTGTCGATACACAATATTTACCTCAAACGGTAGACTGCATGATAATAAATATTGTAATGTTACAGATAAACCCTAAAGGCCATTCCTGAAAAGAGGAGTTGAAAAAACGCGTTAAGGGGAGAAAGGGGTGAAAATGGACGATTAAGGAGAGAATACCGTGCAAAAATCAACATATAATCATTTATTAAATAATTTGTACACGCTCTGCTTATTTCGTGTATTATCTGATAACATACATAATTCCAAAAATGACGTATATAAAATGTGTCACTTAAATTTTTATTCGTGTCCTATTGCATCTTTGCAAATTTGTTTTCCCGGAACGCGAAATGGCAGACGATTTGAAAATCCAGACCGTACCATTTTCTAAGACTTCTCCTACCCTCTTGACATTTTCTATCCAAATTCAGAAAAAAAGACTGGATTAAGTTCGTGTTTTTTTCGAGCACATTTTTGAAAAATACATTGTCATTTGGCAGCTTAATAGCGATATTTCATATATTTATGGGAATTTACGACATTTCGTGATTGATTACGAAGCCACTGAAGCTCTCTCTTGGGTGCGGACGTATGTAAACAATTTTCTTATTGGAAAATGGCAGAAAAGCTTTAATTCCGTATTAGAACGCCGACCTAGTAGGAGAACAGTTCGGTACATGAAAAATGGTTATTCTTCCGCATTGATTTTCCTTATTAATATATTGATCTGCGCAGAGACGTGTAGCCATCCTGGTCAAATCCTAGCAATAGAAATTGGAAAAAATCCTTAATCAACAGAGTTACGGGACATTATGACGCAATAAGCGAGTCTGTAATGATCCTTGGAGAAGAACAGAGTAACATTTAAACGTTCCTTCAATTCAAAGTATTTCTGAGTTTCCAAGATATAATCAGCAGGCATTTTTATTCGTCCAAAATTGGTATTCGTGAAAAAAATATCTAAAAGAATTTCAGATTATGTAACGTGTTATGTGACATTTTGTGTTGACACCGACTCGACCATTCCAGGGCAAAGAAATCACGCATTGAAATGTATCCTAGTTTCTAAGATATTTGCTGTCCATTTTTTAATAACAAATAAAACCTATAACGTATCTAAAGCATTTTTAGGCGACTACATCGTAAACCAAACGATAACCCTGTGATTCACAACTTAATAAGTTCACTATTAATAATTTTGTACTGGAGTATACAACCTAACATAAATTTTCAAATTTTTTTATTCGCAACTGAAAAGCATTAAAAAATTAAAGGGAAATTTAACCCAGCAACGGCCTATTAAAGAACTACACAAAAAAGCTAAGCTAACACATTAGAAGCCACCTTGCACAAAGGAGTTAGTGGCATGTGATTGGAAAACAGCGCAAATGAAAAGAAATCTCGGATAATGGTCCCAAAAAACTCAGGCTCCTACATTGTCCGGAAGAGTCAACGAGTCAAAAGATAAAAACGTAAAAATTAGTATCATTAATCAACACAGATGATGTAAAAAAATTTAAAAGTATATGAAATGTATCGGTGTCATAATCAACGGAATCACAATGTACTCGAGTCGTTTAAAAACAGTGGTTGAGTTAATCGAAAGGAGTCAGAAAGGTTTAAAATGTCAGAAAGAAGCGATGACCTTTCTGACAACGGAATATCTTATCCGAGCAGGAAATATCTTGACCAGAAGACCCCAACTCCGGTTCAGCACGCGCAACGAAGGGCTGGTCACAGTAAGGTCAGTTCACGTATCTCTTCAAGGAACACCATAAGGGAAAATGAATCATTTCCCGGTTGCAATTCATTTGAGACTGCCGCCAAGGCCATACGTGCCAATGCGCAAGCAAGTTAGGTTCCTTACCCAGCAAAAATAACTGAGCTCGTGTCCGTCAATTCAGGGATACACATAGAAGTCGGGCCACTCAAATATCCATTCATAATTATCTAATGATCAAACTCATTATAATAGGATGAGGGGGAGAAATTCACGCCACCTTTAAGGACACAATGACACCTTAATAAAAATTAACGCTTGTCAACAGCAGCAATGATAACGTATAAAAACCTTCTACAATAGATTTTAATTAACTACATGAACGATGAAACATGAATTCCTTGAATTAAAAAGTCTTTTTCAATGAATTCATACAGTATTCACACTTCATCCATCAGTAAGAATTTATAGTGTTCGCTTGAATGAAACTAAACTTGGTCGGCAATGCGTACAGGGACGTAAATACTGGTTGCAGACGAATTGTTTACTTAGAGTCGGACAATGGCACACTAAACTTACGAAAGAATGGCATTATCACAAGTATTACGATATAATCTGTATCGACGCATGGCTTTGACGGTAGCCAACGGTTACTCATCACGGATGACAGCTGGACAGCTGGAATAACGCGTAGAAGATGTGCATGAAAAACACGATTTCCACAAATATATAGAAAACAGGCACTGAAGCGTGCACCATAACGATACCAGCAACTGGTTCACGTAGTAAAATAAAGAAGGAAAAACAATGGTAAATTGTGACATTAGGTATTGTCATACGCTGCGTTTTATTCCATCACGACTAGCTAACATGGGTCCATTAATACGTGTATATAACTCCTAAACTCCTTATATATTCCCTCAGGTACATTGTGAAGTTAATGTCCTTACACTTGTCCTCTGGTAAAAAGAGAAATCTGAAAGCAGTGATTTAAACTGGGCATTTTATAACGAAAATTCTACCATCTTAGAAAGCCTTTAAGTGCACCAAATTAGCGTAGTTTATTATCGCGACAATTTGAATCTCCTGCGTCGGATGTATTGGAATCGGAAGAGAGAATAATAGCCGTCGGGTTAACTCCAAAGTCTTTGAATATTGCAGTGTTTGGATTGGGACGTTTTAACGACGCAAATAACGCCTGACTAAGGAGCACCTACAAATCCAACGGTATATGGTGTGGCGTGAGAAATGAATCTGCATACACCTCTTAGTGTTTTAGCAACGACGAGCACAAGAGAAAGGGAGGCAATAAAAATCACCATATGTCGGTCAGGTGAATGCGTCGAGAATAGAACAATGCGACACCCGAGCAAAAATCGAAACGATAAGATTGGCACAAACAGCACACTGTACGTAGTTTTTTTAAAGTGGCGATAACATCATTTTATTGGGCTTATCATGAACGATAGTTCGCTAAAAGAAGATATAAAAGATAAAAAGTCTCCTTGAAAAAATGACTCAAAAGACGGTCTTTCGAAAAACAATGGTGAATCATGAGGAAGAAAACAACCGTCACGTTTCATATCCAGATATTTCCAGTGGTTGTTTACCCACTTGAAATACTGCAGAACGCTACACAGAGACATACCATATCTTGTCACAACGGAAGGATTCCAATGAAATATTCAGCCTTTTCCTGAATTGCTAATAGGTAAAATAGATAACCTAATGAGACCTGGCCTTTCGTCTTTCCGACTGAATTTACCCTCACGGTGAAAGCTGAGTATTAAATATGAAACCCACTTTTAATGACATATTTAATGACTTTCCTGATAATTCACGGGACACATACATTATTGCTCTAGGAAGGCGGGCATGTATCCATTCCCCCAAGTAAAATTGACTTATTTTTTTAGCTATAGGAATTCGTTCCATTGGACCATTTCAAGTAGTAGTAGTAGTTTTTAGGGGAGGCGACCGACATTAGCCTACTCTTTGCGCCGGTAAGCTAATGCCGGTGACGGCATTACCCTACTCTTTACGAAAGGCGCCAAGGGGTCCGCAGTTTAACGTCCCATCCGACGGACGGCGTACTCACTCAAAGTGCCCTGCAAAAAGCACCTCAAGTAGGGATCGAGATACCTCTGAAAAATATTCAACACCGCCGGGATTGGAACCCGCGCCCTCTGGGTGGGAAGCCAGTACGATAGCCACCGCACCAATCCCGATCTCATCCGGGCTTAAAATTATCGCATTATATCGAAAGTACTAAAAAGAAGAAATTAGCTTGGAGGACCCGGTTTAAAAAAAATAAATATCAGCACTTTTCTGCGCGCCCTCAGGATGGGAAGCCAGTACGTTAGCCCCTGCACCATCTCGATCCCCCTGGACCATTTCAATTAGTGTCTTAAAAAGGTAATTGAAGTATTAGGAGAGAGAAAAACAACAAGAAGTATGCAAAGTTGCTTGAGTAGTAAATTGGTATACAGTAGACGGTTTATATTTCTCTTAACAATTGCACAGGGACATGGGACACTGCTCAGTACTATCAAGTACGCCTAATATAAAATCATATACTATTATAGAAAAACCTATTATGGACACAGTTAATATTCCGGAAAGGAACGAACCCTTCTGGGCGAGTTAAAACGTTTGTAATGCCAATCGGCAGGCATGATCACACTTGAGATTATTATTATTGGGATTGTGTGAGTTTACGGTGGCATCTCACTTCGGTATTGGGATACGATACTCAATTCAATTACCGCTAGTTCGAATGTGTATGAATATTTGAGATTTTCTTCGTGTAACTGCAAGGAATTTGCCTTTCCTGGGTTTTAGAGTTAATACCACCATTTAAATTCATTTTTCGTAGCCCTTGCATTTAAAATAAACCCCGCAGTAATTTCGACATAGTCTGGAAGTGTTCGGATTTCGGGCAAGAATAAAAAGCTGAGAAGCTTGCGATGCTTGAGCACGCTAACACTTCCTTCTGTTTTAGTTGGGGTCGTATTTCGAGCGAAGAAAAATGCGTTCTTGTGTCTCACTGCTCTGAAATCAGAAGAGTAACCTTGCCACTATCGCCTGACTTACCGGTATCGGTACGGACCTTGGGGAGGTATGTCCTCAATTTTACGAATGAAATCACAAAACTAGCACCTAGGCAACAAGTTAAATATCTAAAAATTCAAATTTCCCCGGATTTTTTAAATTTTTTTCCTGCCAACGTATCACACCGATTACGCATTAACAAATGGATGCTCCATATTCTCTTTTCCTTCCTTCCTCTCCGCGTGGAAACCACCGCGCGCAATTTCCGAGTTCGCACACATTCAAGTCTTAAAAGCGTACGTGAATGAGAGACGGCAGAAGTCACAAGTTCGCCTCCTAAGGTTCACGAAGTCTCTAACCTAGATCGCCTATCTAAGCGTGCTCTCTTTCCCTCATTATCACGGCCAACTAAACTCATTCACCCCGAAAGTTGATTCGCGTTCTTGTGAAGCATCAAAGAAAAGAGTGGCAAAGGGATTAATGTAACACCCCAAGGAAACATTAACTAACTACTGGAATATAGCCGACAATTCGCCAACGAAGCGATTCGGATATGGAATGTGGCGTAGCAGAGCATCAAGTTAAGACAGAACCACTATAGGTAGGATCGATCTATATTATTTTTTCAGTCTTAAGTCAGTCTAACGTTCTAAGGAAGATTTTGGATTGACACAGTCTCACCACCGCTAAATTTCTAAGCGATAACACCATACAAACTATACATCCAATTTGGCATCATTCCATCAACATCTATGTTGAGAAAACGCAGTTCAAGTTTAAATAAACAGTTTTTGACTCCATTCGAATCAATGTGCGTAAAAGAAGTGAGCAGTGATACTGAACGGCGCGCTAATGAATTCGTCAGTCACGGGCTTCCTGTAATAGCTACCACTGCAAAAAAGAAGTTCAAAACCATTACCCGCGAAGGTCAACGGTAAAAAAAATGTACATTACACTTCCGGTAAAGGCTGAAGCGCACCTTTTAAAGCCACGAAGTGCTCGAGGATTACCGGAAACCACCCGCGGAGAACATAATTTTCATTCAAATAGAAAATTAGCAATATTCAAGCTCGGTTTCATCCCAACAAAGCCGAGTAACTTTAGCTGTGGTTACTAGCTATTATGCCTCACGACAAAGTTGGACACTATCATATGCATATTAAGAAGTCAATTTATTAAGACAGAGACCTATTACCTCACTGGACATGTGCAGGAACCCTCAGTATTGTACGGTGCCATGTTCAGACAAAGATTCTGGGGGTGATGAGTTGCCAGAAAATAAGGAAGGATATGGCTAGAGTTGTGGGCAGTCCCAGGGTCAAAAACAAAAACCTACCCTACGCTGATAGATCACTGCTGATATACAAAATATTTGTCTCACAATCTGAGGAAAAAAATAGAATAGGTCGGGGGATATAAACCAGAACAAGTAGGTTCACCAATAAAGGAGTATTTTTAGAAGGTGGACAAAGTATAAGGGACATTAAAAAAAAGCCCATCAGGTAAGGAGGCTTCTACATAGCGGCGGAAGTTGACACCTTAAGCAAAGAAAAGACTAGTTTATATTTTAATATGGAGCGTAGCTTAGTATGGTTCAGCAACACGGAGTATAGACGGAGATTGGAGGTTTTCGAGATGCCAGCGTGGAGAAGAATGGAGAAAACAAAATGGAAGGAAAGGGAAACAAACAGGAAAGGAAACAAATGAATTTATAAGAGTGGTAGGGAAAGGGGGTCTACTTTTGGGAGAAATTAGGAGGAGGGACAAGTAGACGTGGGGGCTACTTAAAGAGGCATTGGGACGTTAAAAGTGTTCACAGAGAATCCTATTGGGCGAGGAAAATAATACATGTGAAACTACGGGAGGCAGAAAGCATGCAGAGTCTGAAGAATGAATTTTGTAATACGCGGTACGTTAAGGATATTTAATAAGTTAGTTTTGACTTAAGAGTACAGTACGTAGTGAGAGGTACAAAGGTACAAAGGGAAAACTTATACTAAGTCGTTCTGACTGCTGCTGATATTTGCGTACGTAATTCGATCCGTTGATGGAACAAATTTGAAATACGATCCGAAAACCGATCATGCAATTTTTTGAGACCTTAGTTTAAAAATAAGAATGTTAACAGGAAGGTTAATTATTTCTGGAGGTGATACTAAATGTGCTTCCGAGAAATTCTCCCGAGAAAATTTAACGACTCAGCCATGCATTCTGCATCAAAGTGTACGGTGAGTTTAGTCTCTTTTGCCAAAAATCAGATACAAAGAAATAAAAGGAAAATCCTATCACAAAACATTCCCTCCTTGGGTCGAATATTAATATCGAAGTGCGCCAAATAGCAATAGAAAAACTTTGACCCATATTTGAAAGGTTATGCATTTTTTCTCACAGTTGAATAAAAAAACTATTTTAAAGTAATGAGAACAGCCCATTAAAGGGAATCAAAATTTATTAGTTATTAATATTTAACACAGCAAGATTTTTATGAAAAAACTCGATACGGTTGTCGGTAGTGAAAAATTATGGGAAAAAATCATGATACGACATAATTCGTTCAGATTTTCCGATAAATTCGCATACGAGACATGTCATGCATGTGTTTCGGAATCCTATACTCAAACATATTTCTTTACACAAGAAGGTCTGCATTATTTTTCCCATAAAAAGCAATTCTCTTTAACGGTGACACGGAAGCAGCTATTAACCCTCATCTGATATTAATATACGTAGGTGTGTACGTGTATATATATATATATATATATATATATGTGTGCAGAAACCTGTACTACGTTGTTCCATTAAAAATAACTCAGATATGATGGGAAGTCATTTTACGACGGCGTGTCAAACATCCAAACTTAATCTGGGGAGGAATTTCCAGGAGAAGGTAAAAGACAGCTTCAATTCATTTACAGGGACTCCCCAATTCCCCAAAAGATATCGGACAAGAAATCCTGTTAAATGTAGTTGTAGGGGAAATATTTCCGGGGGGATTCGTGGACAGAAAAAATAGACGCGGAATTTATATAGGCAGGAAGCGAGTTATGAAAATTGGTGGGAGAATGAGAGAAGTTTGCCTAATCGGGAAACAGAAGAAAAGTATCCTTTTATGGAAGATATTACAGAAGATATTGAAAAGAATATGGAAAACGGCAAAAGTCGATCATATATTTCAGAGTGTTTAAGAGTAAACAACGACTCGCCATTAATTAAATTGCGATGTTATAATTTTCCACCGCAAAGGAATCGAGTAAATGAACTCAAAACCGACAAAACCTTTGGTAGCGCAATTCTTCCAGCAGGAAGAAGCTCCGTTCCGAGGGAAGCGCAACGCTTCCGAGAAAGCTTTCAGGAAAGGAAAGAAGACATCCTGATTAACGACGAGCAAGTGACGGGGTCACAGCAAGAAGCGGCACCGAATCGCTACGGGATATTTGGAGACGTGCCTGGCGAGCGAGCCTCTTCGTTCTAAAAGGCGTCGCGAATTCATACGGATGTGAAGAATTACATAAGGGAATGCGATCAAACAATCAAAGATATTTGCAAAACACTAAAACAAAATGAATCTTTTACCCATTATAAAATTTCAATTCAATTCTTATGACATCTAGCTGGACAATTGATGGCGTTCGGAAATAGAATTTACTTAAGGTTGAACATGATTCTCACTCACCCTCGAGAATTGCACGCCTGGATCCTGAGCGGAGAATCATATAGACCTCAAGATTGACCTTAGTAGATCGTGGACTGAACCTTCGGAGGGGTCGACGGCTTTCCTTAATGGCACCACGGCAGTTCTCGTACCGCCATGGCAACGGAATTCGCCATGGGTTTTTATAACGACCGGGGTATTTCAATGGCGGTGGCCTTGATCATGTCGGAGGTTGAATATTTGACCAGAACATTAACATTTTGGACTGATGGTCTAAAAAAAGTCATGTTATCGCGAAATTTTGTTTAATTCATTAAGTAAAGTTCAACCTTTCAGCGCATCTTTCGTAAAGTTATGCCCAGCGGAAAATTAAAAGCCGCTTGCACCTGGTAGAACCTCTCAGTTCGCGTACCGCGGGTTAGATGCCGGTAATCGTGGGGGAAGTGTTTGCTTTCCCCCGTGTTTTAGAGTGACCGAAGTTTTGGTTTGTCAATCATCCTCTACACCACCTTGCACCACCCGTTGGTTGGCGGGGAACCCTAGGTGGGGTTTGGAGTCTTCTACAAGGATGTAGAAGGAAGGCGGGAGTTGGAAGTGATTGGTCTTTCAGTTTCCAGTACACGATTCAGACGTCGTGTGGTAGTCAGAGGTTTCAATTGCAATGCCCGAGGGACAGCTAGGCGGACCGGGAGAACTTCCATTCGGAATGGACGTAATGATGCACTTCTTCGCAAGCATCATCACCGTCCAATATGTCACCACGATAACTACTGCGGCAATACGGAAAGAGGAGGTAACCTCCTGGAGGCAGGGTACCACTAAATTACGCAGCTGCGGTCCAGTGGATAATAACCGAGGTTAACTCCAATTACACTTCGTGATTTCAGCAGTCATGATCGCCTGGGTCAGATTTTCGATTGGTGTTTTGGCTTTGGATTTTTATGTTCTCCACACGACAGCAAAGTCCGATCCAAAGACGATTTCCGGGGATCTACTAAGTAGATCATTTATTCCGATCGATATTACGCATTCGCCACCGCTTACAGTATACGATTAAAAATAAGCGACGAAATAATTGATTAAATTAACGATTATTTAATCAACTTTAAATTTACTCAACCTGATTGCGATAGCCTTTATCTTTCGAGTGAGCTGGCATGATTCAATGCTATTTGATTTCCGAGCTAAATGAAGATTTTGATTCCAGGAAATAATTTCCGCTACACAAAAATGTCACTTTAGGATTGCCTATATAGGAAGTAGGGTGAGCGTGACTTTCGTGATTAGGCCGTTAGTGTTTGCCCCTGGAGGAAGAAGGTTCCGTTTCACTACTCTTTCTTCGTCTCGACCCATTTGCGCGGCACAAATGTTCCTCCTCGGTTTGAGGGAAAGTGCATCGGTCGTTTCGACGGATTGTTAACTTCTCTGTTATAGTTAAAAAAAACAGCAACTCGATCGATTCCTGCAAAGTGGCACATGCACGAGGTTTTTCCATTCATTGGAAAAGATGCTGACTGCGCTGGCTCCTCGTCATCAATAACGTCACCGAGCCGGCTTTTCCTCAGGAAGTCTCGCAAGGGAGAAAAGACTGAAGTCAAAAATGTTGGAAATAGATAACCCAAGACATACCAAAGTAGTATTCAGACTCTTTAATATTTTTCGGAAGGATTTTCGAAGTTTGTCTCCAGTTGCACTTTACTTCTACAAATTTAATTCTAAAAGTTTCAAAGTTACCGATCACCAAAACTTTAAACCGTTAAATAATTAAGGGACCTGACAATTCATTAATTTTTTATCCAGTAAATTCAGGCAATGTGATTGCCACCTGAAATACACACATTGAAGCTAGACGACACAGCGTAGCAATTATAAACAATTTCATTCTTCCCTGCTATGAATACGGAAAACAAAATTTAGACCGGAAATAGGTCTTAATTTAGTTTTTGTATTGCGAATACCTCTTACTTAGGTCGCATTGGAATAAATCCCCGAGCAATATATGATCTTGCAATAAGGAATTAAATAAAAAAAGAATATGAAATAAATAACACTGCAATAAGCTTTTCTAAAGACATTTCAAAGTATACTCTTGGGGATATCAGTGAGCAGAATTTCCAGAATGTAGTAAGAATCTGGATCAAAACCTATCAAGCCACACATTAAATATGGACAAAGATGCCATGAGAAAGTTAAGTTAGTCCCCTGGTTGTTCTGACGTCTCCGAATCCATGACGGGACTGACACTCAAGCGTGAGAGAAGCATGCTAAATTCCGAATCAGGAAACTGATTTTCCCGCAGACGCAGATAGCGATGCAACGCCCGAAGTGAAACTGAAATTAGCGCCTTGGGATAATACCTTTGCCTATTTAAACAGTGACATATTGAGTGAGGCGAGAGCTAAAGAAAACCCGTCCAAGATTGACAATATAGAAAAGGAAAACAACACGATTCCACTTAAAAAACCAGGTCACATACCAACACACCCCGAGGGAAACAATGTACAATATAAAACTCAATTTATAGAGTGATTGGGACGATCAGGAAAGACACAACGTTTACCAATGATGCCAGTGTAAATAACGCCGAGACTCGATTAATATTTGGTTAAACTTCTTCCATACAACCCTCTTGATCTCTTTTGTGATGATGTTAAATAGTATTACACACCACGACGCACTGCGGTATTAGAGATAATGAAAATAACATTAGGTATATCAACTACAGAATTGATTTAAGATGCCATTATTCCCACGGGCTATAATGGATTAGAATAAATGCAAACAACAGTGCTAGGAAACAAGAAAATTTTTGTTCGTAGTAGCGTAGGCCGTGATTTTACGTCACGCCCATTTTGAGTTAATTTTATTAGCAGCTCGAAATACACTTAAGGGGAATAATTTTAAACTGAAATACCGCACTGTATATATATGTGGGTGGCAGTCGAGGGGTAGAGCGTAAGACTATTGACCGGAGGGCCCAGATTCGATTCCCAGGCAAGCCTCTCTGGACACCTGCAGCTCCACCCAAGCTGAGTGATATTTCGGGTACCGGGTCTTCCTGGGAAACCATCACCGCCACAGGGAAAGGCAATGCCCCCCCTACCCTGATGTGTGTATTTCACACGTCGGGCTTAGTCATGGGTGAACTCTGCCATCACCTACCAAACCGACCTTCGGGTTGATTACTGTGTTTATGGTTTATATATATGTGTATATATGTACATGCATATGTATGCATGTATATATATACATATATATAATATATATTTGTGAGTCTGTTAGTATATATGTGTACGTGTATATACATATGTGGCTGTTGTAAAAATCACTTCCATAATTTGAATTATTTGACATTTCTCTTCGCAACCAATGTTTAAGCACATTCTATTTTCATGTTGCATGCCTGTTTACTCACTCCCTGCCAAATAATACCCTAGCGGAGGCTTGCGTGTTGCCAAGTAGACGTACAGCCCAATGTATTATCCCGGCAATGGATGATAATGAATTAGGAATATAACGCATACGTGCATACATTGCTATGAACAACTACTGACCCTCAACTGAAACTCCAAAATACGTGAAAAGTAAACGGGTACTGAAAACAACATATCACAATTAAAAGACGGTCTGTAGCTGAGAGCCTTACTAATGTAACGAGAAAACGATTACGCTAAATAATACAAGACCTTTCCCTTGCGCGACTCCTCCTTACTGCCATGGCTCTATCCACATTCCCGCCATTTAAAAGCTATATTAGTCCACATTCACAGCTATGGAAACGGACTTTTTGCCGGCCCTGGTGGCGGCGGGATAACGTCCTCGCCTGCCAACCCAGAGATCGCGGGTCCAATTTTCGCCTAGGTGAATTTTACTCCACTTAGGGCTTGGGTGTATGTAATTGACTTCATTGTAATATCGAAGGGTTAGCTGGAAGAAGGGCCTATAAGTCTCAATCTCGCCCAGCTAAATCGATAAATAAATAAATATTTTATCCAATTTTGAATTTTTCCATCCTTTAAATTACGAAAGTAATGAAAATGTTAAGCGAATGACGGTGACTACTGTTTTCCTTTGCGGACCCTTGGTTAAGGTTGAGTGCTAACAAAACAACAAGAAGCTAACGGCCATGCAATTTTTATCACAGGTCATCATCATGAGTTTACAATCCGAGGTGGTTGGTTCGCAGCAGCTAAACCACAACTAACTACACTGTTTCCCGTCATTCTCTTCTCTCGCCTGATTGTTCCTTGACATTTCCCATCACCTGCTCCTCGAAGTTACGGTTGGCCTTCCTCTCTAATTCTTCCCTTGAATAAGATGATACAACTAAATGCAGCAGAAGGCGTCGTAAAAAACAGAAACAATATCCATTATTGAAATAGAAAGAAAGACTCGTACTTTTCCACAGATTTTATTAAACGGCACAATTTTAGTTTCAACCACACCCTTTACAGCCAAACGGATGGGTTAGCTATGGGTTCCCCACTGTCCCCCTTCCTAGCCGAAGTCTTCCTCAATTCTGTAGAAGAACATCTTTTTAATGCTGACAATCAGCATAACAAAAACGTGGGCTATTGGTTTCGTTACGTGGACGATATACTATGCCTATGGACCGGAACCAACCGACAGTTAGACTCCTTCCTTAATTTCCTAAACACTCTTCATCGGAATATCTCCTTCTCCATGGAAAAAGACGTCAACGGCACCATCAACTTCCTCGACTTGACAATCACAATTAGGGATAATAGACACGAATTTGCAATTTATAGGAAACCCACATATACAGACCATATAATTTCTAATGATTCCGCACACCACTTTTCTCACAAACACGCAGCCCTCCACTCCATGATCCACCGCCTCCTACACATCCCCCTTTCCCCCAAAAACTTCAAAATTGAACTCGTGAATATCACTAATATAGCTACCAACAATGGTTTCAACCCCAAACTAGTTGACACATTACTACGGAAAAGACAAAAAGCAATGGCCATAAAAAGCATTTTCGTATCTCAGCCCGCAGTATCTAAAGATTTTAAGTGGTGCTCGATCCCGTTTCTGGGAGATCTTTCATATAGGATTTCCAACTGCCTACCCACCTCACTCAAAGCAGCCTTCTACCCACCCATAACCCTCTCCAAACTTCTAGCCAATGGAAAAGACACCCAGGATAGCCTTCTCAAATCAGGCATTTATAAACTGAAATGCGAGGATTGCAACAGCGTTTATGTCGGTCAGACCGGCAGGAATATCAAGTTACGAGTCAAGGAACACGCTAGGTGTCACAAAAATCAGAATAACAACTCTCTCTTCGCCAAGCATTTACTAGAATTCAACCACAGCAGTGACTTTGTCCCAGAGATATTACACACACTCCCAAAAGGATTAAAAATGGACGCTCTCGAGCAATTAGAGATTAGAAGGCACTTGGTGAACCCCAACACGACACTTTGTAATGAGCAATTATTCCCATACCCCTCCCCACTCCTCTCCGAGAAATTAGCCTGGAAATGGTCAAAACAATCCATCAACGCACCTGCGAGCCCCCACCCCCCTCAAATCCTTCCAACCCTCCCCGCCCCCACTCTGTCCTGAGGGTATATATGCTTGCTCTGTCTGTTTTGCAAATTTGTACCTGATGATGCCGCAAGTCGGTGAAACGCGTTTTGTGCCGTTTAATAAAATCTGGGGAAAAGTACGAGTCTTTCTTTCTATTTCAATAATGGATATCAATTACTTCCACGAAGTGAAGCCTGAAACAATAGAATATAGAAACAATATCGTTTACGCATGGGAAGTGTTCTCCCAATCCTGCAAAGAAATTGAAGCAAGCGAAAACTATGAGAAAATATCCTTCACTCCATTTACTGCAGGTGTGAAGGGTCAAATGAAGTACCCAGGGCACCGAGTGGTGATTTTCGAAGGGATCTCCTCCATTAAGTCGCTTCACGCTCATTCATTTTTCCCGTGCAAGAAGGAAACGAACGCCGCGACCCAACCTTCTTCACCTAATATCAAAACCGAATTACGTGGTTAAACATGCGTTCCAACGCTGTACGATTACAGCTTCCTCTTGATAGATTTATAGACAAATATGGGTGCCCCTCACTGGTATTTCTCACCGCGGAGCGTCTTTCAGTCACGTACACTAAAATCGATGTTGCAATATTCGAGGAAATCAGAGCGGGTTGCAAACCAGAATTACGAATGACAGCCTGTAAATAGTTCAAAGTTCAAAAAATATTATTTCCACGTTTTCTGTTACAATTCCTTCAATTTCTCGAGCTGAATCCAGTTACCTGAAGATTTCAAACCAGTAAAATCAATCATATAATTCTGAATATTGTTTTCATCGCGTAAGGTGGCTCGATACATTTTTGAATGCCTATCGGTGGATTAAATTTGACAATAATTTCTCTCTAGACAGTCTATCTGAGTACAAGAGGAAACAATGACACATCACCATGCGTTAGTTTCATCAACAACTCAAAGTGATGGCATACCTAACGATTATAACCTTATGGCGGATGCGAATAGCCTCATTAAATCCGCTTTGGCTATTTACATTTTCGCTTGAAAGGTATACAAGTAATTTATCATCATAATTCGCCAGCGGCAACCTGTAACAGCTCATGATCGCAGGAGCTGAAGTTTAATTTTAACCTTTTCCTAAATTAATATTGATGTGATATTCACTCTCGATTACTCATGTTTATGGGAAATAAAAAAATCAATGTCTTTCCTCAATGATTCACAATTATCCCTTTGTTTCCCAGGAAGTCTGGTACCCGAAATATCACCCAGATTGGGTGGAGCTGCAGGTGCCCAGATAGGCTTGCCCGGGAATCAAACCCGGGCCGCCCGGTTATTTATATATCTATATATATACGTATATAAGTGGGTCGCGGTATAGCGTTGGACTACAGGCCGGAGGGCCCGGATCCGATTCCCGGGCAATCCTCTCTGGGCACCAGCAGCTCCTCCTAAGCTGAGGGATATTTCGGGTACCAGATCTTCCTGGGAAACCATAACCGGTACGGGGAAAGGCACTGGCCCCTCTACCCTGATGTATGAATTTCACACGCCGTCGGGCTTAGGACTGGGTGAACTCTACCATCTCACCTACCAAACCGACCTTCGGGTTGATACTGTGCTTATGGTTTTATACACATACGCATATATATTTTTATTTATTAGGTAATCTACCGGTTAAGATGGGTTTTTGGATGGACACAGCTACTAATTGAATATTTTGTGACTCCTAGCAAAACACAACATCCTACTCTACATCAGACCTCTCTTCATCTCTGAGTACCTTCTTCCTCCCTTCATCCCGTCCAACATCCCTCTCCTGTTCCTTCCCTTTCCTCTTTTGCCCAACATTCTCCCCTCCATCACAGTCTTCAACATTCCACTGCCGGTCTATACCCCCTTCATCCACTTATCCTGCCTCCATAGGATTTCTCCCGACAAACCCCTATTCTCGCCCACCATACCAAGTACTTCCTCATTTGTTTTATTCTCTGTCCATTTCACCTTCTTCATTCTTCTCCACACCCACATTTCAAAAGCCTCCAATCTACGTCTATCCTCCAGCTTCACTGACCACGTTTCCGCGCCGTACATAGCTATATATATATACTTCACACATCACCTTTGGAAGAGATTAGTCAAACAATGGGGTGACTGCACGGTTGATTAAGGATTTTGTCCTCACTAATATCCACTCATGAAGTGCAAGCCAAGCCACTGCAGTTAATACATCATGGATTTCAAGTCATCCGGACTCCAAGCAAAAAAAATCAATACCCGCAACAACGTCCGAGCCATGGTTTCTAGCTGGACGCTAGGTTAACACCCTCTTGCTGAGCAATGGATCGATCAAGCACACACGCACTTACCACCACTTCTCTCCATCCTCCAAATATATAATAAAATTAGGTCAAAACCCTTGATATCCCATTAAATTTTGCAGGGTCGTTAAACGGGAAGAAATATGAAAATTCACTCCAATGTACTACGGCTTAAGCGGATGCCAGAGATCAAAAAGCTCTCGATGGAATATAGCCTTCGAGAATGCAATTAATAGTCCTTGTTTCCTGAGTACAGATATCAGGAAAACCATGTTACCTTATTAGCGCGCAGGCGTAAATTAAATCACCGATTTCCCTTTCACAACTACTTTCCATTCACCGGATTCCAAAAATCACCACGAGGAAGCAGCATTGATCCGTTTATTCTATGGAATTCGACTCCACACACGTGAAGTCACAGGTGAGGAAAAACCGGTATGCGGTAAATGACGGCAAGGGACCCGACAACCCAGCCGCGGAGTCTGACAGTAGACGTTAGCTATCTGTTTTATAAGTCCGAATGTGCAATCTGAAATCACCATTTGGCATAGTGTGGCCACAATGAATTAGATCGATCGATGATTGGAGAGAGTATGTTACATGCTAAGGACTTCGTTGGGCAAGATTGTGAGTGGAGAAAGCATTTAACTTCAGTTCGTCATTCCTGTGATTCGCCCTTAGGGACAGGGTTACCTTATGTGATGCATATAAACAACTTAAATAGTCCATTGAATACTTTCACTTTATTTGCCTTCAATTGAAATGGCACAATGAGGAATAGCAAGAGTCACTATGCGCAATAAAAAATACTTTTGGCATAAATGAATGAATGAAATGAAAATATGTCCTTAAGAGGTGCTTCCGTTCGCATGTTCTAACATCTCAATTTTTTCTCGAGTCCAAATTCAACATGGTTGAGTTAATTTTGTGTGGTACGCTTACTCTGTAGATAATAATTATCGGTACACCAGAAGAGAATACCAGGCTTCATTGTTATCACAAGTAATGCTAAAATGACGCGCTGTTTCCAACATAAACATCTCTCACCCCTTCATGGAACATGAGGGAAATGCCGGGACAATTAGTTTAACGGAGTCATCAACTAGAGCCGATTACACTGCAAAAATTTTACAGCGCAAGCAAGGCGAATGAATTTTTTTACACTTTGAAATTGCATCATAGGAACCCCTGTTTACAACTCTCGAAGTTGAGTCGCTTATTTCCAAATCACCAAAAGATCGTAAACCCTAGGGTATCTTTTTATCAGATTTTAAAATGGATGAACGACGTATTTATCGGCAGTGGGATGTTGAAGAATGTGATAGAGGGGAGAATGTTAGGCAAACGAGGAAAGTGCAGGAATAGGATAGGGATGTTTGACAGGATGAAGGGAGGAAGGAAGTACTCAGAGATGAAGAGGGACTTGTTGTAGAGTAGGATGCTATATTGTGTTTTGTTAGGGAATATTTATTTGGCAGTTGTGTCCATCCAAAACCTACCTTAACCGAAAGATTACCTAATAAAATGAATTCTTCAATCCATTTCCTTTAGCCGGATGAACTGTCGCGCTTCTTGATATGCGTCTGTTAACAATTACCATCCCCCGACGATGCAAAAAGGCAGTCAAGTCGACCGCAGGGGCGAAATTATTTTCCGTGGAGTGACTACGAAGCAAGATACGGAACGGATGCCCAGCTGTTTGCGATTAATATGACGCTCGAGAGTGGTGGCTCGTAAAGGAGGTCAACTCTGTTGAGAAGCCAATGGGCTCCTTACTCCCCACACGTCACCGACTCCTCCGAGTGGAGCCCAAACTAATACGCCAATGAATGAGACTCGGCTCCTCTGGACGCGAGACTCTCGCAGTCCACGAGAACCTCCCTCCTCCCCCCCCACACACTTGCAGACGACCCGGAAAAGCCTACGGGGAAGGGGGGGAACAGCTGATCGCAAGGGAAAGTTAAAAAGGTAAGGAACGATTTGACACGACTTGGGACTGTGGGAAGTGACCCCCATCCTGTCTGTGGGTAGTTCACCTGGTTTCCGGAAGGAGAAGCCGTATAATACAAGTACGTAACGATGTATTCATGCCGTATTAGCTGACCATGAATGGCACATTGCATCGAGTTGTAAAATACTTGAAAATATAACGTATAATTAAAGGCGAAAAAAGGGCTCTGTGTTGCACACAATAGTATCCCGTTGATCGGGGAAATCAATTCCATGACAAACCCCAAATATGTTATTGCTGAAGACGACCAATGAAAGGGAATAACGTTCGGCAAGCGATGTGGAGGGAAGGAAAATAATAGGCATGTTGGACGGAATGGAGGAAGGAGATTTTCGGAGTTGAAAAGGGGTTTATCGTAGTGACGGATACCAGGTTGTATTTTGTTAGTATATGCAAGGAAATGTAGCATAATATTTTCTGGGCCCAACAACCCATGCGCTAAAAAACAATCAACAATAATACTACGGACGACGTTTTGGATGGCCACAGCATGATCATCGCTTCACCTCCCAGCTCCGTCCAAAGGACCATGACACACCAATCTACATTGTCTACTTCTACAACTGCGAATACTTTCTTTCTCCTGTTTATGCCTTTTCCTCCCTCTACCGCGCTGTATTTAGGTTTTCTCCTCCATCACTGTCTTCAGCATTCCATCGCAAATCAAAATACTCTGCATCCACTTTTCCTGCCTCCTTTGCACCTCTCTCATAACATTTATATCCAAACCAAAAACCCAAAAATATAAACCCACGTGTGCAAGATGATAATCGTACCTACTTCGATAACTATTGGTAAATTCAACTTCCACACAAGAAAACAGACAGTAGGACATGTCTGAAAATAATGGCCGAAATATGAGAATTAAACAGGAGTAACTTATTCAAGGGTCACAACAAAAGCATAACAGGAAGAGCCCAACTAATAATTCGATCAAGTTCGTCGATCCTCAAGCGGGCATGAGACAGCTTGCACATGCCATGCCATACTTTTTAAAACTTGACTGGGATATAAATGTAACTTACTTTAATATTCGGTTAGGGAAACCAAACATTTGGGAGTGGAGGTGGGGTCCTGGAAGAAATTTTTAAAGCCCTCCGTTTATGACACTACACACCTTCCATAAAAGCCAACCAACAATAACAAAAAAATCAGGGCCACTTGCCCAAGGGATTATCTTTGAACAACAGGATATAAGGAAACGCCCTGACTTTCTCAACTAATGTATCGATGCTTGACCAAGTTGCGCAGAAAGATTTACCTCTCCCCCGACAAAATTTTCACCTGCCGGAGAAGAAACACTGACTTCATAAAGAACCTTGAGAGATGTGCGCATCAGTGAACCATGGGAGAACAAGGTCGAAATCGAGGACCCTCTCTCACCCATTAAGAGAGATGGTCGTCCTACGAAAGAAAAGGGCAGAGGTAGTGTAAGGAGAAAGGGAGGAGACGATTGTTGGACTGAATCCACGACCTTCGCCGCAACACGTGTGAGTGAGAATAGGAAACTGAAGGCACATTACTATATGCCAAGGGAGAGAGAGAGGAAAAAGCTACCCATCGGGCGCTCCATCGACGCAACCAACATTACACACAATTGGTTAGTAATAGGGCTCACGCACACCTTTCAGAGGAGACCGGGGTCGCGATCCGTCGCCCGTGACGTCACTTCCGCGTTTCGAGCCGTCGTTTCTGACTTTTCCACGGACGCGGAGTGGTATAAAGTGGCGGGAAGATTATTCTTAATATATTTTTTTTCAACAATTTCACCTTCCAAACACGAAATTTTCTGGGGGGGACGGCCTTTATCTACGGACCTTTCCACACATCAAAACGATTGGACGTCGCGGAAATGTCCCGAGGAATTCGAAACTCAGTTGCTACCAGAAGATAATCTCGTCTGCGGCTTAATCACCGAAATAACACGTTTCCTTAGCCCAGTAAGAAGCTGTGCCCGTGGAAACACAAATCTCTGGGACCACGAAGACATCGAAGCGGTGAGAAAGTAATCTCACTGACCATGTAGACGGGTTTCGAAAAAATAAAATTGGTCTCAATTTTTTTTATTTGCGGGAGTCATCCACCATCAATAAACACGACGGGACGGGGCCAATTAAAAGTTACCGGACGGCGTCGAATGAATGGAATTTCGTGCGGCGTAAAGGGAGCACGGGTTTGACGGAGTTCCCTTCGCCACCGTCCTAGCGAATACAGAATCGAGGGAAGGAGGCGGAGGTTTAGCCTACGAAATTCCGGAATTTTTAAAGAGAGCCAGAGAGAGAGAGAGGATCAGCTGAAAGCCGAGCATCACGTTTAACTACGGACGCGTATGGCTAGCGAGCGAGGTAAACATTACGACAGCGATGAAGCTTCAGCAAATACGATGAAGTGAATAAACAGCATGGCGATGCTTGATGGGTTAGTCTCTGGCCAAACCGCCAAGCATTAACAAAGTTTAAATAAACTTTTCTCATTTGGAGAATAATTATAACACCATTTCGAATATTTAAGCATCCGAAGCATTGCAAACTTGATTCTGCTGAACAAACGGAATAAATATAATTCGTAGAATTAACTTACAAGTTATTCATACACTAACCAAAAAAAGCAGCAAATAAAGACTCTACCATGGGACCACAAAGCAAGGTCTGTAGTAGTACTGACGAAAGTAAGCAGATAGCTTAATCATATCTCGCCATTGCACCAAAGGCATATCCAAAAGTTAAAACTGCGGGATCATATGCAAACACTATTGCAATGCAAGCACATTTTTTAAAAAATCTGCGAAAATTTAGACGAAGATTGAAATGGTTGAATGGGCAAACACAGCACCTAATCGGATTATCACAGATAGGCGAATGAATAAAAATACGAATGAAAATAAACTCATACTTTGAAACTAAGTATGGAACACGTTATCATTTAAAATATAACAAAATGCAACGAAAATGTACACACGAACCTTAGGTGTAAAAGCACACTCTTGGTGACTTCTTCAATTCCAAATTTTCAGTGCTCGATTCCCGACTTCGACGTAAAATAATTACCAAACGAAAGCTAATATGGAATAACTCAAAGGGAAAGCCACAGAGGTATTGCTGAGTTAAGGCACAATTGTGGTCAAGCAGCATTGGAGGAAATCACGGCTGGCCATCCATTTAATCTGTAATAACCTTCCCAAATAGTTAAAACGATTAAGAACTTAATAGTTCATACTATACAGACATTTTTGCTTAAGAAATATATTTTGCTTGATATATAAGTAAGATACCTACGCTTATCAGGTGGTATTGCGCGTATTGTGCAATACATCCAGACTTAATAAGAAGTCGCTGGAAACCATTAAAAACTCAAGACGGCCAATGGGCAGATTCACCTCTGAACACACAGACATACAATGGTATTAAACATACAAATATTTGAAAGTAATTAATTTATGGAACTAGAGCGCCAAACTCGGCAACAATAAATAAATAAAATTTGCTAATCCTGTAAACAGGTTTTACGCATGAAATATCTATTGATCAACAATAACAAATCTTAAACAATTGGAATAAGAAGTGCACAGAGTGAGAGTGTTCTCTTTCAGATAACATCGTGAATAAATTGTGGAATTTTTGGCACCAGGAAAACATTTGGCAAATACTTTCTGGCGTTATGACAATGACTAGGTGGCAGAAGACCTCCAAATCGGCCTCAAGACTACATTCCACTAAAGTTCCGGTGGACAGCATTAGCGATACGGAATCGTATGCCAAAGTTAACTATTCCTTGTACAAAAGTAACACAGTATCAATCATTAGTCCAAAATTCCTGCAGCAAAGACATTGAAATTATCAGTATTATACACAAAAGACGATTAAGTAGTTTGAGTGACTGCATCCGCTTGCAATTTTCCATACTACCTTTGCATTGCCGAATTAAACCACAAAAAAACACAAAGATATTCTCACATCGATATGCTTCCATAGAAGATGATCATTACAAATTCCTTATATGGTAGGTAATGGTGGAACCGATAGATAAAACGGTAGAAAAATTAGCTATTGCAAGAAGTGATAGTAGATAAGTATGAATTGGGTTGTTATTTCAGCGAGACAATTCGAAACTAACCTATAGTGAATTTAATATATTCAGTTTGCTAATGCTTAAAATCAATTCTAATTTTTGAACAATTTTTGGTATCAGGATCAACCTTGTGAAATCACATCTTGAGAATGTTGCAAAAACTTTGTAGATTTCACAAAACTTTTGATTCGTTACAGGCGAGACAGGAACCCAAAGATGTCACGTATGTGATGACACCGGTTGTATTCCTATCAAGTTTGGAGAATTCTACTATACTTTTTAATTCCTCTAGTTTTGAATATTTTCCAGCGGTCGTTCTGTGGAAAACGTTCCCTTTCCAGTGCACCCAAAAATTAGTCGCACCGTGTGATAATCCTCCGTACAAGCTAATCCTCTACAATATATGGGAAAATGAAACAATTGAATAGCTATAAATCAGCTGACTGCCAATACGCATTTGTAGCAGCTGCCCATGTCATAGTTTCGCACACCACGACCGCCAGAAACTTGCTCTATCAACGAGAGGCAAGATGTTTTAAGTTGCAATTTTCAAAATAAAGAAGTAACCGGTAGAAGGCCGCCAGGGCAGCTTGAGTAAAAATATATTTCGAGAGAGGAAAGGAAACAGCAAAAATCTCACCTTGGGATCGGTAAATTCCACTCAGCAAGTCATTATCTCAAGGATAAAGTTTAAAATGGCCTAAAATCAATATAGTTTTATAGCCTGAGAAGTAATCTGTGAGATAAACATTTAACTTTACGTATAAACCGAGCCTGAAGGTCTGAGAAGAGACTTAAGCGACCGAACGCACATTTAGTTATTCACTTGTCTTCTGCAGGAAGGGTGTGAAAATTCGCAATCACCATTATACTACATGAACAGTTAACATCAACTATAAACGTTGTGATGACTCTTCGCTACGCTAAAAGTTGAAATAATTATTTCGAAATAAAGTGACACCGCATACATACCTACGTGGGCACGTAACGCCGCTGATGGATGAGGTTATCAATGACTCCTACAATAACCTCTGCACCGCTTATAAACAAACATTGGATATGGTATGAATTGCGGGAAAATTTTGCAAATTTGCATATGTGCGCATAGGTCGAGGACCTTCCACTAGAAAATCAAACTGCCACACAATTCAGCTATGTCACAATTTCATTCCACATTAAATCGGATCACGATTATACTATTCACCACCGATGCACAAGTCCCGTACGCGATTTCTAACTCATACATAAAAGAATGCCTAGGCTACTTAAAGAGGTTTAACCAATATCCGGTTGAATCAATGAATGCATTTCTCAATCAATGAATTTCATTGGTAAAGCAGCGAATATAATTAGCAGAGAAGTATAAAAACCACTCGGTAAACGCATCGATTAATAGTTTACAGGAGCAATACTGATGGGCATAAACTCATGGAAGCATTAAATAATAAAAAAATGTGTAATACCACTTTCCATTATTCAGAAATAAGCCCATAAATCTATGCTCGACGAGAATATTGAACGGGATCGAAGCGCAAACAAAATTAAACAAAATTATGTAAAATTCCTGCCTCAACTTCTTCTTAAAGTCTGAGATAACATTCTTATCCGAAAATATTTCACTTCGTGTACACAGAATTTATGTATCGATTTACGTGAAAGTGAAATGCACCGCTCAGGCACAGCCTTACCAATCATTTAAATACTTAAGTTTCCTTCGATGACCAATCTAACAGTCCCCTATTAGGTTAGCAACATTAACAAACACAGAGATTAACATTGTCGAAATATTGGAAGATGTAAAAGCAGCAGATAGTTAATAGAGACCACGAAACCAAAGGCTTGGTGGAAGAAAAGTAGTTTAAATTTAGATATATTGTTCGTGGGGAAGAGTAAAATTTATGTTTCAACTAACCAATCACAATAAACCTATCCACGCACACATAAATGTGAATGCTAAATTTACACCGCACTGGAGCTACCCTACCACTAGGACTTTCGGCTAAAAATCAATCACCGCGAACTACAAACCCACCATTTTGGCGTTTTTCCATCGAAAATGAATGAAATCGGATCAGAATAAATAATTTATAGACTTACCCTCAAACGACGGAGCTTTCCATCCCGTGCAGCGATGTAAACAACGTTTTTGAAGTCCATCTTCTCATGATAACAACAAAACCGACCGTCTACCACCGCTTGCTGCAGCTACTACTGGCTCACTGGTGGGAGAAAACACAATATGGCTTGCACCAAGTTCCTCGGTCGACCGTGAGAGGCCTCCGGTACTACCAAACAACTGAGTGTCGTTACTCCACGTGGAGTTGACTCGTCCTGTCAGAGAGGAAAGCTCTGGGCGGAGCGAATTCATTTAAGGATCAGCCATTGGCCGAGGCGGTCGTGACGTTTCTTAGGGATACCCCACGTGGGATATACGCCATTACAAGCAAACTATCTGGCGCTGGCGGTAGGGAAACAATGGATAGTGAGCGCTGGATGTGCGAAAACTCTTTGACATTTTCTTAAAATTTGAATTAGAATGCGCGAATATTGCCGCTCCACCCTGCTTAGTGGATGAAAGTATTTCCGCGGATCTCTGTGAGGGTAGTGCATTCGTGTGCGCGCCAAAACGGCCGTGTGTGGTGTGTGTAGTGAGCAGAGTTGGGCAGTGACGGGGGGATCTGTTCTCGCGCGCGGCAGTAGAGGCGGTAACAGCGACGGGTGAAGGTGTGTGAAAGAGCCGCGAAATATTCGTGTATTTTTTGCCCGTGTAAGAAGGTGATGGAGAGGTGATGTCCCTTGACTGTTGATTATTGGGAGTGGCAGCCATGTACCCAGCACCCAACAGGCATCCTTCTGCTGCGGTAAGATTCGATTTAATTATTAATTTTTCCGATGATGATTTCGGTGAATCCTCGTGTGATTCGTAACATTGTTTACATCTAACGTTTTCCTGAAGATTTATGCTTTGATTTTATTTTATTTGGATGGAAACGTCTGAAAAATATAAGTTAGCTTCGGTGCCTGAGAATATATTTCGCTCAATATTTTTGTGTAAAAATTCCTTTGCGGTTGAGAAGGATGATTTTTTTTGCAACAGCAACTCGATGAATAAATTGAAACGTTTACCCGGTGGACTCCGATCGGAAAATTGAGGCTTTAAAATAGTTAAGTTTGCAATTTATTTCATCTCTTATTTTAGTCCATTGCCGTGGTTGATCTGTTTGTTTTCTTCTCGGGGACGACCTAAAATACTCTCCCAAGTATTCTCGTTGGGTGGCATTTTGCGATGTAACCCGAGACGTAAATTATATCTTCTACCCATACCCACAGAGAGGTTATCGCATGCTCATAATTTATTTCATGCTTCTCTCCGCGTGTGACATCGCTGAAACAGCTGTTTGAACGACGGCAATCAAAACGCTAATTGGCGCGGGCGTTTTCCTTCCTTTCTCCATCAATTTTAGGCGTCCTTTTATTGCGGTTGGAATTGCGCGAATGCTTATCTTCTTTACGCTCCAGGCTATTGTGCCGTGGGAATGTTTTCGTTTGAGCCCTGAGGTTAAGGTGCCAAGTTATAATTCTGTCACCTTTCAGCCGAAGAAGTGCGGACAACTACAGATCTGCTTTTGCGACCGACGCCCGGCGTTTTTAATTTTATTGTAAACCCGCCCCTCTTGGTGATTCGCACTGAATTTTTTTAATTCCCCCCCGATTTTGAACTCGTTTTCGACCGAGGGACTGGTGTCGGGAAGTATCATTTTCCAGGTTATTTTTTTTCTAACCCGAAACGTCATCTTCTCTATCCCTTTTTGGTCCATTGAAATGTTTTAATGCGGGCCGGTCTTCTTGTAAGTTCAATCAGACGGGGTGAAAGATTCCAGAGCTACGGAGGGACGGCGGGAAGTTTCGTATTTACTCCTCCACTTTGCATGCCCGGTCATGGCGCTTTTTCTTTCTCTTTATCTCGTTTTTCTTGGGATCCGAGAGAGAAGTAGACGCCTGAACTACTTCCTGGGATCTTCCGCCGCGTTCCTTGTACTCCTGCTAATTTTCTACAAATTGTGGGTTTTTCAGAAGTGTCCACCGCGAACGTTTCTTAGTATTTATCTGTTTACTATTCTCGCCCACGATTGTTCCCATTCTTTCGATAGTTCGGAAGATAAATCATGCTATTCTGAAAACTAACGAAAGAGACAGGGATGGAGGAGGAAAAGGAGATTATGCCGGTACCATACGGAGCAGGCATTGTCAAGAGCATATATTATGCGTGGTTAATGTATGTATGGGTGTATGTGTATATATATATATATATATATATATATATATATATATATATATATATAAATGCTGTTGTTCCACCGTACGCCCTTGAGTGGTATTTTGTGGATGTAGATACGACGCTTGTGCGATTTGAAGATTCTGAGGACAAGACACACAACTTGATCAAAAACTTCAGCTTGCCAATCGGATTCATACAGTGATTTTTTTCCTTGGAGAAAACGGGTGATCCTTGTCTATGAAATAAGTTCGAGAAAGTCTCCGTGGTAGGAAATAATACACGCTCACATTTTTCGCCTCCTTCCGATACCATGGTTAATTCCGGCCACCTTTCTCCCCTCAGCCTTTTAGACCAGTCCATGACAAAAGGTGTCCTGTGGACTTTTCCCCCCCACTCTCTCACCTCCCACCCCACGCATGCCCTCCCACTCCCCTCGCTAGAAGCAAGACTTATCTCTTTTCTCCCTTCCACAACCCCGCTATTTTCCCATCCTCCACTCCCCATCTTCTCCCACCACTACCCTTACCGCGGCCCACAGCACCTCTCACCTAAACACCTCTCGTCTTCTTCGCCCAGCCTGGAGACGTCGGGGGCCCGCCCATTTTCTTTCCCTCCTTCCCTCCCCCTCCCCAATCGCTGCCCGGCCAACTCTTCCTACTCCCTCTTTCCCTCCCCGAGAATCTCCCTTTCACCCGCTGCCTCCTCCGAAGTCCCTCCTTGCCTTCTCTTTCCGTCCACGAATTTTTAGGTCTGGAAATGGGAAAGGATTTCGGAAGACTACGGTGGGTGATGGTTGCTGGCTTCCCATACCGGGTGTCAGGGTTCCGATCCCTGCGTATTTGTCAGCGGGGGGAACCACCTTACTCTCCCTAAATAGGGTGCAAGGACCTTTAAACAAGTGCGGTTCTGCAGATAGGGAAATATTTCTGGTGCCTTTTCTTGTGGGTTGACGAATGCTCTCGACATTTTACCTTTTTCCGCCATCGATTCGGTCGCTTCTATTTCTTTTTAAAAACTACCTCTATCAAATGTTCGACTACATCCTCCAAAGAGATTAAGCATGAGCGGGCCAACGTTATTTCAGACTGAAAAATTCCACTCAATGCCTGATTTGCAATCAATCAGCTGGACAACACCTACGAATTCTATCGGAAGTATGCCGGCATTAAGGAGCTTCCGTCTACATTTTTTTGGCCAATACAGGTCGGATGAAAACTGTTAAGAGGATGTGAAGGAGTTTGTGATTTGAGGAAATAATTTTTTAGCAGTAATACTGTTGAGAAATGTCGTGGAAATGACAATATACATGCACATCTACAAGTAAGTGTAGTGTTTTTCAGGGAAGGTTTACAATAAAAATTGTCCAGTTCGCTAAAAAACTCCGATGGTTCTCTATGTGCGAACATGCTACTACAATGCAACAATTTTAAAGCGTAAAAATCATTCGCCTTGCCCGGGATTCAAATCCGGATCCCTCTATGTTCAGCCGAGTGCTTTAGCTAGTTAATTTATCAAGGCGTCTGGGTTCGAATTCCGGTCAATGGGGATGATTTTTTACGCTTCGAAATTGTTGAATTAGCGGATGAATCCGTTAAAAGTTACTGTCACGGCGTCTACCGTAATTTATTTGAATAGACCAGAGCTATAATGATGGAATCCTATTCTATGGTGCTACAAATCCTAGTACTAATGCGTGTGTGGCTTGGGATCAATGATCATGGACCGGTTTCCCACGAAATTGTCTTAAAGTGACTGAAAGGGTTAGAATGACCGGGGTAAGGATGTGTCGGGAAGATCTGTATCCGCGACAACGTGGTCATGGGTTACATTCACCAAGGATTGTGAACAGTTAACCTTTAGGTCTGTTTTAACCGTTGGCAACTAGACCTCGAAACCGTGTTGGTATTAGCTATGTGACTTCTTAGTTGTTGTCGTAAACGACAACAATTAACAACCAAGGGCTATTGGCAGACCGCCGCTTTGGGAAGATGGCATCCGCGTCGGCACCAGAGGTTTTTCCTGCAATCTTCGCTTCATAAAATGTCGCCATTATGACAGAAACGTGCTTCCTCGGGCGAAAAACCCGAAAGGAGATGCAAAGGATGTATGCCGAAACGAACGCGGCGCAGTTTTCCGCTTGCGGATGCGAGGCGACTCCTTCCGCGTGACCTCTCTTTGCGGAGGAGCCACGACGGTTCACGTTGTCTCTTCTCCTCCCACGTTCCCTCCCGTCCCTCAGGGAACCATCCCTTTTTCTCTTCCCCCACTGCTCTCCCCTAAAAACCCCTCCCGCCCCTAACACACACACACACACAAACACACGCACGTTCTCTCACACCTCACCCCACGGGCGGGGGGGGGGGGAGTTGGGGGTGGTAAAACCCCTCCCATTCACATCCCCCGTCTCTCTTGTACCTGCTTAAAAACCCACCCTCAAGTTCCCTCTCGCCTCGTTGGCCTCCCCTCTCTCTCTCCTCTCGCCTCCCAAACCCCACACTCCTTTCACCCCGACCCTCGGTCCAAACTCCGGAAAAATGTCCGTTCCCTCTCCTCACTAGCCCCTTCTCCCCGTTTTCCTCCCGCACGGTCTAACCATCCGCCGCAACCACCCCTCCCCCCTTTCCCAACCGTCTCCTTCCCCTCCGTCCCCCCCCCCCCTACTCCCTCCCCCCCCCCTCAACCCGAAAAGCTACGGGGGAATGTAGCGGTCGTCTTGCAACAAGGTTTTTCGGGAGGTGAATCGGTCCGCGTTCGTGTGTGTGTGCTAGCCTGTGTTGAGTTTTGGGACCTGTCGCTTTTTACACAAAGCAAGCCCTACTACATACCTTAAACCCCCTTCCTCTCCACCCTCGAACGCCTCCCTTTCTTTCTCTTCCAACACGCACACACACGACGCTTTTTTTACCTATCCCCCCTCTCCCTAGCACCTTCCCAACTATGGGACTTGTGCTGGCCGTCTAGTCTAGTGCATTGTTTTACTACAGCGGCATGTAGAGAATTTACGCGGCATCACGGGTGGACTTAATGGTGGGGTTAGTCATTGTGCGGGAGGTTGGTTGTTTCGATGTCTCCTTTCGTATTTAATTTTCTTTGGTATTCCACCGTTTTAAGGTAGGTTTTGGATGGACAACAGTAAGTTTCTTTAACATTCATAATAAAATAACACCTGATATTCGCACATTACCATGAACAATTCGTCATTTCCGCGACACGTACTTCCTCATCTACTTCTACTTAATACCCCGCAAGGGCGTGTGGCGGGGGGTGTTAGGGCACCACACGTAATTAATAAAAATAACCGCGTGCAAGAGCTTTAAATTTCTACAATCCACAAACAAAACATGGTATACATTCATGCAAAAAAAAACTCCTGCAACCCACACACATGCACCTACACTACACTACCAACTAACATACACATGCACCTACAAATATTTATAATGTCTTTGTGATGTTTAATTTTGTTCCGAATTTTAAATTAAATGGATTTCATATTTCTATAGTTACTTCGGTTTCTTACTATTATGACTCCTGATTTTTCGGGGAAAGAATGAGTATTTGTATCTATCCGTACTGGAATCTCTTTCCCTTATTTTATCTTTGTGGTCTGATCAACAGTGTGGGGGCATAATAATTTCTTTAGTGTCCTCCTCCCTTCATTCCATCCAACTTTCCATTACTACCCCTTTATCGCTTTCAGAACGTCTTCTACCACCATTGCTATCCCTCTGTATCTTACTCTCCAAGATTCCAATCAAAACGCTCTACATCCAAATTTTCTGCCTTGTTTCGAATTCTACAAACAGTCTCCTCTTGCTTGCTTGCTGGTCATTTGCGCTATTAGGGATAGGTGGTTTTTTAATTTCCTTTTTACGATTGGTGACCTAACACCCCCCGCCACACGTCCTTGCGGCGGCTTGCGGGGTATTAAGTAGATGTAATTTGGGACACCAATTTCGGGGAATGGAGGAAGGGTGATGAACAATCCAGTATTGGCATTAGCCTACTTTTTAAAGGAAGTCGCCAAGGGGTCCATAAGTTAACGTCCCTTCCGTCGGACGGCGTATTCACTTGAGGTGCTCTCCACTAAGCACCTCAGCCCCTCACCTCCTTGCCACCCTTGTCCACAACCACGTTTCAAAAGTCTCCAGTCTGCGCTTATCATCTTGCTTCATACGACCATGTTTCCGCGTCGTACACTCCACATCAAAGTTTTAACGGTCCTTTTCTCAGTATCTGTACACAACGTCCCCGACATCAATGAAAGCTCCATGTCTTAACGCAGTTCTTGTACTTATGACCCTAATATAATAATGTAATTTGCCCATTTTTGTTTAAAACACTGCTATAATAGATAAGCTGCTCAAGCCTCGTCTAACTAGTTCTAGCTCTGCTAGAAAATCGCATAACTTTGTTTTTTTTTTATTATAATGTCTTTGTCTTAATTTGCTAATGCCACGAACCGATTTTCTGATGCACTCAGTAATGATTGTAGCCCTTTGGCGTATTAAAGCTTGATCATTGGCAAAACTAACTAATTTTAAGGATTCGCCGCCCAATTTTATGTCCATCTCGCCCTATTCCTCATGTATACGAGGGTGGTGTGAAACGTTTCCGACCTCAGAAAATTTCAGAAAACATGTCTTGTATATTTGTTAGATCGGGAACTTTTCAGACCACCCTCGTAAGTCGAAAAGCACGGGTTATAATGAACTCTCCTCGTCTCATCTCTTTCCTCACATTTATTTTATGATTTATTCATTTTTTTACACTCTTTGAGGGTGGTGATTGTGTGCGCTCGCGTTTTTTTTTTAAACCTGATTCGGAGTTAAGGGTTAAGTTTTTTTAGTTTTTTTTTTGTCACTTGGCCTCAGATTTCAGGACAAGTCTTTGCATGTACTATGTACGTCAATACATTCTGTGGTATCGCGACCACCATGCCCTCTATTGTGAGGACCCTTATTGTTTCGGATCTAATGGGAATTCTGTGATGGCGCGGTGCCTCGGAAAACTGATGGAGCGTTCGAAGGAGATGAATTTTGACTGTTTTTTGGTAACCTCGCGGAACGGAGTGGGTACATTCATGTTGGGGGAGGTGGGGGTAGGATGCGTGTAGCGCAGCATGTAGCGTATGCAAGGTTACACACAAACACACACTCATTTTTTATATATCTACATGCGGAGGTACATAACGAACGCTCTGTGTTTACCTCGTTCTTCTTCGACGGTCTCAATGTTTTGTTGTTCATTTTTTTTCGAGATCTCCTTTTGTTTCCTGTCTCCCCGGCGACTGAGGTAATTTCTCAACGTTAGTTCCGTCCTGGGGTGAATAATGGCGTTGCCGCATCACGTTCATGGTCTCGTGGGACTTCGAAGACGCGAACTTCGGCATAGTTTGGCGCATTCGATGCCTCTCTCTCTCTCCCACCGTTGCCGCCCGACTACTGGGCCGGCTTAATCGGTCCCGACTTCGGTTCAATCTTCGGGAGTTGCCGGGGCTGAAAGGGGTGTATCTACGCACAATGTCCCGCAAGCCGCCGCAAGGGTGTGCGGGTGGGGATTGGTAAGGCAGAAGTATTTTATGAATAAACGTTCGCTCATGCATAAATATGTATTTCCGCACACCCAAAAACACAGTTTCACTGTTACGTTCCTGCCGGCATAATGCAGTAATGGGTGTATTCGTTTTAAGTTCGAAGTTTTACCATTTAAATATAGAAAACCCAGAGATGAAGAGGGATCTGATGTAGAGCAGGTTGTTAGTTTGTGTTTTGTTAGAAGTCACAAAATATTTATTTGTTAGTTGTGTCCATCCGAAACCTAACGTAAACGGTAGATTACTTAATGTACATAATAATATATAAGTGTAGAAATTTGGAGTAATTTAGTTTGATTGTTTCAATGTGTCAGTGTGATGCCGTACTGTAACAATTGCCTCGTTGTCCGCAGGAAACCTGAGTTTTTTCGTACCTATTTAAACGTTTTGCTCTCCTCATGGGTCTGGGGATAAGGGTATCAAGGGTCTCAATCAAATCTTTGGAACCTATTAAATATGATCAAGAACATACATGTATCTAACCGAATCTATTCTCGAAATGAATGTCTGTAGTCAATTGAGAATTGTTCCTGGTGACATTTTTGTTTCGTTGGATGATTTCTGACAAGTTATCGTATGATCAAAGGACGTGTGAATAAATACTACATCTAAATCTTTCGCTGTAAACCACTACGAGGGGATGTGGCAGGGAGTATCAGTTCAACATCTATTGGAGTGACAAATGTGGGTAGGTGACGACGGATCCGGATCGATCGTTGTGCAGGTCGAATCGTTTAATTTGCAGTAACTATGCAACTAACTGTTTTTGTCTCGAATTGAATGGGGGAGTGTAACATATCTTATACTAATCAGTTTTTACGTCCAATACCCATAAATTGTCACTACGTGGACGTATTGTATATTCTCATCCACCAATTTAGGGCAGAGTTAAGATTATTCCTTCGGCGTTCACCCTTAAATTTCGCGTGATTCGTATTTTTTAAAGGTTTCGTGCATGTCAACTTCATATGTTCAACTTTTACACAAATGTAAACTTAATATCCCAACCAACACTTTCCGTTCATAATGTGACGTTTTCTGTTCGTCCATAACTATTCTTAAAGAAGCGGTCAGCTTTTCTTCGTACCCTTTCAGGATGGCTCGGCATCCTTGAATCTTTGAGACTGGAAATGTGAAAAGAACCTGGAAATATTTTAATATCTGGATTCTGGGTATTTAATGTTATTTTACCGGAAAATAAGTGAGTTGTAGAAATAAAATCCACTTATACACCTGAATCTAACATGAATAACTGCTCTAGTAGTTTTGTTTCTTAAACGAGCGACTTTCAATGTACTCAGCGTTCTTCAAGAAGGTTAAAAATTGCGCGGCGCATTTGCGTGCATATTGAATAATAAATAGTAATAAAACAAAGGTTATGCGATTTTCTAGGAAGAAAAAGGCTAAGCTAAACATTAAAATAGGAGGGCAAAAACTAGAGTAGTGTTTTGGACCAACACGGTCAAAATAGTAGGGACGTAAGGAGAAGAATTGCGCTAGGCAAAGATGCTTTCTCAAGGAGGAGGGAGTGGATGACAGGGACTTAGAGTAAGGATATTAAGAAAAGACTCGTAAAAACTTTGGTATGGAGCGTAGCTATGCACGGCGCGGAAACGTGGTCATTGAAGCAGGAGGATAGACGTAGATTGGAGGCTTTTGAAATGTGGGTGTGGAGAAGAATGGAGAAGGTGAAATGGACAGAGAAGAAAACAAATGAGGAAGTCCTTGGTATGGTGGGAGAAGAGAGGGGTTTGTTGGGAGAAATCCTGTGGAGGCAGGAAAAGTGGATGAAGGGGGTGTTGACCGGCAGTGGGATGTTGAAGACTGTGATAGAGGGTAGAATGTTAGGCAATCGAGGATAGGGATGTTGGACGGGATGAAGGGAGGAAGGATGTTTTGTTTTGCTAGGGGTCACAAATTATTTACTTAGTCATTATGTCCATCCAAAAACCTACCTTAACTGGTAGATTACCTAATAATAATTCAAGGATCACCATTTAATCCATGATCCAGTTAATTTGACTGATGGAATATCACGATACGATACAACTGCCGAACAACCGCTTCCGCTTCTATATCTTTGTAATAGTTGAAAAAAAAGAATAAAATAAGGTTTAAATAATACAGTGGCAACGCTCAAAGCTTCTTAGAATTAAAACAATCATCGTTTTCCAATCTTCCTATGCTTAAGAGTTGTTTAAACCTTAGAATCATTCAGAATTGTCCTCGGAAAGTGCTCCAGGCGAGTAATGGAGGTTGTGCATGAAAGTTTTTTGAGTCACAGCAAAGAGCCAGGCGTGTGGGTGGATGCCTTGTCCCCTGAGAATAATCGATGTGACGCTCTCCATTCCGTGACATCCAGCTGCATCATTTGATACCGCTCTTTGCCCTCCCTCGAGATGGGAGCAAAAAACAAAGGCACGACCCTCATTCTATCTGCTATTCCCGATCAGAGAAAAATCACCAAATGCTCAGTTGATGTAGCCGTGGTTAGGGAGGCTCTGTTTTTTGAAATGTCTCCGTCAATATTCTGCCTTTATTGTTTTTTCCGGCTATACTATATTTGTTGATTATCATTATGAAATCTACATTTATAAGGTTCTAAGGATGCTCATTAATAATCAGCCAACACTTAGACATAGAGCGTGATTTTTTTGCGGTGAGGAAACATGGACGTTGAAGGAAGATGACTAGAGTAGTTTGGAGGCTTTTGAGATGTGGGTGTCGAGAAGGATGGAAGAGGTGTAGTGAAGGAAAGGAAAGCGCACGAGGAAGTGCTGGCTTCGCATGATGGGGTAGGAGAAGAGATTGTTAGGAAAAGATGGATTTAAAGCGTTTTGATTGGCAATGGGAAGTTGAAGACTGATAAATGGGAGAATTTTGGGCAAAAGAAGTCCGAAGGAATACGATGGTTATGTTCCATGGAAGTGGGTCACGGTAGTCCAGGGGGTAGAGCGGTAGACTATTGAATGGAGGCTCCCGGGTTCGATTCTCGGGCAAGTCTCTGGGCACCTGCAGCTCCACCCAAGATATGTGATTTTTCGGGTATCAGATCTTCCTGGGAAACCATAGCCGGCACGGGGAAAGGAACTGGCCCACCTTCCCTGATGTGTGAATTTCTCACGCCGTCGGGCGTAGTACTGGGTGAACTCTACCATCACCTACCACCCCGACATTCGGGATGATTACTGTGTTTATGGTTCATGGTTCCATGGAATCAAGGATGGTGGAATATTTGGGGAAATGGATGACAGTTTTAGTCTGTGTCCACCGAAAACCTACCTTGATCGGTAGACTATAAATAATTATAATCTCTGCACAGTACCCCGCAAGGGTGTGTGTTTTGGGATGTTAGGACGCCAGGCATTTACGCATAATTGTGAGCTGACATTCACAAATTAATATATATTTGTTCATCAATAAAAGAACACGTACCTTTACATTCCCATCTAAATTATCAGTGCTTGGGTTTGACTAAGTAATTAGATACTCCTCTTGAAATGGAAAACATTTTCATTCGTGCTGATCTTTGGTTTGATTTTGTTGGGGTTTTGTGTCAAGGGAGGGAACAATAAGTACTTTAATATGTCAATGAAGGAGACTCTTGTCTGATATAAATTATTGGTACTAACTACCCATATAATCTTTAGTGGTGGCATTATACTCTTCCTCCTTTCCGGGGCTCCAGTCTGCCATTGTGATGTGCGGTCATAACATATCCTTTGGTGTCACAAATAAACTTGCCACTCTCGCCTAGCGCGTCATGAAATACCCTAACACCATCTATCTCACTTCGTTCCAACTTGTGTTCATAATCTTAACTCTCTTTCGCTTTATCCTCTACCACAGTCTACAAAATTCCTCTATCCACCTGCAACTCATCTCCTGCATTTTTTCCTGCCTTAAGTGAGTCATTTTTCCCAACAAACCTCTTCTTTTCCATTATCGTGCCCATCAGATCTTCGTTTGCGTTTATTTCAACCTGCTTTATTTTTCATTTTTCCCAGACACTCACACACAGACGCACAGACCAGCCTCTAATTTACACATGTCCATTTTCCCAAGCAGTCAAATCTAAGTTCCATGAGTAGCTGCGTTCCATATAATGTTTCGCTGATATTCTCTGACTTATCACGACAGAAATTTCCGTGGAGGTTCTGGTTTTGTTTCTGTCTCTATTGCGCACCCATTTCATTTTGATGAGTGACCATGGCGTGTTCTCTGAATACTTTCCTTTAGTAAAGTGTTAGATGGCTCTAAGTGTGCTTGGGGAACCGAGGGGATTATTAGGGTTCCACTCTCTCCTCAGATTAGATCTCTCAGATGAAGCAAGATTAGACTCCAACGTTGACAGATTTAAACACTCTTTCTTTTCTCGGGGATGATTCTCAGTCGTAGCAAAACAGACTTTTATTACCCCGGAAAATGTGGTTGGAAATCCTAATCTATCCTCATTAAATCATATGATATCATCCCCAGCGTCGGTTAATGGAATGCAATGTACTTATGAAAAACGTTACCAATGAAAAGGTAAACATAAATGATGGTGAATGGATTCAAGATGAATTTAAATGCGTAGTGATCACTAGGCCATAAAATGTGTCCTATTTTGGTAACAAGAACCTGCCATGTTTTAATTTTATGCAGGAATTATGATTGCATTACGTTTTAATATATATTTTAAACATCATTAATTCATCAGTTCTATCATTTTCTATTGAATTTTTCTAAGGTACATGTTAAATTCCTGGCATAATCATAGATGAAGATGGGCTCGAAATGTTATAACCCAATTTTTTCAAGAGTGAAAGTACGAAATGAATTTTATTAATTTATCATTAATTCGATTCAACGATAATTCAAAATAGGTAGTAGACCATATTGAGGGATAATGTAATTTTGAAGACTATTACAGGGGGGGGGGATTGTTTGAAGTACAAGGTGGCTGGAGGAAAGGCTGGATGGAAAAAATGCATGTTTGACGGGAGGAAGGGTGGTAGAAAGTATTAGGGGGTTAAAAAAAATGGTATCTTACAATGTAGCTCTTAAGGGAGTTTGCAGTTTTGTTAGGCGCAGGCTAAAATTATGGCCGGTCTCCTATTCCCGCTTCCTTTTACCGGTATATTGGTGGTAATCGTAATGGCACCAATGCGCTCTTGGTAGACATTTACTTTTCACAGACAACAGATGTCGTATCGATTTGCTATGTTATAGCCAACGGTGAGCGCCTCCCTCAACCATCACAAACAGCGTTATCAAAATCATATCCCTGCGTAGTGAACACATAAACGGATATTGGATATTGATTGATCCGTTTGCGTTATTATCGTCCTAGAGGATTGGAAAAAAATTATTTTTCTGTTTTCTGGAAGCTTGAGGTCGTTGAGATTACGCCAGCTCGCCCCGATTATTTATGAAACCCGTCACTGCTGATGGACCACGTGTCTTGACGGTTTTCGGGGCTATTTTCGGGCCTTCCTCCCCCCTGGTGGAATCCGTGTTTTTGATCGGCTGGGGCCTTTCCCTCGTCGGAAAACGCGTGCCGCTGTCTGGCGGCAGCCGTGGACTGCCAGGGGATGTTGAATTTAAATAGTTGGGCGTTTTAGTATTAAGGATATGACTGAATCGATGATTTAAGTTGCGAATATCGAGGCTGAGAAAGAGTATGGCTACATTCTCCTGTCGCACACCTGTTTGGTGGATCGCGGGATATTTATGTCGATGTCGTTACGGCTTTATATGCACATATCCCGAGAGACCAGCACCCCTATATAATATTCAGGTTAAACAGGGTACAGAAGTATTATATGTGAGTGGTTATCATCAAAAAGCTAATTTCAGCTCTCAAAGGTAGATTTTGATCGATGACTAAACGGATTTTTCTTAATTATTATGTATTGCGTGTCGCTTGGACTTCCTATTTTTTAATATTAGCCGTGTACTTATTCATTTTTAAGTTCATTTCTACCTGTCTCCTGGTGGCTAAAATGATAATTTTAATGTAAAAATGCAACTTTCCATGATGATCCTTATCTTGTGATTTATTATTATTAAATAGTACCTTGCAAGACACCGCTTGAGTGTTTGGGAGGGAGTGTTTACACACCTGACTTCTTTTGACCCAAAATGCTTTTCCACCCCACCATGGTCGGACAAGGGTATTCTGATCCCTTATCATTAGTGAGAAAAAAATATCTTAAATCCATCTGTTTTGCACGTAGTCTATCAGTTTTATTTACATGATGGGGCTGATAATACATTTCAAACGTCATCGCTAAAAAGAGACATCCTTCCAATTTATTCAAGGGAAGTGTCGTGGGTGAAGTCCAGTGAGATCCATTAATTTCAGAATCACGAATGGTGAATTAAAATTCCCCTTTCAGAAACTTAGCTTTGCTCCTGGTACTTGAAAATACTATTTCGCCACGTGTATGGGAACTTGTGGACTCACGTGGTTTCATATAGATGGAGGCTCTTCAGATGCGGGTGTGGACAAGAATAAAGGAAGTAAAATGTACGTAAAGGAAAACGAGCGAGGAAGTACTTAGAATGGTGAGGGAGTTAAAGGGCTTTTTATTAGAAATCCCAAGGAGGCAGGATATGTGAATGCAGAGGATTTTGTTTGGCGATGAAATATTGACGACTGTGGTAGAGGAGAGAGCATTGGCGGGGGAGTGGAAGGAAAATGATTCTTCTTCTTGCATGCCTAACTTGCGCACCATACAATTCATCATGCCATGTGGCCATAAACCAAATGGGGATACCTAGTGTTTTTGTTGGTAGATTGGGATTCTTCCATCCTGTAGGGTGTTGATAATATCGGGAGAGGACTGCTGTACCAGTCGAAGGATACAACCGGACGGATTTGTCCTCATTTGTCTACGATCGAGTCGCCTCCGTTACTCCACATTCAGAGTCCATGTCCAGTCACCCTGGCACAAGTGTCCTTTAAATGGGATTGAGCACGTTAACCGAGGGTCAGGGGTCGGTAATGGCAGGGGGGTCGACGCGACAGTGACACGCCGTGTACGTACGTGTTTCGGACAAATCTCCCAAAATGGGTTTGCGCCTGGCTGTAACCAGCGACACTCTGGAGTTAAGGGTGGTCGCGGTTTGGGATGTTTTAGTGAAAGTGTTAAGTCTTCTTTTTTTACATTCTCTTTAGTATTCTATCGATTTTTTTATTGTTTTGGAATCATGAAAGCGATGTCTTGGTGAAGAAGAAAGTCCTCCCGTTATTGAAAGTTCGTGTAGCTTTAGTATATCATATACAATAGAAACAGATACGCATTCCAACTGATTTCAGTTCATCAATCCATCTCGTTAACCATCGTCTAGGTCAACCGAAGTTGCCTGAAGCCCGTAATTACGTTCGCTTCCATGAAAGCACTAAACTTTCGAAGTTTAGAAAAATACGTTGTCATAAAGTAAATGCTATTAATATTGTTTTCGTATGAGTGTTAAAAGAAAGAAGTGATGACATTTTTAAACTAAAAATGGTCGCAATATTACGTAGTGCTTTAACAGGTAAATTATTGAACGTTTGCGAGGCTTATTTGCTTTAAAGTATTTATCATATCTTAAAATATTATGTTGTGCTGTAATTGGTAATGTGATGTAGTGAATCAAATTTGATATTCATTCATTCAAGGCATTCCACATATTTATGAGAAGGTTTTGGACGATCATAAACGGGTATTTGCATCCAAGTGTCATGCTATATTAGGATTCTCTCAGACCGACAGGATAAGGGATTATCCGTTAATTCTACTTCAATGCCAGTGACCCATTTTTCTTATCCGGTCCAATCTGTGGCAATTTTAAACTTTCTGTTTATCTTCAAATGTGCATCCAGCCCGGCGAGCCACCACGCGGGTTTAGAGCAGGGGGTGTTAGATTACCGACCATATGGATAATTGGTGATTATTAACGCTGGGCATAATTATATTTTATGTTAGTTCCAATGGAGGTACGTGTTGTTTCCTACTATATTCCTCGGTATCGATTTGCTAGGTTGCCATTTGCCTTCCCATTCAGATCTCGCCTACTAACCTAATGTGTATTAAAATTACTACCTCGCACTCAGTTTTAAACTTTATTATGTTTTTATTTAATAGTTTCAGTGGTTTAAGTTATCTTGGTGCTTGGAATGGTTCACAACTTGGGAAATTCAACATTATTCTACTTCTTTAATAATATTAAACTGTCCCATCTACGCTTTGCATGCTTTTTGTACCAATTAAATTCTTTAGGTGAAGAAGTACATCGTACCTTGTGACCACTACAAAATGTGGGTCCATTTTTCAATAAACAGTGGATCTGCTCTACTTTCCAAATTCAATATTATCTGAAAACGCAGCTCCTTGTACGTATTCCGGAATTAACGCTATTTATTTATACGTTTGAGAAATGGAAAAATATCTATTGGAATGATCCAATTTCAACCTAGATTCAAGTCAGTATAATGCAATGCTAATCCATTTCTGTTTGTCGTTGACACCTTTTTTGTAGGCTCTGTAAATTTTAAAATTCTCCATTTTCGTCCGTGTTGAAAAACGTGGTCGTAGCATGGTTTTTGTTCGCATCCATTTTCGTTTGTCGTAGTGAGTTCGGTCACGTGCTTAACAATGTCATTACACGCCTTACTCGGTGTGTAGACGACGTATACGTATGCGTCATCTTACTTTCATGCATAAACTTTTGTTTTTTTTTGGGCCGTAAGGTCACAAGCAGCGTGTGATTTATAAAATGATTTCCTATCGGAAAGAAGGGAATAAAAGCTGGTTGCCGATAAGGGCGCTGTCCAGACTTATAAACTTGGCGATCCATTTAGCCGTCGTAAGCGTTTACTATTTTTGAGGGCCCTAATGTGAGATACCAGACTGTTATTATACAGCCTGCTGCCTTTGCGATACGGAGCTTTGAAACGTGCTGTCAGCGTGCATCAAATTAATCGGAAAAATGACGTGCTTAAAACTTAGCCATGAATCATTCTGCGCCGTCAAATATTGTATGTTTTGACACTCAAAAGTTGGCACGCCTGTACGATAATTCGCAGCCGCCATAGAGCATGTAGTAGGGGGTTTTAGGGTACCAACTATATAAATACAAAAATATTAGTGCATGCATAAATTTCAATACGTTTTAGCTAATATACAAAACACTTCCGCCACACATGTACGTACGTACGTATATACGTAATGAAATAATTGGCTAACTCAGTTAACAGTTTCAGGATTAACTTTGTGGAATTCCTTCATGATGTGGATAAAAAATAAGAGAAAATTTACACTTCCACACACTTAATTTTCTACGACCATGGTTTTGATGCTGCGCAGCATCGAAATCATTTAAATTCATTTAAATGGAAATCATCGGAATTCATTTAATTTTTGTGTTTAAGTGAATGTACGTATTCGGTAGCTTTGGTTACATGTTGTTATGTTTGCGTATCATGTGAGAGAAGAACCAAATGTTAAATCTGTCTGTGACGGCGTGTATATCTGTCTTATTTTAGCCCAGTGGTCGACTAAACATGTATGAATTGTTGACATAATCATTCCCTCGCCGTGTCGCAAGAAAACGGAGTTGTCCTGAACCTTTCTAAAATTCTGTCTTGAATTCTCTCTTCATCTACATCTACATCAATACCCTGCAAGCCACCAAAAAGGTGTGTGGCAGGGGGGCAGGCACTCTTTGTGAGTCTCTCAACATATTTCCTCCAACATACCAATCACAACACCCCCTTTTCGTAGGTATGCTTGACAAAGCTGGCGGATTAGTTTTTCCATGAGTATGTGCGCTGCTGTGGGTGTAATTTTCCATGTTGCTTTGCATGTGGTATTGTTCCTTTTTACGGTTGGTGACCTAACACCCCCCGCCACACGCCCTTGCGGCGGCTTGCGGGGTATTATGTAGATGTAGATTAGTGTTTAGACTTTTGCAACTCCTTAATTATTTTTTTTCGTCTATAGATTATAAATAAACTCAGGTGTTCTATACTTTTTCTATCACAATTCTACATCTCATCCGACGGACGGCGTACTCACACATTAGATGTTCTTTCCTCAACCGCAATTAGGGATTGGGATACCACGGAAAACATCCACAACCTGGTAAATGAGTTTGTAATATGTGAGTGTTATCTGTAATCCCCAAAATCCAATAATAAACCGTGTCCGAACTCGTGAAAAATCGGTAGAGACTCACGAGATATCTATGTTGGGAATGCACGGGACATATTCGAAAAGTAAGGGCCGTTTTCTTATATTTAAATATTGGTGGGTAGAACAAAGTTGTACGCATGCAGCGTCATCTACTGATTATTTTCGAAGTCAATTAAGTTATTCTTTTGATTTAGTGGTTGTTAGTCTGTCGTTTAGTGAAAATTGTAGCTCCCTAGCAGATTTGTCCGTGGAAATCGTAGCTCCCGTCGATTGCGAAGTGTGATTTGATTTTTGGACCAGAGGACCAAATTCATCAAAATTCGTACCTAGTTGTTATGCCTACGGTAATGCTTGGAAGAAAGGTTGGCAAATTTGTCGTGATTTAAGAAAATTTGCATAAATGTGCATGATGAAGAGCTGAGCGGCGAGCCCTAATTTCCAGGCCGATGAAATCGTTCAACAAGTGGAAAAAGAACTGCCATTTGATCGAAGTTTAATGATTGGTGCGCTGGCTGATAATTTGCTCCTTCGTGGACTCACGACTATTTGTAGGTTTGGGCCGGGAAATCTAGGATATCGCAAATTATGTGCAAAATGGGTATCGAACAATACAAAGAGCAAAATATTTTGAGTTTACGATTGTTTTTGGGCTGCTATCCCCGGTTCCAATCTTACACCCAGCGACTATTTCCACTTTTTTGCACTTCAAACAGTGGCTTGGCGGACTACGGTTTGAAGATGATGAAGAACTCAAGATCGCCGTTGTTAACTGGTTCAATTCCCAGGCGAACATCCGTGCCGAAGGATTGAAGAAATTCGTGCAGCATTACGAAAAGTACTAAGAATCAAACGACGATTATGTAGAAAACTAAAAGAGGATCTTGGGGAACTAAATTCGCGAATATGACTATTTTTAACATACTTGTATGTTTTTTAATGACCAAATGGCTCTTACTGTACGAATGTGCTTCGTAGTTCATACCATTAGTCTGCTAGATATAAAGACGTTTAGTTTGTCGATGTCTTCGTTCTTATGCCGTGATGGCATAGGTGCACCATTTATTCGAAAAAATATATACAAGTTGTACGTACATATTTTTATTCAAAATCTATACTATATATTACCTACTGTATATATACATACCTCATATATATTCTCTGTAGTGTCCATCATATTAGTCTTGGGAATGATAATTGAGGTGGTTTCCCGTTGCCTTCCTCCATAGTGTTTTTAACGTGACACCATCACTTACTGGCCGCCCAACTGGGGTCAGACGCCTTTTCAGCCGCCTCACTGAGGGACAGACGCTGCGTGGACTACCTTTCGTCTGGCCCCTAACCTTCGACCTATCTGGCATAGGTGACCCTACCAGGAGCAATTATTATTACTCCCGCCAGGAGAGCTCTAGGGGTCATCGCAACGCACAAGCCCTTCCACTACGTTAAGGTTGTAGTCCAAAGGTAAAGGCTATATTATGTGAGGACTACAGGACAATAAGTTTGATATCCCACGCAGCTGAAGTTGTTCTCAGGATCTTATGCATAAATATATTGTGACTGATGATGACGGCCGTGCCGTCGAAATCTCAAAGCTAAATATGCGAGTCTTCTTTCTCTGTTTTTCCGTATTTAAACTTTTTATCAATTTTTTAAGTATTTGTTTCGTAGCTGAAGAGCGTTTTTTTCAGCTATTTATACATATAACGATAAACACCGTAATCATACAGGTATATTATATATTATTATTAGGTAATCTACCATTAAGGTAAGTTTTTGGATGGACACAGCTACTAAATAAATACTTTTATTTTGTGACTCCTAACAAAAACCGAAATCCAGTATCCCACTCTACATCAGGTCCCTCTTCATCTCTGAGTACCCTCTTCCTGCCTATATATATATATATATATGTAAGTATGTATATATATATATGTATGTATGTATATATATATATATATATATATATGTATATATATGTGTGTGTGTATATATATATATATATATATATATATATATATATATATATATATATATATATATATATATATATATACACACACACACACATCAATCTCCTCACAAACATTGGAAGTTTTCCGCAAACAATGGACTAGAAAAGAGTATTCCCGAATTCACCATTCAAGTCTGCAATCGCACCGTTCATCTTCTCTCCTAGGCGCATTTGTCCACCTGTGAGTTTCGGTTCGCTAATTTTTATTTCAAATAAGTTTATTTTCGAAGCGACGGCACTCTTCACCGGTTTCATTAATCGGTCGGTTCCGTCTTCCCAGCGTATGCGCCCTCCAAATGCCCACTCACACAAGGAGCGTTGCGTCTGTTAAGTGTATAGGTATAACTCGGGTGGTCTCCAGCTTGGTTTGGGTGGGCCTCTGAAGCGATAGTGATGGGTGTGTGTGTAACTCCTTCCCACCCCCCCTCACTTCTTCCCGGGCGGCGGGGAGAGCGGATGCCCTTCGGGCACGGGAGGGGGAAGCGGGGGGGCGAATGGGTTATGAGAGAGGGAGGGGGGGGGGGAAAGAGCCGGGAGTGGCGAATGGGGCGATGAGGGTGGATGTCGGAGGAGGAGGGAAGCGTGGGAGGGTCCCTCTCGGAGTGGGAAGGGGAAGAGGGATCGACCCCGGAGGAGGAGGAGGAGATGAGGGAGAGTTTTGAGGCCAGTGAGGGCGGTTCGCTTCTGTCAATGGAACGGGTTGTAGCGTCTTCCTCCTCATATTCTCTCCTCCTCTCTCTCCTCCCTCCATTCTCTCCCCACCTCATCCTCCCTCCTCCCCCTCAATCTATCCCTCTCGCCTTCCCGCGCGATCCTAAAACGCTTCTGGCGTCCTCTTATGAATAAAAAGAGCTCTTCCGCTCCCTTCATGAGGGCCGATCCCACCTTGAGGGAACGGATGGGAAGAAAGGTGGACTTCGGGATATTCATTCGTGAATGCGATCATGCGACTTGATCGAGCGCAGTGAACGTTTCCTCCAGAACGGCGAACTCTTCTTGTCTCCCGTGTACGGCTGCGAATGCTGGCAGGCTCACTACAACACGATCGGGAGAGATATGGTGGGTGGTGATTCAAAATTGAAATAATGCCCGGTCAGTTCATGGTTGCGGGCGTGTGTGTTGCTCGGGTTGAACTGCAAAAAGAGCTTGGGTGAGAGTTCCACCTATCCTTTTTAAGTCTTTTCGCAATACCTGCCAGTGACAACCTTGAGCATAATATAAAAATTTGCAAATTTACATCCTGTGATGCTGAGACCGTGTAAGATACGTAAGATGTTTTACTCATTTAATCATGAGGAAATTATGGAAAACGAGATAGCCTAGACCGTAAACTTGATTGGCACTTAAGTTTGTTTAAGGGGGGGTAGGTAAAATCAAAGTGACAAGTAATGGGAAAATGGGAAATGCACACTAGGTCACTTGGGCGTGTTTGGGAAACAGTGTACCTCAATCACACACAAACAGTGCAAAATTAATAAATAAGGAAACAAACTTGCAACGACTCGATCACTAGGGTGTGTTAAAGAATAACAGTCCCTCTCGTGAATCGCATTCAGACGCACACTCAGGGTTTGCAAGGGTATCACCTATGCCAGGGATTCGTAGTAGTAGTAGTTTTGAGGGGAGGCGACCGACTGGTCATTTGCGCCATAGGGGATGGACAGGAAAGGATGAAGGGTGGAGAGAAACCCGGCGTCGGCATTAGCCTACTCTACGAAACAAAAGGCGCCAAGGGGTCCGCAGTTTAACGTCCCATCCGACGGACGGCGTACTCACTCAAAGTGCCCTCCAAAAAGCACCTCGAGCAGGGATCGAGATACCTCTGAAAAATATTCAACACCGCTGGGATTTGAACCCGCGCCCTCAGGGTGGGAAGCCAGTACGTTAGCTCCCGCACCATCTCGATCCCCAAGGGATTCGTTGTTCTCACACAGGAATAAAAAATAAAATGAAATAAAAAATCGAAAAAGAAAAAATAGGTCCAAGTTCACGTTGGCAGTCACTCAATGTATCGGTTGTCCTAGACCTTTGTGAATCGCATTCAGTCACTCCTTCAGAGTTTACAAAGATTCCTGCTATGCCAGTGACTTACTTGTCACTTTTATTTTTACCTCCTCTCACTTAAACAAACCTAGTGCCAATCAAGTTTACGGTCTCGGCTATCTCGCTTTCGATCGCTTCACGACCGTAGGTACGTTCATTTTCATGAAGATATGATTATTATTGTTGGTATTCTACCGTTTAGTTTACTTATCTCGGAAGTGTTTTGGAGCGAAATGGTCAAAGTAGTTAGGGACAAAAGGAGAAGAATTCCGTTAGGCAAAGAATCCTTTACAAAGAGGAGGGAATGAATGACGGGGACTTTTCAGTTAGGATAGTGTGGAAAGGCTCGTTAAAACTTTGATTTGGAGCCTAGTGACTGCGTAGACAAATGGTCAATGAAGCAGGATGCTTAGCTTGGAGGAGTAGACGGAATGAAGGGAGGAAAGAAGTATGCGGAATTTAACAGGGGCTTAATACGACAGTAGTAGCCCGATTGCAGATTGTGCTTTTGGTTAGGATAAGCAAGTAAATGTATTTTGTATGATTGTTAGGCTCTGCCCATCCAGAACTTACCCTAACCGGTAGAAAATATATAATCTATACCTACCTAACTAGTAGAATATGTAGAATGTGTTATCATCTTTTCTGGGCCCTCCAAGCCTCTCTCACCTCCTTCGAAAAAGTCGACTCCTTGAACGAATTTCAATGAATCCCTTATTTGTTGGTGGTTGTTGGTTGGTGGTTGCTGGTTTGCTGGCATTGATTTAGAAAGACATGTGACACGCACTTCCCCACAAAGGCGTCCTAAATTACAGTCAGGCACAAATAAGGACGTTATTCAACATCAAAATAATTTAACTATACTTGTTATAAATTGCAGAAGCCTCAAGAACAAATCAGCGGATCTAGAACACATAATCCAAACTCATTCCGCTGATATAGTAATAGGCACAGAGAGTTGGCTGTGCAATGACATAAACGACCAAGAAATTTTCCCAATAGATTTCAAAGTTTACCGACACGATAGAGATACAAGACCCGGAGGAGGGGTTTTCGTGGCAGTTAAAAGTCATTTTGAAAGCAGACAAGTTTCATTTGAAAATAATAACATAGAAAGTGTTTGGTGCACCTTAATACGGACCAATCAACCCAACATAAATTTATGCTCTTTCTACAGACCTCCAGACTCAGATTTGAAAACACTTCACACCCTCAACGATCAAATTTACAATTTTACACGTAAATATAATAACAGCATAAACATAATTGGTGGCGACTTTAATCTCCCTGGTATAGATTGGGACAACAATATCGTTAAATCTGGGACCCGCGATCGCGAATCTTGCAATTCCATGATAAAATTGGTTCAAAGAAACTCCCTCCATCAAGCAGTACGCATGCCCACCCGTGGAAAGAACATATTGGATCTATTTCTTACAAACACGCCTGAACGTATTATTAGTGTATCAACTGATGAGGGCTTGAGTGACCATAGAGCAATTAATGTCCACTTGGACATAGAAATAAAAATGATTGTTAAACCAAAAAGAAAAATTTATAATTACCACAAAGCAGACTTTGAATCTTTTGCCAATCAATTAAACTCTTCACTACCCGAGTTCAAAACCCGCTTAAGTCATGTCAACGTGGAAGAAACTTGGACAGAATTTGTCAATATCATGCAAAAAGGAATCGTAGATTTCATACCTATAAAATACGTTAAAGCAAATCGCGACCCCAGGTGGTACAATAAAGACGTTAGAAAAGCCCTTCGAAAGCAGAGAATGCTACACTCTAGGGTAAAGAGGGCAGGCGTGAACACATCATCCCCTGAGAATAAACAATTATGGGACACATATAGATCCTCTAAAATTGAAACCAAAACAAAATTACGTAGCGCTTTACTGGACTTTAAACGCAAAGTACTTTGCGAGCACTTGGACACTGACCCCAAAGCTTTCTGGTCATAAGACCTTGATCAAAAAGTTCCCGGAATAACCACCGTGTGGCGCTCCCATCGTTCCGATTTGAGTTCTGTTTTTTTTGTTAAATTGGTACATCTGTTGTTGATATTCCCTTTAAATCTTAGTGTCATAACTTGACATTTGCAAAAGTTACGTAGCCAAGAGTACATCTATCTCTGTGTGTGTTGGCGATTTTTTACAATTGCAGAAATGGATTTAAATTTGCAACAACGAACTTGTATTAAATTTTGCGTAAAAAACGGATTTAGTGGCGCACGGACGTAGGAAATGTTGGAAAAGTGTTTCGGCAACGATTCTCTAAAAAAAACGGTCGTTTACCAGTGGCACGAGCGGTTCAGAAGTGGTCGTGAGTCAATCGAAGATGATGAACGCAGTGGCAGACCATCGACATCGAAAGTCGGTGAAAAAATTGATAAAGTAAAAGAAATGTTGGTCAATAACCGCAAATTAACCATCAGAGAAATAGCGGAGGACTTGAACATTGCCTATGGATCCGCCCAAGACATTGTGGTTAATGATTTGGGTTTCCGTCGTGTAGCAGCAAAGTTGGTGCCAAAAGACCTCAATTTCATGCAAAAAAGAGACCGTGTTGACGTCGCAAAAGACATGATTTGCGAGGCTGAATCCGATCCCACATTCATCAAAAGGATCATTACTGGAGACGAGACGTGGGTTTATGAGTACGACACGCAATCCAGACATCAGGCAAGTGAATGGCGTTCACCAAATGAGCCGAGACCAAAAAAACCACGTCCTTTTCAGTCAAAAAAGAAGGCAATGCTGACGGTTTTCATGGATTACAACGGTGTAGTGCATCATGAATTTTTGCCAGACAGTAAACAAAGAGTATTATTTGGGCGTTATGAGACGTTTGCGTGAAGCAATTCGCCGAAAGAGACCAGAAATGTGGGCACAAAACTCGTGGATTTTGCACCATGATAACGCACCGTCGCACAGTGCTATCATTATTCGTAATTTTTTGACGAAAAATGCAACAAATACCATCCAACAGCCACCGAATTCACCTGATTTGGCTCCCTGTGACTTCTTTCTGTTCAATCGAGTTAAAAAAACCATTACGGGGAACGCGTTTTAGCAGCCGAGAGGAAGTAATGGAAAAATCGCAGGAAGCACTGATGGACATACCGAAAACCGACCGTAACTTTTGCAAATGTCAAGTTATGACACTAAGATTTAAAGGGAATATCAACAACAGATGTACCAATTTAAAAAAAAACAGAACTCAAATCGGAACGATGGGAGCGCCACACGGTGGTTATTCCGGGAACTTTTTGATCAAGGTAGTATGTTAGGGAAGTAAATGGGAGTAAACAAACCGTGGCTTGCTTAAGGGATTGTAGCAATATAATTCATACAGACAGTGAGGGTAAAGCTAACATCCTAAATTCATTCTTCCAAAGCGTTTTCTCGAATGATGTTGCCACCGCATATCTCCAAGAAACAATGCATACTCCACCCATGGAAAAAATAACAGTGGACCAACAAGGAATTCTAAAATTGCTTAACGAGATTAAACCCAACAAATCCCCGGGTCCCGAAAATATACCAGCTAGGGTGATAAAACATTTAGCTCCAAACATTGCCCCGTACCTTGAATTTATATTGAACAAATCCCTCACAGAGTGCAAAGTACCCAAGATTTGGAAAACCGCGCAAATAACGCCTATTTTTAAAGGTGGTGACAGGGAGGATCCCAGTAATTACAGACCTATATCTCTCACTTCTATCTGTTGCAAAATCTTAGAGCACATAATTGTCAGTTCAATAATGAGACACCTTGACAATATTAACTTTTTAAGTGACAATCAACACGGATTCAGGAAAACTCGCTCCTGCGAAACCCAATTAGGATTATTTACACATGATTTACTTTTATCGGGTGAGAGAGGTAGGCAAGTGGATGCCATCTTCTTAGATTTTCAAAAGGCATTTGATAAGGTCCCACATGGTAAACTCATTCATAAATTAAAGGTCGCGGGTATAAATAAGGGCGCCATAAGTTGGGTTAAAGATTTTCTTTCGGAGCGGGAACAGAGGGTAGTCCTTGATGGCGCTAGTTCCGACAGCGTTCGAGTCACATCGGGGGTACCTCAGGGAAGTGTGATCGGGCCGTTGCTTTTCTTGATTTTTGTTAACGATTTGAACCGCGAAGTGAAAAGTAAAATTAGGATGTTCGCGGATGACACGGTGATCTATCGGGAGATATCTGGGGATGAGGATCGTTTTATTCTAGAGCAGGATTTAGATTGCATTACTAAATGGTGTTCTAACTGGGGATTGACTCTAAATTATAATAAATGTTCAGTGGTAAATTTCTTTAAAAGATCAACGGGATTTGCTTACAAATTAGCTGGAGGTGACCTAGCAGTAGTTGATACGGTGAAATACCTAGGTGTCACATTCACAAAAGACTTAACTTGGGGGACTCACATACGTAAAGTCTGCGGTCAAGCATATAAAAAATTGGGATTCATTAGACGCATTGTCGGCAAAAGTGACTCGAAGGTCAAGGAACGTTGTTACCACGCTCTTGTAAGGCCTCATTTAGAATACGCATGCAGCGTGTGGGATCCGAGTGAAAAAGGTCTCATTCGGGAAATTGAGAAGGTTCAACGCCGGGCAGCCCGTTTTGTAAAAAATTCCTACGATAAAACGCAAAGTGTCACCGAAATGCTCATGGATTTGGGGTGGGAATCATTGGCTGAGAGACGATTCAATGCAAGATTGAAATTATTAAATAAATTTAGATCCGCATGTTTCAGCACCGAGGTCTCGCAAATTATTCGTACTCCTACATACATTGGTCGCTTGGATCATGCATATAAAATTCGGGAAATAGATGCCAGAACTAGCCGACTCAAGGACTCCTTCTTCCCACGGACAATACGGGATAGCAACTGCAGGGTTATAGATAGCAAAAATTCCACTTGCCACCCTCAGCGTCTAAAAAATAATTAGTTGTATTTAAATGCATGCTCTTCCACTAACCTTATGTGTTTTGCTATAATAACCCATTCTTTCCGAATGACCTCATTCGTGTTCCGTTCATCTGTTTTTAAGTTTTTCTTTCAATCCCTCGTTCCTCTCCGCGGGGGCAAATTCCTGCTACCTGCAACGTTGGGTCGCATTCCCTGCCAATTAGAGACTCTTTGGGGGTAGAGTGTTTCGTGGTGCATTTTCATGTGGTAGTGATGTTTCAATTTCTTGCTTGTTGTGTCCTGGCTTCCGTGTTGTAGAATGTCTTTCGTGCTGCATCATGGGGTGCAGTTTTTTAGTTGTTTTGCGATATATGTGTTTGCATGAGTATTGGATGAAGGGATTTTTGCATGAGTGTGTGCGCTGCTGTGGGTGTAATTTTCCGTGTTGTTTTTTTTTTTTGCATGTGGTATTTTTCTTTTTTACGGTTGGTGACCTAACACCCCCCGCCACACGCCCTTGCGGCGGCTTGCGGGGTATTATGTAGATGTAGATGTAGGCCTCATTTTGAATATTTTGGGGATCGGGATGCTGCGGTGCCCAACCTATTGGCTTCCCACCGAGAGGGACCGGGTCCGAAACCCGGATACGGCAGATATTTTTCAGTGACATCCCGATCCCTATTTACGGTGCTTTGTGGAGGGCATTTTGAGTAAGTATGCCGTCCGTCGGATCGGACGTTAAGCTGCGGACCCCTTGGCGCCTTTCGCAAAGAGCAGGCTAATGCCGACGTCGGGTTTCTCTCCACCCTTCCTTCTCTTCCATCCATCTGTAATGACGCACAAATGGCTGTCGGCCGCCTCCCCTAAGAACTACTGACAATATGTAAGATGTCCGCTACGAGTTGTTGTTTTTATTTTATCTTCGGACTTATTTAAAGAATTCCATGCTTTTGTAAAATTACGGGCTCATCAAATCGATATTATCCTTGTCTTTAGTTTCTGTAAACGTCTGAAAGATTAAAAAAAAAAGTTTTTTGCCAAGTGTTTTTGTCGAAAATTAATTATCCTTCTTGAGTTCATTATGTTCCACAATTTCGGCAAACTAATGGGAGACAATTAAGCCGCTAAGGACGCTTGATGTGTTGGGAAAATGAATTTGGGAAAGAATTTTCCCCGTACAAGCGGCTATCATTGAAATGAAAATATTCTGATGAACCTCCTTTTGCGAGCTCCAAAGTTGGAATTGATTCCTTCGCAAAAACTAGCGCTCAAGTGGAACTTTGTGGTGTTTAATAACTATTGATCCCCTTGATATTTTGGAACACATCGTCTGGCCAAACAAGACTCGTTAAAGCTTGGAATGTGGTTTTGTGCGGTGAGGAATTGATCGTTAAAGTAAAATGGTATATGTAAATTGGAGACTCTTTAAGATATGGATGCGAAGAAGAATGTGAAAGGTGAAATTGACAGGACTGAAAACAAACATAAGTTTTAGGCATGGTTGTGGCGGAGAGGAGATGATTGGGAGCAATCCAAAAGAGGCAGAGAAGGTAGATGGAGAGCGTTTTAATTGGCGATGGGATGTTAAAACTGATATAGGGAGAACATTAGGGAAATGAGGAATATTTAGGAAAAGGATAAGCATGTCGGACGGAATGGATGGAGGAAGTAGCTATGGGAAATCGTGGAAGGGTTTATTGTAGGTACGGATGTCAGGTTTTTTTGTCAGGAGAGGCAAGGGAATTGTCGTTAAACCTTTCATTACTGGTACTCTACCTGCCTCAATACGTATAGTACCAGTAATCTATGAGTGTATATATATAATGTTAGGAAGAGAGCTGAGAGACAATTCAGCTACTCAATAAAGGCAAACCATTCTTTCAACGTAGGTTCTATAATTAAGCTGTTGAAAGAAGTGAGGTGGTGTTCTTGACTGTACAGGCAAATCAATTGACAATTTGTGTGCGTGTATATGTATAACTTATGCGAAAGTCTCTTATAAGTTATACTATATATAAACATATAGGGGGAATCGAGATGGTACGGTGGATATCGTACAGGCTTCCCACCCAGAGGGCCCGGGTTCAATACCCGGCGGTGTTGAATATTTTTCAGAGGTATCTCGATCCCTACCAGAGGTGCTTTGTGGAGGGCACTTTGAGTGAATACGCCGTCCGTCGGATGGGACGTTAAGCTGCGGACCCCTTGGCCCCTTTCGTAAATAGTAGGCTAATGCCGACGCCGGGTTTCTCTTCACCCTTCATCCTTTCCTGTCTATCACCTATAGCGCAAATGACATCAGCTGTCGGTCGCCTCCCCTCAAAACTACTACTAGTATAAATGTATAGCGCGTACATATAAATAAAGCACATCAATTATATATATTTATGTGATAGTCTCACGGATGTCAATAATAATTTATCTCAAGATAGTACTAGCAAACAGAAACACAGTGAAGAAAGTCACACGTTTCCGAACTTTCGGTGGTCAAACCACCTTTCTCAAGGGAGAGAGGGAAGGAACTCATGCACCCATATTAATATGTATATATATGATTCTTAATTGTGTGTATATGTGTATAGTTATTTGCTTTTCCAAGTATCTTTTAGTTAAAAAAGCGTCCGTTAATGTGGGCAACGACCATTGTAAGTCACATGGCGTGCATCGTGCTGATGTGTTTCCGCTTGACCCCTCTGTGTGCGGTTCCGTTACGGTAACTCAAGGTAGAGCCAATGAGTGACTGGAGCCCCGGACACTCAATTTAATTGCTTAGCGTGATGTAACCCGCTTGGTGAAATCGGGCGACTCGGTCAATGTAATGACATTAGAGGGAGCCCACAGTCATAGAATTGGTTTGAACTCCCATTCCACTGAATTCTCGATACTAGTAACTCCTTTACTTCTGCGCTTTCCTAAGTTTGGTAACCTGAAGCTCCATTTATCTCAAATACTTTCTCTCTGTTTTTCGACCTCAACGCAACATTATAACTGTTGCAAGATATCGATCCCTATGGGAAAATTACTTCGGCCGAGTTTATTTGGAGATACTAGATATTTAAAAACTTGTATTAACAAAACTGGTTGCACGGAAAATTTCAGGTGAAAAGGGTTGAAGAAATGTCAGTTATGTTTATTTTTTTTATGCGTTGAGCATTTGACTCCCAGAGATTTTATTTACTTCCTTTCGCATTTCCTGCGTACTTTGGATTTTTCCCAATATTTCTTTGTCCTCCCCCTTCATGCTTAGCACCTCCTCGCTTGTTTCCTTTTCTATCCATTTCACATTTTCCTTCCCTCTCCACACCAATATTTCACTAGCCTCCAATATACGACTCTCATTTTGCTTCAACGACCATGTATCCGCGCCGTATAAAACCACGTTCCATATAAAAGTTTTCACTCTTATTTTCTACTCTCCTAGTTTCTCTCCTCGACATCCTTGCCCAATGTCCCTGTCATCTGTTCCCACCTTGAGAAAACTTCTTTTTCTAATGCAATACGTATTATGTTTCAAATCCTTCCCTATCTTGGCCCTTGCTCAAAATATTCTGTTACTACAAATGCACCTTTTGATAATTATAAATATTATCCTAAATAAGTCAAAATCTTGTAATTTTATTTGTTTGTCCTGCAGTGTGCTATATGTTATGATATAGTTTGTGTATTCCTTTGCATGTTAGGAGAGACATATTTATTTGGTATTTTTGTCCATCCAAAACCTACCTTAATCGGTGGATTAACTATAATGATTTATTTGCAAAATCATGTTACATTGCACATCGTTCCCTATTATGACATTTTATTTTTTTTCAGTTTCACATTATAGTTCCAATTACCTTTTTTATGTTTTGATCACACTGTAATGTCACCGATTGTATTTTTGGAACCTGTGATATATTCTACGTGCGTAATAGTTATGGTGCCATTTGTAAGTGGGAGGCCACCAATAGCTACGGTCATTGATACCATTGCGGACGGTTTCTTGCGTTGAATTGGACCAGGATTGTATGTTATCATTCAAGATAATATTCTCGATGAATATGGGCGCGGAGAAGGATGGAAAAGGTAAAATGGGCGGGAGAGGAAAAACAAACTGAGGTATGCTTTGGTAGGAAAGAGGATTCTTGGGAAAAATTCTAAAGATGCAGGAAAGGTGGATGAAGAGCATTTTGAGTTCCGATGGATGTTTTGAACCGTGATATAGGGGAGAACGTTCGGAAAGCAAGATAGGAGGAGGAAAAGGGATGGCATTTTGGACGGAATGAACGGAGGCTGAATGTATGCGGAATTGAAGAAATGTTTATTGTAATGTGGATATGTAAGGCTGTGTCTTGTTAGACGAGGTCAAGAAAATAAGTGTTGTTCAATCTCTGTCCATCCCGAAGCCAACCTCAAACAGTATCCCACCAAATAAATAAATATGCCGGCCCCGGTGGCGGCGGGGTAACGTCCTCGTCTGCCATTCCAAGGGTCGCGGGTTCGATTCCCGCCTGGGTGAGTTTCCCTCCACCTAGGGCTTGGGTGTTTGTAAATGTGACATTGTTATCGTTGTTAATAGTTCGATGTAAAGGCCTAAATGTGCTGTTTTCGAACTTATACTGAATAAATAAATAAATAAATAAATATAAAATGATGATTGCTTGTGGGGCAGGACGTTCAAGCAGAAAACCACTCAAGACTCAAGGCGAATAAAATATAAATTGTGTAATAGAGCTCTTAATAGAAACCCTTTTCCGTAGTGGTTGGTAGTTTACCGCCGTTTGCTGCACATCCCAGCGGAGATTCGCAGCGTAATGTGTTGATGACGTCCATTTAAGTAAATTAGGAGAGGCGCTGTTTACTTAAAGAATAAACCGTCCCATTGGCGATCTCCGGTCCGTTGTTGCTAGGGAACCCTCAGAACGCTCATGAGTGTCTTCCTCGTTCGTTGAATATTCTCCCTCCCCCCCTTCTTCTTCCCTTCCTTCGCAGATCTCCTTCCCTCTCCCGAACCACCTCCTTTCCGATCCCCCCCTCAATCTCTTAAGCTCTTGCCTTTCCTTCTCTCTCTCTCTCTCTCTCTTATCCCCTCTTGCAAAAATCTCACCCACACAATTTTTTTCTTCTCCTTCTTCCCCGACCTTTTTCCTCTCACTCCTCCCAATCGCACGCCCCTCATTCTCTCCCTCATCCCATCGCAATCCGCTCGTCCCTAACCCCCGCCGCTCCCCCAAACCCCCTCCCCCTTCCTGCCACTTCGGAACACACGAGTTGGCGGCCATTTGGGACGGTGGGGGGCGATGGGTGGGGTGAGGGGTGGGCGATCTGTGTTCGCGTGACTTTCCACGCCTACGGATGGGAACGCTCTTACGCCGCTCTGACTCTCCCCATCCCTATCCTCCCCTTCTGCCCCCCCCACAATACCCCTCCCTTCCGCCGATACTCCCGGCTAGGTTCCCTCATCCTCCCCGCTTGAACCGTCCAAGTCATCCTCGCCCTCCTTCTCCCCCTGGGTTCCTCCGCTCCTTTCCTTCTTCATGGCTTTACGCTGCATGCTTCATCTGCACTCCAGCCAATAGACCTCTGTCCGCAAGGGAGCGTGTGGCATGGAATGTCGGGATAAAAACTGTGGCGTAGAATGAAAGAAACCATATGCGATATTTTTATTTATTCTAATCGCAAATGTATAGCCTTGCTATACGAGACCTCTAGGTTTTCCTTGGGCTAGAATGGTTGACGGGTATGCATTGATGGAGTCCAAGTACGGATAGATATTCCCTCACTGTTAATATTGATATGAGATGACCAGGATACGAAATCCATAATCGGTATTTTAATCCAATGATTCGTTTTTTAAGACCTCCTTTCTATTCTATTCAGCGTTCAATACCATCCTGCCTGATTGATTTTACTGTTTTACCTCCTTAATTTGTCCTATGTTATCGTCTCATGGTCTCCTTGCGGGGTTTTCTCTTCAATTTTCCCTTTTGTTGTCTCTAACAAATCCATTGTGCCTCAGGGTTAGTCCAATTCATCTGGTTCACTTTTCCAATGCATGAAATAGGTGCAACACACGGGACATTATAGACATTTGATAATGGAATATTTGCTGGATTGTTTATGCTGTTATTTCAGGATTGGATGAACGTCATGATGGAGTGAAGAGATAGTCAAGGTACAAGATAGACTGGAGTGTTCTGCTAGTCAACTGTGTAATTGATTCATTGTGATGAAGAATAGTTAAGATGTAGACCTCTTCCTCGGGCGTTTGTTCGGCCATTCTTTACTATGGCTCGCCTTTGTTTGTTCATCTGGTCCTTATTAGTCGGCCGGCCTCGTTGGCGGCGGGGTAACGTCCTCGCCTACCAACCCAGAGGTCGTGGGTTCGATTCCCACCTAAGTGGATTTCCCTCCACTTTCCCTAGGGCTTGGTTGTATGTGATTGTCTTCAATGTAATGTCTTCAATGTAGGAAGAAGGGACTATTAGTCTCAACCTCGCCCAATTAAGTCGATAAATAAATAAATATTAGTAGGGAAAACTTAAAAAGGTACCCTAGAAGTTCATGTCGACGAAGACGTTTTTCTTTAGTGGTGGAGGTGGCTGAGTGCATTAATTTAATGTCTCCCTTCTTTTCTCTCAAGTTTTCAATCGTGAGAGGGAGTCACGAATCCTCGAATATCTATTGTTCTACAGTATCTCTTAACCACTGTAATCGACCCGAAAGTTGGTTATGATAGATGGGGCCATGGTTGGCCTCGTACTAACAATACCTACGCCCAACGTTGTGCTAAATTGTCCAATTCAGGATAGGGAATATCAAGAAAGAGTTCCCTTCCCTATGCCGACTGCGGTTTAGCAGGGAGATGTTAAGGTGTTACTTCACTCTAGGCGAAGGGGGCATTTGGAATAAGTGGCAAGTATGTGGAATCCACGAGAGAAATATTTACTATGGGAATTGGGAAAATGTTTAGAGAAAATCACGGACAGATTTGTAAAACATTGCTATGAGAGGACATTACGCGTGGTGGGTATGTTGGATGAATTTTGTTCGGGGTCACTTAATTCTCAAAATAAAGCAGGCAACTAAGTATATGACTCTTTGAGTTTTCTTGCATCACTGATGGAATTATTATGGTACTAAATAACATTGTAATATTCAATCACTGTAAGAGAGGTAGACACCGTCACCGACATATTCAAGTTCTTGTTCTTCACACGCACGATACCCAATCATGGCAATGTCGAACACAAGCGCCCGAATAGATTAACTTACAGATTAAAATTTAATTTTTCAGTAAATTATTACTGTTGTTTAAAGGTTTGCATGAGTGCGAGTATAATTGTATGTGAGCGAATATATATTAAAATACGTGTATGAAGTAAGTGTTATGCTCGTACAAGATCTAGTGCTCTAACATCCTCCGCCACACGCCCTTGTAGCGGCTTTCGGGATGTTGTTTAGGTGTAGAAGATTTTGTTGCGTCCCCGAAATATCACACGCTGCGCGAAGTGGGTGTCCAGAGGTGGTGGTGTCATGACGCGTCACCGTCTGTGGACCCCTTGCCATCTTGTTACAGTTGTACTGACCTCTGATGTAACCTAGGTATTTTCATTATGTACTCGATTTCGCACGTAAATCTGAATGGCCATACCTTTTACATAGGTTTTAAATATTTGAAGAATTTTCCTATCTCCAGCCCATTCCATTCTTTTTTTTAAACACCATTTGGGAGAAGATATGTTTTCTTTAAGGTCCCCTGTTTCACGAAATGTACTCTGTTACATGTTATTTCTTCAATCGTTTCTTTGATTTTTTCTGAGATGGAGCCCAGCATCAGGATATTGAATAGCTAATTTAATAAGAATCTGTAATTTCGAAATTGGTAGTTTTTTCTCCGGTTCTGCGCTTGACACATTCTAATTTCTTCTTCTGTTTACCATGTAGTTATTAGTTTTTTATGTTAAAAACTCAAATAGCGCCTCAGGTTATTTTAACATTTGAACGTGAATTTTCCTCTCACATTTGTATCCGTTAAGATGACAATTGCTAATGGCCTGATAATAATTCATTTTTTACACTTTTTTTTGGTCCATTGACTCAGTTTTGAATAGTCGGAAGTTTTTCAGTATTACGAACGAACTAATGTAGATGTAAATTTGTAAAAATATCAGGTGGCGGCCACGGTAGGGTCATATTCGGGTCAAACTTAGTCCTGTGTCTATTCACCCCCTGCCTCACACTCTAGTGGTGGCCTGCAGGGTGCATAAATAAATAAATAAATAAACCTATTAACTTTTGCATAACATGCGTCATTCAAGAGAAAAGGAACAACATTTCAAAGCAAATGAGTACGTTTTCTTGCCTTCGGCTGTTTGAATTGAAAAGTAAATCTCGAAAATGGATCGATAGGGTGTTTTTTTTTAAAACAATTATGTTTCCCCGCAGAATTGCGACCGTAGAGCGCGAGCGGTGCTTTAAAATTTCTATTAGTGTCGGGCGCATTATCCGGAAATAAGTGCTACGTAAGCTGGAACAGCCTGCACAGAAACTGGATTTCCTGTAATTTAATTCCGTGGAGTAAAATGAATGTGTCTGCTTTTCGGAAAGACACTGTGATTAATAGAGATTCTATTTTAAAAGACTGCTCTTTCTGTTACGTGGTTGTGACTTTGTGAAATTCGTTGTCGAACTTATTTTAACAAAGGCGAAAAGTGGGACGATTAAGAAATAGTTTTTTTTTAATTTAAGAAAAGCCGTAGTTAAAATTACGAGTTAATGCGGATATTTATAATTTTGGACTGCATGGAGAGGCACAAGCCCACATCTGCATTCACGGTATCAGACGAGCCATCCTTAGTTTATGTGCTGCGGTTATTATTGCTAGGCTCACGCAATGTCTTTCAAATAATACTATGAGTTAAAGATATAATAGTAATTAATACGACGTATGTAACTGGATATATGGGGACTGTCCAGAAAGTAACCTCCTTTAGGCTGTAAAAGAATATTGGAATAGATACAGATAATTTATTATTTACATCTCAAAACTGCATATCTCTGCTATTTTTTCCACATACTCACTATAAACAGATCGAAGCATTTGCCATATCTCAGAAGTAGTTAAGAAATTACCTCAGCATAAAATTTTGCCGCGTGAGATCTCAGCCAATCGAGATGCCGTGTCTTGGAGTTCCCACACAAAACTTGTGGAAGCCTAATTTTTAGTCAGGATTTCATGTAACAGACTTCTAGAAACCCGTGGATAACTTTATAGAGAACTCAGATATCGTAAAATGCTAGTTTTGGCGAACTTTTTACTCTAGTTTTCTGGAGCAGTTCATTGCTCACCACGGATAGATGGCCAGTTCTTGGACATCATGGACAATTGTCTGTTCACGCTTAAACGAACCACACCACTGACGCACAGCACTGTCACTCATCAATTAGTCCGTGCACAGCACACATTGCCCGACGTATGTCTGTAGATTTGTAGTTTATTTTCAGTAAAAACCCTATGAGTTAACGGGTTTTACATTTGGCCGTAATTCCAATGGTGCTCATCATTTTGGCTCGCTTCTGTAAACAAGCGACATGCTGCGCGGCCTTACAAACCCTGCCGTTCGAGATGTACTGCCCTTGTGTGTGTGTGTCAATACAGCAACATTTCGGCATTCCCCACAACTTCACTCACTATCCGCAAACTGAGATTACTCTCCGGACAACCCTCCTACATATAGCCTTACATGTACGACAGTAAATAATATTTTCACTATAATCGACCTCTGTCTTTGGAACTGCTAGTAATTTTTGCAATACCTTCAAATTTATGTTCCTTAATGGCTACAGACTTGACTAATGACTTTGATTACTGATCTTGTTTCTGTTTCGGGTAAAAATATAATTTTAAAACCAATTCATTTTTCATTTCACCCCTCTATTCTTGCGTTAATGATCGCTCATGCTGTCGCACGGTGGATAATATCAGTAATTTTTTTATTACTCATATTGATTGTGTTAGCAAAGAGGAAACTGGTAACAACTCCTGACTTGTGAAATTGGGTAACGTCGAAGTAAAAAAACTGAAATGAGATTAACTTAAGTTGAATCCACCGTTTCATTAAATCAAAGCATGAACTAAAATTACCCACAACTCAGTCAAAATCCTAATACACTTGATATCAGCTAAATTAAATCTTCTATTTCCATTAATTCAAATAGTTTGGCTTACCATTTAAGTCGGAAGATGTAAAGAACACATTTCTACAAACAGTCGGCGTTGCGTTAAAAACATTTCGATCCTTCATGTACAAAAAGGTCTTTAAGGAGTCATGTTAGGTGTTGGCAAAGCTAAACCATTGGTATGGGAAATGTAATACTCTTTTTTAAGATTTTTCAAGCATAGGTGGAATACTAGTATATTATTAGTGGGAGTTGTAGTGATTCCCGAGCGAAGAGGTGGTCGTGGGGAAAAAAGTGTTTTATGTCGTGCATTGAAATTCTTTGCAAATACATTGGAATTCACAGCAATGCAAGAAAACATTTCTGGGACTGGCCAAACGTTTTCATCCATTACAATTTCTACTAACAGGTCTAACTCACTATTAAAGTCGCAGATTCCACCTCCTCCAATCTTCCGGCCCTACCTTTGATCGCTTCCCCCCGCCCTTCGTCCTTCCCTTCCCCCACCCCACCCCCGAGGCCTTCTCCGTTCATTCCACCTCGTGCCCGCCCAAACTCCTTCTCCCATTTCTTAATCGTCTTCCTCGCTCCACCGCGCTTCCTGAGGTTTTTTTTTCTCTCTCTCTCTCTCTCTCACTTGCCGCTCCCACAAATCCTCCCCTCCCCCTCGACTCCACCGGAGCAGTGTAACCTAACCTTCGTCTTCCACTTCCATGGCCGAAGGGGGAAGCTAGGTTCTACGATCGAAATTTGTGCGTAGAAATTAAAGGCTTAAGATACACCACTTGTCCGTGGTTTGAACCGAAAAGAGGGGAGATTTGGGCTTGTTACGGTGACCAACTGCCGTGGTAACTTTTTTTTCCCTTCTTCTTAGTAATTCCTGTGTTTTCCCGTATAAATACTTAATGCATACATCCAATGATTTTTGCGTAAAAAATGTAAATCCCGCGGTTCTTCTGTCATTTCAATATTATCTACCTTATCTAAGTGACAACCTTGAAGGTCGCCAAAGGTGAGTAATACTACGGTAAGGGGTGTGTCAGGACAACTGACATGGTATCGAATAAAAAGAAAACAAGCCTTTAATGAGAAAACACGTGTTTCCTTCAGATTGGTTTTGTGGTCGACACATTTTTGGCGGGGAAAACGATTTTTCTTTCTCTTTATGCGATCAATATGACGTCCAATTCCCATATTTTGCATCTGAAGACCAAGAAATAGTATTCGGATCGTTCCCATGTATTCCGGAACTTCACTAAGCGTGATTTTTAATGAGAATTTTCTGTTTTCAAGCTAAATATATAATGGGAACAGGAAAGAAAAAGCAATAATGTCCAGTACATTTTGGCGGTGGTGATACGGGACGATTATGCCGACCCGTTGTAAGGAATAAATGTTTTGAAATATTTCAAATCATATCCCGGATTTCATGTTACTCTTCAAAACGATTAATTGACCATTCTTTTCGGTATCATCAACCATTAATTATGCTTTTATGATTTTAGAGAAATAGCAGCTTTGGCAAATTATGTGGGTATCTTTTGTTCCAAAGAAACGAATGGATCTGGGAATAATTTGGAAAAGATAATGGAAGAGTTGGAATGAGTTCGACCACAATTTAATTCAATTAAAATATAAAACCTGCCACTCTTAATTTCAAAACATAGCGTAGTTTAATCTGGTTTTAAATCTAATCTGATTATTTATAACCAAGTGGACGATGCAGTGTCAAGATTAAAAATCTATGGAATGGGTTGTGGATTTGACGTGTGGGTTTAGAAAATAAGAATGGAGGAAATGCGGACGGAAATAAAAATAAACAACGTTGAAAATCTGGGTATGGTGGTCATAGAGGAACGTCTGTCGGGAGGAATTAGAAGAAGGCAGGGCAAGTAGATTCAGAATATTCTAAGAGACGATGGATTGCTTAAGACGGTAATAAGGGTGAAATGTTGAAAATACAAGGTAATGGGAGGAAAATAAAGTAGGTATTTTGGATGGAAATAAGGCATGTGGCAATCATGCAGAGCTAAATAATCAGTTATTGCTACCTGAAGTTTGGAATTTAACGAAAGATATTCTGTCTTTGTAGTCAGGGCTTACCAGGACAATTGTATGTAGTGCTAGGGTCCATCTAAAACCAATCCTTAAACGGCAGACTACTACTTATGATGTTACTTATCGAATCGGGATGCCTTGCACTAAACCTTATCAATGTTATGAGTGAAAATGTTTTCAGCTGAATTCTAGCACTGGGATGCTTCAAGCAAGTTCGGTAAGTAATAGCATGATGGCACATTCACCCGTGACTGTAGTCACGCCACGGTGCATACGACGATATTAGTACATTTCTTGATTTTGTTCGTCTGCCTCTTCTCCCGAATTGGTTGGCTAGTCTCTTTAAATTCGCCGCCGGTATCCACTGGAACGTAAAGGTGGAGGCTAATTCATTCTTCACTCCTTCGTAAGCCTCGTTTTGCGTCAAATGTTTCTGCCTCTTATGAATCGAAATACCTCACATAGTTGCCAAAGGAAGTGTGACTGTCTTGGTTCGGTGCTTATTCTGTGCAAGAGAAGAGACGTTCTTTACCGCGTATTTCGTGGGATAATAATATGCTCTACAATAATAAGCGGGGACGAAATGATGTGATAACGTCTTTGTGATTCGTTAATTTGGTACTTACAGACTATTAATTAAGAAAATGAATGCGGTAGTCTACCCGTTGAGAGGTAGGCTTTGGGTGGACTGGATGCCGCTACGTTTCTTAGCCTTGCCTAACAATATTCAATGCGACACCGTATGCTGTAATAAATCCTTTTTCCATTCTGCATATTTTCTTCCTCCCTTATTTCCAATAATACCGATTAGTACGCTAAAAAAGCGTGTTTTTGAAGCGTGCGATGTAATTGTTCACAACGTATCAGACAATTTAACCATTTGTGGTATTGATATGTGGTTCTTGGTTTAGGAATTAGGATATCCTCGATTTTTTTTAGTTACGCGGCTACGCGGCAGGAATTGCAATTGGAGCATGTCGACATCGAGATGGTTTGTGACAGAGGAGGAATTTTTTATGGACAGTGTAAAAACGTGGGGAAAGGTGCATGTAAAGAAACTCCCTTGTTTTTAATTTTTATGCCACATTTCTAAGTTCTCTGAGTTCAGCATTCCATCTATGAGTAATATAGTAAATTATCGGTATTCGGGGGATCGAGATGGTGCGGGGGCTAACGTACTGGCTTCCCACCCTGAGGGCGCGGGTTCAAATCCCGGCGGTGTTGAATATTTTTCAGAGGTATCTCGATCCCTACTTGAGGTGCTTTGTGGAGGGCACTTTGAGTGAGTACGGCGTCCGTCGGATGGGACGTTAAGCTGCGGACCCCTTGGCGCCTTTCGTAAAGAGTAGGCTAATGCCGACGCCGGGTTTCTCTCCACCCTTCATCCTTTCCTGTCCATCCCCTATGGCGCAAATGACCTTAGCTGTCGGTCGCCTCCCCTAAAAACTACTACTACTATCGGTATTCTACGTACCGGTTAAGGTAGCTTTGGATGGACATACTCCGAACATCGCTATATATCTCAGGCTCGCCTAGCGGGACACAACCTGTCACCCCAAAACCACAATTAGCATTCTTCAATTCCGCTTACTTCCTTCCTCCCGTCTTGGTGACCAACAATCCTCTCCTTTTCCTCTCCCTTACCTGCTAAACGTCCTCCACTCTATCGCAGTCCTAAGCATTCCATCGCCAATCAAAATGCCCTCGATTAACCTTTCCCGTCTCCTATGAGTACAAAAGTTATGTAAAACTGTCTTTCATTTGGGTATCATCACCTCCAATGACTCTTCCTCCCTATATCAATCTTAGAGCAACTTACAAATTTGTGGAGTGACTATTTTTCTTGAATATTTTGTATGTGAACATGCACGAGAGAAAATTATCAGTTGATTTCGATAACATTTCACCCAATTTCTATGATTTTTATTGTTTGCGAATACCCAGAGTATCATCTGCTTCGTAACGTATTGTAATAATTTCCCTATCACATTTGTAAATGTGCCTAAAATGACAATTTACTATTTTTAGCTGTTTTATCAGGTTTTTAATTCTTATATTTCTTTGTTTCGTTTTGGGCTTTTATTAAGCTATGGGAGAACAGAATGTTGAGGGTATGGGTCATATGTGTGCCCTAATTCGTTTTTATGTGTGTGTGTGTTTACGCATATAAATAAATAACTAAATAAATAAATATATATACATACATACGAGGGTCATCCGGAAAGTAGTACCCGTTCGTGAAATAAAGACACAAAAGTAAATATTAACAAACATAAAAAATTTTATTTGAAAGAGGATACTTTAAACTACTTCTCAACATAATCTCCAAGCAAATTAAGGCATTTGTCATAACGTGTGACAAGTTTCTGTATTCCTGCTGCATAGTCCTTCGCCGCCAGCTCATTGAGATACGCGAGGGACCCATCTTGCACAAATTTTTGCATAATGCAGATGGTGTTTAACAATTTCATGAACAATTGTTCGAGAAACATTGGGAAAATGCTCACAGATGTCATCAATTGTGACGCGCCGATCGTTCCTCACGAATTCGTCAACTGAGCTCACCAGTTGGTCTGTAATGACAGACGGTCTCTCCGAACGCTCATCGTCGTGTGTGTTCCCCCTCCCCATGTTGAAGTTGCGACACCACCGCCGAACAGACGACTCGTCCATTACATTGTCTCCATACACCTCCTTTAATTGGCGATGAATATCACATGGGCGAACGTTTCTTGCATTGAGGAATTTAATCACTGCCCTCACTTCACAACTGGCGGCGTTCTCAATTTTTTTAAACATTGTAAACAATCACAGAAACAACACAGGCAATGCTAGCGTCACGCAACTTGGCTCAGAGAAGGCAGACAAGCCACTGAAGCTATCTGACCTCGTCCAGCGGCTACTCGCGTCGTCAGCACTTCATGCGGCACGAACGGGTACTACTTTCCGGATGACCCTCGTATATATGTGTATATATATATATATATATATATATATATATATATATATATATATATATATATATATATATATATATATATGTGTGTGTGTGTGTGTGTGTGTGTGTGTGTGTGTGTATACACGCACAGAAAAAGGCGGAGTGATATATGTATGCGGAGTGATCCGCTGATATACATTTCAATGCAACATTTTCAGAGTGTAAAAATCATTCGCCCGGTCAAGGCGAATGATTTTTCCACTCTGAAATTGTTGCATTGATGTAATTACATTTTTCAATGCATCAATTAGAGTATGTAATATTTATGGATAGATGTATTAGAATGGATTCTTGTATTACTCTTACCGTGTAGGGATGTTCTCGTTTGCCTTATTTACGAGAGTTATCCTCGATGGTTATTTTGAATACGGCAGACCCATCAGTGAAATAAGAACACTAGCCAATAATAATTTGTTTTCACGCTTCTTTTAAGTCTTCACCTTAATGAGAGCATGCCTTTTTCATTAGTTGTCATTTCATAAGTTGAAAGTAACACTTTAAACCGGTGACATTGGACATAAAAACTTAAGGTATTTGGACTTAGGAATATTGGTGATTACGGTAGCAATCTTATTACGCCTTAAGAAAACATTATGTGGTCCACATTCATCTGTTAGGTCTAACTCGCTAAGATACTCAATCACGGGAGTGAGAGAGACCTTATGCTACTTTATCACATACGACAATGGCCGACACTCCAGCACCTTGGGTGACTAAAACATGAACTACCGACGTAAACACCCAAGTAATTCAAGTGAGACCAAATTAATTGAGCTCATGAGAGAAATGCTGTTTCTTTACGATAATTTAATTAATTCACGAGTAATGATAGAAATCTACATCAAATCGTTAGTGTCCACGTTTACGCATACATTATCATCTTATTACCGCTATTACGACGTCAGTCTTTTTCCACAGTTGACTTCCCTGAGACAGCATAGACGGGTTGTTTCCAATGGCGAGCTGAGAAAAGACAAACCTAGTCCCTGGATGGCTGAAGTCCTCACATTTGCGGCAGTGTGAAGGACGCTATTATTTCTGTGAACGTTCCCGATAATTTGAAGTTGTTGCATTAAGTTCATCAATTCAATGTGTAACTTACGTTTAGTTTCAAAACCATGTGGCAACTAACATGAGTCTTGATTTCGTTGAGATGACGATCAAGTGTTTCACGGAGTTACATCGTGTGTGATTCGTTAATTTGATTTGTCGATTGTGATGACATTTCACGAAGCTGAGAATAATGCCCTTTTCGGTGTTTTAAGCTCATATATGTAAATTGGTGAGATAGCGAATTAGGTGTGAAACTAATTTCTCGATGTTTTATCACCCTTCTTCAGCTGCAGAAATGAATGAGCGCACGTCTTTAGGTCTCGTAGCGCTACTTTTAATGTACATTTCTCAACCTTCTCCACCACCCTAAATTGTGTTTGGAGGGAATGGCAATACTTTTCCCATAAGCAGATACATATGTTCGTATTAGTAGTTGTTTTTACAAATCTCTATAATGCAGGATAAGGTATTCGAAAATAACTGAAATGAAACGGGCAGTAAGGAAACAAACCATAGAGGTCCAAACATGGTCAGTGGCGATAGAAGATTGTTGTGAGAAATTCGAAGAAAGTAGGAGACTTGGTTGCAGGGTATATTTAGTGACTGAAATGTTGAAGACTGTAATATTAGAATAGAATGAAAGTATGCCATTCAGAGGGAGGAAGTGGTCAGGCGTGGTTCTAAACCTGGAGAATAGTCACAGTAATGTTTGGATGTTTAGCGTTGTGTTTGGCGCGACTTATACATGTATGCGTGGCGGGGTTATCTGTGTGCCCATCGAAAACCTATTTCACTGGCGAACTGCTATTAGTAATAATAATATAATTTATAAAATCAATAATCCTTAATAACAGGAGTCAGTTGCGTGATAATGGGGTGGTAATGATATCGAGGAGCGTATTAGTAACCATGGCGGAGAGATGCGCATCCTCGTCTTCTTTTCCGTATGAGTTGGGACATTCTTATTTGTGTACATTTCCGACGTCTTCTTCTTCTTCTCCCTCTGTCTTCGTTCAATTCCAGCGCCCCTTTCCATTGTTCGTCTTGACTATAGCAGACTGACTCGCTCACCCCCCCCTCCCTCCTATAACTTCCCCTACACTCTCCCTCCTCTCTTCACCCACCCCTTCGTTTCCTCCCCTCTCTTTTAACTCCGTCCGACTCCCCGCCCCATTCCCACCGGGCCCACGCTGAATCAAACCACATGCTCATAGGTCGGAGAGGTGTGTAGCAGTAATTGCTGCGTTATTTCCCCTTCCCGCCCCTCTCTATCTCTCTCTCTCTTTCACTCCCAACTCATACCACTCCCCCTTCCTTCTCTCTCTCTTTCACTCATTCACCCACACGCACACAAAAGAGTTCTCCTGCCGCGTTGCCCCCTCTCAAGGGAATGTCGAGTCTAATCTCATTGGCTCGTGGCCTATGCAGTGCTCGATGTCTGTACACTGCGAACTGCATTAGCTGCATTGCCTTAGGAAAATTAGGGAAGGTCATTTGGCTTGCGTTTCGTCCTGTAGGTCACTATATGTGCCCTTTACGATATCATATATGTTTTGATGTTCGTTCTCAAGTTTCTTCTACTTAAAATTTGATGAGTCCTGCATATTTCTCGAGTTTAAATCGCGTTAGTTGGCTTGAATAGTCAAAGATTGAAACTGTTTCCATGTAATTGCGGGAGATGCCATGACAGTAACCTTAAATGGAGTCATATTCTGATTCGCATTACAATGTAACCGTTTTTTAAAGTGTAAAAATCATTCGCCTTTACCGGAATTTCGACCAATGTTCGGAGTGTTAAGAGGGCGCCTCGGTAGCTTCAAATGGCTAAAGCCGTACATCGAGAGATCTGGGTTCGAATCCCGGTCAAGGTGAATGATTTTTACTCTTTGTAATTGTTACTCTCTAGGGCGCAATTGAAACTGTTGTCTATTGAATCCAACGGCTGTGGTGAACACCCCACAAATGTGCAGAGGTCACCAAATGTTTTGGTTGCGGAATGAGATTGAGATAGTTGCGATATTCTCATGACACAGTAAGAATTATTCCAAGTATCTCTAGTCCATCGGTCAAAGTAGGTTTTTAATGGAGCCGAGATCGATCACGCTTACCCGAGCCCCACCCGACACACCGCCAAACACCGCAACCCAACGAAAAAAACGCCATTTTTTAAAACTCGAAATTCTCTCTATCCCTCTTCATTCCATCCTCCTTCACATCACATTTTTCAATATTCGATTTCCGTTCATGTCCTGCATTCCCTTTTCCCTCCTTCATCAAATGTCTCCCAACAAAAACCATCTATCTTCCCCCACCATGCCCAGAATTTGTTCGTTGGTTTTCCCTTTGGAAAATTTTTATTTTTTCCATTCTTCTCCCAACTGAAAGCTCAAAAGTTTCAATTCTGTCCTAATTTCCTCTTTCCTCAGCGGCCAAGCAAGTTTAGAAACCGTACAGAAATTCTTATCCGTATTAAAATTGCAGTTAGGATACAGTAGTGTATATATATACATATATATATATATATATATATATATATATATATATATATATATATATATATATATATATATTCATGTTGGCGGAGATTAGTTCGAACAAAAGGAAATATTTTTGTAAAAACGTACTGAATTTGATTTGCACTCTGCATATGGTCTCAATTAATTGGATGAGGAAAGAAGAGGAATAGGATAAGCATGTTGGGCAGAATGAAATAATAATAATAAGTTTATGCGGTAATGTATGCGGAATTGAAGAACAGTTTAATGCGAAGTTAAACAGTTTAGGGTGTGAGGTTGTATCTTGGACGAAGTGGAAAGATGACCATTGGGTTTCCGTATCAAACCCAAATTAAACGACAACAGTAATAAAATCCGATATCCCAAGCCCAAATAATAATATATTTCGAGAAAGAAAAAATTACACAAATGCGAAGTTATGAAAATCGAAGACCTGATCTTCGGAGTCTGAATGTAACGATGATTTACGATTTTATAATTGGAATGGTTCTGTGAAACCTGGTCTTTGCTGGAATATCATCAGCTTGGACTGTAGACTTTCGGCACCATTTATTTAGTAGAATGGATAACTAATTTCGATAGATATGATGACAGACATACAGTAAAGATGATGGATAGGATTAAGGGAGAGAGAGAGGGGACGTTGGTGAGGGAAATTTGAAAAAGGCAAAAGATCGAGAGAGGTAAGAAAGAGGGTCAGGGTGATCGATCCTGGCATTTTGGACGGCATGAAGCGGGTGGAAGCTGTGAGTAGCCGAAGAATGCTATTGTGCCTGAGAAAATGTTTACATTGTAGTGCATCACTAAAAGAATTCGTGGTCATTTTCCGGCGGCTAGCAAAACTTAGCTTTTTGCCATGCAGTCCATAGCAAAATTAAGTCCGAGAAATGATTTTCGGTGGCATTATAATCTCGGGGAACATCTTGGAATCGCCAGAATCCCGTAATAAATACAGAAGGCTTCAGGATTCCCCGCACAACTGAAAAATGATAGATAAACTAACTAATTCATATCCGTCTCTCATTTGCAGCTTTCTTCGTCCGTATCTTCATGTCTAGTGCTCTAACAACACCTAATGCGTGGGTTTTTACTACGTAGGCAATGCCAGGCTCTCCCTAGCTTTTCCCACAAACCTGTCTTTTCTTAGACTTTCCCTATTTTATTGTTCTCTTTCTTCACTGTAATTTACTATGAGTATGTGTGTATGTATCCTTAATATAAATAAATAAATATATGAGTATATATATATATATATATATGTATGTATATATATGTATGTATATACCTGTATATATATATATATATGTATATATGGATGTACATAAACAGCTTTACTCAGTTTATCACAGATCTAACCTATTTCGGTCTCCCAGTTAAGTTTTGTATCAATATACATTCCTAGGAATTCAGCAGTTTTAATATCAATTATTTTTTATTCAAGATGCATACAATATGCTGATTCTTTTACTATTTAAATGCAAATGATTAATATCAAACTATTCCTTAGCCTCTCCTTGGGTAGTACAAGATCGTACCTTTATTTCTTCTAGATGTTGACATTTCTGCACGAAAGTGGTGTCATCAGCATGTAAAACACATATAATATGTATAAAAAAACCATAAACACAGGTATCAACCCGAAGGTCGGTTTGGTAGGTGATGGTTGAGTTCACCCAGTACTAAGCCCTTTACGGCGTGTGAAATTCACACATCAGGGTAGGGAGGCCAGTTCCTTTCCCTGTACTGGTTATGGTTTCCCAGGAAGACCTGGTACCCGGAAAATAACATAGCTTGGGTGGAGCTGCAGGTGCCCAGAGACTTGCCCGGGAATGGAACCCAGGACCCTCCGGTCAGCATTCCAACGCCCACTGGACTACCGCGAACCACATAATATGTATATTATATATGTTATATATATATATATATATTTTTTTTTTTTTTCCCCCCTCAGTGTTCAAATCTATGCTTAAAGAATGTGTGTCTGTCAATGTGTATGTATGCATGTGATTATAAATTTTATGCCTAATATGGTATGTATACGACGATGGGTTAAATGGAAGAAGGGACCATTGAGTCTCAATTTCGCCCAAATAAAGTCCCCTATCTATGTACAACATAGCTATTACGTAGGCGCATGTGTATATAAGGCCGGGGGCGTTTGCCCTCTCCCCTTCGATCCTCCCCCTTGCTATGTGTAGAAGTACTGATTCTCCTTACACGCATAAGGGACGTGAAAGAAATACTCTCGTCTCCCTACACACCTTCCCCCTCCTAGAACCATCAACTCCCTGCACCATGAACTCATTCAGACCGACCCCTCCCTCCTCACAGACACAGATTCCAGTCACGCCCGACTCCCACCGCAACAATGCAGCCATCTCTCAATTATTGCGTCCCCTCCTCTCCGCCCGGCAGCCACTTTTCCCGAGGCGTGGTCTTGGAGACTGACTGGATGGGATTCATGATGAAACGGAAAGTCTGCGTAATGGGAAAGTTTTTGAGTTGGAGGTGTTCCTTGGGGTTCCATCTGCTGGGCTCCGGGGCGAAACCGCTGTGTATTGAACCGAAGTGTTATGAACACAGAGGAATTTAGTCAGTGGAAAGAATGTGACTATGTTAAAATTATGTGTATGTATACTGAGCTCAGGAAAAAAAATGTATTACACTTTTACATATCTTAAGCTAATATTCCTCAAAATAGGACCCTTGTGAGTCGATACACTTGTTCCAGCGGCGTTCCCATTCCTGGAACGCTCCCGCGAAGGCATCATCGGGAACCTCTCGAAGACTCGTCGTCGACCTCTTCTCTGCCCTCCACGAACATCTTGTGCCACCGAAAGATCATGCTTCTGGACATGGCTGACTCCCCGTAAGCCTGGTTAATCATACCCACAGTTTCGGTAGACTTCCCAAGCTTTATCGCAAATTTGATGGAATAACGCTGCTCCAAAAACTTCGGCATCGCGTTCCGTGACGTGGGTCGAGCGTGGAGGTTCGCGTTAACAGAGCTCCTCACTACACCACAGCTCAGAGCCGACTGCCTTTTTCAGCGTCGCTTGCCAACATACCCCCCTCCAATCGCAGCCCGTCAGAGCGGTGCTGGGCGCGCCTGGAGCGGCGCGCCCAGCCCAGGAGTCAGTACACTTATTTTCCGGACGAACCCTGTATATATATATAATTACTATTAGGTAATCTACCGGTTAAGGTAGGTTTTGGATGGACACAACTACCGAATGAATATTTTGTGACTCCTAACAAAACACAATCCAGCGACCTACTGTACATATCTGTGCACTTCCTTCCTCCCTTCATCCCTTCCAACGTCCCCATCCTGTTCCTGCCCTTTCCTCGTTTGCCTAACATTCTCCCCGCTATTACAGTTTTCAGCATCCCACTCCGACCAAAACACCCTCCATATATATATATATATCCTTGTCCTATCCCTTTTCCTTCTATCTACCTCCATGTGAATGAATATTTCTCTGAATATATATATATATATATATATATATATATATATATATATATATATTTATATATGTTGCCTCCCTTGTTGATGTTCCTAGGATGACAGTACTCCCAGAACTTTGGGAATATTTGGGGAACCTTAGGCATAATCGTCACGAAGTTACTAGATTAGAATAAAAAACTTTGGAAGTTTTGAATACATTTTTTACTTAATTCACCGAGGGTTTTTTTGCAAACATCCAGATCGACACGCATTAGAATCGGTTACCTCTATAGACGAATCAATGACCAAATTGGAATATAATGCGTTGAAGAGCGATGCATTTCGCAATTTTCCCACTTTGATTTTTCCATGTTAATCATTCACGTTTCCATTTTATTCATGTCGCGCATCTACAAAACCAAATGTCCTTCGAATCGGGAGAATAGTTCAGATTGCGTATCACGACCTTATACAACATTAGTTCTTTCGTGTTCTGCAAATCGGCCACCTTGTTATTGAACGCAAAGACGACATTTTTTAATATATATATACATATAAAAATACATATATATATATATATATATATATATATATATATATATATATATATATATATATATATATATATACACACACATACGAGGGTCATCCAGAAAGTAGTACCCGTTCGTGAAATAAAGACACAAAAGTAAATATTAACAAACATAAAAAATTTTATTTGAAAGAGGATACTTTAAACTACTTCTCAACATAATCTCCAAGCAAATTAAGGCATTTGTCATAACGTGTGACAAGTTTCTGTATTCCTGCTGCATAGTCCTTCGCCGCCAGCTCATTGAGATACGCGAGGGACCCATCTTGCACAAATTTTTGCATAATGCAGATGGTGCTTAACAATTTCATGAACAATTGTTCGAGAAACATTGGGAAAATGCTCACAGATGTCATCAATTGTGACGCGCCGATCGTTCCTCACGAATTCGTCAACTGAGCTCACCAGTTGGTCTGTAATGACAGACGGTCTCTCCGAACGCTCATCGTCGTGTGTGTTCCCCCTCCCCATGTTGAAGTTGCGACACCACCGCCGAACAGACGACTCGTCCATTACATTGTCTCCATACACCTCCTTTAATTGGCGATGAATATCACATGGGCGAACGTTTCTTGCATTGAGGAATTTAATCACTGCCCTCACTTCACAACTGGCGGCGTTCTCAATTTGTTTAAACATTGTAAACAATCACAGAAACAACACAGGCAATGCTAGCGTCACGCAACTTGGCTCAGAGAAGGCAGACAAGCCACTGAAGCTATCTGACCTCGTCCAGCAGCTACTCGCGTCGTCAGCACTTCATGCGGCACGAACGGGTACTACTTTCCGGATGACCCTCGTGTGTGTGTGTGTGTGTGTATATATATATATATATATATATATATATATATATATATATATATATATATATATATATATATATATATATATATAATCATTTGGAATTAGCTCAGATGGGAAACTTGTATTCTCTTAGGAAGAGAAAAGAAGGAAGTGGTGGGAGGAGCGAAGCGATATAATCTTCGATTGAATTCTGTGACCTAAACCTTTTTAAGAAACATGGAGCGTTTGAGCTTTATTTTTTTCATTTCCACAGCAACGAGAGTTTTATTCGTGCTCGTGAATAATATTTCAGTTAGTCATCGTTCGAATTCTGACGACCAGCGTCCATTCTCTCACTCTCTCTCTCTCTCTCTGACAATGTCTTGCAGTCTAGCGTGGTAAGTCCTTTCACTCCGAGTTCATACGTATTCTCTTTCCGTACGGTTGCGTTTTTGTGAGCACCTGACCGTAAATCCACGTGTTGCCGTATTGCATTTTGTGTATCGTCAGTACATTTGGTAGTCGTGGACGAAAGCTTCTTATTTCAACATTCATTTATGTTGGTACTTCGTACAATCTCTTTTCATACGATGTGCAAAATACGAATTCGATCTATATTAGGTATCTTAGAATATTTAATTAGTCTTAACGTTTCACAATGACCTACGAAGTTTTATGAGAGTCTAAAAAAATCTAAATTACCCATGCAATGCTAGAACTTTTCAAAAATTTAATACTATATATTTGTTGATTATCATGTATTTTAGTGCTGAATAAGAAGCATGAACTATCACTTTATATAAGATTTTGTGTGGATTATTAAGACAATGTCTTTTTAATTATCGCCGCAAAGGTGATTAATTCTCGACTGTAGCTTTGATCTTAAAATGCCATGAAGCTATATATGATAAAATTCTTCCAGTCCATTGCCACTGATATCACTGCTAGTAACTACATGTACATTGGTTAAGGCAGGTTTTTGATTCACCCGGGGAATAAACACTACACGCATCTAACCTCGCTGAACACGAAACTAAATACCGAAGTGCCATATTTTCCAGTGAAAACATTTCAACTATATATTATTGTTACACAATTATCATTGCACGTGTGTAATTGACTTTAAAAGTCAATGTCAATAGCAAATTTGATATAATGGGCCAATGTTATCTTTAGTTTCTGCGAGTTGATATCCGATTTCATAATTTTGTCGAATGTCATCCTTAAAGAAATAATACTCCTATGCATTGAAATTTACTTCGGAATATGTTGACTTTAACGGAAATAATTTTCAATAAACGGTGCTAGTGTTGTAATTTCTTTTGGCTTTAATCATGTGTTGTCCGTTTTAATTGATATTTGTGGAAACAGACAGTGCCATTATTATTTCTTAGTTCACCGTGTAGGTTATGGTTTAAACGGGCACAGATCGAGAACGCCTAAAATTCTTAGTCACTAGTTAATCCCCCAAATTACGTTGAACTGTTATTTAATTACGCAGATTTCCTTATTCCTTTCATATCATCCAACATCCCTATCCTATTCCTACCCCTTCCTTGCTTGCCTAATATAATCCCCTCTGTTATAGTCTTTAACATGCCATCGCCCAACAAAACGCTCTGCATCCATCTTTCCTGCTTCCATATGATTTTTCCCAACAATCCCCTCTCCTCCCCCACCTTCCTTCTGCACTTACTTGCTTTTTTTTAACTATGGCCGCTTCACCTTATCCATACTTCTCCGCATCTACATTTCAAAAGTCTCCGATCTACGCCTATCATCCAGCTTGAGCGACAATATATCCACGCCGCATTAATAAACCATTCTTCGCATGAAAGGTTCCACTAATCTTTTGTTAACATACTCAATGTCCCTGTCATCAACTCTCTCGCAATTGTGAACGCTTCTTTGCCCAACGCAATTCTTCTCCTTACGCCTCGTCTACTTAGACGATTTTGGTCCAAAAAACGGCCGAAATAGGTTAACTGTTTCCCTTGCTACAGTGAACTCCTATTTTAATACTTAACTCAGTTCACCTCTCTGGAAAACCTCTCAACCTTTGTTTATTTTCATTGATTTTCATTCCATGCACCTCTCACTGAATTTTTAATTCACTAGTATAATTCCTTGAAGTAAGTAGCTTAGTTATTTGTGAAATCTACTTGAAGGACGGCGACATGACTGTTAAATGCATCTTGCTGCAGGCACATTTATATGACTCAGTCCTAATCCAAACTTGTAAACGTCAGTAAACCTTTACTTCAGTTCGTTCCAGTAGTTCCTTACGCGGGCTAAATCATTAATCGAACATAAATGCGTCCAAGATTTTTATATTTTTCATCCGTCACTACGTCCGCTCGCTGGTATGAATTCTGAGTTCCGCCCAATATCGAAACTAATCCTAGTTTTAAATGAATTCCCACTCTCGGAAGTGTTAAAGGCGAGATGGAGGAACTCCTCTTCCTGCCTGCGCACCGAAAGGGACCTGCGATGAGCAGGGACAGTATCGTCTCTCGCTCTTAAAATGCGGGCCGCGTTGGGGAAGGGAGAGAGCTTGGATAAACACCACGAGCGCCCCTCAAAACTTCCGGATGGGCGGTTTTTTATGACGTCACTCCCTCAATGAAAGGAAAGGGGGGCAGGGGGTGTGGAAGAGACCGGCCCGGCGTCATGATTCCTGAAGGCGCTTGTTTAAGAGGGAACCAAGCGAAGCGTCTTCCGCTTTGCGAAGATGGAAGCAATAAACCGGCATATAGGAGGGGGGTATGTGTTGGGGGTCGGGGAGGGATGGGGGGGGCATGTCGGATGAAGGGGTGAAGCGTATAAGGGTGGGGGAATGATGTCGAGGTTGAGCAGAGTCACGTGCCCATTTTTTTTTCGTATGTGTAAGTGGTGACGTGAATAATGCCCTTAAAGAGGGTGGGGCATGTTTTATTCTTTTTAAGGGGTCGTTTTTTTTCTCTCTCTCTCTCCCTCATCATTGTGTGCACGTAATCATTTGACCCCGGTGAGACGGGTGACGCATGAGAAACTCATGTCAGCTCGTGGTGCCGGGTTGAAAATCGTGGGAGTGTTGTGTGGGCTACTTGGTCCAGCGGCGATTTCTTTAAGTGGACAAGCCTTTTCCGACTTGTTTGAACTCTCTCGAGATCATCGAATTAACGCCGTTTAAGAATATTCTTGGGTGTACATACGTCGCCCTTTTGGGGGCCACGGAGATATATGTAGGTAATACGCATCCTAAGAAAAAGTCAAAGTGTCAAGAGTGTCGTTTTTTTTCAAATGATGCTCTTGCATTTTACGAGTATTTCATCGTTGCTGTTTCATGAGCTTGTTATAAATGATTTTGCACCGTGCAAATGTAAGTTTCATTATCATACGAATTATATTTACGTTTGTGAGAGAGTTACTGTCCGTGAAAAGACTCTTCATTTATCCTTAGGGAAAATCAACGTAATCCTTTGCTTACGAAGAAGGTCAATGCGTAAGTTCATCTCTATTCCTATACAAGAGTTAAGCTCTTCTGTTGTCGCTGCTAAATGGTGTGTGAAAAAAAACATACGAGTTAATCAATGCCTGTGCAATGGTTGGCTGGTTGAGTTAGTCGCGTAGGAGTTGTAGGAATGAATGGAAATCGCATAAATATCAGTGGAAGGCTGCTTTATAAATGCAAGGTTTTTTTAATCCATTCTAATCATTATTTATGACCTCGTATTGCCTAAATCGATGAGTCAGCATTTGTTGCTGGATTCCTTGCATGATGTACTTGGATTTGCTAGATGTATAGGGTCAGGAAAGAGACAGGAGTGCTTAAACAATGTTCTAAGAAGGAGAGAGGGGAAAAAGCGGTACCAATACGTTACGTGAAATCGGTATGTTTTGCTGTGTGGACCATCAAAAGCGTATGTGCTTGATTGATTAGTGATTTCACGCCAAAATTAGTTCGATAATCGTGAAAAGGAGCCGTCAGTTTGATAAGTCATTTATGTCAGTGACGTATTCCAAAGAAAACAATTTAGCGTAATAATGATACTGTAAACTAAATTTTACCCTACGTTTCAGGGATATCTTATTTGGTTCTGTTTTTTTTATTGATCGCTTCGTCACTTTTATCGGATATGCTGGAATTAACTAAAATTTAATCCATCTCTCCATTCTCTGAAAACTCGTTATTATAACTACGAATGGAAACAATGTGCCCAACTATCATATGGGTAAAAATTTGAATTCCAAGTTTTTGTCTGAGTTCGTACGTGTCAATGATCATGCGTCATGCGGCTTTAGTACTCTTCGTTAATGATGTCATACCGCTTCATGTGACGTCATGCGCACTCCTGCCTTTTATTAACTCAATGGCTAGTCGTTTATCATCTAGACCTGTGACATAAATACTATTTTACGTTCGCGAATCGGGGACCACTGGAGTTAGAATGGTTCGGTTATAACTCGGCAACACAATGGCTTAGAATAATTTCACAGTTCGTGGAATATAGCACACTCCTCATTGGTGTGATTTACCAATTACTACGGGCGGATGTCAATGGATTACGATCGTGCTTACGAAGTAAAAAAGACGGCACCTCAAGGCTTACCACCCAAAGTCAAGGCCGTTGTTGTTTGTGTATGACTAGTCATTATTGGAGTCGGTCCTAACCTGTTATAATATGGCCTTCGCTGCGGAGGAGGTCTCTAGTGGAACCCAACAACCAACGCTTCCACACCAGTTCTCCGGGCCAGATGCGCGTAATATTTATAGCCCTTCGAAGAACTCCCAATTAAGAATGCCCGCTGAGACTACATAGAACTCGGGTGTTATCATCACCTCCCGCCGCCTTCGTATACTTCTCTTCGCTGTTATCATCGTCCGTTTTTCCCCGTCATTTCTCTTTGTCATTTCCTTTCCTTATCTTACGTGTTGATTTAATTGCACTACTCACGATGCGACTCAGGCGTACTTTCATTTTCCGACTAATGCCTGTTGTTCTTCGAACTTTGTCGTTGAAAAAAGGCGCGTGACAGTTCGATGAATTTCCAGTTGAAGAACTACGCAAAACCTTTGTAATCTCTTTTCAATTAAGCATGGTTAAGCATGTAGCTCGAGAAAAATGTGTCTAATGTCATTTCTTATAAGTTTTAAAATTTCGCCTACAGGCGAGTTAAGTTGCCTGTGAAATTATAAGTTAAAAGTTATGAAATTAAATCAGACAGAAATTCAGGTAATAAGTCAAGCGACACATTTCAGACAGCATGCTGGGCATAGTCATTCGTTCTGTAAATCACACTGGTGATGTATACTAATGACATGGGGACTTCTCTCTATCCTATCTCACGCTTAAACATTTTCCTCCGGGCTTCCGTATTTTATGTCATTTGTTTATTATGACGACCTAAATGTTCAATGCGAATATTTATTTCCTCGTTAATAAAACTTTAGCGGGCCGATCCATTATGGAGATTTGCTGTTCCCGAAAGCGCTGGAAACATTTCTTTCCCACGTTAACCGTGATTGGGTTAGAGAATAATTAGTGAAAAAAGAATTTTGGCAGGAATTAAAAAAAAAGGCAGGCAAAGTGAATGCAAGGCATGTTGAGTGGCAATGGACTGTCGAAGGTTGTGATATAGGAGAGAATGTTGGGCAGTCCAAGTAGTAGGAAGAAAATAATATGTATATATTTTATTAGGCATTAATATAATTTATTATAACGTAGGGTTTACGGATATTTAGTGCCGTAGTTAAGCAACGTTTCCATGCACCCGGTTTTCCTGCGCCGTAGACAGCTCAGCCAATCAGGACTCTTATTACCGCCGTACTAGTTGCTCATATACCATAAAAAACATCGCAAACGGGTCATCGCCGTCTTCTGTTTACGCACAGCAATGCCGGAGGAGCATGATAGGTGGGGGGGGGGGATATGTGGCGATGCAAAATCTGAAGCATAAAACGCCACTATTAGGCGGAACTTCATAGTGTGGCAATTCCTAGTCCCCTGCTGCATCGAAAAAATAGCTTGAGCAAACAGACTATATTAATCACAATTAGCTATCCCCGGAGATAAGTTTTGAATGGACAAAGGCTAACTATCACTATGATTATAACCTTAACTTCGCATGAGAAACATAGCTTATGCTAAAATAAAACCCTTTTCACTTTCTACATATTTTCTACCTCCCTTTATTCCGTACAGCATGCTTATCCTCTTCAACATTACTTCGCCAAGTGAAATCTTCTCTATCAGTTTTTCCAAGCTCCTTCTATTTTCTTCCAACAACATGTATCTACTTCTCTGTCATGCCTTGTACTTATTCCTTTGTTTTCCTTTCCGTCCATTTTAACTTTTCTGTTCTCCTCCACACTCACATCTCAGAAGCCATCAAAACTAAGCCCATCATATTGCCTCAATGACCAAGTTTCCTTACGGTACAAAATTACCTTTCATATAAGAGTTTTCACGATACTTTTTTAAAGGCGGATATAAAAGTGAAGAAGATATGATCGAGAAAGTTAACATGATAGTAATAACATAGTGATAATACCATCGCCCATACCTTTTGTGGGAATAATCAGTTTTGGATGTGCAAAAAAATAATTTTACGATCTTTTTCTGCTAAGAAAATGCAGAGTCATATTTGCAATTAAAATTTAGCCGGACTAATTTAAAGACAGTTTAGAGTTATGTTTGCAATTATAATTTGATCACATTAATTTAACGATGGGAACGAGCCCTGCAGTAGATAGAATAAGTACACAAAATAGTTTTGAGCATATAAGTAATTCATATATTTTTAGCCTTAAGTATTTCACAAGACGGGATTTGATAATTCCCCTAAAGCCCTTGGGTTTGCCCCTGCGGTAGATAAGGTATTAATCTATGCATCCTGAAAATTATAGTTATAATTGATGTAACATTATCACCTTGGTATTTATATTATATTGGCTGTCAATATTGGGAAGTGAATATCTCACAACCATATTTCTGTCCGTACGCCGCGCTTTGCGGATACCTTATGGACCCCGCTTTCTATCTCACCCTTCTGTTTCGAGGGTTTACAGCGCTGATGAATGTATCCACGTCCGAAAAAAGTCCTGGGTGGAACTGACGCGTGGAGGGAGGGTGATGTTATGAAACTCTGGAACACGTTTAGCACCCGCCATCCCACGTTCCATCCCTTGTCTCAATCCCCTTCTTTCCCTCGTTCCTCTCCCATTCCCTCTCCACCTTTTCTGCGAGACTTTTCGTCAGAAGAACGAAGATGCGAGAGAAAGAATCGATTCCAGTGTTGTTACGCGAATCGATTCGCAAGATATAATTCAAAAGTTCATAAAATTCTGTGGAGATGCGTCGATTCAAAGTGCAGTCCTTCCATCTTATCGAGATTGATCGTTGTAGTATTATTGAGTATTCGGTTGGGAAATTAATCAGTTAGTTCCCTGGTGTTCGTAACTTTTCGATTTGTCATCGAATCGATTCAGCGTCAGCGCGGAATGCAAATCGTGTCGACGACTTTCAAGACATAGCCAGCGTTGGCTTACTTTAATTCCCGGCGGAAATGCCAAGTGTAAGCAATCACACCTGTGTGTACACGCGTTAGGTACATTTGGAGCATCGAAATCACTTAAATGACAATTTAAGAAGTCTCCTGTAGTGATTTTCCGCCTTGCCTCGGTGGCGGCGGTGGAAATCCCTCGGCTGCCAATTCAGAGGTCTCAGGTTCGAGTCCCACCTCGGTGGGTTTTCCTCTACTTTGGGCGTGTATTTTTGCGATTATCGTTGTTGAAATGTGTAAGGGGTAGGAGGAGGAAGTGACTATGAAGTCTCCATCCCGCCCCAATCAAGTCGTTAAATGAAAAATAAAATATTATGCAATATATTCATTAGTTTATCCCAATTCACATCAAACCCCTTTTCGAAGTCTACAATATATATAATTGCCCAAAACCGTATTTTTCGTCAAAAAGCCTCATGCACAATGTGTTTGTGCCTCAGTGACAGACAGTGAACAGTAAGTTTTACATGAAAGTCCTCGATAGGCTTGCGGAAAAGAGTGCAACCCGTTTGGAAGGAGATCTTTGTCCACTCGAGGCTGCACCAACCCAACGCCCCACACCGCCTTCCTCGTGACTTGGGTACCTGGCCTAGCACAAGATGGCAACGGTGCCCCAGCCGCTTTACAGCCCCGCTGGGGTACCGTCGGACTTTTTTGTTCTCATGAATAAAAAGGAGCTTGATAAACCCATTTTGGAACGCTGTATAGCGTCAAAGAGACTGGCGAGGTGCCTGAACAAAATTTCCGTCGATGCCTTCCAGTCTGAGCAGAGGCGATGGCATCGGTGTTTGTCGATTTACAGGGTTGCTATTTTGTAGAATTTTAGCCATTTTTGTTTTGATCTGCATTAACTATTTCCCCGAAATTATTCCACTTATTTTTTGGACAGACAGTACGAGCAGTTTTAGTTATGATAATTGATATTCTACCGCTTATTAAGATATGGTTTGGTCGGCCATAGGCTGAACATTAGCTTCGTGTAAGTGCCTGACAGACCTAGCTACAGGTGCGTTGTACTGTTTTCTCAATTTTCCATATTTTTTCATACCTCCCTTCATTCTGTCCAGCCTGCCTACCTTATCCCTGCCCCTTTCTCGCGTGCCTAACGTAACTCTGTTACCGATTAGTACATCCCATCGTCAATTAATGGTAGTAATTTTATTTTGCGTAGTATTATTTGCGTATTTATTTTCCAGAAAGTGATTTAGAAGTTGAAAATAATTGTTTAGTTTTTAATTTAAGCAACTGCGTCCGATTTTTTCTTCTAAATACAATGTCCACGTTAAATTATGTAATTTGTATTGATATTTTTTCCTTTTTTATTACAGGTAAGTTCCTACCTCTTATTCGGAAGTTTAGAAAGAGATGTATTTGAAGATAGCACACTCCTTTAAGGCAAGTATACATCATTCCATCGATATGCAAGCATCATTGCAGAATATCATAGAACGCTGCTTGTCAACGTCAGTGATTTTTTGCTGAAATATTCCACTTTTTTCTGAATAACATGCCTTCGAAAGTATTTCTCATCATTCAACCCGAGTGCGTATCTATCTAATCTTCCTATTTCATAATTTTCCGACTTGCGGAAGGAACGCACACGTAGTAAGTGTGCGCTGCGAAATTTGTCTCCCGTCTTGAGGGATCAAATGATTTAACCGCACAAATCTGGCTCCTTAGATTTTAGCCAACTGAATGCACATAATGTATGGGACGTCCTGGGCTAATTAAATCGAAGATACGAATATCACGCACTCGACTTTAAGTTAGCTTTCTTTTTAACTTTTATTATTGTCTCAATAATTAATGTATTTGGTCGGATTTACGCGTAGGTACTTACCATCAGGAAACATCATTAAAGCATGTAGAAGTTGTGATCGACTGGGATCCACGATGAAGTTCCGGGATGAAGGTATTTCATTTTAGACAGTTTAAAACATTTGACATGCTATTATTGTGAGAAAAAAATATAAATATGAGTGAAATTTGACGTATCGCATCTTAAATAATATTCAATTTAGAACTGGTATATCCGAAATGGACCCCAAGTAATTACAAAGAAAACTTATTTTGGGCCGTAGTAATGTATTTCAACTTAATACAAGCCAAGGGCCAACTTCAAGCCGTCGTAAACAAATTTGAATATTGTTCGAAATATTTTCTTGGCTTTCACAAAAAGGGAAGTCATTGCCTCAAGAAAAAACACCAGCAATTTATTCCGTTCGCGTCACTCAAGCTCTGTTCTTCGTGAATAAAGTGAGTTGTGTCGACTTAAATGTTTCCAGATTTGAAAGGTTACCACCTTGTGCAAATTCCGCCCTTTCTACGTTTCAATGCACGAACCGCTTGGCTTAAGTGTACCAGAAGCGGGTCTCATATGTTTAATTTTGTCTTACACGTATATAGTACCTATATACCCAACTACACCTACCTATAAACCTACCATACACGTACTCCTTGATCAAAAATTTCCCGGAATTTATTCAGAAAATTAAAAATACAAGTTTATTCATCTAAATCTATATTGTCCCCTTCAAAGTAATCCCCATCGACTGCAACACACTTATGCCAGCGCTTGATCCAATCCTCGAAACATTTTTTATATTCGGTTTTCGGTATGTCCATCAGTGCTTCCTGCGATTTTTCCATTTCTTCCTCTCGGCTGCTAAAACGCGTTCCCCGTAATGGTTTTTTAACTCGATTGAACAGAAAGAAGTCACAGGGAGCCAAATCAGGTGAATTCGGTGGCTGTTGGATGGTATTTGTTGCATTTTTCGTCAAAAAATTACGAATAATGATAGCACTGTGCGACGGTGCGTTATCATGGTGCAAAATCCACGAGTTTTCTGCCCACATTTCTGGTCTCTTTCGGCGAATTGCTTCACGCAAACGTCTCATAACGCCCAAATAATACTCTTTGTTTACTGTCTGGCCTTCTGGCAAAAATTCATGATGCACTACACCGTTGTAATCCATGAAAACCGTCAGCATTGCCTTCTTTTTTGACTGAAAACGACGTGGTTTTATTGGTCTCGGCTCATTTGGTGAACGCCATTCACTTGCCTGATGTCTGGATTGCGTGTCGTACTCATAAACCCACGTCTCGTCTCCAGTAATGATCCTTTTGATGAATGTGGGATCGGATTCAGCCTCGCAAATCATGTCTTTTGCGACGTCAACACGGTCTCTTTTTTGCATGAAATTGAGGTCTTTTGGCACTTTAACTTTGCTGCTACACGACGGAAACCCAAATCATTAACCACAATGTCTTGGGCGGATCCATAGGCAATGTTCAAGTCCTCCGCTATTTCTCTGATGGTTAATTTGCGGTTATTGACCAACATTTCTTTTACTTTATCAATTTTTTCACCGACTTTCGATGTCGATGGTCTGCCACTGCGTTCATCATCTTCGATTGACTCACGACCACTTCTGAACCGCTCGTGCCACTGGTAAACGACCGTTTTTTTTTAGAGAATCGTTGCCGAAACACTTTTCCAACATTTCCAACGTCCGTGCGCCACTAAATCCGTTTTTTACGCAAAATTTAATACAAGTTCGTTGTTGCAAATTTAAATCCATTTCTGCAATTGTAAAAAATCGCCAACACACACAGAGATAGATGTACTCTTGGCTACGTAACTTTTGCAAATGTCAAGTTATGACACTAAGATTTAAAGGGAATATCAACAACAGATGTACCAATTTAACAAAAAAAACAGAACTCAAATCGGAACGATGGGAGCGCCACACGGTGGTTATTCCGGGAACTTTTTGATCAAGGTAGTTTATAGTACCTACATACCTATGTATATTTGAAGCTGTCTTTTACTATGAAATGATAATTTTTTCATTCAGGTCAAATCAAACTTTTCTTACGCCTGATACTGTGTCATTATTTGACTTTTTTATTTGTGGTATTCAACTGATTACTGTAGACTTCGAATGTTCACATAAACCACTCCTGCAGTTGAACGGGGTGCGTTCATAAAGTAATGCAATTTAATTTCCCGCGCCCCTCCTGTTGGTCGAAGTGGGATTGAACCTCTTGGAGTAGGTGGGAGGGGGGGGGACGCTAAGCTTTGCCGCGGAACTAGTCTCAGTGCTCTCCAAGCTCTGGAAGCGGCAGGACATCAGTTATTGTAAACCTCAGCGCGCCGATCGTGTCACGAAAAAAATGTAATCGACAATCGAATAACGTTACGCGATAACTAGGTTTTGTGCTGAACTGAGAAAATCTCTTGAGGAGGCCAAAAGTATGAGTTGTAGGGCTTACGGGGACTCTGCTCTGTCCTTCTCTTAAGTTTCGAGGTGGTTAAAGGCCTTTAAGGAGGGCCGGGAAGAGATTCCGATGAACGACGCTCTGGGCGGCCATCAACCAGAAAAACCGGCAAAAATGTGGCTCGTGTTCGACAATTGTTGGACTCAGACTGTCGATCGACTATCAAGGTTGTTGCCAATGAATTGAACTTGTCTTCTACGTTTATATTTCGCATTTTTACTGAAGATTTTGCGATGAGGAAAGTGTGCGCCCTAAGTGTTTGCCACAAAGCGCTACGAGGCCGCGAGTTTCTGGCCAAACACCAGGTGCCAACGCTGCCCCACCCCCTCTATAGTCCTGGCATTGCCCCAGCAGACTTCTTTTCATTCCTTCATATTAAGGCAGCCCTGAAAGGAACCCGTTTTTCGTCCATAGAATAGATCCAGTCAGCCGTGACGAAGACTTTGCGAGAGGTCCCCGAAGACGCCTTCGCCTATGTTTGGGTGGCAAGTTATTAAGCCCGTTAGATTTAGAGAAGATCAAGAAATAATGATTGAGACAGCCAAGGGATGACAATTATTATTTAGTGCTTTACAGGATCAATGCAAAAGACACGGGATGAGGACTAACCACAAGAAAATAGCGCTAATGAGATTCTAGGGAAGTAAGGGAGCAGATAAGTTTAACATTAAAGTGGGAGTGAATAAACTAGAGCAGGTGGAGCGCTTCATGTTTTTGGGCATTGTTTTTTAGGAAAACTGGCTTTGTAATTGGGCACTTTACCTATACTTTTCCATACCTACATTTTGAGAACTTCCAAATCTACGTCTATCACCTTGCTTCAACGACCAAGTTTCCGAACCGTACTTATTTTCCAATTTAATTGGAAATTTTACCAATTTATCCTTTGAACAGAAAAAATTACACTGTTGCAAGTATTGGTGGACAATTTGTGTGTGTGTGTTTTTTTTTATATTTCGGTATCATGAATGAAAGATTATTTTGTATAATTACTTGCGACCCAAAGGGTCTTTCTGTGAAGAGCAAGTAACGTGTTTCATTCAATAATGTTTTAGGGCTTACATCTTTTCCTAGTCCATCCATATTTTTTTCACCCCTAGGATTCCATTGAAGGTCTTGTCTTGGAAATCTTCCATCCATTTGACCTATTTTCTATCATTTTGTCATTAATGTATTGCATTATACTTGTAAGCCCCCTCACAATGTCTGTTTATATCTTGGTCTATGTTTTCTAGGTTTACCTTTCAGTTTTCCAAATATGTCCATATTAAATGCCACACAAATTAATTATGATGCCACCAAAGACGGTGAAACGCGCTGTACCTTAAAATAAAGTCTGTAGAACATTACAAACTCATTTAATATGGGCATTAAAAGAATTCCACGAAGTGAAGCCTGAAAGTGTCAAGTATAGTTGTCTAAGTAATTACATATTTTTCCGATCAAATCCTGCTTTCAAATTTTCTTAATTCAGCATTAACGACCATATTGGAGATTCTAAACTATCATTCCCAGAGATATTACACACACTCCCAAAAGGATTAAAAATGGACGCTCTCGAGCAATTAGAGATTAGAAGGCACTTGGTGAACCCCAACACGACACTTTGTAATGAGCAATTATTCCCATACCCCTCCCCACTCCTCTCCGAGAAATTAGCCTGGAAATGGTCAAAACAATCCATCAACGCACCTGCGAGCCCCCACCCCCCTCAAATCCTTCCAACCCTCCCCGCCCCCACTCTGTCCTGAGGGTATATATGCTTGCTCTGTCTGTTTTGCAAATTTGTACCTGATGATGCCGCAAGTCGGTGAAACGCGTCGTGCCGTATAATAAAATCTGTGGAAAAGTACGAGTCTTTCTTTCTATTTCAATAATGGATATCATAATTTCATTGAGATGCTATTATTGAGATCTAACTATCTCTATTTTTCTTTTTTCTTGTTTTTACTTATGTTGTTCATTTTATTATTCGTAAATCATTTTTAATTACGACATTCTTTAATACATAGATCGAACTTTTTGTTGTCGTAGAAAATGTGATTTCCGGCTGCTGCAACCTTTGTACTTATTCTTTACTGTTATTACTGTTTTGATTGTCACTGGTTTCGAACCTGAAATTGTGACTGTATTTTCCTTTTAAGCGATGTATCGTAGTAAGATTATAAAGTCTGGAGTGATGGTGTTCGGATGGCTGATCTTTGTTGATCCTCTTTTGCTTTTTAATGATGACACTGCCATCGACGAATAGTAGAGTATTAATTATTGCTTGTTGTGCGACCTTTTTCTCGCGTTAGCGATGAGTTTCCAGTTTCTGATTATATTATCTGAGTATAATTGAAATTTAGCCTGGGATATGCTACATTATTATATCCCTCTCTCTGGTTTGTTTTTATTTCTTCTGATAGTTTGTTTCATGTGTTAATAATTGATACCGACGAATTTTCCACTTCCTTAATTCCATTTTCCTTCCCATAGCATTAACCCACAGTCCGCTTTGCAATATCCAAATTCTCCCTCAAGCCACGGAAAGCTATGCTGGAAAATATATGCCTCTTTCCTCCCTCCTTGCATGTCTTCTATCCGACCTTTCTTCAAGCAACCCCGACCCCCCCCCCCCGGCCTGCCATCCTTTTCTCCCTCCTCTCCCCTTCACTGCCTTTTTTGTAACCCCTCTCCTTACCCCATTGGGTCTCAACCGCCTTTGCCAAGATCCTTTCCTTCCCCGTACAGTGTTATCTCTTCCTCTCTTATCATGCCCCCAAAAAAATCTCTTTCCTGCATCCGTGTTCCCTCAACTTGCGATTTCGAATTCGAGTATCGCCCAGGATTCCAGTCTTCGATATCGGCGACCATATGCCGCGGGCGGGACGCGTTGCAAGCGGAAATGACATCGCATCCTAATCATCGTCGCGGTCGAGCAGGAAATCGTATTATATCGACGTCTGAAGTTAAATATTGCGTAACTAGTCTACGACTTCACAGCGTATCGCTCAGCATCGCTAATACCCACCAGCATCGCCAATCGCATCGGGGGCGATTGGGATTCCCGTTCAACGTAGTAATTTCGCAATTCATGGAATTCACGGACACACTACGCAAATTGATACGTGCTTGGAAGCATCGAGTCGATATCGATGTTCACATTGGTGCCATAAGGATGCTTCGTTCTAAATCGTATCCTCACATATCATGGCATCCACACACTGATCATCCACAAATCGATTCTTACTTCGTTTAATCGCAAGCCTGGCACCCCAGTATTGAAGTAGACTCAAATGGACCTGTAGGGCTGTACTAATTTTCATGACATTGACTAAACTCAAAGAGTATCATCTTTGGTGATCGTCTTCATAATGAGAATCGCATTCAAATGTTGCATTGGACTTGGAGCGGAATATTGACATTCTGTGGCGCAGTTGCTTTTCGATTTCGCATTTGTCTCAGAAATCGCATGCGCTCGGTGCATCGTTTTCGCATCGATATCTCAGGGCTTTCCTAATTCTCCTACTTTCATTTCTCCTTATGGTCTCTTCATCCCAGTCACCCACTATTCCCTTCCACCCTCGCAATCTTCTCTTCTGATGACGTAGTACACCCTCCTCCCATGAAGTTTAAAACGTCGCTCCCCCTACCACCTCCTTACACTGCGCACGCTTCGTGAGTTTCATTTGTCATAATCTCACCCACATTCACGTACCTGGCGATCGTCCGCGTGTTTTACGTTTTTCACGTTTTTCCCATGTGTATTTCCTACTCTTTCTATTACTCACTCGTAATTCTTTAATCTGATGCTATTCGAAATGTTGTTTCTTTTAATGAATACCCAATACTTCCTCGCTTGTGTTTCCTCTCGTCCATTTAACCTTTCCCAGTCTTCTTATCACCCACATCTCAAAGTTCTTCAATTTCTGCCCATAATTTTGCTTAAAGCTCCATAATGTCTGCGCTGTAGAAGACTAAACTCTATATCAAAGTGTTGAAAATCCGTTTCTTAACATCCTTACTTAATGTCCCTGTCATCAATACTGTCCTCCTTGTGAAAGCTACTTTGCCTAGCGTTATTCTTCTTCATATATCCCTATTACTTTGACCAGGTTTGTCCGGAACACTTCCAATATAGACAAAATGCCATCTGCTCTAGCTTTTGCCTTCCTAGGTTTAATTTAAATTTTTTTTCCTGGAAAACCTCTCACCGTTTGTTTACTTTACATTTATTCTTATCCCGTTCATATCATACTGATTTCGTAAGTCAACTCAGCAATGATTGTTACCCCTAATCCGAATGACTGGCTAAAGCTTGATTATCCTAAAATTCAACGTATTTGAAGAATTTCCTGGCTACTTTCAATTCAGGGTTCAGCCCTTCCCATGCGTTCGTTAACCATTATCTCCGCATGTATATTGAAAAGATCGAGTGATAGTGGGGCATCCATGTGTTACTCCTCTGCCTAGCACAGCCCATCCAGATACTCATTCTGTCACACGCACCTGAGCAGCCAGGGATACGTTTTTGTTGGTCCGCAATAATATTAAAATCTTTGTTTTTTTTGGTTCTCGTAAATTAGAGGGGCATTTTAGGTGTGAGGGGGAGTACTTTCAATACGTGATGAAAAAAATTAGCGTTATATTATTGGAGAATTTTCCCATATTTCAACGTCTTAGCTCCACCCCACTCATGCATTTATTTGAAAGATATCCCGTTCTGTTCCTTTTTTTTCTCATGATTTCGCGTAGTCCCTCTTCCTTGCTCCCGACTTCGCCTTGAATCCTTCCCTTTAAAACACATCCCGCTCTAACCCCCCTCCTTCTCCTCCTCATTCAACCGCAGTCATAACCAACCCGTGCTACTAGCGCGATCTTCCTCCTCTCTTCGTTCCTAACGTCCCTTACTTCCCTGCCGACCTTACGTTTCCCTCATTTCGCTTCCTGCGCGCAGCTGTACCCTCCTCTCCCTCTCCCTGCCACGGCTATCCTTCCTCCTCAGCAATGTGCGGCCGGCGACTCCATTCTGGATGGAATGGAATCCATTTTTTTCCTGCGAAGATTATTTTGTCTTGAATAAACTTCCAGCATGTTTGGGATCCTCGGCAGAAGAAACTGGTTCCGAAATTAAACTAGCTATCGGGAAAGAGCTTCGCGGTCCGATTCGCGTATGTCATCTGAAAATTTGGATGCTGAGGTGCGATTGTTGACCTTTTGGATCCTCTTAACCTTCTTTCAATGCATGCCCAAGGATTTTCCTTCTTCACTTTCTTCTTGGAAGGAGGTCGCATTGAAATGTAGTATTCCATCTTGATACAATGGTCGCTCTATGGTGCTCTCACGACGGCAAAACGAAAGTCCTACCATGTTACATGTAGTCATCATAGAAATCGACGAAGAAAGTTAATGATTTATCTGAGGTGTATACAATAAATAAGGTGTGTTTCGGTAGTACAGGAGTAGAGCGTTGGAGAGCCCGGGTTCGATTCCCGGGGAAGCCTCTCTCTGGGCTCCTGCAGCTCCACCCAAGCTATGTGATTTTTTGGGTACCAGATCATCATGGGAAACCATAATCGGCACAGCAAAAGGAACTGGCCCCCCTACCCTTATGTGTGAATTTCACACGCCAATTTTCCAGGTCGGGCTTAGTACTGGGTGAACTCTATCATCACCTACCAAACCGACCTTCGGGATTATTACTAGGTTTTTGGTTTTTTTAATACAATAAATAACGGAAATTTGAGTAATTTGGTAATAAATGTATTCATTCGTCTATATAAATGTTATCATCTTCGAAGTGTTCCCAATTAAATATTATACACTTATACCAGCTCTTTTTTCCAATTCTCGAAACACTTCCTGAACTTAAATCTTTGGTATTGCTTTTAACTCTCTCAGCTATGCGCTTTCAATCTCATCTATGCTTGTAAACCAACGTTTACATACATAAGGATGTATTTATTTTTTGGAGCAGAAAAACCTCACACGGGGCTATTCCTGGAGAATATGGAAGCTGATAAATCATTACAGGGGCTGTTTTTGACCTAATATTCACGAACAAGAAGTGAGCAGTGTGCGTTATCGTGGTGTTGCAAAGGCCATGAATTGTTTTGCCATAAATACGGGTGTTTTTTCGTATTTCTTCACGCAAACGGCGTTAAACTTCTAAGTAGTACTCGTTATTGATCTTTTGACCTTGTGTCAAGAAATGGTGTACTATGCGAAATTGAAAAATTCCCTCTATGTCCTTAAGGCCGCGGAAGAGGAAAAATTAGCGAATTGAAATAACGGCGCGGAAATACATGTGTTCTCAAGAAAAAAAACTGATACGTGTATCATGTGCACAGTTGTGTAATGGTTGTAATAGTCTCAGTAACCTATAGGTATTTGTTCAAATGAGATAAATTAATATGCGGGAAAAAATAACCTAAATCGATTTGTTTATCAAATTGGTGTCCCTAAAATAGTCCATATAAAGTTTTAGGACGCGTTTAAAAAAATTCAGAACTCTTTAAAGTTCTTGAAAACTCTATACTCACATTATTTTATATTATTTTGATTTGTATATGTATACTCGTGCCCTGCAAGCCACTGCCATGGTGTGTGGCCGGGGGTGGATGCACACCAGAATAATTTTACCCGAACATGACCCTACCGCGGTCGAACAATGTTAATATGATTCCCGATCGTTCGTGGAAAAAATGACATCTTATATCTTTCTATTCTATACTTAATCTCTCTTATTTTTATTAGCATGATCTCTCATACCTTAGTACGATGTGGGATAAATATATTTTCAACATCACTGATGAAGAGACCTTCCAATATATGCAAGAGCTTTAATCTGTAATTTAACCTTCGCTCCGTGACTAATTCCCAGCCTAGCCGCTCTAATATTTTGGATACGCTGCTAAGTTTATCATTACAACGTATTGCAAATCTGACTCCTCTACGCTGCGCGCGATCCAAGTCGGCATGTCCACCAATTCGGCATTACATCTGTTTACGAAATAAGCATGAGTGGGTGTTACATCACTTTCTCCACTCGTCACTTATGTATGAATTAAGATGACACACATTGACTCGTGCAGTCACTGTCTAACCACCTTAATACTTTCTTGATTGCGTAACATGCCCGTGAGGAAAACTACCTGCACGAGTGCGTTAAAGAGACCCGTATTCAGCAAACGGATGGATTCGTTTGGAAGAAAAAGTTATGGAGACGTGATATTTCGTTTAGCTTAGATCTATACGCGCCGGATTTAGGTCCTTCTCAGAAGGATCCATTTCGGAAATGAAGAGGAAGCAGGGAGAAAAGATTTCACTTTCGTGTAGAAAAGTTGAGGGGTAACTAGTTACTATATTAGTATTGGGAAGCCTAGGTTAAGAAGACACTGGAAGGACAAAGAGTATTTGCAAGAAGTAGACTATCTGATCATTACTTTAGTTAAACGCTTACAGAGAGGGGACATTTCCAGTACCGCATTATTAGCAAGCGAGACCACAGCGTGAAATTACAGGAAATTGAGCACCGAACTGATAGACTTATGGTATCCTTTTCTTCTCACCTAATTCTTGGCTACAACGAGGGGAAACATCACGTATATTGAAGACTGTGATAGAAAGTGCAATTCTGCAAGTACGGATGTCGTTTTGGAAGGCAAATAGAAGGTATGATGAATTGATAGAAATAATGTAATAGGACAAACAACAGATATTCGTAGCGATACGCTGAAAATACATAGACGTTTGTGTTTTAACCGACTGTAACTAGCATTTAATTTGTATGTTGACTCATTTGATACGGGTTTCATAGTATAAAAGCGCTATTGAATAAAGATTGATCATTATTTGTTATTATCTTCTGGTAAAATTTATTTGTTTTATATATTTTGTTTTTTTTGTGTGCAGAGTATTAAGTCAGCAACAACCGTTGCAAATTGGAGTATGTTCAGTTCTCATATGCGAATGCGAAACTATGGAGGTTGCATGCGGCGCTGAATTGAAATATTGCTTTTGCTGGAGCTAATCGTTAGACGAGGCCTAGGATGTAATGCTATAGAAGGCTTTTAAGGAGTGTGTTTTTCCCTATTGCTCAGTTGGAGAATGGTTGACAATACTTTAAGTGGGAAGACAATCAGTTTCAAAGGAAGATGGACTCATAGCTTTGCTCACTGCTTTTTCGGAAGATTACATTAATACCGCTATTGCTTTTGTGAGAGGAAATCTTCAAATAATGTTAAAAGCACCATCATAAATGTTTGATATTTCGATCGGTACCACCCTGACGTTGCTAAGAGAAATATTCCACGTTTATGCGTGTTTGGGCGTGGTGGTTTCCGCGTAATCGCGATTTACTCGCGAAAATCAATTTGAAATGGTCCTAACGTACCCCTTACAGTCCACACCTACCCCAATGTGACTTTCTCCAGTTCCTCAATGTGAAAAAAACACCTTTGTGGTCAAAGTCACCTGAAACAGGCGGAAATGAACCAGACATGTTTCAACTAGCAACGGTTGTGAGTACATAACATACTGTTATTACACATTATTTAACAACCATAGTATTTTCGCAGTCTTATTTCGATTCTCTCACCTTATCTTGCTTCCATCCGAGCTCTCCAACGAGACAGTTTTTCTTGGTGAAATAATAGCCAGAGACTTTCTTAACTCATCGGTGTAATTAATCATTTTATAAATACCATGATCTGTATTTGTAACCGAACCTATTTATATGCACATACCATGTACACTTGCTGAGTTGGCATGGTCGGCGATGCGGTCGAAACTTTTATAATTTATTCCATTAAATCCGTCATTTCTTCTGATTCAAGTAAATTTCATTGGCAATTTATGACGCCAACGCAGTTATTTTAAGATAAAACACTACAGTCAGTGGTGTCCACGTTTTTTTAAAATGACTAATAGCTTAGGTATCATGGCTGTCGGGTCGTTGATTCATGCCATTAGTTCGAAATGAACTCATTAAAACCTTTGCAGGCATTCTTTGTTATCCTAGCCTGTGAGCATGCCAATAGTTCACATTTTGTGGATGTATCTATGGACAATTTTTTCTTCCCAATGCATGCGGATTTCTTATCTAGAGAACAATTGCTTTGATATTCAGGAACATCTTCAACTACATCCAACAGACCTCTTTGGGAGAATTTGTTCGTACCCTTAGTTGAATCGGATTTCGATAGTAATTTAAAATGTATGAGTTGGGTTTATTTTCGTTTGGAGATGATCCCATTTTGATACTATTGAGCCGATGTTAAGGCCTTCCTCACTTAGATTTTGGTAAACCTGTAGGAAGCTTCACGGGTTAGTGAGGAAATAAAACTTGGTTGAGAATATCATCACCTTATTGCACCAACAAATTGGAGGCCCTCATGCACTAGGAACAAAATTTGCGGTTACAATGATAAATTATTGGATGCTGAGATTTAAAAAATTTAACACGCGCACTTCAGTAAATCATTGTTAAAGTAAACCTAAAAAAATGAGGAATGATGTAATGTATTATTCCGAGAAAAGCTGGAAAGTTAGGGAAATTCAGAAAATCAACCAAATATCGGGGGCAATATGCTTAGTAAATACTCATTCGAAAAAAAGATTCCAAAATGTCCGTATCCACTCATTGGAAGTCCATAAACTTCTGATTCTGAGTCTTCGCAAACATTTTCAGGCAAGTTTCGGCCTTCGGATAAAATACGAGTAAATAGCTCGGCTATTCACTTATGAGTGATTATGGTCTGAAATGTTGTTCTGCGACTTTTTTTTTCCTTTCGTCTGTTTTTCGTGTTGTAAAGTCTTTTCTACGTGGTTTGTGAGCAATGTTAATTGATTTTGGATAATCATTAATTCGGGATTTTAGAAGCGCAGATTTACTCGCATAGTTAGACGTTGGTGCAAATGTCTTCATTGAAATGTCAATTTATTTTCCAAAGGAAATATTACAGGAAAAAATGTGCTCATCCGGTGCAGAATTCGTGTTGTAACAGAGATTTCTTTGGTCATGAATTTAAGATGTCCGTAGGAATTCGGGACAACCGTAATAAGTTTGTGCTCAATATCCTGAGAAGCACTAGAAATCTATTTTCGATTATCGAGATCTCGTCGATTTTTATGAAATACATAAAATGCATCGTCGTGAACACGTCTGTGGAAATTCAGGACAACCCGTAATAAGTTTGTACCGACTAACCTGAAAAAAAGCGAGAAATATTATTTTCGATTGTCGAGTTCCCATCGACATTTATGAAAACCATATGCATCGGTTACTGCCGATATTTCATTTAATGTTGGGGTAATAGTTTTTTTTAGCACGAGTCGGTGAGGATCATTCATATTTATCTGAGAAACTCTTTGTGTCGATGTTGTAGGAGCGGATGCTTCGGAATCGATAGGCCTTAGTAGTTTTCGGATCTCGAAGTTCGCTTCACTGCCCACTCCTAACCCCCCCTCCCCGTCTTCCCCCTCCTTATCCCACCACCCTCTCTCCTCCAGGGCCGCCCCCTCTCCCTTTTGTCTTCTTAGTCGTTCCGACACGTCGCCTCCCCCCCCCTCCGAACCCCTTCTCCCCTTCTCCGTTGCCCTTTGCCTGCTCTCAACCCCGACCACCAGTCTCTGCCTTCTCACTCTCCCCTCCCTCCCTTTCATCTGCCCGTTCGTCGTTCACTACTGTTTTTACGTCGCCCTCCCCTACGCCGCCCCTCACTCCTCTCCACAATCCTCGTCCTCCCACCCTCAAAAGCCCTCTTGTTCCCCCTCCTCGTCCGCCACCTCCTTGGGTTCACCCCCCCAACCCATTTCCCCTCTCCTCTCCTGCGGTGATATTTCCTGCCCAAGATCCCCTGGAGAATGTTCCAGGAGTAGGGAGAGGATGTAAGTGTGGGCGAGGCTGCCCTGCGAGAGACGGCTTCGTTCATTCTCCTCTCTTCCCGCCTCCCTCCTTCCCTTTCCCCACCCTCTCCGTCTTTCTACACGTCTTCTCCAGCCCTCTTCCTCCTCCTTTTGACCGCCTCTCCCGCATCCCTCCCTCAGACCTATACTCTCTCTCTCTCTCTCCGCCCTTCCTTCATCTTCCGCCGAGCACGGAATGCCTGCTGCGGTTCTTTTGGTGTTTCCCAAGGGAGGAGGTTGGGCTGGATGGGACGTAGGAAATTCGAACATGGGGTGATGCCCGTTACAGTGATGTGTCCGCCAGTGCCGGCACAGAGAGATAGAGGTTAGGGGGGGGGGGGAGAGAGAGAGATGCAGCGACACCGTTGCGATGTTATTATCGACTGGGTCGATGTGAGTAATTATGAGGAACAATTGTATCGAAGGTCCAATACCAATCCCTGATATGGCTACAAGGTTTTTCAAGGGATTGCAGCCATTGTTGTGTTCAAAAATAGTTTATCTTTGAGTAAGTAAAACTTAGTGTTTTTTCACAATAAACTTTATTTCGCCACTACAGATTTCGGCGAATAGACGGCATCAACAACTTAGAAGATGTCGCTTATGCGTCTAAACGCCGTCGAAATTCATACGCAATGACGTTATGCGTCGAAAACAGTAGTAGTGAGATAAAGTTTACATCTACTTAATACCCCGCAAGCCGCCGCAAGGGCGTGTGGCGTGGGGTGGTAGGGCACCTCCCGTAATTAAGGAAAAACCTCATGCAAAAGCCACAAATTTATATAATCCACATACAGAACATGGTATTCATACATGCAAAAACCTTACAACCCACACACATGCAAACACGCAAACTACCAACTAACATGCACCTAAAAATATGCCTGATGTCTTTGCTATGTTTAATTTTGTTCCGACTTGTAAATGTTTTAAATATTTCTAAAGCGAATTCAGTTTCTTACTATCATGATTCCTGATTGTTCGGGGAAAGAATGAGTATTTGTATCTAGTTTTACTGGAATCCATCTCCTTTGTTTTATCTTTGTGGTCCGATATACCTTAGTATTGTGGGGGATATTTACTGTGATAATAACAAAGTTTTACATATTCTGCGATCTTGAGTGTAGAGATATTCGTGGTGCAGCAAATAAGTCCGATATTGTATTTATTAGTTATTTTCAAAATTTACGGCACACAAAAATCTGTATAATCTGTATAATGCATGTGACACATCTGTAGTGTCTAAAAATGCCGTCAAAGGACGAATTATCGGTATTGACTGTGTTAGTTAATTTCTATGTAGTAACCAATGTGGACGTTATTACTGAATATATAGTAAATGGATTTATACGACGTTAATTTATCACCGTATCGATATATCTTCGCCAACTCGATATTTATTTTTTATCGTGGGTGGATATTGGAAGATGAATTTAGCTCAGACCTAATACCCGCTGTTTATAATCCCTTGTTACTGTACAGGGTCCTTATTTTTTCCGATCAATCGCCATCCTAATCGCGAGAGAATGGATACTAAGCCAGGCCTTTTATTTTCCTAGTAAAGCGGATATATATTTCAACCTAAATGTTTCCTAGAAATTTATTTTTTCCTCTAAGACAAGGTGACTAAATCTGGTCCATTCTGAGTTGTTGTGAGATTAAAATCCTTACTCAAGTATTTCCTATTAATTTAATGATTTGGTAAATACCATTCGGACGAATTGATCACGTAAATTTGTTACATTGCCATTACATTTTATAATTTGTGAATGATGAATTTTATTATATTGCGGTGGTGGTAGTGCCAGTTATATTTTACTTGTATAACAATCGCAAGACGTTGGCAGGAAAAATCGTATTCTGAGTTTTTAAAAACAAAATAGAATGGAAACCAGGAAAATCTGGAATAACCGAGAAAATACTTGATTCAGAACTTCTTAAATAGAAATTAATGAGTTCTATGTTGAAGAATTTAAAATTAGAAAAATAAATCCTTTTTATCCTTGTAATGGTAGTGCTTGCAATAACGGAAAATTAATTTCTGCTTCCACGAGCAGGCTGCATATCAGAATAAATTTTACGTGAGGATCCATTATGTAAGAGTTTTTTTTATTTGTTTTACATAGAATGCATTAACTTTGACTAAATAATCAATTGGTTCTGAAGCAAGATTTTATCTTATTCTTCGAGGTTTCATTTTCAATTTAAATGTGACATCTCTCTCAGTTTTAAACTTATGGCCGTTAATAATATGATAGATTATTAATTTTTTGATGCTTTGGAAGTTGGCAGGGAAAGGCAAGCTCTCAGTCGACGCGTAAATAAGAAAAATCTTTCAGCTTTTTCCTAAAATACCTTTTTGCTAAAATTTATCAGAATGCCCAATTTGCAGCAGAGTTATTTGCGTTTAAATCAAATTCTGAGGATTTCTGAGCCCTGGATTTGGGGAGTTATGGGAAATGTCTTAGGATTAAGGATAAAATCACAGGAAGAGGTTAGAGTAAGGCGAGAGGGAGAATTGAGGATGATAAATTTTGAATGTGAAATGAAACGTGAATTGGTTAGACAAGGGAGAAAAACTGGATAGGGAGAGTGGTGATTAAATTTAAAACTGAAGTAAGTCGGATGAATTGTGAATGAAAACCAATTCAGACGTCAATATCGCCAGCAAAACGTATCGATAATTACAGAAGCTTCCAAACTATAGGTAAATATTTAGCTAATCTTAAGGAATTATCATATCCTGGAATACATTTACCAAAAATAACCCATAAGCACTGGGAACTAAAGTTTACAATGGTTATTGTAAATAAGAGTGTATAAAATAAGACAGCTTACCTCTCTAGGAAAGCTTTTGGACGAAAATGGTAAAATTAGTGATAATTTGAAGATTGTTTTATACAAAGAAGCTTCAACACGGAGGAGGCAATTAATGATTGGGATATTGCCTAAGGACCTTGAGAAAAAATAAGTACAAACTTTGATATGGAGCGTGGTTTTGACCGTGGTCGATGAAGAATGGATAAGGTGACATAGTTCCAAAGGTAAACAAACAAGGAAATGCGAGAGTAGATTTTTAGAAGAAATCTAAAGGAGGCAGGAAAGGTGGGTGCATAGAATTTTGATCGTCAATGTTTGTCGAAGACTGTGAAAGAGGGGAAAATATTAAGCAAGCGAGAAAGGGATAGGAATACTGGATAGGCATGTCGGACAGAACGAAGGAACGTATGCAGAATAGAAGGTATTATTGCAATATAGGGTTTCGAGTTTTGTCATGTTAGGTGAGGTATAGAAAGTTAGCCCTGTTTAGTCCGTGTATCCAATCAAAGCCTATCTTAAACTGTAGAATGCCGTAACTATTTGGAGTTAAATATTTTGATACCCTTTGCAAGAGATGTTGAAAACGAACTATTTCGTTTTAGGGATTCGGTGTTTGTGACCAGTCGTAGCAAATATTCCAATTAAATGGGATAGAATATCATGATAGGTTTGAGAAACTGAAGAGGAGCAATGATATGTACAGCTTTATTAAAATCAAGATATTTCCGAATGAGAAGCTTATTACTTTGCGCATTCTTACGTATTTTTATCTGAAGGAAAGATGCGTTCGTTGGCAATAGCACAATAACCAAATTATGTCGTCGACATTATAGCACGCATCTTTCGTTTGATGAGCGAGTTAAAGGAGTTCGTATTTTTCCTAGATCTATTCCGTTTACGGCGAAACGATTAAAATCGTTCTTTTTCGCATTAACCAAGAAGTCCTGCATCAAAAAAGAGGAAAGAACATCGAAAAAATGCCTAATTGTGAGGAATGATATCGAAATGACGACCTATTATGACGACTTGAATTTATTTCTCAAAGTTTTTGTTAGTTACTGGTCGGAATTCACTATGTTTTGCTGTTTATGTTATCTCCATGGTCAACGTGATCTGTAGACATGAGCGCCCTCAGTTAGTTCGTGCCTTCACCGTCTCACTTCGATGGGGAAAAACGGGTGGCAGTAACTACATCCGGTCGTATTACTTAAAAGTATGAAAAAAAAATCTAATCGCTTTTGAGGAGCGTCCGGTTCTCCGTGAATGTGTGCATTGGTTCTGTTTCCGAGTGCTTTATGACGTACTTACGTGAGGTAAACTTTTACCGCGCGCCGTGTTCTTCGGTCTCGGACAATTACGGTTGATTTCACATGGTTTCCTATTTTTTTACCTTAGAAGAAATGCGCTTGAAGCCAGAAATTACGTACGTGAAGACTTGTTCTTGTCCTCGTTCATCAGTTCGCCTTTGAGGATATATTATTTGCGATTTGTGAAATGATATTTCGGGTAAGAGTACCTTGCAGAATGCTTATGGACGGAACGGCGACCGAGAAAAGTTTTAAGTTTTCTTCTTCTCATTGAAGCATGAAGTATATTTTTGATATGGAATCTTTGGAAGATAACTGTGGTGGTTTTACTTCAACTTTAGCGAAGAATTTTCTAAGGCATAGTTGGAAATTATGGTAAATATATATATAAAAACAGTTTTTATTTTTTTTAAACAATGGGTGTAGGTTTCTTTGTATAATTTCTTATTGAGGTTTAATAGAGGAACTAGCAACAAGATTCTGGGAACTCTAGAAGGACGACTGGGATGCTGAGGAATCATAAATTTCAGACATTTTAGCCATACCTATTTTTCTTAGGCATAGCTGGCATATTCAATCTTTGCCCTTTTATACTGGGGAAATGAGTGTTGACTCTTGGTTGCAGTTTCTTGCTTGGGGTGGACAACATTCCTGCGGAACTACTGAAAGGTTTAGGAAAATGTGGGAGGAACAGGCTAATATGGACTGATTCGTAGTATCTATGACGGAGGAATCTGGCCGGAAGACTTAGTAAGATCGGTGTTAGTTTATATACAGAAAAGGGCTACATCATGTGAGGACTACAGGACAATAAGTTTGATATCCCACGTAGCTAAAGTTGTTCTTAGGATCATCAACAAAAGGATAGAGAGTAGGGCAAATGATTACTATGAGGGATGATCAGTTTGGGTTCAGGAAGGGGAGAGGCAAGCGTAATTCCATTGCAGTGATGAGATCACTAATCGAGAGGAATAGAGAATACAATTAGGACGTATTTGCCGGGGATCGAGATGGTGCGTTAGCTATCGTAATGGCCTCCCACCCAGAGGGCCCGAGTTCAAATCCCGATGGTGTCGAATATTTTTCAGATATCCCTACTTGAGGTGCTTTGTGGAGGGCACTTTGAGTGAGTACCCCGTCCGTCAGATGGGTCGTTAAGCTGCGGACCCTTTGGCGCCTTTCGTAAAGAGTAGGCTAATGCCGACGCCGGGTTTCTCTCCACCCTTCATCCTTTCCTGTCCATCCCTAATAGCACAAACGACCTCAGTTGGCGGTCGCCTCCCCTCAAAACTACTACAATGTATTTGCCTGTTTCGTAGATTTAGAAAAACCGTAGAGGAACAGGTGGACAGAAGTTTCGTAGCTTTCGAAAAGGAATAGATTAGAGGGACAGGAGGCTAATCTGCAACCTGTACATGTCTCAGACTGCACAGGTGCGAGTGGGGGACGGAGAGTCCGGACGGGCAGTGCTAGGGAGAGGTTGTAAGACAGAGTTGTCCATTGTCACCGGTTCTGTTCAACGTATATTTCAAGGAAATGATTAAAGAGGCATGGGAAGAACTGGAGGTGGGAATGAAAATGGGGGGGGAATTCGTAAAATTAGTTATGTTTACTGATGACCAAGCTTTTACTTTGTCAGTTAGCCAAGGGATTCCAAGCATTGCTGAGGCAATTGGAAATTCAGTGCGACAGGTATGGGATGAGAATCAATATTAATAAAACAAAGGTTATGCGATTTTCCAGGAAAAGAAAGGCTAAGCTAAACATAAAAATAGGAGGACAAAAACTAGAGCAGGTAGAACTGTTTACGTACCTCGGAAGTGTTTTGGACCAACACGGTCAAAGTAGTAGGGGCGTAAGGAGAAGAATTGCGCTAGGCAAAGAGGCTTTCACAATGAGGAGGGAGTTGATGGCAGGGACGTTGAGTAAGTATGTTAAGAAAGGGCTCGTTGCAACTTTGATATGGAGCGTAGTTATGTACGGCGCGGAACCGTTCCATTTCATGGTTCTGGGATTGTTGATTAGGATTCTTAGTTAAAATGTAAGGTTATGATTGCCATAGTCTTTAATATAGATCATAGTGTTCTGTAATACCATAATGATGAAGATTGGATTATTAGAAGGAAATCAAATGACAGTTGAATAGTTTGATTGCGTTAGCTATAGTAGAATGAGAGTGGACGTTGTTGGGAAAAAATGGTATAAGGTAAAATATTTCAATGGCGAAAATAATGAGTATATTAAATGGTTATTTAATTCTGAAATGAATGGGAGAATTGTGTAGTTTCAAATGTGGGTATAAGTTCTTGGAAGAATAGACATTTTGAAATAAATGTGTTGAGTAGACAGATGAGAGAGAAAATAGAAGTGTGGACCGTGCATTCACTCACTGACTGTACTAATTTTACACTCCACTGTAGGCATCATTGAGGGATTTATCTCTACATGGTACCCTTCTAGTCACCGCTGGGGTGTATGACAGGGAATGACTCAGCATCAGGCATGCGTTATCAAAATTAAGTTTTGCCTAAATGTAAGTTCCCTTTAAAAATGCAAAATATTTCATAGAACGGACGTAATGTCTGTAACGAAATTCCGTACTGCAGTAACTAAGTGGAAAACCCTTCTCTACGCACGGGAGACTAGATGCTAGGAATATAAAGAACCATAAAGTAAAGGTTGGATGAAATCATAACCATATAAGAGGCTACTTACACGTAGAATGAAAATAGAAAAATTACGAAAAGTGAAGAGTCAGTCGTGATGTTGTGGAATCGAGACATAATAAAAACTTTGTTGCAATTTTCCACAATTACAACTTTATTTCGACCATGGTTTGGATGCATGGATACAGTGTATCGAAACCATGGTCGAAATAAAGTTTTAACTGTGGAAAATTGCAACAAAGTTTTTACTATGGAAAAATTACTCCAGTAAGCTGGCTTACATTTATTCTGAAATGGAATCGTGACATAATTTCATTTATTATCTGCCCGTTATTCAAACGAGTATACGTCTATCTATCTATTCTTGCTATCATTATCTCTCCTTCCTCAGCAAGATTGGGCTATTATTACATTCACAACGTCTACGCCCAAGAGATCTACTTCCCATTTATGCATTAGATTTAATCTGTGATTTAATTATCACTCTGTGACTGATCCTCAAACTAGTTCCTTTAACAAACTAGAAACTCGACCAAGTTTTTCATAACAACGTTTCACAAATCTCCTCTATGCTGCACACGATCTAATTTGATAATCAATCCAATGATCTGGAAATAATTCTTAAAAGGTTGAAGATGTATCTAGAAGATTGATAGTGTTTAACAAGGGATCTCCAGAAAGTATGTTTGAGGGAATGGCTAATATTACCTATAGAAACAACTTTATGTGTAAACTACTTATTTTTTATGGTACGACTAGGGAGCTGATTTCTGATAAGATATCCAAATGATAGTATTAACCATTTCGTCATCGTTCAGTCGCATTGCGGATGCATATTTTTTTCCTTCTGAAGACCCTCGCAATCCCCCTAAAGTGGCGGAGCATGTGGTAATGAAGAGCTTTCTTTTTAATGCAACAATTTCAGAGCGTAAAAATCATTCGCCTTGACTGGGACTCGAACCCAGATCCCTCAATATCCGGTCGAGTGCTTTAGCCACTTAAGCTACCGAGGCGTCCTCTTAAACTCTGAAATTTTGGGGCTTTTAAAGGAACTAGATGTTATGACGAAATACCGTACATACAATGTCACATGCATTCGTAGTCGTGCGCGAGGCGCCACTGTCCAGCTTTCTTTTTCCCACTCCCCCTGTTCTCCCTTTTCCGAAGGAGTAATGACGCGACGCAGTGTTGCCCGTTGGGTCATTAGGGCCCTCAGATAGGGATACAGAATGCATGCGAATTTGCATGTTTTTGAAGACCGCCGATGCCGCATTCCATTCGGTTTTTTCTCACATTAAGCCGAAAACACACGAACTGGAAGGGGTTCGGGTTCCTGAGGTTGAGATAGGGCATATTTCACGCTTAGATGAAATAATTTGTGATGCATCTAAGAATCCAAGACCCTTTCCCTCTTAGCGTCTCTGCTCCAATGTATATTTCTTACTTTAAAATACAGATTGATTATGAAATTAAATTTTGAAGAGTGATAAATCAAGGGAGTTCATTCATCCGTGTATCCTGGCTCCCGTTTAATATTGTTGCCATGTCTTACACCGTTGTCGTTGATCAAAAGTTTTCTCGTCGTACGAATCTAATTAGATTTCGTTTCCTCCTCATACAGTTAATTTTTTATTTTCGATAGGTGAATGCTTGCGGATATGACTCATACAAGGCAAGGAAAATATGTCCGAAACCTTTAAACCGCTGGGGTCGAATTATTGCTCCGAGCTGGGAAATAATGTGTGTTTCGTAAAATAATTTAGCATCTACTTCACTACGAATAAATATTATTATTTATCATGCATAGGGATTATCTTTAGGTTAAGTGGGGTGGAAAATATCAGTCTGATACTTTTCAGTGGCATATCTTCAAACGTAATTATCATCTTCTATGAGAATCCGTTCAATAAAATTTATCCAAAGTTTATTGTTTGCTAGTCTACTACCGTTTGAAGTAAGTTTTAAGTAGGCACAAGACTGAACAACGATAAGTTTCTTCACCGTTCCCAATATTAAAAACAACACCATCCGACACGAAAATAAACCCTTCTTTAATTCTGTACACCTCCATTCTCCCTTCATTCCGTTCAAAACGCATTTTTTCCCCTCCTCCTTGCCTAACGTTCTCCACTCTATCGCAGTCTTCAGCATCCCATCGCCAATCAAAATGTTCCGTATCAACCTTTCCCTTCCTTCTTTGGAATTCTCCCAACAATCCTCTTCCCACCCTGCAATTCCTGAAAATACTTGGTTTTTCTCTAGCGTCAATTTTACCTTTTCCATCCTTTTCCAAACTCAAGTCTCAAATGCGGGTGTTTAATTCATATTTATATATCTCTAATCTCAGGAATGAGCCCAAAAATCATGTATTAAAACTCTTATAAAATGAAACTGCTAGATCGTATGATCTTCGATGCCCAATCAAGCTTCGTCTCATTATTCTTTTTTTTCAATATCTCCGAAGTATTACGTAGATTCTAAACGCTAATTGATTGCTCTTAAACACTGAATATTAAATGGCAGCACATTATGTCGCAAGGCAGGAAAAATACTTGGTATGCTGTGCACAATGGTAGTCGCAAGAGAAGTTGAGAGGTTTTTATTTCTGTTCCTTGGGAGTGCTTTAACAGTCCTGAATTGTGTTCGCCCTCGGGAATCATGCTAGTCCGCGTTACTTGACCCCTCTGAAATGGACAGAACGTGTGCGGGTTGATAGAGAGCAAAGGTTTAATAGAATGGGTGGGATAAGGTGGTGCGTGTGACTTGATAGATTTAAAGTCTAGATCTGTCACAACCGGCTGGGATGTAATTCTTTGAGTTTAATCCTTCTAGCGAATGGCCCTCGAAGATGACAACAATGCAAAGAAAAGTAAGTGTTCGCCGTTCATATTTGGAGTAGCCCAAGTTTTCCACGAACGTAGTATTAGCGTCGTTTATTAAATTAATTCGTTGAAACATTTAGGGAATGTTTATGTTATTTTGTTCCGTGAAATAGTATTTATATGAAAGCAACGAGAGTTCAGTGTTTAATCACACTCATACAACTCTCTTTCTCTCTCTGAAAGGTCATTTTTGACCTGAGCAAGGCAGCTAAAATGACTGAATGAACCATCACGAAAGAGAAGCCGTACCATAATTTAAAATAACTGTGCCATAATTAATACATTACCGTAATTTTCAAAATTACTTTGCCGAAGTCTCAATTCCAAACAGATGAGAATAAGGTCACGGCAAATGTTGAGGAATTAAAATTCTATTTATTTTTTCTATAATCTTTTGGCTTTGTGAGGGACAAAGGACATGAATAATAATGAAGCATAAGTATAAATATTAAAATGGAACATTCAAATAAGCATTAAATGCTGTACTTAATTTCTCTTATTTTATCGGGAGATCTAATTCCCTCTAGTTCATTAATATGAATAACTCTTTTACATAGCTATCTATTAATGGAAGGTTTTTTAATCAACTATTACCTATTACATGGAACTCTTCTCCTTTTCCCCTCATTACTGTTCCGCATTTATCGACCATTTTTAGCGGAGTACAGTGTATGCGTTTTAATATTTCACTCTTTATTGCCTTGCTCTTTATCATTCTCGATTTCTTTGTGTAATTATAACACTGCTAGAGTACCTGGTACCTTTCTTGTCACAGGACGAATGCACCTTATCTCGTTTGGCCTCAAATATGATGTATCTTTAGTTAAAAGGGTAATATTTTCGGTACATTCATTGCTGGGCACAGTGGAAATTCACTTCGATTATTTGAACCCACGCTCTACATATATCACCTAACACCCCCCGCCACACGCCCTTGCGGCGGCTTTCGGGGTATTATGTAGATGTAGATATCAGAATTTTAGAGGCATTTTACCTAACGCCTTCACTTCGTAAAATTAAAGTAAGATTGAGGAATGTGTAGACTTTGAAGTGTTCTTCCAATACTCGGTGCAGATGCCCGGACTACATGGAGAATCGACGCGCGCGAGGAACGAATAAATTCCTGTTGAGAGATGTATGAGAGGTGTGGAAGGGGTGTGTGGCAGGGTGTGTGTGGTAGGGGGTCTAGTGGAGTGGGTTGTGGGGAGAGTGTCCGAGTCATCCGGTCGGTCGCGATGATCCCTTGGGTCATGTTCTGGGACCTTTTGGGGAAGGCAGGAGCGGTCGAGATAGGGTAGGAAAAGGGCAGCGGAAGGGGCGGACAACATTTTCAAGGAAGGGTGAAGGGAGTAACCATAAGGGCCGCTGACCAGGGAGGAAAGGGTAATCGGCTCAAATACGCACTGGGAGGATAGACAGGGAGGGGGAGAGGTCATGCTCAGGGCCGGCTGGAGGTATTTTAGTGACGGGCGCAGAGGGAAACTCCTTCCCGACCACTTGTCCAAATACATGGAGTTTTTTCAGAAGCAGTGTAGAGATTAAGTTAGTCTTTTGATGAACTGAGGAACTTTGCACTGCCGGACTTCTGAATATTACCCAAAGCGTTACTAAATACCGTAGCATGGGTCATAATTATGAACCAATTTTTCAATTCCACGTACATTCTATGTGCCTACCTCTCCCTTCATTCCGTCTAACCTGCCTAATCTAATGTGTTTATGTAGTATGTTAAAATGTGTTTTTTGTTCTATATCGTAAATTAATAAATATAAACGTATATATATATATATATATATATACACATACACACACACACACACATATATATATATATATATATATATATATATATATATATATATATATATATATATATATATATATACATACACATATATATATACACACATATATATATATATATATATATATATATATATACACACATACACATACACACACACATATATATATATATATATATGTGTGTGTGTGTATATATATATGCATATGAAGAGGGGCCTGATGTAGAGTAGATTGCTGGATCTTGTGTTTTGTTATGAGTCACAAAAAATTTAATATTTAATAAAATAACAGACACCCACGAAAGGCTGATGCCCTAACACCCCCAGCTCGGAATATTGTGTAAATCGTATTGATTCCTCCCTTTATCTCAGCCTTAATCACGAATCAAAATGCACGATATTCAATTATTCTGTATTTGTTTATTTCCTCCAACAACCCTCCCTCACTAACCAAGTAGTTCTTCTATTTGGAAGGAGTTTCATACATACCAGTACCAGTGTATTTTCTCGTAAGCTGATTCAAGGCAATGGCATGAATCATTTTTTCGGCAATTTTGTTCTCGCATCGTGTTCTGATTAATGTGTACGGCATCGATAGGTATCATATTGCAATATTACGATGATGTCTTCATGGTAGTTCGAGGAGATTCTGATTTGGTATTGTTTCAAAGTTGAGCGATGGTACGAGAGATGTACTGTTTAATAGTATTTTATCTACTATCTATTATTCGTTACTTATGTAATATACCTAAGAAAGGTTATTTTTGGACAGTCCCTAAGACTATTTACTTGTACGTATCGTGAGGATTTTCTCGTGTTCAACCTGAATTATTTCATCCTTCATTTCTTAATTCTGCCTTCATGCTAACTAGGAAGCTTATTCTCTTCCTTCTACCTCCACTCTTCCGCGTCTTCTATCTGATGAAGGGTCCCTGCTGCTTTCGGGAATTACCGTCGCGGAGGTATGTTGATGGGCAACTGTTTCGCCCCCAGTCCTGGAGGCGTCTTCAGGACGAAGTGATCTGTTTCACGATTTGGCCGCTATACGTGTATATAGGAGACGTTGACTGGCCGGGAGTTCTCTGATTGGCTCTTTCTTGGTGGCGAATAAGACTTTTTCCATGCGGAATTCAGGGTGTAGCCATCCTCACGGTTGAAATTGTTGGTTGATTCTTCATCATTTCTATCGCTTCTCTTATGAGTCTGGGAAAGTAATGCCTCTCTCTTGCGGGCACTTAAGTTTGGTCGAACATAATCGTGTGTCCGAGTTCCGACCACGCATGTTCGGCAATTGCCGCGAGTCGGAACTGTTATCTGTCTTTGGCCGTTTGTTGCTCCCTGGGCCTGCATCGGTTGGCCTGTTTGGCGGATGGATCACACATGCACTTAATCTCGTATACGCCTTCGTGCATTCTCCAGTCTCCCACAATGGCTATTCCCTTCCTGGATATCTTCTTTTGTTTTTAGGTGAGAAATTTTCGATTGAATCATTTTCTCAAATTGTTAGTGAATCCGTCTCTATCTGTTCGGTTAAATGTCTAGTATAGTGAATTCCAAATAACCTACCTCAAGTGTAATTATGAATCTCATACGTTTTAATTCACCATTGGTTGCAGCAATTGATCGTAAAGAAGATTTAGTAAAAAATATTCTCATGCATTTAAAATTATAATAATTATTATGCATTGTTTTTCGTTGTCCGTCTCATTTCTTTTTTCATGTGGCATTTCCATTTAAGATGCGAAATTGATAAAAATTCGACTCGTAATTAGAAATGTATTTTTTGCTTCATAGCAAATGTAATAAACTCGACTTAGAACCGAATCACCTTTTTGCCGTTGTACGTATAGTTTCTTGCCATCCTATACCTACCTTAACCGGTAGAATACCAATACTTATAATCAGCCAATATACAGGTAGACCCGTAAAAATATCCTTAACATATTTGGATGCAGAAACATGACTACACACGTTTTTAGTGAGCTGTTTGGAAATATGTGGACGATTTACCTTTTGGGAGAAAATGTAAGAGCAAGACATGAAACGTATAAACAAAATGGTGATAATGTTGTTGAGAATCACGATTTTTTTTAATTTTGATAAAAAATACAAATTTTCGCGGTGTTAAGAAAACTCTTGTGGTAATTTTCAAACTGCCCTATTTTTTTATCAAGTATTAATCGGTACAAGGAACATTCCTTCTTTGAGGGAAATTGAAGAAAAAAAGTACGAATGAAGAGTAAATACCATTCCTCTGGGGTGCCAGAATAGAACTCCGAAAGGACTCTGGACAATGCTGCTGATTTTTGGGTGAACGCAAAGCTAAACTGTATAGGGCGTTATTCTGAATGATTGTATCCCATTAAACTAGTATCGACGTAGAGAGGTAACCGTATTCTGAAGATGGTAATAGAGAGAAGGATATTTGGAAACCTGCCTTAAAAGGTTGGGTACCTTATAATAATATGGTGACAGGTACTTGAAGTTAAGGTATAAGGAAATTGGTTGTGAAAAATATGGTATCGAGCGTATTTTTACAGGTATATGGCTCGGAAACTTGGTTGCTAGGGCAAGAGGATTAGCATAGAGTGGGGGTTTTGGGGGTGTGGGTTTAAAGTAGAATTGATAAAATGATATTGATGGAAAGGAAAACAAAGAATGAAGTTTTAGGACCGGTAGGGGGTGTGAGACAGCTGTTGGGAGAATTTAGAAGGCAAGATGAGTGAACGAACGAAGTTACTGAAAGGCAGTGGGATGCAGAAGAAGGTAATAGAGAGTATTCGATGTTTTCAGGGTTAACTCTGTGAAAATCCGTTATCACTTGAGTATAAATACCAATGTATCTTTCCATTCAATTTTACTCGGTACGACTAGTTTCGACGCATCCGATGCAATGTGGTAATGGAGAGAATAATGCTCGGAAAGCGAGGTATTGTGAGGAAAAGAATAGGTATTTTGATGGTACAAATGAAATTAGATAATATCTAGAGCTAAAGAATGAGTTATTGTAATATCTAACATGGGATCTAAGGTTATTTTTGTCATGCTAGGGTTTAAGAGTACACTAGTGTGTAGTACGTGGGTGAATCAAAAACTTACCCGAACTCAATAGAGTACCGCAAAAAAAACTAGCACCAAATTAATATTTTTGGTTTTATCCCTTATTAGTGATATTTATATATTTCTTAATTATTATATCGTTCTTGACGTAATCAGTTGAAAGTATTTATTAAGGAAATGTTTTTACTATAATTTATTTCAGTGCTCTTTTGACTTTTGCAAACAAACTTCTCTTTGTGTTTGTTCGCTCCTTCATGTAGTTTCTCATTCTGCCCTCAATCAGCGGAGTTCAGCTGCAAATGCCGCTCCAACCGACGGCGATAAGGGCGTAAAAATTTAAATGCGACACCGACATGGTGGGGTGGGGGGGAAGGACAGGGTAAGCGGGAAGCGATAGAAGCGCCAAATAAAGGGGAGGGGAGTGGTTTGAATTTGAAAGAGGGAAAGAGAGAGTGAGAGGCAGGAGAGGGTAGGGCGACGACGATAAGGCGCTCTCTGAAGACAGGAATAAAAAAGAGAAAATAAAAGAAAGCGTGTAAAGGGATTTAATAAAAAAAAGGAGGGAGGGAGAAATGGGATGGGAGGGGAGCTGTGGTAAAACGCGCTGCGAAAGATCAAAAAGTGCGTTGCTTTGTGATGGAGAGGAAAAGGTTTTATTTTATTTTTTTTTCTTCTCCTTAGGTTAGGAGTTTTGAGGGTGGTAGGAATGACCCCGGGAACGAAAGGGGAGGGGGTTAAGAGCGGCAGTGTTGCCACTTTTAATGATTTTTCGCTCAAGTTTTTAGCGCTTTTTGATTTCGACAGTTTGGGAAATCTACTACCACTACAATCATTGAGTAGAGTGATTGAGTGTTTCTGTAGTTCTCCTGTATAGCGAGAATTCACCAAAAGAAACAGATTTTATTTTTAAAAAATTAGTGTAGAACTCTGCCAAACTGTAAAATTTATTTTATTTGACATATTAATATTTGTGCACACTGCGAAAGCCGTCTATGATGAAATCAGCACAAGTCAGAAACCTAAAAATGCCGGACCAAGCTCTAGATTGTCAGTCAGCCAAGGGGTTGCAACCATTGCCGAGTGAATTGGAAATTCAGTGCGACAGGTATGGGATGAGAATCAATATTAATAAAACAAAGGTTATGCAATTTTCTAGAAAGAGAAAGGCTAAGCTAAACATTAAAATAGGAGGGCAAAAACTAGAGCAGGTAGAACAGTTTACGTATCTCGGTAGTGTTTTGGACCAACGCGGTCAAAGTATTTGGGACGTAAGGAGAAGAATTGCGCTAGGCAAAGCGGCTTTCACAAGGAGGAGGGAGTTGATGACAGGGACGTTGAGTAAGGATGTTAAGAAAAGACTCGTAAAAACTTTGATATGGAGCGTAGCTATGTACGGCGCGGAAACGTAGACATTGATTCAGGATGATAGAAGTAGATTGTAGGCTTTTGAAATGTGGGTGTGGAGAAGAATGGAGAAGGTGAAATGAACCGAGAAGAAAACAAATGAGGAAGTACTTGGTATGGTGGGCGAAGAGAGGGGTTTGTTGGGAGACATCCTAAGGAGGCAGGAAAAATGGATGAAGTTCGGCAGTGGGATGTTGAAGACTGTAATAGAGGGGAGAATGTTAGGCAAAGTAGAAAAGGACAGGAACGGGATAGGGATGTTGTTCACAATATCTTTGATTCTTGAACTGTAATGCAATCTATCAGCTGTGTTTACGCGCATTGTACGCAACGATTTGCTGTCACTCTTCATCGCGATATAATGATGATAAAAGCTAAGAGTAATTTTCCACAGAATTTATTGCGAACTGCGAACCCTTCTTCTCCTCCCATCCCGAAGTCTACTGTCTACATTTCTCAAATCTCCCCACGTCGAGTTTACCCTTGGTATGCACCCATTGGTGTGGTGAAAATAGTGCTATGTACCTGACTGTGATGCATCTGTATTAAAACGCGTGGTACACAATGAATTCAGTGGCAAATTATAAATAGCTTGTATCATAATAACATATTTTAACAAACCGGACGTGGTCTCATTTACTTGAAATGACGATATCAATTCGAGAATTGCTGTCCAAACTATTCTGTTCCCCGTTAACCTCTTCATTCCCTCTTTAACTCCTTGCACCGAAATTTTCCATTGCCTCTTTCTCTCGTATTCATCCTTGGCATTGGTCAATGGTTCTCTCACTCAATGTTTCCTTCAGTGGTGAGTTTTAGTGAGTTGTAGTGCCTCAGGATGTGTTCAAAATATGCTAGGGAACTTCATAAATTTCTCTCTTTGTTTACTCTTTGAAATAATTCTCCATTTTTCATATGTGTATCCATCTTATTTTCATTATTCATCATTGTCTCACAGCCATTAAATTTATTGAGCTTATTCCCCCAACACAGCCTGTTTCACGTCCATTAGGTGCTCGGTAATATTTCTGGGGTTCTGCCATAACGCAGAGGATTTCACGGGAAACAAGGCGATTTTTATCAAACGCTGTACGAAGTCTAGTTATTTGGAAGGAGAATTATTTATTCACGTAGAAGACTGTTGACAGGACTGCTAAATGGGTAGTGACGCTGAAATTAAGCCAACACGATGCAAGCGGATTAAATGAATGATTAATTATGAAATAAACTTCGTATTTATTCAAAAATGGAAGCAATCAGTAATTAAGAATTAACTATTCGTGCTATGCGTTATATGCTTTGGCTTTCACAGAGATACGTCTGATTCTGTTGAAATTATGCCCTTATGTTACATGTGTTGCTGAAATAAGTGTTGGTGACTGAAAAGGAAAACATCTGTCTGACGAACTCACGTCTTAAAATGTCATTAATGTTTTCTATTCTCTCCTCTGACGAAATAAAAGTATATCTTCATCACCTTAATCGATCGCCTCGCTCACATTGAAATAAATGTGTGTAGTTTTCGCGAAAATATTACAACGGTTTTCTTGTGTACGTTATTTGAATTTCTTTCCCCTTTTTTTCCTTTGAATGCCCCCGCCCACGATTGGGTGTAATGGACTCGTTCACTGAATCACCCATTGTCTTTTTATCACTTAAAAGTTCCCTAATCTTTCGTCTCCCATCATCATATAATGTTATATTTTGAAACGCCTCCCCGGCTTCGATCGTTTCAATACATCTCGTAACTACAGCACTCCTCTTAATAATCTTTCTGCCTCTTTCTCGTTTTACAACCTTCTTCATCCTTGATGCAATACGAAATCGATACTAAATGTGAATTTATTTATACTTACTACGGTTGTTTTATTTTTTGTTTGTTGCAAGTTATATATTCAATATAATTGTCCTCGCACCCTACTAAGTAACATCTCAAGGAAACGCCGCGCAACTTCCGTATTCCGAATATGTTTCTAGTAAGTATTCTTACTTTGCCGTTTCAGCCTTTTTGTTTAAATAATTTCTTAATGACCATAGGTTTTTGGTGACCAAATCAAACAATGTTAGTGAACGCATATCATTGAACTCTTTCGATTCAATTATTAGATATTATATATCGTCCATTTAAAAAAGAAATATTGTTTCATTGGCTACTTATGAATACAATTCCCCAGTTTGAAACTAGGATGTCCTGAGTATCCTCTGGCAATCTTTTGTAAATACGGGTAGATATATCGTCTATACTCCTCTAATTCCTAATCCGCTGTGCTGCCATGATAAACTTTCGATTCTAATTTTTTTTAATCCATTTAATCAATTGATTTTATAAATTGTTCATTTGCGCGCCAATTAGGTTTCATTAGAACATAATATACAATTTTATTCAACAACAACCCAAGCCCCCACCTTCGGATGGTATATAAACAATCCCTGGAAAGTACCAAGTCTCAGATCTTCGATCGTAGATGATAGGATTATGCCTGTCTCAGCAATTATTACGCTCGAATTTCGGAGATTATCTGCTTTGAAATTTGATTTTTTTCAATTTACATTTGCTTTTAGAGGGTTTATAAATTTATTTTCCCAATTAAGGAATGGTTACCAAATAATCTAAATTGACTGAAGTATTGGTGAGAGATAAACGTGAGTCCTGTGAAGGGTTACGTCATGGCAGCATCTTAATAAAGTGATAAAATACAGTAACGGGGGTTTTCTTTGTAGCTGAGGGCAGGAAGTATCATGCCTATCTTTTAATGCTTGAACTCCGCCTAATTTAGGAGCAACAAAGGCTCTGACTGAGATCCACAGATGTATCTGACGTGGGTTATAATTGCCTTCTAGGTTTCGATGAAAGAAGTTATGAGCGACCCTCATCGACTCAAGGAATAACCAAGTTTGGCAGAAACATTTTATATCTAATTATCAACTTTTTGATGAAGTTAACCTCATTATAATTTAAGAACGAAAGAAAAAAATATTTCATATGACCTCAATCCGAGTCCGTATTTGACGTTCTTTTTGGTGTAAAATCGTATTAGGGTTTTAATATGCTTTCAGGAGGCAATTGACGTAAATTACTATGGTAGTGCCTGTCTCATTATATATAAATCGCCACTGAATAGTACTCTTAGCGGATAGTTATCATTGTACGAGGGTCATCCGGAAAGTAGTACCCGTTCGTGAAATAAAGACACAAAAGTAAATATTAACAAACATAAAAAATTTTATTTGAAAGAGGATACTTTAAACTACTTCTCAACATAATCTCCAAGCAAATTAAGGCATTTGTCATAACGTGTGACAAGTTTCTGTATTCCTGCTGCATAGTCCTTCGCCGCCAGCTCATTGAGATACGCGAGGGACCCATCTTGCACAAATTTTTGCATAATGCAGATGGTGTTTAACAATTTCATGAACAATTGTTCGAGAAACATTGGGAAAATGCTCACAGATGTCATCAATTGTGACGCGCCGATCGTTCCTCACGAATTCGTCAACTGAGCTCACCAGTTGGTCTGTAATGACAGACGGTCTCCCCGAACGCTATTCGTCGTGTGTGTTCCCCCTCCCCATGTTGAAGTTGCGACACCACCGCCGAACAGACGACTCGTCCATTACATTGTCTCCATACACCTCCTTTAATTGGCGATGAATATCACATGGGCGAACGTTTCTTGCATTGAGGAATTTAATCACTGCCCTCACTTCACAACCGGCGGCGTTCTCAATTTTTTTAAACATTGTAAACAATCACAGAAACAACACAGGCAATGCTAGCGTCACGCAACTTGGCTCAGAGAAGGCAGACAAGCCACTGAAGCTATCTGACCTCGTCCAGCGGCTACTCGCGTCGTCAGCACTTCATGCGGCACGAACGGGTACTACTTTCCGGATGACCCTCGTAGCTTCAGTATCTAGTAAGGGTGCAAGTACTTATAGTAGTAAAGGTGTAGAAATTCACGTATATTGTTTCAAGTGTTTTGGACAAAGTTGGTTAAAGTAATAAGGACATGACATGTGGGTAAAGTGGGGATATATTGAAGAGTAGTATAGGGAAGAGCCATACGTAAACTTAAAGCGGAAGAAGAACTAGATGAAAAGTGAAGAGTCAGGCGTGATGTTGTGGAATCGAGACATAATGAAAACTTCGTTGCAATTTTCCACAGTTAAAACTTTATTGCCGACCATGGTTTCGATACTGTATCATCATCAGGTCTGATGATGATACAGTGTATCGAAACCATGGTCGGCAATAAAGTTTTAACTGTGGAAAATTGCAACGAAGTTTTCATTAAAGAACTAGATGTTTTGGATATGCCTTGAAGGTACAATGGATTATTTAGAAATAATATTAGATCCAGCGAGGAAGATCAAGAGACGAGTCCATAGCACAAATTTGAAGGACGTAAAATAGAGAAGTTATCAGGGGCTGAGAGGTAAGTAACACTGAGTAAAAGAAAAATGGATAGTTGAAGTAAATCTTGCTTATAATTGAAATACTGATGATGATGAATAATGACATAAGAAGAAGAACTGCCCTAAGGCAAAGAAGCTCTTACAAAGAGAAGCGAGTTGACAGTATTGTCTTTGTGTAGGGATGTAGGGAAAAGATAATGAAAAGCTTTGGCATGGAGCTCAGATTGGATGTCCCTGAAACTTGGTTGCTAAGGGAAGAAAACAGGTTCAGATTTGTTGATTTTGTGATGTGGGTGTGGAGGAAAATGCAAGAAGTAAAATGCAAAGGGATGGTGAAGGTTGTGACAGAGGGGAAAACTTAAGGCAAACAAGGAAGCGTTGGAATTCAGTGATGGGAATGTTGGATGGAATACATGGAGGAAATAAGTACGCGTTATTGAATATGAGTATTTTATTCTCGGATGTTTTGTTTTGTTAGGGGCGGCTAAGTAACGTCAATGTGTGCCCCTCAAAAACCTACGGTACACTACCATTAATTATAATAATTGGCATAACAAGATTGATAATGGGAAGTTTTATGCCGCTGAAGAAAAGGTTTATCCTCTATCGTGTGTTAATTCTATCTTTATTGGCCATGACTGTGCTCCACCTTGCATCTCTTTAATTAATATTCTTTTATTATTTTATAGGTAAGTTCCTCCTTGTCGAATTTTTACTGACACTGCGATTTCGGTGATTACTGGCCCTACGAGTGAGTATTGTCATTTATTTCGATTATATGTCCGGCTATCCTTTGGTTTTTTATCGACGTTCATCAGTGTACGTAGCAAATACTGACTTGGAAAGCATTAATGGGAATTGAGCTGGGCCAAATGCGTAGTCTGGAAAATCTTCCTTTTTTGCCCTGTGGCTTAGTTTGTTTTGTGTTTACTGTTGGAAAATTTAGTCGCTGTTTAAATAGTGAGGTTGGATGCTTTTTGCTTCCGCTTTCCAGTATGAAATTGATTAACCTGATAGTTTCTGCCTCAAGGAGTAATTTTCAAGGTAATGGATCTTGTGGATTAGTTTAAGAATACTTTTAATTTTTCACACCTGAGGAAAGCTAAGTAGGGGTAAGTAAAGAATAGGAGTCTTGGTCTGTATGACCGGAGGCAGAATGTATGCTGAAATGAAAGTTTTACTGTAGTGTAGAGTATTACGTTGCGCCATGTAATGTGGGGCCTAGAAATGTAGCAGTGTTAGGTCAGTGTGTCCATCCAAAACCTACCTGAATCGGTAGACGACTAAGTAATAATGTTTGAGAATGACGAGAATATTTTCATATTGATTGTAAACGTCGATATGTGAAAATTAACTGTATAATATGGGAGAACGTTAGCAAAGTATTAGTTTAGGTAAAGAGGCTAACGGCATTTCAATAAAACTGTTGTTTCTGAGATTCTTAATATTCCATATTATGGAGATCTATGACTCTCACTCTTTCTGGGTTATCGCTTCCCTGGTCAAACAATTTACTCTTTTATTGGGTGACCAAACCGACTTGGCAAGCATTTTTCATATTTGTCTACTACTGGTTGGTACAACCCACATTCCTTGTAGCCCATTGACCCCAATATTGTTATTAGGAAGCATACCATTTAATATAGGTTTTTGGTATGCACAAATATTTATTTTTTTTAATACTACCCTGCAAGCTACCATTATGGTGTGTGGCAGGGGGTGATTGCACACCAGAATACCTTTGACCCAAAACATCATCCCTCCTAGTGCGGTCGGACAGCCGTATTCTGATACCTTATCGTTCGTGGGAAAAATGACATCTTAGGTCCTCCCATTCTATACTTAATCTCTCGAATTTTAATGACATAATTTTTACCCAAATACCATCAGCATATCCCAAATGAGGTCTACTGAGCGAAAGATAACATTTCTCTTTAATCTTTTCATCACATTTTCCTAATACTCTTCTAATTAATCCTAATTTTTTCTTAGCTTGTCCACATATTATACTTATTTGTTTCACCCGGGAGAGGTCGTGAGTGAAGATAGCGTCTAAATCTTTAATCGAGTCTACACTAACCATGTCGGTGTTCCTGATGCAGCAATCGTTCGGGATAGAATTACTGGAATAAATATATTTTACATTGAGAAGGGATGCACTAATTTAGGACATGTACTTTATTCCAATTTTGTAGTCTGACGAGGAGAAATTTAGAAATGAGTAAGTGAGGGAGATAGAACTGAAAGCGCCTACATTTCTTAGTCTCGCCTAGCAAGACCCTGGCTCCGTACCCTGCATGAGCTGTTCTTATGTTCGACATACTACCACCCTTCATTCTTCTCCACATGCCATATATTCCTTGCCTAACGTCATCCCTTCTATCTCAGTCTCCACACTGGCTGGCCCCGAGCCGTACTTCGTCGCTTCGTGTTTCCGAGCCTTACTTGGGTCGTCGAAGCAAGATGGCATTCATATGTAGATTCATACCCATTGTGTTTATTCGACATATTTGTCTTGTAAGAATAAGAATGAGGTTAAGAATGTCCGTTGCTCAGTCTTCACGAATCTTGGGCCGCGATAGAGAATTTGCATATCGCGCGCGCATTATACGCGGTCAGTGCCAAAAAGAATTAGAATAAATCCGGGAAAAAAATTATGGCAGAACAAAATGCATATTCATCAACTTCAAAATTGAACCATTGTGGATCGACAGTCCGATGTGCCCCGGGCCCATCTCAGTAAGCCTCCGAAAGTGCCGATGGGAACCTCGTTCAGCTATCTCGTCACGGTCTCTTTGATCCAGCGTTCCAAAACGGCTGCCTTTCTAGCTAATTTTTATACTTGTGAACAAAAGAAGTCCTGCGGTGCCGCATCGGGGCTATAAGGCGGCTGGGTCAGCGTTGTCACTTCGTGCTTGGCCAGATGCTCCGTCACCACAGGGGCGGTGTGGAACGGCGCGTTTTCTTGGTGCAGCATCCATTTGGAAAAGATGCGTTGCACTCTTTCCCGCAACCTTCGAAGAGCAACAGTGCTGAACATACTGCTCACCGTCTTTCCCTGAGGCACAACAATTTTGTTGATAACGCGTTTAGAGTCGAAAAAGACGTTGGAAAAATACAACTAATTTTTGGGGAAGATCCAATAGTCATTCACAAGCTTGGTTACGAATAATTGGGTCCCTGGATTTTTTTTAATACTTCGACGCACGAAACCCAAAACAAGGTGTTCCTTGGCGCTAACAGAAATCATTGGGGCGTGGTCTCAAGAGCCGTGATTCATTGGTGCAGACTGTGCTTCATGTGTGAAAGATCACGTTATGTTTAGCGATGACACGCGATAAAAAATATCCTCGATCTCTCCGGAACGTTCCCTTTCTATTTGCTTACTGTCCCGATTAGTGCGAATGGGAGGCTTTCTCCTCGCTTCAGTGTTTCTCTCGATGTTTACCATCCTTCTTCCCCGTCGTGAAGGCGGTTGGGGGCGTGAGTACGTGTTGGACGAAACCTAGTAATGAGTGCATTACTAGGTTTCGTTCTCGTATAGTTACTTTAATCTGTACCGTTTACATGAGTGCATGCGTTTTTGCCGATACCTTGTTTCTCTTCATGTCGTTACTTCTCTTTTCGCGAAGAAATGTATTGATTTACATCGAGTGCGAGTGAGAAATTATTGTGCTCCATCTACATCCGTAAATTCTACATTATATTCTTTGAGCAGGTTGAACCCATATTTTGCACCACACTCGGAAACATGCTTCAAGATTTTATTGGCGCTTGGTCATAGAAATGTTTTACGTTTATACTCCGGAGAATAATACCTCTTTAAAATGAAATTGGTATGACTTTCACGGTAAATTATATTTTCAAAGAGATCCGTCGATGACCAATTGAGGAATGTCATTCAGTTCACATTAACGATGTACCCTAAATCCAATTACATTCTTTGTCCCGGAATATGCCCTCCTTCATTCGCCATCACCCTCTCCGGGCGTGTCTAGTAGGGAGTGGCTGTAGTAAACAAGTATGCCCGGAAAATTGTTTAAATAAGATTTTTATTAGTAAGACAATTGAGCGGCTTTCCCCGCGTCAACTACAATTACGGGCTCTTAAGCGGTGGTTGACGTCACACCCTAACGAGCAGATTCGCTAATGGATGTGGTGAAACGCACGCTTCAATTGAGTGAAATTGTCAACAAGTACATCGTTGATTGGCATGGGCCTTCGCCGCTCAGTTCAACTAATGGCGGTTTCCTTTCACGACATTCATTTCAGCATTGAAATCGGGACAATATAATGGTGTCGTGTTAAGAATAGAATTGAAATAAACTCTGCAATTGGATTTAATTTTCAGGTCCGAGAATCAAAACGAAATCCGAAGCTTATGCATAGTTCTTTCGATTTTCGAATTCAGCTACCATTCAGAGACCAAGAAATCATACTGATTTTGAATAATTTGGAAATTATGGAGGAAATAATCTTAATGAAACGATTTTCCAACGTGACTTGCTATTAAGCCTCTTTCCAATGCAAACATTTCTGTTCCTCAAGTCAGTATGGAGGATCTTACATCTGATAACTGGAACTAAATGGCCGACCCCGGTGGCGGCGGGGTAACGTCCTCGTCTGTCATTCCAAGGGTCGCGGGTTCGATTCCCGCCTGGGTGAGTTTCCCTCCATCTAGGGCTTGGGTGTTTGTACATGTGACCATTGTTATCGTTGTTAACAGTTCGATGTAAAGGCCAAAATGCGCTGTTTTCGGACTAATTCTGAATAAATAAAATAAATAAATAAATAAATTCTCATCTATTCAACACCACCGTGGGGAGATCAGAATTTTCCCCATGGGGGCCGGTAGCGCTCACTTTGGGAGATACTGGTGTAGGGTATAATAAGATAATAGGGGATAATAATAATTTGCAGCATATTTATTATGCCGAGATCCTGCATATTTTTTTTATTATTTAATAGACACATCTTTTTAACAGTTCTCCCGCATGACTTGAATTGCGTACCCTATTATTGAATATTGTTTCTTGTAAATACCTTCTTTCGTGTGGTTAACTTTGTTCCATTTCATGATCGAACTAATCTTCGGGTAGAGGCATGATGATTCTAATTCTAAATGCATGGATGGTTAAATAATACCCCACACCACACGCCCTTGCGGCGGATTGCGGGTTATTGTGTGGATGTGGATAGAAGCCTCTGTTTTAACCGCTCCATTGTGATGAGAGACGCTCGTTTTACGTTAAATCGCAATGTTATGTTACGTTTAATGTCTATGTGCTAAGTGCATTTTTTTTGGTATAGAGGAAGTGATTTACTTTAATGTTTTGTCATGTGTAAACACAAGCATTATTAAGTGAAAAACAGAACGCTTGTTCGTTGCAAATATTTGATGTTCTGAATGTACATAACAAATGATGACGCCGATGAGCTAGGTACCATATTTTACAACTATTTTCCAGACTGCAGTATTATCTCAGTGTAAAAATAATTATGGAATAAGTCTTCCATTTAAGCCACAAATAAATTTTTCAGTACTGATTTCAATTCTGCTATGTGTTGTATATAATGGGCATTCATAACGTTAAGCTGCCTTTGGGCGCAAAGGCTTAAATATCTACTTAAGTATATTTTTACAACGGCTCAATACTTTTTATTGATTCTTTATGAAGGTATTCCCTTTTAAATGTAGCTTTACATTGGTTGCAAAATGCCTACCAATTCCATTTCATCACATTATTTTATGTGTTCAGAAATATCAATTACCAGTGAACAAGAGAAGTGGTTTGTAGTAGTAGTAGTTTTTAGGGGAGGCGACCGACAACTGAGGTCATTTGCGCCATAGTGGATGGACAGGAAAGAAGGATAAAGGGTGGAGAGAAACCCGGCGTCGGCATTAGCCTACTCTTTACGAAAGGCGCCAAGGGGTCCGAAGTTTAACGTCCCATCCGACGGACGGCGTACTCACTCAAAGTGCCCTCCACAAAGCACCTCAAGTAGGGATCGAGATACCTCTGAAAAATATTCAACACCGCCGGGATTTGAACCCGCACTCTCAGGGTGGGAAGCCAGTACGTTAGTCCCCGCACCATCTCGATCCCCGAAGTGGTATGTATATCGTCTGAGAGACTGAATATATATTTTATTGGCATTCTACTGCTTATAGAATGGAAAATAAACGAGGAAAAACTGGGAATGGAGGGAGGGGAGAGGGGGGTGCTGGGAAAAATCCAAAGGAGGCAGTAAAGATGGATGTAAAGCATTTTGATTGGGTTTGGGATCTTGATGACTGCGTTAGAGGGGAGAAGGTGAGGCAAACGAGGAATAGGATAAGAATGTTGGGTGGAAGGAAGTTTACGGAGTTAAAGGGTTTATTGTTGTGTCTAATGTCAGGTTTTCTTTTGTGAGGAGAGTCAAAGTAAAAAAATCTTTTCATAGTCGGTTGTCACTCAAAATCTATCGTAAACAGCATAATACCAATAAAAATAGGCATGTACAAGTATTTTATTTATTTAATGCATTTTTTATTTGGGTGAGAATGAGTCTATGTAGTCCCTTTTTGCACCTAATCCCTAAGCATTATCTTCTACTTATTACCCCGCAATTAACCGCAAGGGGGTGTGTCGGGGGGTGGTAGGGCACCTCCCGTAGTTAAGAAAAAAACCGTGTGCAAAAGCCACAAATTTATGCAATCCACAAACAAAATATGGTATACATTCATGCAAAAAACTTACATCCTACGCACAAGCAAACACTCAACTACCAACTAACGTAGACATACACCTAAAAATATACCTGATAACTTGGCATTGTTTAATTTTGTTCCGAAGTGTAAATTATATGTTTTTAATGTTTCTAAAATGACTTCGGTTTCCAACTATTATGATTCCTGATTGTTCGGGGAAAGAATGAGTATTTGTATCTATCTGTACCGGAATCTATATCCCTTATTATTTTGGTGGTCTGATCTACCTAAGTTGTGTGGGGCAATTATAATTCCTTTAGTGTCATCGTTAAACTCGTTTGTTTTGAATATTTCTAAAATTCTAAGTCTCGCTTGTTCTCTTCGTATCTCAAGTGGCTCCCAACCTAAATCCTCTAAGAGACCTGTCATACTTGTGTTCTTATTACGTATAACAATTTTTAACGAATCTGGCGAATTTTCTCTGGACTTTATCTAATTCTTTTTGCCAAATTTTGCCCAAACTGTTAGAAACACCCGAGCCCTAGGTTTAGGTAAATTCACCTAAGCGGGAATCGAATCCGCAACCTGTGGTTTGGGAGGCGAGAAAGTCGCCCAACCACCACAGGTCCCAAATCAGAGAGAGATGAGTTGTTGGACCAAGGAAAAATATACCGCATTAAAAATCATGCGTCAGTATAAAATTCTATCCGTTCACATTGATAAACGCACCTTACATAAACCTTCCTGGAAAAACTTATTATATAATACCTCTTTCTCTTAAACTGTTACCACTTTGTCTATTCAGAGAGCTGGTTATGAATGAGATAGCATAGTAATTACTCGCAAACCTGTCGACATGTCGTTCATATTCATGCCATTTTTCTTGCATGATAACCAACCTCTAAATTATAATTGTTGTTATATCTAGTACTTGCCATGTCTCAGGGCACTGTGAACCGACTTCAGAAGAAGAGAAGCTGGTATTCCTGGTAATCATAATGGACGGTGGCATCGGCTTAATAAATCACGGTAACTAGTTGAGTCAGGCGTGGGTGTCGCACACGAAGCTTGGCTTCCTCCGCCCTTGCTTCATCTTTGGAAATCCTTGCTCGGTTCAAGTGCTGGAGAATCCAGCGCACGGCGTCGTGTATTAATTTTCCAGGTCCCCAGGTTAGGTTTCGAGGATTTGGTCCAATACCTAATTCCAATACTAACGGTAGACTATATTCAAGTATGGTGGTGGTAAATATGTAATATGTAAACGTCTATTCCTACCGTGAATAATACTGGATACAATGGGGAAATAAACTTTATATGGAAGAATTAAAACCTATGGAAAAGGATCTTAATAAGAAGTTTTTAATCTGACAATGGAGGAATAAGTTTAGCGCCGCATGACTTTGGTAGGTGCCACAGTTCGGGGAAATTGACATCTGAATTGTTCTATGAATTGTCCTCACGTATAACTCGAATAATTTTTAAAGTCCTCAGTTTGGTAATCTAGGTAGATTAAGGTAGTCTAAATATTCCTTTCATCAGTGGACTAAATAAGCACGATAAAGATTCCCCTATCTGTATCCTCCAAGTCACAAGAGGTCTTTCTGTGAAGTTAAGTGCAGTCAAATATTCGATTCACCCACGACCGGCGAGATCCCGTGAGTTCTGACTAAATTTCACTGAATGTTACTTGCTATAATTATTGGTAATGGTGGTCTAGTTTTAACTCTGCTAAGTTTCAATGTCTCTCCTGACGTGACACAACCTGACAAACTACACTACAGTATTCAGTTCCGAATAATTTCTGTCCACCTTCATTCAGTTTAAGATTCCCATGCTTTTCCTGCCCTTCCTTCGGTCGTCTAACATGCTTCCCACCATCACGGTATTCAGCATTACATCATTAATCAAAATGCCCTTCAGGATGAAGCACGATGAGTGACAATGAGCTTCCCGATTGCCATCAATCGTCCTTCGCCTTCTCTAATGGGTTGGTGACCTTACACTCCCTGCCACTCGTCGCCTATCGCGGATAAAAATGTAGGAAACTTTGATTGCTGACTCGCCAAAATATTTCTCACAACTCGTCCCTGTAGTCCGATATAATTTGAAACAATATGCGGCAATCAAATTTTAGAAAAGGAATATTTACACTCTCGCACCTGTAGAGAGGTAGAAATAAGATTTCTGGACCGATTAAAACAACGTGGATTTTAAATTCCAAGGAATACACATTTATCAGACCGAACGTGCGAATAGCGATTTGGCAGCAGTTGCGATTATAAATTCAAGAAACTTGGAATTCAACCAAACCAGTTGTGTGTAAATGTTCGAATGAATATTTAAGCCGAAGTATTTTGTTGCCTTGATTAGACTTCTTCATTTTGGGTACGAATCGAGTGCTGGGGACCCTTTCGGAGGACTTGAATACGGAATTAAACAGGAGACAAAGAAAATCCGCGTATTTCTCGAAGAAAAGTAGTGAAAATACAGGTGTTGTCATATTGTTTTGGAAGGCCATGGTTGGAAGATATTGGAAACTCTAAAGATTACATACGCGACTTTTAACTTTTAGAAACTTACGAGAAATCACTCGCGATTTGCGGCGACGCGTCAGAAATGGTCCTGGAGCCACTTCACATCGGTGGATGAAACGACAGTGACTTAAGGGAAATTTAATTAAGGGCCGATTGATATATCCTGGAATAATCTTTTCAAGTATGAGACCCTTATTAGGTGGGGAATATTAAAAAGTTAATAGGAGCGCGACGAAAGCCAACCAGATACTTGAGATACGGTAGGCATAAAGGTTATAATACCTTAAAGGAAATGTAGAGTTTTCTGAAATGGAGAGTTTGCAAAATAGAAGAAAGAGTACCTCATGTGTAATGCATAGAATAACTAAAAATGACGAAGCATGGGGAGTTTAAAGGAAGGAAATAGAAAAAACAAGTTTTATTTAGGAAAAAACGACCACAGTTTTAAAATTTAAATGAGGCCACGCAAAAAACCAATGATAAAAAGTTTTCATTTTTAAATAGAAGCATTGTTGAATGGAAGCATCTACCTGGAAAGTTGAGTCCTTTCCATCGGCTGTTATAAGTTTTAAGAATAGGTGTGAGGTAGCCACTGGACAAAGAGCTGGGTGATAAATTTTACGATGGCTGTGTGCGGTAATGGATGGTCAGTGATGAGGACGGTGCGAAGTTTGACTGTGAAAGTGTGCAATGCTTGTCAGTGCGTGATTTTGGACGGGGTGTGATTTTGGACAGTGATTTGTTCGTATGGTGTGATGATAAGTCATGAGATGTTATGTGTGATGGTATTATCTTGTATTTGCTGTGATGTTCTTAGTTTTGCTGATGGAATTGGAAATTCAGTGCGATAGATACGGAATGAGAATCAATATAAATAAAATAAAGGTTATGCGATTTTCTAGAAAATCGCATATACTTTATTTTCTAGAAAAAAGCTAAGCTAAACATTAAAATAACAGGGCAAAAACTAGAGCAGGTGGAACAGTTTAGGTATCTCGGAAGTGTTTTGGACCAAAATGATCGAAGTGATAGGGACAAAAGGAGTAGGATTTCACTAGGCAAAGAAGCCTTCACAAGGAGGAAAGAATTGGAGTACGGAGGTTAAGAAAAGGCTCGTTCAAACTTTGATATGGAGCGTGGTTATGTACAGCGGGGAAACTTGGTCATTGAAGCAGGACGATAGACGTAGATTAGAGGCTTTTGAAACGTGGGTGTGGAGAAGATTGGAGAAGGTGAAATGGACAGAGAAGAAAACAAGTGAGAGAGTACTTGGTATGGTGGGCGAGGAGAGGGGTTTGTTGGGAGAACTTCTATGGAGGCAGGAAAAGTGGATGAATGGCATATTGATCAGCAGTGGGATATTGAAGACTGTAATTGAAAGGAGAATATTCGATAAAGGAGGAAAGGGAAGGAATAGGATAGGGATATTAGGCGGTATGAAGGGAGGAAGGAAGTATACAGGGATGAAGAGGGGTCTGATGTAAAGTAGGATACTGGATTGTGTTTTGTTAGGAGTCACATTATATTTATTTGGTAATTGTGTCCATCCAGAACCTACCTTAACCGGTAGACCTGATAAAATATACGTTTTAGTATGTAGCTCCTTAGTTTGATTTTTTCCAATGATTGTTCCTGTTATTGTTTCAAGTTTGATTGTGATACTAGGGATTTTTGTGCCACCAGACGCTGTCTATCTGCACTTGTAGTTTTAATTATAATTATATACGAGAAATCACATTCACGTAAATAGTTGGATACTATAACAGCTGAAAAATTATTCAGCAATTACTGAACAGCAGATGTACGGTAATGGTAAGCCCCCAGTCACACGCTCCACGTGGCGCCTTGTAGGGTAGGATGTAGATGAGTCATGTAAAGTCATAGGGTAACTTAGATATTTAAGCGTTGACTTTTCTTTCGTGTCTTTTCCATTCCTCCTCTTCTTCCTTTTTCCTCCCCCCTCCTGCACGCACCTTAGCACCCCTCACATTCAAAATCCTTCCCTCCAAAACCCTCATCCCTCTCTTCGTCTCCCCTCCTCAGGAAGGGAGGCACCTGTCTTCGTTCATCCCTTCGTCTTTCTCTCCCCTTCCTTAGCGAAAAGAGCCTTATCCTCCCTCTCTCTCGCTATCCTACCTCTCCCTCCCATGTTCACGCCTTCATCTTTCTTCCCTGCAATCCCTCAACCTCTCCCACGCCTCAAACCCACTCTCTCCCCCATCCCTTTCTCACACCGCACGTAAATGGAGTTGAATTTTATATCAAGAAAGCGCGTTCTCGCTCCCTTCTGACTGCTGCTTCTACTTGGTTCTCGCTTCCACCCATCCCCTCGGCCCCTTCTTTTTTTCCAGGCCTCTCCGCCCTTCGCGTGGCTCGTTCATCCCCCCTCCCTTCTCTCTTCTCAGTCCTTCAAGACTCCACCCTCTTGTGTTATATTTGCTTGCGTATACGCCGTGGGCTTGCTTTGCGTCACGGCACGAGATTTATTGTAAAAATACGGGTGGAACGTGACGGAAAATGTGAGATGGGCAGGCGCATGAGGTGACGAAAGAGATCGAAATCAGTGCCTCCTTCAAAGGCATTGTGTGTGATATTGGTAATATTGATTTCAGGTTGCTTAGTTCCTTTTGCATAATGAGGAATCCACGTTTGCAAATACGGGATATAAATGTTCAGAAATTACCAGTAATCAAATCTCATCAGTGCATCTGCTTTGGGTAAAATATAAGAGGGCCTTCTAGAAAGTGACTTCCGTTATTCTATAAAAATACAATGGAATAGTTACAAAAAATTTATATTTTCATCACAAAACTACACATCTCAACTTATATTCGCCAAATAGATATAAAAATTGGTTACGAATGTGGTCCCATTAGTACCCGGCTTGACCTAGAGATGGCGGTAATTGTTTAAAAAAGATCATTGTATTAGAAAGTACGCTATCTATAAAGCATATGTTTCAAGTTTGAAGACGCCACGTCGTTTATTTTTGTTTGGCAGCCGTCAATAGTGAACGCTTTCAGTGAATTCGTGAAAATGGAGAAAATTGGTCATCGTTATGTGATACAATACTTTTATTCGAAAGACCTCGGCCCAACCAAGCTAAAAGCTGAACTGGATTCTACTTGGGTGAGCCTGCTTCTTCGTTTACAACAGTAAAATATTGGGTGGCAGAGTTTAAACGAGACCGTACGAGATGTCAAGACGACGATCGCATTGGTCGACCAAATGAGGTGACGACTCCAGAAACGGTGAAGAAATTCCAAAAAGTGATGATGGATGGTCGTCGACTGAAAGTGCGCGAGCTAGCAGACATATTAGGCATTTCAAAAAGTGCGCAGAATCGCATATTTACTGAAAATTTGGACATGAGAAAGCTGTGTGCAAGATGGATGCTCACACTTGAGCAAAACCAGTGTCGTGAAGATGTTTCAATTGAGTGTTTAGCAAATTTTCCCTGCAACAAGGCAGTAAAGTTTGAATTACTACCTCATGTACCATGTTCGCCAGATTTAGCCCTCTCAGATTTTTTTTCTGTTCGCAAATTTGAAAAAATGGCTCGGTGGACAAAGATTTTCCAAACGTGAAGTGATGTCGGCAGTTAATGGCTATTTTGAGGAGGAAGATAGTTCTTATTATAAAAAGGGTATCCAACTTATTGAACATCGCTGGGAAACGCTTTTAGAGCTGACAGGAGATTATGTTGAAAAACAAATACATTTTTTTTTATTTTGTGTTTTCTTTGTTGGGTCGGGTACTTCTGGGACCACCCTCGTATATCTCTGAACTAATTTTCAGATTCCTCAGAAAAACCATCCTCATCAGAGGATGGTTTTTCAATGGTTACCGAATCCATCTATCAAGATAAAGTGTACCATTTAGAGGATTTCTATATCAGACTGTGCTTAGGTGCATTTAGGTATGCAATATTTTGGATATGGATTTTTTCAGAAAGCAATACCGAATCATTGGAGTCATGGGAGAAAAGAAATTGTTTGGGGGAAATTAAAGAAGGCAGGAAATATTCAGCATTTGATAGTTGAAGGCTCTTGTAAAAAGCAAGACGCTTTTTAAGGGGTAAGCGAAGAGATTTGGAGAGAAAGAAGAGGTATACTTGAAGACATGAATGGTAATGGGAATCCTTGAGAAGTTATAAAATGAAATTGTGCGGGCGAAATATGTTGGTGCCTTGTTGTGCCCAGTTGTGTTGGTGCAGATCTTCTTTAAGAGCCCATGTCAATGAGTGTTTTCGGGGATCTCCCAAAACCTCTCTCTAAAACAATTATTTCTCAGTTAACGTTTGGTAAGCTTATGTTTATATTAACCGAAATCTGAGACCAATTTGACGTTCCATGGTGTGCCTCTTAACAGTTGCTACTAAAGTGAGTTTAGGGAGCTCAATCACGTTAACTCATAAGAAATGAAAAAGTTTGATATTATGAATAAATTAGGATAGTTATATTAAATGTTACCATGGGGTGATATAAAGAATGGATGAAAAACCTATCTTAGATCCTACCTCTCTTCGAATTTATTTCAGCCCAGGCGGTAATAGTATAAAGGACATAAAAGAAGTATTGCGTAGGCTAAAAAGCTTTTACTAAGGAGGAGGTGGTTGATGACTTCTATCTCAGAGACTTCAGGCCAAGGAAATCTGTGGTATACTATATATCGAAAGAGGGTGGGTTTCTGCGGTGGAGGAAGGTTCTGGAGTGTAAGCATGTCTTCGGATTCTTTTGTTTAGGATATGTATACATACATATATATATATATACACACACACATATATATATATATATATATATATATATATATATATATATATATATATATATATATATATATATAATATAATGGCGAAATTACGAGGATAGCTGGAATCAGAAGAGAGTTGAGAGCGGAGTTAAAGTAATTGATATTTGGTTAGATATCTGCCGATTCTCTCTCTCAAATTCATATGTCCAGATTTAATAATGGCTGAATGACTACTGTGTGGTTGGCAGAAAATCTTCCCGACTAGTTATCAGTCGCAAGGGGCTAGCACCCCTCCCCTCCACGAACCGCTCACCACACTAAAATCATTCCCCTCGTGTAGCCAATCACCGAGGTCATCCTGCTGGTATAAAGAATAGAATGGCGTGCACCCCAAACTGGAGCCGCCGTTTATAAAACCGCCCCTCGCTCTCTCTCACACACACACACTCCTAACCTCTAAATAATAAACACCACGCGCGGGCATCTCTCGCTCAATGCAAACAAACACCACGCCTCTGTCCCTCCAAGCGCGTGCAGGGAGTCCCACACGGAGGAGACAAAAAGAACACCACTGAGCACTCTGCACCCTAAGGGAAGAAAGTCTCTCCGTCTGCACCACGTGTGCCCTCCCAAGGAAATGCCTTCTTTTCCCCTCTTCGTGTACTCCTCCTTCTTCCTCGTTTCTTTGCCTAAAATCTCTCTCCACCCCTCTTTTCCCTCGATAAGGATTTCGACTTTTGCCTTTTCCCTCCCTCCCTAATCCTTCTACGGAGCACACCCCGTCTGAACCCCGCCTTCCTCTTTCAAACCTCCTCTTATCCAACGCGCGTCGACTTCATGTGGGCGCAAGAGGGGTGAAGGAAGGGTGTGAGTCGATGGGATCCGTACATATGCAAGGGACAGGAGACATCCGTTGCGTGTGTCAAGCGACGGGGTTTGTTGGGTGGGGGCAAGAGGGAGGGTAGGGAGAGAGTGAAACCCAATTCAGATCGAATGGGGTGGTGTCCTAAACATCCATATTCCCCCCCCCACCTCTACCATTCCCTCATATTCCGGATATCTACAGCACGTGTCCACGTTAGCCCATGGCAGGTAATATATTCGTCATCAACGGGTATGTTATTTTTGAATTTTGTTTATATTTGGACGCAAACCGATGTCATTCAAGAGCAGTAGGGGTGTGCAATTGTATCTGCATCTCTTTCGTGTCATCACAGTGTGTGTTCGTTGAAAATAAATAACTCCATGTAAAAACCGGCGGCATGGAATGGTACCTACTGAAATCATAAACCTGGATATTTACTCGGTTGTGAAATCAATGATGTTAGGCTAAACTTTGTGTAGGTTACTCATGATAAAAAAGCTTGGATAAGTTATCCACATGATTATAATAATATCAATAATAATGGCATAATAAGAATAGATACACGTAATCCACGTAGAAATGTGGATAGAAAAGTAGTCTTTAATTACTATGTACGATGTAGCTGATGACAAGGTCTTTGAGTAATTACGTTTGGAAAATATTATTGGACATTTTGATTTGGAGCGGAAACTTGGTCGTTGAAGCAACATTGCAGGTTCTTGCAGGATGTGGAGGAAGATGGAGAAAAGTTAAGATTCACAGAAATTAAAACAAGCGAATGAGTACTTTACATAGCACGGGAGGAGACAGGGCTTGCTGGGATGAATCCAAAGAAGTTAATAAAAGTGGTTGTTGACATTGGATGTAGAATTACAAGACGATGATGGAGGGTAGACGGTAAACGTTAGGCAGGCGAGGTATGTGGAGGAAGAGAATAGGCATGTTGAACGGAACGAAGGGGAGACTGGAAGTATTCGGAATAGAAGAAAAGTTTATTTTATGTAGTGTGGGGTATCTCGTTTAATTCTGTTTGTGAGGTTTAGAAATGTAGCGGTTGTAGGTCTCTGACCATTCAAAATCCTACCCTAAATTGTAGACTATATTTAAGAAATAGGTGATGGTTACATGTATATAACCACCAGTATCAACATGCCTCAAGGAGTGTTGACACTACACAATGCAAAGCAGTCAAAATTGTGCGAAATTTACGAATGGAATGAACTTCCCTGTAAAATGGCACGGGCACGTCCACAGGTTTTGTGTAGATGAATTGGGTGGAAAGGTCTCATTACTCTTCGCAGCAAGTTAAATGTTCGGGGTATCACTCGGGTTTTAAACCCAGAACCCTGCAGCCAAAAGTTTGCAACGCTGTACCTTGACTACCACATGTCACTTACAGAGTAAGAGCACGATATCGAGTTAATTGCGGTAATTCGCAGAATAGTTCTTAACAAATATCACGTATAAGTGGTATAGCCATCATATGGTTGGTTTTTAGTCTGAGTGCAGTAGCTTAAATTTCCATTTTGCTTTATTCTCCATCCTCAACGTTAGTAAGAGCTACTTCGTCAATAATGTAGCACACTACAGCTGTGGTAAAAATAGTAGACGCTACAGTAGCATGTATCTTGTGGCTAGGTATCAATTAATCCTCTTATGATGGGTGTATATAAGTATCTTGCATCTATCTCTGGCCAATACCGCCTTCATTAAGTCATATCATGTCTAAAGAGTAGGTCTTTCTTGGCATTGCTTGCCTTGCACTGTTGCTTTCTGTCCCCTATTTCAGCATGAAATACAATCTTGCTGGAAGTGTTGTCATGTCCAGTCCTCTTTCTTATCTAAAACCTTAATTTTATTTGTTTCATGTGGGAGAGATTTCTCGTGTTTTACAGTAATACACAAACTATCACCTAACCTTAGTAATCTCGTAAGGTTTCTTTGTTTCCTTTTGGCTGCATTGCCCGTCTTTCTTAACACTTTCCCTCTCTCGTCTCGGTAAGGACTGTGAATGTTGAATGAACACCGAAAGGAGAGTTAGGGAAAGTGGGCATGTAACATGAATCTTTATATGTGCAGTAATGGTAGTTTCCTGTGTAAAGATAAATATTATACGAACCCAGAGGATTCGGAATACACTTTTTAGTTTTCTCAAAATCGGGAGATAAAATGGAGTCTAGAATTGCATGCTTACCTCGACCTCTTCCGCGATAGTTGTTTTATTGTTAATCTAGTTATTACCTAAATTATTTCATTGTCATTCTTGGCTCTGCAATGTTCCGCTGTTGAAAATAAGTAATCCTATAGTTACTCCTTGTGTTTTACCAAGTCGTTTCGCCGTTATAAAAACACTGGTTACTTCAGATAGCTTAATCCGTAGCCTTGCTCCGAGTACCTAAGTGATCCCTCCTTTTCCGCATATGGTATGCGGAATAAGTACGAATGGTATTGTGAATCCGGGAGAATTTGGAATTCACTTGGCTTGGCGAGATCTTGCAGCTGGTCACGAACGCTCAAATTCCAAATGTCTGTTTATTCATCCGAGAATATTTAATTATTTTTAATGATTCGACGTTTAACGGAGTTCCCCATGCGTATTAAATACAATCAACGCCGGCGACATATTTATCTTTTTATAGCCTCTCCATCAATTGGCATTCCATATTTCTGAGTGTAAGGGTTAGATTTGTTTCATTGTGTGATGGACGATACGCACTGATTGACCATAGGGACATGTCTGAATGGGTTTCAGTTTTTAAGAGATTAGTAGAGATCATAAAACAGTCATGGGTTACCTCGAAATAGATTTTCAACGCCCATTGTTATAATGACGTCTTGGTTTTTGATATATTTAATGACGACTCATATTTAACACCATCCAAACTGATTTGGCAGGCTCATTTGTAGTGCATTCATAAATCTTTCACCGTTGTGCTTTCGTTAAAGCTTTGCTTACAATTTTAGTATTTAATTTTCCCTTTCCTCTAGAACAGCCCGTATACAGGTATATTAGGAGAATCTTTATATGAGAATGTCGGTAAAATGACCCCAGCCGCCGAAATATCTACAAAAAATTTTAGCGACCACTATTTCTAAAATGTCTGACTCTGGAAAAAGTTTGGAAAATTATCAATTAATAAATGCTTTTCAAAAAATTTGGAAAAATGGTGAGAAAGGGAAACTTTTTTAAAGCTGGGAAATCCATTTGCGAATCGAGAATATGGCATCGGGATCGAGAACTCCGAAAAGAACATTTATTTTTGTTTTGAGTTCAGCTCGTGTTTTCCATAGGTTATCGCACATTCTGAGCCTGGCGAAAACTACACACAGTCACACACACACACACACATATATATATATGTATATGTATATATATATATATATATATATATATATAGATGTAAATGAATGCCAATTCAGTGGCCTAAAATTGTTACTTCCACCCCTTCCCTCTCCCTTTCCTCTCCCCAACCATTCCTTCCACCCCTCCTTCGCCCCCCGTTCTCCCCTTCCCCTGGCCCCCTTCCCTTTCTCTCGCACCCCTCACCTCAACAATTCCAGCAGTCATTACTTCTATATCTTCAGAGGAAGACGGATTGTTTCCGTCGAAATATCAAGAAAATACGTGTGAGTGTTCTCTTTTTTTGTTTCTATATTATGTGTTACTGTGTATTGTACTATTCGGCACTTCCGTGTTACGTCTATGAAAGCATATATATATATATATATATATATATATATACATATATATATATATATATATATATATATATATATACAGGGTTCGTCCGGAAAATAAGTGTACTGAGCTCAGGAAAAAAAATTATTACACTTTTACATATCTTAAGCTAATATTCCTCAAAATAGGACCCTTGTGGTCGATGCACTTGTTCCAGCGGCGTTCCCGTTCCTGGAACGCCCCCGCGAAGGCATCGTCGGAACCTCTCGAAGACTCGTCGTCGACCTCTTCTCTGCCCTCCACGAACATCTTGTGCCACCGAAAGATCATGTTTCTGGACATGGCTGACTCCCCGTAAGCCTGGTTAATCGTACCGACAGTTTCGGTAGACGATTTCCCAAGCTTTACCGCAAATTTGATGGAATAACGCTGCTTCGGCATCGCGTTCCGTGACGTGAGTCGAGCGTGGAGGTTCGCGTTAACAGAGCTCCTCACTACACCACAGCTCTGAGCCGACTGCCTTTTTCAGCGTCGCTTGCCAACATACCCCCCTCCAATCGCAGCCCGTCAGAGCGGTGCTGGGCGCGCCTGGAGCGGCGCGCCCATCCCAGGAGTAAGTACACTTATTTTCCGGACGAACCCTGTACATAGATATATATATAGATATAACGATTATATGGAAAAACTCACACGAGCAGCAAATATAAGGACGACACAATAAACACAAATAGAATAGCAACATTTAAAAGGACACTCACACGGTAAATTGTTCGGCCCTCTCAGAGGCCTTCTTCTCTCTCTCTCTCTCTCTCTCTCTCTATATATATATATATATTATATATATATATATATATATATATATATATATATACATACATATATGTATATATATTAATTCGTACACACTCATATTATTATTAGGTAATATACCGCTGCAGGCAGGTTTTGGGTGGGCAGAACTAACTACCTACGACACGTCTTCCTCAGAAGAAAAAGTTGTAACAAAATGATACCAAAGTAAAAAAGGTGCCAATGTGGGTGTGGAGAAGAATGGAGAAGATGAAATGGACCGATAAGAAAACAGATGAGGAAGTACTTGTTATGGTGGGCGAAGAGAGGGGTTTGTTGGGGGATATCCTATGGAGGCAGGAAAAATGGATGAAGGGCGTATTGATCAGCAGTGGGATGTTGAAGACTAATTGAGGGGAGAATGTTAGGCAAACGAGGAAAGGGAAGGAACATGATAGGGATGTTGGACGGGATGAAGGGAGGAAGAAAGTACTCAGATATGAAGAGGGACCTGATGTAGACTAGGTTGCTGGATTTTATGTTTTGTTAGGAGTCACAAAAATATTTATTTAGTAGTTGTGCCCATCCAAAACCTACCTTAACCGGTAGATTACCTATTAATAATAATAATATTTATGTATATATATATATCTATACATATACACATTCACATATATATATATATATATGTATATATATATATGTATATATATATATATATATATATATATACTTATATATAACCTTTATTATTGTTTTCATCATTTATTATTATATATTCATTTTTTAGTGGTCGAACTCTGAATATGTGTTTTGAATTGACAGAAAGAGACTAGCTACTACAAATATTATAAGCCCCGCCTAACACGGCAGAACGTGACACCGTACCATATGATGAACCCTGCTTCAATTCCGCATACTTTCTGTGTCCCATCATTCCTTCCAGCATGCCTATCCTATCCGTCACCCTACCTCGCCTGCCTATCGCTCTCCCCTATATCACAGTCCTTAACATTCCATCGCCAATCGCACCACTCTGCATCGACTTTTCTTGTCTCCTTTGGATTTCTCCCAACACCCCTGATCTCCTGCTTGACACTACATACTCCTTGCCTTGTATTCTTCTCCGTCCACTTTTAATATTTTTCTATCCTTCCCAAATCACACATCTCAAAAGCCTACATTATAATCCTATCATTGCCTATTATAATTGATAATAATGGGGATATACAAAAATGACGGTAGACAGAGAATAAGGGAATCTTTTTGGAGTTGCTTGATGGCGATTGAAAAAGGGAAGCCGCGGATTTAATCGTGGGAAGGAAGCGGGAGGGGTGGGTGATGGTGGTGAAGTGGGCGGGTGGGGTTAGGCCCAGGGTTAGGAGAGGAACGACAAGAGATCCATTCAAATGTGAATCGTTTCCAGCCTGCGCATGCCGTTCTTATTGCCAAAAGTCATAAATTCGCTGCTCGGCGATTATTAATGACTCATCCCGGAGCTTGCGACGAAACAAACGAATTCCTTATCGCGTACGCTCTGAGAGCGCGCGCGGGCGCATATACATACTGTACGTAACCTGCCGCGTATTTACGGACGGGAATTTGAAACGCTGTACCGGTTTTATTGCTCGTGCGGATCCGAATCGCTCTCTCCGCGCCCCCCCCCCCAAATACTCATTCCTCCCATTTTCTACCTCCCCTTCCCCACCACCCTCCCGTCATTCGTCCCTCTTTCACCCCCCTCCCTCCATCCCTACCTCCCGCAACTTCAGAGACTCCCTTACCTTCTCATCCATTCCTCCACTCCCTCGGCGATGTATCACATACGCACACGTTTTTACCATCGCAAACCCGAGGACCATTTCCCATTAAGAAATCCAGCTGGGGCGTTACCTTAGGAAATGGAATGACGGACGTGTTTTGAATGCTTCGCTATTCCATTTTTTTCCTCGTATTTTTCTCTCCCCCACTTCCCCCCCCCCTCCTTTGCTGTCTTCTTATCCCACTCACACAACCCCCCCCCCCACTTCCTACCTCGCCTCTTTACCCGTATCCATGGCGACAGTTAATGTAAGTTAGTATCGTTTTCTCTCAAGTTGTTGTCAGCGCATACGCTCGGTGCGTTTCTTTTTTCTTTTGTTCCCAGGCAATTGGATATCGAGATGTATATACCTGTGTCCTGGAGTGCGCGCGTACCGTTCTTTTTTGCAAAGGATTGCGAGAGATGTGGCAACGATGTATCTTCGTGTTTGACACGTGATCGCTACACAGTTGTTTGGATGAACATACTTTTTATGTCCCATTTCAGCGTTAACTAAGACAAAAGCCTTAAAACTATGGAAATCAAGGTGTAATTCGATGACCTCTCATCTGACCGCGCATAATTAAGGGCCGTGATCAGTAATCTAACTTCAACCTTAACGCTGAAAGTTTGATTTGACGATGGTTTTATTAATCCTCGTATGTGTTCCTCAATAGTTTTTCCGTATTCCTGCGATGTGTTTTATATTCAGCACTAAATTGTCACATAATTAAATTAACTTTTCCCCTTTCGTCGTCTACAACCTAATACTCAAATTTTATCTAGTGTTGTATTAGGTTAACATTATTTAATAAGTTTAATAACCGAGGTCTACCGTTCCCATTTAAGTTCTGTGATGGAAAATTTTTAACATTTCGCATCCAGTAAAATTTTGAACTTGTCTCAAAATTCATGATTTCAACTTCCAAGAAACTCCGGGAGATGCCGCAAAAGTAACTTTTAACGGAGTCATCCGCTAATGTGCATCTCAATGCAACAATTTCTGAGTGTAAAAATCATTCCCCTTAACCGGGATTCGAACCCGGATCCTTCGATGTCCCCAAAATAAAACCCCAAAAATTCCTGAATTTATGAGGATGCCTCTGTAGCTTAACTGGTTAAAGCACTTGGCCGGATATGACCGAGGTTCGAATCCTGGTTATGGCGAATGGATTTTTACACTTTAAAATTGTTGGATTCATGATTCCAGTTCACCTATTATTTGGCGAGTAATTTTTTATTTGCGTGGGTGAAAATTCAACAATATTTTCATTACATCCATGCTTAATAAACAACTGAATCACAGTGTCGTGAATATTTTCCATAAATCAATTGCCGTACGTGCTCATTGGCAGGGCCTCATGTTTTTCCCTTGCATGCACAGGTATTTTTTCACGAAAACCTTTCGCCACCATATTAATCAAAGCCGTGCCATTCCCATGGGATGGTTTTAATTAATGCTGTGCCTGTTTTTTTTAATTTGCTCCACACGCAAACTTTATTAATCCTATTTCTTCCGAAGTGGAACGTTAAAAGTCTAATTTCACATAAAACGACGGTTATCTTAGATATGATTCGTGTTGGCAATCCATTTCACTGGACAATGTGGGCGTCCTCATTGAAGGCGTACTACAGGGTCGCACCCAAAAGTGGTAGGACTGATTTTTTTACAAGAATTTTATTGACGATATACTTATATCGACTTAATAATCTTCAAAGTATGCTCCTTGAGCTGCTACACTCTTAATATAACGTTGATCCCATTCCCCGTACACCCGCTGGAAATTTTCTTTGGGGATGCCGTTGATGACCCGCGTCGATGCCTCTTGAACGGCCTTTATCAAGTCAAAACGTTGTCCCTTGAGCTGTCTTTTCATCAGGGGGAAGAAGAAGAAGTCCGGTTATTGTTGTTTGGCTGCATCATTAGCGAAAATGAGAAAAAACACCAATATAATTTTCCAAAAAAAGATTAAATTAAATTTTTCACTTGCAGCAATCTGAAGAATAATTCGTCTGGCACATTTGCTGAAAATACGTATTCCTGCCTGGGAAGTGGGCATAGATTGTTTTCGTTGGAAATATGTTATAAGTCTGGTAAGTTTAGTTATTCTTCTATAGTTGGTTGCCATTTAGGAGGATTTACGAGCGTAATGGATATAGATACTGAAATACCTGTAATTACCTATTGGGATATTTGTTTTCATATACTCTTGTGGGTTGTGGTAACACAGAAATGGCCTCGTTCTAGGAGTTTTAGATTCTGGTTTAAGCGTGGCTGAACGCCATAAATCTTTCAAGTTTCCAATTATTGATATGCACCTGAGTGAATAATACGCTCGCTGTAGTCTGTCTTGATTTAAGGTGGATAGGAATTGTTTATATTTGACACCGGGTATAAAAATACTCTTTTCAATTCCTTTTCGAATTAAAATTAATGACCACACTAAATTGAAACAAGTACTCGTTTATTTCAGGTTATAGGTATATGAAGGATATACAGGTACCTGTTTACCTGTATATATATATATATATATATATATATATATATATATATATATATATATATATATGTATATATATGTATATATATATATATATATATGTATATATATATGTATATATATATATATATATATATATATATTTATAATATCCTCGTGTTGATGGCGAATTGTGAAATTGCGTCAGATACGATCTACGTGTTGTTTGCGATCGAAAATATGTTATGATAAGATCATGAAAAAATCTTATAACCAATGAGGTACTTTTTATTGAACCATTAATTTGAACAATTGTGTTATAATCGAATACACATGTTTTATAAACTTATAGTTTAATAACATACCTCCTGTCAAAAGCAATTAATAGAGCATTAAAAAGATAGGGAAATTATCGACAAGAATTTTGAAAAATTGAAGGAAAATAGCAGTGAAAACTATTTATTTAGAGCATATTTTTCTGTGGCTACAAAACTGGATGTTTCATGATGAGAACAAGGATTGGGGTTTATCTTTATAATACTTGGCTGTGCATGTACTTGCAAATGTTCGTGCGCGTTTATATCCTATGCTTAATGCACTTACCGAGATCACCTTAAATATACATGCCTTATTTATTAGTAATCTCAATCATCGCTGATCTAATCGAAATCAGTGCGATAGGTATGAGATGAGAGTCAATGTAAACAAAACGAAGGTTCTGAAGTTTTCGAAAAATGGAAGACTAATTTTAACTTTAAAGTGGTGGGTAAAAACTAGGAAACATGGACGAGTTTACCTGCCTTTGCAGTGTTTTGGATAAAGATGATCAAAGCATTTGGGACATGAGAAGAAGAATTGAGTTAGGCTTAGACTATTCACAAGGAGGGAGGAATTGATTCTTGGGAGATTGAGCAAGGACGGTAAGAATATACTCAAAACTCCTTGAAACTTTTAACTTTGGTATGGAGCGTGGTTTTGAATGGCGCGGAAACATGTTCGTTGAACCGGGATGATAAGTGTAGATTGGAGGTTTTTGTGGGTTATGTGGATGTGGATAAGGATGGAGAAGGTGGAGTGAACAGAAAGGGAAACAAACGAGGAAGTGCTAGTAGAGATGAGACGACGTTGGGCAAGCGATGAAGGGGTAGAGGAATAAGATTTTGGACGGAATGAAGAGAGGAAGGAAGTATGCGGAAATTAAGAGGGGTTTATTGTAGTGTCACACTTCGGGTTGTGTCCTGTTTTGCCATTCCATTTGTTCAAATGTGAAGTTCAGAAAGATCATCTTGAAATAATAGACCTTGATGAACTTTGTCGCTATCGTTTTACGGTTCTAGCCTGTCACGGTTGATTTAATGTGATGGTAAGCGGCTATGGATCGGGAAGGGTGTGGGTTGGGCCGAGACCTTGGGCTAAAAGAGAACTCTTCATGCGTGGGAGGTATTTTATTTGCCGCTTAGAGTGGGGGACCGATTGATCGTCCGCCCACTCACCTCGGAAATTGTGTGCATAAAAGAGTTTTTCCTCATGTCCAAAATGTGAAGAGTGGGTGGGCGAATTCTGTTGTTTTTCCCTTGTTTCTACTGAGTGCTTGGGATCCTAATGCTGCAGGATATATTTTTTTATAATATCGTGCGGACACCATTATGTATTTTAAAATGGTGAATTTAGCAGTTCGCCTGTATTTTTAGAAGAATTAGGTTTTGGAAATACTGCCGAAGGTTGAAATGCAGGCTCTTAAATCTTCTGCCTAAATTTGATACCGACTACTTACATATTAAAAATATAATACAGACCACATCCCACAACCGTTAAGCTGGAGGATAAATATAAAATTAGAGATATTGATTTTGGAATGGAAATGTTTAAAATATTACTTCTCTAAGTATTGATCTTTATGCTGGCATTAACGTTGTTATTATAGCATATATAGCAACGATCATAACAACGATAATATAGATAGGTATTGTAGTTCGTTCACGTGCTTGCATGTGACCCTTAAATATTATGTGAAAATAGTTTTCACCAGTCCATAAAAATGGAACTCGCTACCCATGTGAGTAGAATGCTGAATGAATTAAAATTCGTTTTGCTCATGAATTTTAAGCAATCGAATCTACTCCTGTTACCCTTATGTATAAAAACTGTGAAATCGTGACTACGATAAATTAGTATTTAGTACTGATCAAAGCTATTAGCGCATCGTTGATTACGGACTCTTTCAATTTGCAAAAGATCACGTAATTGCAATGGCGCCCGGGAACCTTCCACATCTACACAATAACCTTTATAATACATTATTATAAATACATATTCGCAGAGAGGCATTGAAACATCTACCTTTGCACTGACCAATGATATTATCCAATTATGTTTGCTAATTTGTATGTTTTCCAATTTGTATATGTTTTACTATTTTTCCGAGTGAATTTTTAAATTAGAAATTTTAAATTGAATATTTAGGGATGGTGACGTTGCATTTTGTGACGATTGTGCATCGCGTGAGAGAAGAAAAAGAATACCCCAGTCTGTCAGTTCTGGGGTCTTATCTTTCTCATTTTATCCTGTTGGTCTTATTTGGACAAGATAAATGGGGGTCATAATAATTCCCTAGGTGCCACCAATGAACTTGAGTTATCTCTAACTGTCTAAAAGTCTTAGTTTTTCCTGCCTTCTTCGTTAGTCAAGGGCTTCCTGTCCTGATTTCTTTAGAGTATCCACCACGCTTTTATACTTGTTTCTTGTAGGGATTTTGGCAAACCTAGCGGATTTTCTCCGAGTCTATTCAAGGTCCTTGATAAACATTTGCCCCCATAGATCAGTGGCGGATCTTGGAAATTCCTTGGAAGAATGTGAATTTTGATGTGGAAAAAAATAATTTAATAACCGTATTCCTGCAAAGAAAGTAGAAAATCTCGTTAAATTATAAAATAATCAAACATATTTAGAGATCGTAACTCAATCCATAGTATTATGCTTTAGGGATTTGGTATTTTATGCTTTGGGGATAGCTGGTATTATAAAATAGTATCCGGCAGATAACCGGCATTTCCTATTCAATTTAATTGTTAAAGAAAAGCATGCCCTTGCATCCATCCCTAACATGGTCTCTTAGTTAAAAAAACTTTTATCAATCCGAAGGCTGGTTTGATAGGTGAGGGTGGAGCACACGTAGTGCTTAGAGTGTTAAATTCACATATCAGAGTACGGGGACCTGTTCCTTTTCGTCTACAGCCTATGGTGTCCCAGGGAGATCTGTTACTCAAAAAAGCGGCTTAGGTGTCCAGAAACGTCTCCCGGAATCGAATAGAGTTGTCGGTAGCACAGCATTCTACCCCTACCTATTACTACGTCTCCCGGTCACCAAATAAATATCCGCGTAATCCTTATGTGGCCTTAATAAAACGAAGTAACTCCTAGCTCATTATTTTTTTATTGCATTTCCCTGCAACGCGTCTAATGATACCTGTAGTTTCTTTACGAATTACCCACGCATATTCTTCTGACCTGCGTGCCCTTTCAAAGTATTTGATCTGAGTGTCGTCGCAGGTGTAACATCCAAATTGTAGAAGACCGATCGAGAGACCGTAGACGTCGGAGGAATAAAGAGGCGCTTTCTTTTTCTCGTACCTCCCTCTCTTTACTCTTTCGTAATCGGCTCGTAGAAACGTCGCTGGGATTTGCAGTTACCCCTTGTTTTAGTCGCTAATGACGTCAGTTGTCTTCGTTGTACTCATCCCCCTCCTCCTTTCGCTCCAGAAACCTCCTCCCTCCCCCGCCCTACCTCATTGTCAGACTTGCAGAGAATGTGCATTGTTTTTATCGATCTGGAGCTTGTTTCGCATCGTTGCGACCTGTTTTTGCACCATTCATCCAACCCTTCCCTCGCTTTCAGGAGACTTGTTTTGAGAGTGTGTTTGTGTGTTAGAGTGTCCGTCGATTCTAACCATTCTCTCCCTCTCTCTCTCTCTCTCTCTCTCCCGCACACACACACGCACACAAACACACACAGACTGCTACCTTCATCCCTCCCTTCTTCCTTCTCCTCCCCACCGCCCACACCATTTACACGTGGGGGGCGGAAACTCGATACCACATTTCACCCCCACTCTCCTCTTCCGCCCCTCTCCTTCCCCATTCTCCTCTTCGCCCCTCCGCTCTGTCACCGTGTCAGACTCTCCGCTTGCCGCTTTAAGGAGGCTCCATCGCAACTGCCCGAATCAATGTAACTCCGTAGTTCATGCATTAAGGACGAGTGATGAGATTAATGCGACACTAATTCATACGTATTTCATACGTATTTCATACACATATTATTATTATCAATAATCTACCGTATAATAAATTTGAAACTCCAAAGGCCGTAAACAGTTTACCTTTCTAAACCAAGTGAAAATGAAATTAATTGGCTAGCGCCAACAAGTCAAAAAGGGTAAAGGTAAAAAAGGATAATGAGGTAGGTAAAAGGGGTAAAAGGTAAAAAAGGAGAGGATAAGAAAGGTGAATACGAATACGCGTATTTCGGCCACTAAGTAGCCCTCTTCAGCGTACTGAAGGGTAATCGTCACTACAACACAAGTCGAAGTGAGAAGGGGTAAGGGCAATCCGAAGAATATATAGTGTTACATGTGTGGGGGAGGGGGGGGGTTGTGAAAAAGACAAGAGCCAATGGACGAGGCTGATAGTGGAGGAGTTTGAAACGATAGGTTATGTAGTGAGGGGGAGGGGGAATTACACGGTCAAAGAAATGACCGTTGCAAAGAAGGGGAAAAAATGAAAGGGAAGCTTTACACAACCGTTAAGCGAACGTAGAAGGGGGAGGGAAAAGTGAAAGGCAACCTACAACAAATAACCGTTGAAGATGTGGGACAACCGTAACAGAGGAAGGGAATACCACAAGAACGGAAAAATGACGGTTAGTGAAGGGAAAGGAAAAGAAGCACAAACGTTGAAGAGACTGTAGGTTTACAAAGAACTAAGAGCATTTTAAATTTAACAGGGAGAAAAGAGAGGAATATGATATAGGTCCTGTGTCACTGTTTAGGAGATTGTCTCTGTTTTTGAAAATTAAAATGCTCTCGTAAGCGTCAAGTAAATTATTCTTAGTTTGTTTTAGGAGATTTAAATTGTCTTTTGTCATGTGGTGTCCTGTTTCAATTAAATGCTGTGCCATACTGGATTTGTCTCGTTTATTGTGTTTGTAGTGGGCGTAGTGTTCTTTATATCTCGTAAGAATGTTTCTGCGTGTTTGGCCTATGTAAGAAGCTTGGCAAGTCCCACAGTTGATTTGGTAAATGCCAGACTTCTCTGTTGTAGGTATTTTGTCTTTGGTGTTTCCTAGGAGCTGTTTTAGTTTGCTGTTGTTGGTGTAAGAAATTTTCGTGTCAACAGTCTTGAAAATTTTTTCAATGCCTCTGGTTAACTGAGGATAGAAGGGTAATTTAATGTATTTCTTTGTTGCGTCTTTTTTGTGTGTGGTGGCCGTGGAAATTAATTTCTTTAATTTGTGTTTCTTTAATATGTTGTCAATCAGTGATTCTTGGAAACCATTAAGTTTGGCAATATTTTTAATGTATTCTAATTCTTTATTGTAAGCCATGGTTTCCAAAGGGACATTTAACATTCTGTGTATGAGAGAATGGTAGACAGCGTATTTGTGGCTAGGATGGTTAAAAGAATGTTTATGGATGTAGTTGTTTGTGTGTGTGGTTTTCCGGTATATGTCAAAAAGTAATTTATCATTCGATCTATTGAGGGACAGGTCTAGGAAAGGGAGGATGTTATTCTTTTCGGTTTCAACCGTGAATTTGATGGAAGGGAAAAGACTATTGAGATTGTTCACAAAGTCATTAAGTTCACACTTAGTCGTATCGAATACAGAGAAGATGTCGTCAACATATCGTAAATAAACCGCGGGGAAGTAGCTCTCCCTCAATGGTCCCATTGAGGGAGAGGGCGCGCCGCGTAGGCGCCGATCAACGGGTGACCGCCTGGTGTATACCAGGCGGAGGAGTCCCTCAGGTGACGAAGGCGATCGAGGCGGCGGTCAAAGGCACGAAGTGCTCTAGGCTGCAGGTCGTGGCCCATGTGGGCACCAACGACGTCACGGACCGTGGATCCGAGGAGGTCCTCCGTTCCCTTAGGGAACTGAGCTCCGAGGTGAAGCGCGTCCAGGGCGTCGAGGGGGTTCGGCTGGGACTAACGGTCTGCAGCATCGTTCCGAGGGAGGATCGCGGGTCTCTGGTTTGGAGCCGAGTGGAAGGCATAAACCAGAGACTATCGAGATTCTGCTCGGACATAGGAGCCTCCTTCGTCGACCTCAGACCAACCCTCCGATCTTGCAGGACTCCCCTTAACCGATCTGGGGTCCATTACACGGCGGAAGCGGCGAGTAAGGTAGCGGATAGGATACTCGACCACTGTAGGCCTTTTTTAGGATAGAGAGCAGGTCACTTAGTGGGTCAATAACATCTGGGGATAGCGCGTATAATATTATTAATAAAAATATAAAAGTCATTGACAACACTGGCAATGATTTAGAAAGACATGTGACACGCACTTCCCCACAAAGGCGTCCTAAATTACAGTCAGACACTAATAAGGACGTTATTCAACATCAAAATAATTTAACTATACTTGTTATAAATTGCAGAAGCCTCAAGAACAAATCAGCGGATCTAGAACACATAATCCAAACTCATTCCGCTGATATAGTATTAGGCACAGAGAGTTGGCTGTGCAATGATATTAATGACCAAGAAATTTTCCCAATAGATTTCAAAGTTTACCGACACGATAGAGATACAAGACCCGGAGGAGGGGTTTTCGTGGCAGTTAAAAGTCATTTTGAAAGCAGGCAAGTTTCATTTGAAAATAATAACATAGAAAGTGTTTGGTGCACCTTACTACGGACCAATCAACCCAACATAAATTTATGCTCTTTCTACAGACCTCCAGACTCAGATTTGAAAACACTTCACACCCTCAACGATCAAATTCACAAGTTTACACGTAAATATAATAACAGCATAAACATAATTGGTGGCGACTTTAACCTCCCTGGTATAGATTGGGACAGCAATATCGTTAAATCTGGGACCCGCGATCGCGAATCTTGCAATTCCATGATAAAATTGGTTCAAAGAAACTCCCTCCATCAAGCAGTACGCATGCCCACCCGTGGAAAAAACATATTGGATCTATTTCTTACAAACACGCCGGAACGTATTATTAGTGTATCAACTGATGAGGGCTTGAGTGACCATAAAGCAATTAATGTCCATTTGGACATAGCAATAAAAAAGATTGTTAAACCAAAAAGAAAAATTTATAATTACCATAAAGCAGACTTTGAATCTTTTGCCAATCAATTAAACTCTTCACTACCCGAGTTCAAAACCCGCTTAAGTCATGCCAACGTGGAAGAAACTTGGACAGAATTTGTCAATATCATGCAAAAAGGAATCGTAGATTTCATACCTATAAAATACGTTAAAGCAAATCGCGACCCCAGGTGGTACAATAAAGACGTTAGAAAAGCCCTTCGAAAGCAGAGAATGCTACACTCTAGGGTAAAGAGGGCAGGCGTGAACACATCATCTCCTGAGAATACACAATTATGGGACACATATAGATCCTCTAAAATTGAAACCAAAAAACAATTACGTAGCGCCTTACTGGAATTTAAACGCAAAGTACTTTGCGAGCACTTGGACACTGACCCCAAAGCTTTCTGGTCATATGTTAGGGAAGTAAATGGGAGTAAACAAACCGTGGCTTGCTTAAGGGATTGTAGCAATGTAATTCATACAGACAGCGAGGTTAAAGCTAACATCTTAAATTCATTCTTCCAAAGCGTTTTCTCGAATGATGTTGCCACCGCATATCTCCAAGAAACAATACATACTCCACCCATGGAAAAAATAACAGTGGACCAACAAGGAATTCTAAAATTACTTAATGAGATTAAACCCAACAAATCCCCGGGTCCCGAAAATATACCAGCTAGGGTGATAAAACATTTAGCTCCAAACATTGCCCCGTACCTTGAATTTATATTTAACAAATCCCTCACAGAGTGCAAAGTACCTAAGATTTGGAAAACCGCGCAAATAACGCCTATTTTTAAAAGTGGTGACAGGGAGGATCCCAGTAATTACAGACCTATATCTCTCACTTCTATCTGTTGTAAAATATTAGAGCACATAATTGTCAGTTCAATAATGAGACACCTTGACAACATTAACTTTTTAAGTGACAATCAACACGGATTCAGGAAAACCCGCTCCTGCGAAACCCAATTAGGATTATTTACACATGATTTACTTGTATCTGGTGAGAGAGGTAGGCAAGTGGATGCCATCTTCTTAGATTTTCAAAAGGCATTTGATAAGGTCCCACATGGTAAACTCATTCATAAATTAAAGGTCGCGGGTATAAACAAGGGCGCTATAAGTTGGGTTAAAGATTTTCTTTCAGAGCGGGAACAGAGGGTAGTCCTTGATGGCGCTAGTTCCGACAGCGTTCGAGTCACGTCGGGGGTACCTCAGGGAAGTGTGATCGGGCCGTTACTTTTCTTGATTTTTGTTAACGATTTGAACCGCGAAGTGAAAAGTAACATTAGGATGTTTGCGGATGACACGGTGATCTATCGGGAGATATCTGGGGATGAGGATCGTTTTATTCTAGCGCAGGATTTAGATTGCATTACTAAATGGTGTTCTAACTGGGGATTGACTCTAAATTATAATAAATGTTCAGTGGTAAATTTCTTTAAAAGATCAACGGGATTTGCTTACAAATTAGCTGGAGGTGACCTAGCAGTAGTTGATACGGTAAAATACCTAGGTGTCACATTCACTAAAGACTTAACTTGGGGGACTCACATACGTAAAGTCTGCGGTCAAGCAAATAAAAAATTGGGATTCATTAGACGCATTGTCGGCAAAAGTGACTCAAAGGTCAAGGAACGTTGTTACCACGCTCTTGTAAGGCCTCATTTAGAATACGCATGCAGCGTGTGGGACCCGAGTGAAAAAGGTCTCATTCGGGAAATTGAGAAGGTTCAACGCCGGGCAGCCCGTTTTGTAAAAAATTCCTACGATAAAACGCAAAGCGTTACCGAAATGCTCATGGATTTGGGGTGGGAATCATTAGAAGAGAGACGATTCAATGCAAGACTGAAATTATTAAATAAATTCAGATCCGCATGTTTCAGCACCGAGGTCTCGCAGATTATTCGTACTCCTACATACATTGGTCGCTTGGATCATGCATATAAAATTCGGGAAATAGATGCCAGGACTAGCCGACTCAAGGACTCCTTCTTCCCACGGACAATACGGGATAGCAACTGTAGGATTATAGATAGTAAAAATTCCACTTGCCACCCTCAGTGTCTAAAAAATAATTAGTTCTACTTAAATGCATGCTCCTCCACTAACCTTATGTGTTTTGTTATAATAACCCATTCTTTCCGCATGATATCATTCGTGTTCTGTTCATCTGTTTTTAAGTTTCCCTTTCAGTCCCTCTTCCCTCCCGGCGGGGGGAAATTCCTGCTACCTGCAACGTTGGGTCGAATTCCCTTCCTTTTACTGTCTCTTTGGGGGGTTGAGTGTTTTGTGGTGCATTTTCATGTGGTAGTGATGTTTCACATTCTTGCTTGTTGTGTCCTGGCTTGCGTGTTTTAGGATGGCTTTCGTGCTGTATCCTGGGGTGCAGTTTTTTGTTGTTTTGCGGTGTATGTGTTTGCATGAGTATTGGATGGAGGGAGTTTTGCATGAGTGTGTGCGCTGCTGGGGTGTAATTTTCCGTGTTGTTTTTTGCATGTGGTATTTTTCGTTTTTACGGTTGGTGACCTAACACCCCCCGCCACACGCCCTTGCGGCGGCTTGCGGGGTATTATGTAGATGTAGATGTAGATGTAGCTGAATTTTTCTTTAAAAGTGCACTCAAAGTGAGACATGAACACATTGGCCAAGAAGGGAGAAAGTGAGTTGCCCATAGCAGTTCCAAAATCTTGTCTGTAAAATTTACCTTGGAACGTAAAATAATTTTGGTTCATCACCAAATGGGTGAGTCTGACATATTCGTCAACTGTTTTGGAATCTAAGTGAAGCGATTTAAGCCAGTTTTCCAATGCTTGGATGGCAATATCAATGGGGACACTAGGGAACAAGTTAGCGACATCAAATGACACCATGATTTCACCATCTGAAAAGGTATGGTCTTTAATTTTATTCACAAAGTCTACGTTATTCTTAACTGAGTGAGGGCTAACGAAGTTAAGGCTTGAGAATTGGGAGACCAACCATTTAGATAACAGGTAGGTGGGTGAATCAATACTAGAAACAATAGGTCTCATGGGGCAGTTTGTCTTATGGACTTTGGGGAGACAATAAAGTCTGGGTAAAATGGGATTAGACACGTAAAGTTTAAATTTTGTCTTCTTATCAATAACAGTAGGACAATCATTTAGGACAGATTTACACTGGGACACAAGTTTGTTAATAGGGTTCCTTTTGACCTCAGAGTAAGAGCCGTTTGACAACAAAATACTGACTTTTTCAAAATAATGGTCTTTGTCCAAAATGACACACAAGTTACCTTTGTCAGCCTTGAGGTAAAAGCAATCTTTAGATCTTAAGCTTTTGACTATTTCAAAGTTACGCTTAGAAAAAGAAGATGGGGCACTTTTAAATGACTTAATGTTATTCTTAATCTGCCTCTCACAACCTTTGCGGATGAAGTCCTTAGTGGAATGATCAAAAAATTTCAATGAAGCTTCTAAGTGAGCTACGAGATCAGTAATAGGGGATGATTTGGGTTGCAGATTGAAATTCAGTCCGTAATTTAATAATTTAAGCTCCTCCTTGGCAAATATTTCACTAGAGAGGTTTAAAACATTATCAAAATTTTCACTGTTTTGAGAAGAAGACATAGACTTACTTAATAGCCGCTTGAATTTGCGGTTAGTCCCTCGCGCTTTGTTTTCGACCTTCTTTTTGACCACGTAGTGAATTTTTCTCTCTAGCTCCTGCCAGATTCCGTATTCCAGATTACTAGGTGCCTATCATCTGCACTTGAAACTTACGAAGGACTTGACCAATCTGGAATACGGAATCTGGCAGGAGCTAGAGAGAAAAATTCACTACGTGGTCAAAAAGAAGGTCGAAAACAAAGCGCGAGGGACTAACCGCAAATTCAAGCGGCTATTAAGTAAGTCTATGTCTTCTTCTCAAAACAGTGAAAATTTTGATAATGTTTTAAACCTCTCTAGTGAAATATTTGCCAAGGAGGAGCTTAAATTATTAAATTACGGACTGAATTTCAATCTGCAACCCAAATCATCCCCTATTACTGATCTCGTAGCTCACTTAGAAGCTTCATTGAAATTTTTTGATCATTCCACTAAGGACTTCATCCGCAAAGGTTGTGAGAGGCAGATTAAGAATAACATTAAGTCATTTAAAAGTGCCCCATCTTCTTTTTCTAAGCGTAACTTTGAAATAGTCAAAAGCTTAAGATCTAAAGATTGCTTTTACCTCAAGGCTGACAAAGGTAACTTGTGTGTCATTTTGGACAAAGACCATTATTTTGAAAAAGTCAGTATTTTGTTGTCAAACGGCTCTTACTCTGAGGTCAAAAGGAACCCTATTAACAAACTTGTGTCCCAGTGTAAATCTGTCCTAAATGATTGTCCTACTGTTATTGATAAGAAGACAAAATTTAAACTTTACGTGTCTAATCCCATTTTACCCAGACTTTATTGTCTCCCCAAAGTCCATAAGACAAACTGCCCCATGAGACCTATTGTTTCTAGTATTGATTCACCCACCTACCTGTTATCTAAATGGTTGGTCTCCCAATTCTCAAGCCTTAACTTCGTTAGCCCTCACTCAGTTAAGAATAACGTAGACTTTGTGAATAAAATTAAAGACCATACCTTTTCAGATGGTGAAATCATGGTGTCATTTGATGTCGCTAACTTGTTCCCTAGTGTCCCCATTGATATTGCCATCCAAGCATTGGAAAACTGGCTTAAATCGCTTCACTTAGATTCCAAAACAGTTGACGAATATGTCAGACTCACCCATTTGGTGATGAACCAAAATTATTTTACGTTCCAAGGTAAATTTTACAGACAAGATTTTGGAACTGCTATGGGCAACTCACTTTCTCCCTTCTTGGCCAATGTGTTCATGTCTCACTTTGAGTGCACTTTTAAAGAAAAATTCAGCTACTTCCCCGCGGTTTATTTACGATATGTTGACGACATCTTCTCTGTATTCGATACGACTAAGTGTGAACTTAATGACTTTGTGAACAATCTCAATAGTCTTTTCCCTTCCATCAAATTCACGGTTGAAACCGAAAAGAATAACATCCTCCCTTTCCTAGACCTGTCCCTCAATAGATCGAATGATAAATTACTTTTTGACATATACCGGAAAACCACACACACAAACAACTACATCCATAAACATTCTTTTAACCATCCTAGCCACAAATACGCTGTCTACCATTCTCTCATACACAGAATGTTAAATGTCCCTTTGGAAACCATGGCTTACAATAAAGAATTAGAATACATTAAAAATATTGCCAAACTTAATGGTTTCCAAGAATCACTGATTGACAACATATTAAAGAAACACAAATTAAAGAAATTAATTTCCACGGCCACCACACACAAAAAAGACGCAACAAAGAAATACATTAAATTACCCTTCTATCCTCAGTTAACCAGAGGCATTGAAAAAATTTTCAAGACTGTTGACACGAAAATTTCTTACACCAACAACAGCAAACTAAAACAGCTCCTAGGAAACACCAAAGACAAAATACCTACAACAGAGAAGTCTGGCATTTACCAAATCAACTGTGGGACTTGCCAAGCTTCTTACATAGGCCAAACACGCAGAAACATTCTTACGAGATATAAAGAACACTACGCCCACTACAAACACAATAAACGAGACAAATCCAGTATGGCACAGCATTTAATTGAAACAGGACACCACATGACAAAAGACAATTTAAATCTCCTAAAACAAACTAAGAATAATTTACTTGACGCTTACGAGAGCATTTTAATTTTCAAAAACAGAGACAATCTCCTAAACAGTGACACAGGACCTATATCATATTCCTCTCTTTTCTCCCTGTTAAATTTAAAATGCTCTTAGTTCTTTGTAAACCTACAGTCTCTTCAACGTTTGTGCTTCTTTTCCTTTCCCTTCACTAACCGTCATTTTTCCGTTCTTGTGGTATTCCCTTCCTCTGTTACGGTTGTCCCACATCTTCAACGGTTATTTGTTGTAGGTTGCCTTTCACTTTTCCCTCCCCCTTCTACGTTCGCTTAACGGTTGTGTAAAGCTTCCCTTTCATTTTTTCCCCTTCTTTGCAACGGTCATTTCTTTGACCGTGTAATTCCCCCTCCCCCTCACTACATAACCTATCGTTTCAAACTCCTCCACTATCAGCCTCGTCCATTGGCTCTTGTCTTTTTCACAACCCCCCCCCTCCCCACACATGTAACACTATATATTCTTCGGATTGCCCTTACCCCTTCTCACTTCGACTTGTGTTGTAGTGACGATTACCCTTCAGTACGCTGAAGAGGGCTACTTAGTGGCCGAAATACGCGTATTCGTATTCACCTTTCTTATCCTCTCCTTTTTTACCTTTTACCCCTTTTACCTACCTCATTATCCTTTTTTACCTTTACCCTTTTTGACTTGTTGGCGCTAGCCAATTAATTTCATTTTCACTTGGTTTAGAAAGGTAAACTGTTTACGGCCTTTGGAGTTTCAAATTTATTATATATTACTAGCCGTAAGAGCTCATTCCTATCAATAATAATCTACCGGTTAAGGTATAAACAAAGCTAATAAGATTGTTCATTTTCATGCCTCTTGTAGCCAAAAACACATCCCGACACAGGGCACTGTATCAATTCCCCACCTCTTCAATTCCGCTTACTTCCTCCAATTCCTTCTCTTCAATTCATTCCTTCATGCCTTCCAACATCCTTATCCTATTCCTTCCCCTTCCTCGCTTGCCCAACATATCACAGTCTTCAGCATCTCATTGCCAATCCAAATGCTCTTAATCGATCTTTCCTGCATCCTTTAGATTTCTCCCTCTCCATTTTTCTTGCCCTAACATGCCTGGTACTCCATCTCTTGGTTCCCTTTCCGTCCATTTTACTTTTCGCATTTGTAACCAAAAGTCTCCAATCTACGCTTATCCTCTTTCCTCAAAGACTAAGTTTCTGATCCACTCGAAGCTATGCTCCACATCAAAGTTTTCATTAGTATTTTATTTACATCTTCAATTTAAGGCGACTGCCATCAGTGCTCGACTCTCAACACATTAAACCCTTAACATAATTATTCTTTTACTTTTCGTACTACTCTGCCCATCTTCCTCCGAAAAACTTCCTAAATAGATGAGCAATTCTTGTTCATGTCCCCTAACTTTAATCATTATCTAGTCTTCCTTTTTCTTGAGAGTGATATTCACTGATTGCATATGCATAAAACTTGAAATTAACGAGTAATATCATATTATTTTTTTAAATATTGGTATTCTATTGGTTAAGGTACGTATTGGTTAGATACGACCTATAATATTGTACAATAATAAGCTTACTTGTGTCTCCTATCAAAACCACTACCTGAATTTGTACATTATAATAAGTCCCTCTTCAATTCCGCATACTTTTTTCCTCACCTCAGTTAATCGCTACCCCTTCCCCGTTTGTCCCATTTAAAACGCTCTGGCTCCGTCTTCCCCGCTTCCTTTGGATTTCTCCCGACAAACCCCTCTCCTCGCCCAGCATAACTAGCACTTCCTGATTTGTTTTCCTTTTTGTTCACTTCACCTTCTTCATCCTTCTCCTCACCCACATTTGAAAAGCCCCCCAGCCTTTGCCTATCATCTTGCCTCAGTCACCACGATTCCGCACTGAGCAAAACTACCTTCCATGTCAAAGGTTTGACAAGCCATTATAATATCTAAAATGACAATATAGTTATGCGTTGAATCCTTATATTCGTCATTGGTTGCAAATTGAATCATGTTGCACACACATTAAAAGTTGAGTTCAACTGCAAATGATAATTTTCTAATGCTTTCACTCTACGATTTTTTACTTGCTCCTTGCTCATTTTACTTTACTTGCTCAACTAAAATTACGTCTCGTACAGTTATTAAGAACTCCTAAGAGGTTCTCATTCATTTTTAAATGGTGTAGGAAAATTTATTTTGTGCTAGTTCTGGTCTAGACGCCTAATTTTGAAACTATGCGATTTCGGCTATTCTTCTCCAATTAAAAATTAAGTAATATCTTTGCAACAAAGGTGAATAGCTTCTGTTTTATCATCAACGTTACAATTCTTACATAATTGCAAAATCAATTTAATTTTTCCTGCTAACGACGTGTATTTCTGTAACATAAATTCACTATTATCCTAGTGGTGATTCTCAACTGCCATAAGAGCTAAGGCTTTTCATTGTCAGTTTCTATGAAAGCTGGCATAGTAAGACCCTGATTTATTTGCGTCATTTGATAGAGTGTACTCGTGGCTGCAACTGCTGGTGTGCTCAAGAAGTAACGGGAAAAATTTAATTTTGCATAGTGCACCATGAGTTCTTTCCACAAGGCCAACGATATTTACAAGTTCAATGCCGTTTTCGTGAAGCAATACGAAAAAAATGTCCGTATTTGTGGCGAAATAATTCATGGTATTTGCGCCACCACGATAAGGCACCTGCACCTCCACTGCACGCGGCTTATTCGTGAATATTTGGCCAAAAACAGCGCCATAATGATGTCCCAGTCTCAATATTCGCCAGACATTACCCCGTGTGACATTTTTTTCTGTTCCCTAAAAGAAAGAGAACCTTAAAGGGTCTTCATGATTTATATGCGTAGATGAGATTTGAAACGCGTCTCTGAGTGACATAAAAGCTATACCAAAGATCGAGTTCTAGAAGTTTTGGAAGGATTTGAAATAAAAACGCTGGAAAAAGCGTATATACAGTATTGTCTAATTGGGACTACTTCCAAATGATAACATTGATATAGACAAAAGATAAAATTATTTCCGGAAAACACAAATTCCCGTTATTTATTGAACACACCTCGTAATATACATCTCGATGCAACCTCCTCCTTAAATGCCATCGCGTTAAAGGGGATGGGGATGGGGTTGGGTGCCCCTGCGGCATTCTTTCACGATCGTCGCCTCTTGTCCATTTACTCTCCCCCTTTGCCTCCGCTCCGTCGCCTCGGATAACCCCTGACTCCAGACCGAGAGCTGTCCATGGAGGAATTAACCATCTTCTCCTCTTGTCGACGAGAAACTCGCCGTGGACAGGTAGGGGAGGATGGAGAAAATTCCGACCGGGTGCTGTCCTTCGCTAGAAAATTAAATCTTAACCGATACTGCAAAGGGAGGCGTCGGTATTTCATCTTTATTCCAGTTTTAAATGTGTTATATCTTCTCTAAGCAGTGGAAACCCCTTTACGTGAAAAGATTATTATTGGGGCGTTGGGAGCCACTAGAAGCACAAAGATTGCATTCTCAGTTTAAAGTTTTAGAGAAAAACATGTACATTCATTCGAGGGTAATAATAATACAGACGGGATAATCATTACTTGGCATTACTCTGGTTGTCTGATCCGCTGTGAAAAGTTGATAGATGAATTAACTGCAGAACAGATTGACTGAAGGAATTATATATTCATTCTAGTTTTCGTGACCATTGTAGTAGACAACTTATTGTAAGACAAAATGAACTTCCCGGATTTCATTGATATCAGTTAACAAATTTCTCTGTTGGCTTAGCATTGGCATCGACATAATTACCCCACTATCCACCAAAAAAGGTGTGTGGCAGGGGATGCAAGCACCATGCGGGAAGGCTGAGTGATAAGGTAGGATATGGGAGAGAAAGGGAAAACATTCGTTAGAAAAACTATCAAATAACGTTCAAATTTGTATACGTGCCGAGGGAAAACTAGATTCAAAACAAGGGTTAGTTCACATAATAAATTATTTATTTGTAATGCGAAAAAGGTAATAAATATGAACCAAAACCATGTATACGGCATGCCTGCACCATAACAAGACAGGTCATGCAGAACTGAAAAGTAAGAAGGTGAAATTCCAATACCACTTGGGGACATGAAAATCATGGTCTCTGCCCCCAAAGACACAAGTACGGAATGTGACACACCGCTGCAGGCAGGCATAAAATATTCTCTGGATAACGCGTTTATTCTCATTTTGTTATATCTGTGTTTTTGTTCGTCTTCAAGTTTGACATTTGCATCATCGTGTGATAGTCAAAGGATATCCTAGGAAATTATCATTTCTCTCTTGAATGTCTTTCTTTTGGCCCAATGAAACTTATTTATTTTAGCACTCTTAGGCGATATTTGTCATTAAACGTTCTGTTACAAACGTAAAAAATCACTACGAATGCCACTTAACCTTGCATTAAATACATCGTTTACTATAAAATATCTATGGCTGACTTCAAATTAGGGTTCGAGATGGTGCGGGGGCTAACGTACTGGCTTCCCACCCAGAGGGCCTGGGTTCAAATCCCAGCGGTGTTGAATATTTTCAGAGGCATCTCGAGCCCTACTTGAGGTGCTTTATGGAGGGCACTTTGAGTGAGTACGCCGTCCGTCGGATGGGACGTTAAGCTGCGGACCCCTTGGGGCCTTTCGTAAAGAGTAGGCTAATGCCAACGCCGAGTTTCTCCCCACCCTTCATCCCCCATCCTGTCCATCCCCTATGGCGCAAATGAACTCAGCTGTCGATCGCCTCCCCTCAAAACTACTACTACTACTGGCTTCAAATTTAATTACAACCATCAAGGATGAAAAAAGCTTATATTTTGCATATAATATAAATACTACCTACTGTTTGGCCTTTGGAATTTATTTCGCGTTTCCCATTGCCTCGGCTACCAATGTTAAATTCATTCCGTTAATTTTGACTGCAGTGAGGTCAAGTTTTTCATAGATGTCCACCCTAGGGGAATGGAATATTTGTCGACGTACCCTATTTCTTTAACTGGAACGATATTTGGTATGCCATAAGGCGACGAATGTGTTCGAGCCTGACGGAAGGCTTCAGTGCACCTCGCCGGCGGCAAAACTAGTCTTCCAGCTTCCCAAGGGCAGTCATCCGTTGAGGCGACACCAAAAGATGAGCGTTGCATAGCGAAGGTCATTGGGGGGGGGAGGGGGGTTCGGGGTAGGCTGGCGGGAGAATGTGAACCAGTGCGTTTAGTTGATCTCACCACCTGTTCGATTGCTATGGGATCGTATGCGAACATTATATGGTGTCCTGCTGAATGAATGGTTCCGTGTATCACCAATATCCCAATATCATTCTGCCCCAGACATCTTTTAGTCTTTAGACATCACCTCTCTTAGCTTAGTTTGTCGAAGTCATTCATTAACTTCGCTTTCTAACTCCTCTGTACTCTAAATATACGTTTTTATTGTCCGTTCTTGTGGACAAGGATTGTAAAGTAAAATGGACGGAAAGAAAACAAGCGAGGAAGGGCTAAGCGTGATTGGTTCGGGGGAATGATTGTTGTGAGATACTCAAAACGTGTGAGAAAAGTAGATGCAGTGCATGGAGATGGAATGTTGAGGACTACTAAAGGAAGAACTTAAGCCAAGTGAAGCATGGGGAGGAAGAGAATGTATAAGAGGTTGCCTCGATGGCTTAATTGGCTTAGGAACTTGATTGGCGATTTAAGTATCCGGATTCGAATCCTGATCAAAGCTAATAAATCATGCACTGAAATTCTCTCACCCGTGCCCACTTCCAACAGGTGAATCCGATGGGGTTACTGTTGTTTCATTCGCCGCAGTTTCTTTGAATCAAGGATAGGGGGAATTAAAAAAATAATAGACCAATCGAATTATCAGAAAATATTTTGAGAAACCCGTCTACATATATCGCCGGGAAATCTTTTATTGAAAATTACTTATGTTTTCATAAAAGTGTCGGTGTCATTAGGATCGATCTTTTTCCTTCGTCGCCGTCAGCCCTTCCGCTGTGTCCCATGGCTTTGGCCTGGGGTCTGCGGGTAGGAAGGGTAGGATTCTGGCTGGCGGGAACTAAGGGGAGGGGTCGGATGTGATGGCGGGGGGAGGCATGGGGACCGACCGGTCGACCTCTCGCCCCGCGGGAGGGTCTAGAGGTGGATGAGGACGATAAGGCGTTGGGATTGGGATGGGAATGAAATATCCTGAATCTCTGCCTTATTCGGATTCATCATTTCCCTCCTCCGCTCACCCACCGTGACCCTCTCGAATTGGCGGAGGGCGCTTTGGGGAAAAGGGGGCGGGGGCAATCCTATTTCTCCTGGACCCGATTCCATTCCTCCTCTCCTTAGCCCTCTCACAGGGCCGTCTCGTCTCTCTCTATCTTTTTCCCACTCAACTCTTTTCCATATCACTCCTTCCATTCTAGGAGACCGCGTGCAATTCCATTAATCAGAAGGAAATGGAACTTCTTTCGCTCCCTAGATCCCCTCCCTTCTCTTCTCTTTGCAAACCTGTTCGTGTGCCCCTTACTCTTTCTTTTTAATCCTCCTATGACGCTTCCTTTCTGCGTCCATGTCCTCATCAAATCTCCCCTACCCTTCGTGTCTCATCCTCTGCCTCTCTGATTCTCCCCGAGGAAGAGAAAACCTGCGAATCTCCTCAATTCGGTGGCTTTCGTTGCGGTCGATTTTTTTAAATAGTTTTGGTCACAAAAAAATTGTCGCGCGACTGTCGCAAATTATTCGAGAGTGGGTCCGTGATAATCTTTTCAGCTCCTATCTCCGAAATTCAATTATTAACCTCATGATATCACAATAGTGGGACGTTTCACACTAAAAAGCACGGTCCCCCAATTTTGAATTTGCTTTTCGGATACCGTTAAACGAAAAACTGACGTTTTTTAACACTTTTACCCCACGTAAGTTTTTTTTAATTTTGTTATGATTAAATTGCAAATGGTATTTTTGTTAGCTTAAAAGTTCGTCTAATTAATTGTTTTACGTCGAATATGATTCACGAAACAATTCTGGAGAGTACTTTAACATTTTATGATTTCAAGTATTATGCATGAGTGCTATATGAAACGAGCTCGTTCAGGTTAGTACAAAAATTTCTCCGGAGCATTTTTGTTGGGTACGGAAGCAATTAATCGTTTATTTTTTACTCAAAAACTCTAAAAGGTTTTCTTTTCATTGTAATTTAACTCGAGTGTAAAGTATTAAGGGCGAAAATATTTTAAGAGGATCAATTAGGTGCTTATTAATTTTAAAATTCAGCTGTTATTTCCCGGTTATATTTGTAGTTACGCTTTCGTAGCAACAAAATTGCTTGACAATAAGTGCGCCATTTTCAATTGCATTCCGACTTCCCTAGCAAACCCTCCTTGGTAGTATAGGCATTCCTCTATACTTGTTGCGGAAGCTTCCGCTGGGCGGTAATATATAGTATGACCTTCCATTTTCCGGGATTAGGTTCCGCTGGCTTGTTTTTGGCTGACGGCAGTTCATCATCCGTTACTTGAAACGGGAAAATGATATGTTTCTTTACACGCTGCAATTTTTTCCGAGTTTTCTTTAATTTCCACACAGAATATACTAACTCGATGAAAAGATTGCGAAATAGGTAATGGTTTTCGTCATAACTTCGTGAAATTTGCTTCATGATTGAAATTATTTAAAAAAATACTTAGTAAATTCACATTTCAAATGTTTTATGTGGAATCATCAAATAATTTTGAGTTATTTCAATATTTAAGGATTGCGAAATCTAATTGTCCTAAGTCATTACGTAAACCGTTGAAGACTGTTGCACATACGTAGAATACTAGCGATTGAAAATTACTGAAATGCTTTGAAATTGAATTCCTCTCATTTAAATACGTTTTGCGTGTCACCTTAGTTTCTAGAGCATTTTGCTGTCAGCCGGAGGGATAAGTGTTAAAAGCCCGTATCACTTTCCTGGGAAAATCAATTTGAAAAAGAACAAATGAAATGGCATTCTCAAGGGATAGCAAGGCTTAGATAACCATTGAAGTTTCAAGGCATAGCCAAGAACTCTAGCGTAGTTCATATACTTGAAAAATCTTGTAAAGGGTATTCGAAGAAGAATCTTGTCGAGTGATGAATATTTGATGAAGAAAAGGTAGTAAATGAAGAGAACCAAAACAAAAGATATAAACAAAGACAGTTGAAAAATGTTGAAAAGGATCTTAGTTTAGTATGGCTCGGAAATTTGGTAGTTGAGACTAGTGTATAGCCGTAGCTCAAGAGGATTTTAATAAATAGGGGTATGGAGAATAATGAATAAAATATATTGGAAAGACAGGAATGCGAAACAAGTGACAAGTTAATCTTCGAATTGTTTTACTGTGGTTTATTTTTTATTTACGATTATTCCGAAAAGAGCCATTTATGATCTTAATATCGAATTTTCAAACTTGTAAATAACAACAAAGACGAAGGTAGTGTTGGGTATTGAAAACTTATCTTTTAATTTCAGACGTAGGGCGTAAATTTGATTCCCACGCGTATCTGAGGTTCAGAGCTATTATGTTTATAATTTTTTACAAATTGCAAAATTGGATTTTCACATGGTTGCAAATACACACTTGCACTCGGCATAACGTTGAGCGAGCCGTCACGAAGGCTAAAACACAAGCTTTTAGATGCGAAAATGAAGAGGAAAAAACGAAAGAGAATTGTAAAATGGTTAATACACTTAATCTGTTACTACTTTTGGACTTCCTAACATTGACTTATTGTGATCAAGCCAGAATAGAAATAACTCATTTGACTTCAAGAATGTATTTCAATCTTTTCGTTCCCGATTTTATTAGGCAATTTATTCAAGTTTTAAGATAGGATAAATAACTGGGGAATAGGATAAATTCACGATATACATGATGTATAAAATCTTTATATAGTGAAGACTTCGAATACTGTCTGGACGAAATGCGATTTGAGAAGGTCGTTCGTGAACACACTTTGTTGAATTGACATATCGTAAATGATTAAGTAATTGTTTTTGTAATATTCCACTTTTTTATTACCATGCCCATATCGGTGTCAAAACTCAAACGATATTTTCAAGTGAGGGTTATTCTTCTTTCCATGGCGAATGTTTTGGACAGATACTCATATGTATGCTATTTGCCACTCAACTGCGTTTGCAGAAACATAGACGTAATATTCTGGCTATGAGATTAGCATACACAGCATTCATGTGGAGAAACTAATTTTTTACTGACTATCAAGTTTCATATTTTCGGGTGGCTAAACATTTCCTCACCAGGTTCAAAATATCTGGTTCAGAACCAAATTCATAGCTAATAATATCAATAATCCTCGAAAACTATTTATATTTTCCGCCCTTTGCATGCCTCTCCCAACCATATTTCGTCAGCATGCCTCAGGGTCTGTTTCGCATAATAAGCGTAGTGGGTTCCCTCATTCACGCCTCTCTCTCTCTCAACTCCCCATGGGCACAGATTTCTGCCCAACTCTCTTCCACGATCAATGACTCCTCTAAACTTTCTCATTTTCGGCCCTTCGCCGGTAGGTATCCGTCCCAATTTTTGGGCCAAAAATCAACCCCCTTTCCGCCCCCTTCTCCTTCACTCCTCCCTCCCTTTAACGCATCGGGAAGCTTTTACGGTTTGAGGTTAAAACTTGGGTCGCGTCCCGAGGTCTTTTTGGGAGCGGAGCGGTTTGCGTTCTGGAGGGAGGGAATGGCACAGCTCCAAGTTTCATTAAATCAGTCGTCTTTTCACTATATCAAACTCAGTCGGTCGCTACGGCATGCATACACGCACGCATATATATATCCGCAAAATTGAGTACGTATATTCATTATAATGGACATAGACAAAAGAAAAATGGTATAGGAACACATTTATGTAAAAGACGAGCAAAGGAGGGAAAGGGAAGGTGGAATGGAGCATATTATAAGCGCGATCAAGTTCCTATCAGATCCTGTGTTCGTCTTTTACCTACGAGGGTCATCCGGAAAGTAGTACCCGTTCGTGAAATAAAGACACAAAAGTAAATATTAACAAACATAAAAATTTTTATTTGAAAGAGGATACTTTAAACTACTTCTCAACATAATCTCCAAGCAAATTAAGGCATTTGTCATAACGTGTGACAAGTTTCTGTATTCCTGCTGCATAGTCCTTCGCCGCCAGCTCATTGAGATACGCGAGGGACCCATCTTGCACAAATTTTTGCATAATGCAGATGGTGTTTAACAATTTCATGAACAATTGTTCGAGAAACATTGGGAAAATGCTCACAGATGTCATCAATTGTGACGCGCCGATCGTTCCTCACGAATTCGTCAACTGAGCTCACCAGTTGGTCTGTAATGACAGACGGTCTCTCCGAACGCTCATCGTCGTGTGTGTTCCCCCTCCCCATGTTGAAGTTGCGACACCACCGCCGAACAGACGACTCGTCCATTACATTGTCTCCATACACCTCCTTTAATTGGCGATGAATATCACATGGGCGAACGTTTCTTGCATTGAGGAATTTAATCACTGCCCTCACTTCACAACTGGCGGCGTTCTCAATTTTTTTAAACATTGTAAACAATCACAGAAACAACACAGGCAATGCTAGCGTCACGCAACTTGGCTCAGAGAAGGCAGACAAGCCACTGAAGCTATCTGACCTCGTCCAGCGGCTACTCGCGTCGTCAGCACTTCATGCGGCACGAACGGGTACTACTTTCCGGATGACCCTCGTATATGTGTCCGTATCCCTGATATTTGAAAATATAAATACACACACAAACACATGCATCCACGTTGTATACATGTAATTATGAAATATAATATCAATATATTAAATATGTACGATTTTTTATTGAGTCAGATTAGAGTGTTTAGCAGATAGCCGCTAATCCGTTCCTACTGTCGTCCCTTTTTTGTCTTCTCGTTTCTCTACAGTCCCCTTTAAATCGTTTTGTGATCCTTCCATCTCCGACTCTGCCCTGTATCTCCCCCAGGAAACACCCCCCTCCTCGCCATTACTCTCCCTCAACCCTTTCGCCCCTCCAATAGTACTCTTTCATCTCCTCCAAACCTTGAGTTGCCCTCCTTTGTATTTATCTCCACCCCACTCCTCCCGCCCTCTGGTCGTGGACTCTTCTCCGATTTTCCATTTTAGACTGTCTCGTTTTGTTTTATTTTCATCCCGGCAGTAGCAAACCTTTTTCATTTTGCATTTATTTCCGCTCAATTTTTGTCGTGTCGATCTGCTCTCCTTCTATTCGATGCCAAATAGAAAATGCTTTCCTTTTTTGTCGGAGTGTTGAGTTATCGATCGATTAAATAGGAAGGCGACTCGTTTCTATTTTTTTCCGACACTACATCTGCGACCCTTGTGTTCTTGCTCTCCAAAATTATTGGGAACCTGCGTGGAAAACTTAAATTTTTAAATGTGCACCCATTCGCAGTAGCAGTTCGTTTTTATAAGAAGTTGTTTTGACCAAAGTATGCGGAAAACACACGGAAATTATTCTATGCTGGGTTTGGAGAAGTTGCCTGCTTTGAAGATAATTAAATATGGACACCCATAAGGTGTTTATTTTTGGTTATTACAGCTCTGCAATTTTCTGTTAAGAAGAGTTAATTGGAGCGTACCCGCATAAACGCTAATATTCATTAGAATAATTTTTCCTGTCGCTTTTTAAAGTTAGAGATTTATGTTAAGTTCAGGATTCTGTGCTCGGATACCTAGCGGTTGCAATTCAATTTAAATGTCCCCTGCTCTATTATCCTCTCATATTTCGACGGTTTTCTGGGTGAACATTTGAAAGAAACCGTATTTCAGAAATATTTTTCTTTTAAGTTTTTTACTGGAAAGCCAATCTATTACTGAGTGGATGAATAATAGAGGTAAGCTGAAGATGAACTACGAGAAGAAAAAGGTATAATGTGTTAACCAAAAGAGCTAGGATTGAATAAATACATTGGCATCGTAGGGAACACTTTTAATGGCTCCTAAAAACGTTTACCATCGGAGTAGTGAGCCTTGGTTATCCTGAATTTACTGTATATTTGAAGTGTGTATTCTGAATTACATTTCTGTGATTGTAGAAGTGGCAAATGTAAGATGTATGCAAAGATTGATATTGATTATGGTTCTCTATGCGGCTGGAACATAGTCATTGAAATAAGGTGATAGGCGGTCGATTGTAGGATTTTGAGATGAGTGCGTGGAAGGAAATTAAACGAGGAAGTACTAGGCATGGTGGGGGAGAAGAGAGGATTGTTTGCAGAAAGCCAATGGAGGCTTGTAAAGTGGTTGAAAAGCATTTCGATTGGCGATGGAATGTTGAGGACTGTGATAGAGACGGAAAGGTGAGGAAAGCGAGGAAGGAGTTGGAAAAGAATTGCCTTGTTGTATAAAATGAAGGGAGGATGGAAGTATTTGGAATTTAAGATTGGCATAATCATGGTGTTTGAGTGTGAAATGGTATTTTGTTTAGAGAGAGTAAGATGTATATCGAAATTGAGTCTTTGTCCATTCTAAACCTACCTTAAAACGCAAAAATAAGATTTTTAATGATTGAACGGAAGATAAATTAGAAGGAAATAACTCTGAGGTTAAAGTGGTTAAATCATACTTGCGGAAGTGGAGAGGTTTGGCTTCGAGGTCCGGTGTAGCTGAATGATGTTTGCTTTGTGAAATTTCTGTTTAATGATCAATTAAATATAAAAGTTCATGCCAATTTTGTCAAGAGAATTTCGGTGATATACGTATAATAAATGAACACAATCGAGAAGTCAGTTCCATTGATAATCATGAATAGAATAAACCTGCCCTTTCGATCTGGCAGCCTGAGTTTGCAATTCTTTTATTTATTCATGTTGTATAGGTGCATTAACCTTTCTGTTTCCGATAACTGTCCTCAACTCCTTCTTCCCATGAATTTTTCATCGACCATTTGCCTTTCAAAGTTTTGCGGCGTCAATTGCAGACCTGTCACCTTCGTAGTCCAAAAAAAGCCTGGTACTACATAGGCGACGTTTTTTCTGCTAATCCTTTTTGCAGGTTGGAGGCAGTTAGATGGAAGGGCTATATCTGTATTCGTCACAGACGCAAGGGTAATAGGATCTGTTGACTCAGTGGATGCTCTTCGGCCTTCTCCCTAACATATTGATGGATGTTAAAGAATCTGTGAACGTATAAAGTTAAGGTAGGCAGGAAATAGCACTATTTTCTTTGCGCCACTTCAAGGTATGATGAATTTTCTTCCTAGAGAAACTTTAATGAATTTTCTTTCTAGAGAAAAACAGCCTTATTCCATTATTTAATTACGAAAGTTTTGGAAACTTATTCATCGATAATGGGTAATTATCGCAATACGTTACAGAATAAGGAGATGTTCTTTATATGTTTCGCCAAATTTCATCAAGCCGCATGTATATTCCTTCCTTTAATAGTCATTTTTCGAGACTTTTCCTGCCTTTTATTCTCATGAAATTAGACTTAATTGGTTAAGATATTGAATAATAACATTTTGGCATCGTTAACATCAAGCCGTAATCCTCAAGGAGAAAATGCAATCGAATCTTTTATGACATTGGGGACAGTCAAATCAAAACCGAACACCCTCTGCATCAACCAGTCCGTGCACCAAGGACATAACACAGCAACTGCGAGCGTCTGTGAGTAGTCATAATATAGTTCTCCCGCCATAGCGATGGCAGTATCGCTACGCAACGAATATTGCCACCTTTCAGGGGGGCTGTGTGTTATCTAGGGTGTTAGGTTTTCATTTGACTGCTCCTAGTATAGGAGTTCAATAGAGCTTGCTCATGATCGTAATGCTGTGCGTGTCTTCTAGCTTTCCAGCTCGCAAAACTTCATAGGTATTCATGCTTATGCCTGAACTTAGGTTTTTGCAGGACAGCTTTGTTTAGGTCAGATTATTGGGATCTTCGCTTTCAATTATCACGCGGTCGTGAAAATGCCTCTTTCCGCTTAGCATTTTACTTTTTTTTAATATTTGAAACACCAGTATGCCCAGTAATGATTCAGGAAATTGCCTGAATTGGCAGTCACCTTGCCTGGATTGGCACCCACCATTCATTCATTTGAAATCATTACCAGCTAGGTTCTCGTATATGCTAGATATTTTCCAGTTTAAATAAATGGCTTCTTCTCTGAAAAAGTCAAAATGACTTCTTTCATGTTACTATCGCTTACGGCAACCTGGAAAATTTTCAAAATCTGTTCCGAAAAAGTTGTAGTGAACAGTATTTAAGCAACCAGAAACGTAGAACTTGATCGAAGAACTTTGCGTGGTCCAGCTTTGCGGGAATACCGAGCGTAAACGGTACCGTCAGACGATGCTTCTTATGTAGCAATATTTCTTTCCATGTGCGCAGCTCACCTGAATTTTCGTGTCAATGGTTCGCTTTGTCTTTTTCCCCGATTGCCCCTCGTTGCTAATCTTAATAGATTGTCACCTTGGGTACTCTCGGCCGGATGAAGTTGAATATTTCATTTACCATTGAAGAGAAATTTGTGTTGTCTCCCGTTCATCCGGACTCCATCACTTGTTCTCACTGCAGTCGCTATCGGTCTGTGGTTATGGTGGTGAGAATCGCTTTCCGAGCGGCACACTAATTACGTCAACGCTATTGATTCCCATTCGAATAATATTTCCATCCCGCTTGATACTCATAAATATGCTTTCCATGACGTGCGTAATCACATCGCTGCCTGTTTCCAGTCCGCAAAAGACGTTGCCATCGTTACCAGCGTTTATTCCTCATTGTTCACGGAAGGTTTGAAGATGTCAGTGTCATTTTCAAATCAGAGTCGTGCATTGGGTTGAAGTCAGGGTCAGTTTAAGCCTCCAGATGTATCTCGACTGTCTTACAGCACTTTCGAGCGTAACGTCACGGATCTCTGGATTGGCAGATAGGTAGGTGCCTCTAAGTTTTGAGGTATTTAAAATTTTTTCGGGTATGGGAGTAGATAGAAAAGTGTAGTTGGGCTTAAAAGTATGCGGGAAGCCTTTATAAATCTAAAACGTTAATAACTGAGCATTACAGTGCACAGATGTCGTGTAGCCGCCGTTTGAGTTAGAAGCATTTACAATGCTTAAAATGGCGTTGTTCCGCGTACAAGAACAACTTGAACTCCTCCATCTTCTGAACTTGTGTGGTTTAACACCAATTGAACTTCATCGTTAGTAGTGTTAGACATGCGGTGATGGTGGTATGGATGTATATACTATGTTCGTGTGTGCTACAGTTCAATGGAGGTTGAACGTCGTCGTGTGACAACGAAACGAAGAAGTTTCGGCCACGGATCAGCCGGTTTTTCCAGTGAGCATAAGTCACACGTACAGAAGTTTCTTCGGTGACCATAGAATCATTGTGTCTGCGTTGAAAAAAATATATGCCTCTTCAGAGAGATTATATTGAGGTGTAAGAGAAGTTTCAACCATCTGGTGTTAGTAGTGTGTCAGATAAAATTATAATATCTCAGAACTTGAAGGCAACCTAGTACAAAAAAAAACTCCTTACCGTAACAGCTGTCGTAAAGGACGAATGACAATCATAATCGCGAGTATATCCAAGTTATAACACATTTGTTGCGGAGAAATGCCTTTATATTGCCTTGAAATGTATTCTTGCTCTATGTTTACCGCCGATTTGTGAGATGCTCAGACCTGGATTTAAATTAGAAAACGTTTAACAAAGTTATATTAGCATTTTTTTCCGTTGTTTATGTATGTTTAACGCGGAATGTGATGTAAATACATTATAATTTCATAAATTTCTTCTTTTTATACTTAAGTTGGCAAACAGCTTGAGGTGCTATCAAAACTCCGCACCCAAAATATCTCGGCACTCTGAAGTTTCATAGTTTTATAAATTTAAATGCCACGCGTCCTTATTTTTGGACCTGGGCTTTTATTTTAATCGTAGATGCAACTTCATTTTTCCTAAGGGTGGTGAAGGAAAGTTTTATCCTCCGTCGTATGTTGATTCTACCTATTTTGTCCTAGATAACATTCCGTTTTTCTTGTTCATTGTATTAATAATCTTTTCTTCTTTTAAAGGTAAGTTCATCCATGTTGAGTTTTACTGAATCTACGATTTCGGTGATTGGTGGCCCCACGTGTGAGTAAAGTTGTTTATTTTGGGTTAATTTCCGGCTATCCTTTGATTTATTTTTAGACTCACGTGTATTTGCGTAGGGAACATTTCCTTTAGAAACATTGGTCGGAAGGAATCAAACTTATGTGCGAAGCCTAATGACCTTTGCTATTTTGCACATGACTCAGATTGCGTTCAATTTACCGTAGGAAAATTTAGTAGTTGCTTGAATAGTAAAGTTGTAAAATGTTTTTTGCCTACGCTTTCCAGGTAGAAATCAATATAATATCTTCCGCCATTAAAATAAATCAAGTAAATATGTACTGCAGATTATTGGACATCATTTTTCTCAATAGTATGGCATCGCTTAGCTCTGGATATTTGGCGTCTAGCACCAATTACATCGTGTGTGCAACCAATGTAACCCGTGATGGTGAAGCTGATCTCAGCTGCATTCTTGTAATAGAGAGATTTCGTTTCTTATCTGTTGACTGTTTCTAAGTTTCAATTTTATTCTACACTTAGTTCCGATTCTTTATGCTGGGGTATATTTACGAGTACATAGAAGCTAAAGTAGTTGTAGATGATGACATCATTATATATGACTACTTTCTTAGAAAATTAAATTGTTTCTGTTGTCGATTTTTTTATATCATTGCATTACATCATAACTTTATCTTTGCGTTTTTGTAATAAATATCTTTTAGGAAGGGGTTGGTAAAAGTGATTCTTTGATGTTTATTAAGGTCCACCTACAAATCGGAGGTTATTGCTCTTGCTAGGTCAGCTCCTCAATCTAAATTTATTTGTATGGTTTTTTCTATAACTATCTTATGTCCATTTGGAATGTACGAGGATTTGGTATTTCCACATTGGCTGAAATTAACACCCATCACTTCCAAAAGGTCCGATAAAAGACCTAAGGGATTCCGTAAATCTTTCAGGGTTACACGTTTAATCGGAAAATACTCGAAACTTCGGTAGTTTATCCAATGTTTGCGACTCTTACATGTTCAGCTGGACGTTTGTGCTTACTGTTTTAATTCCAATTGATTATTGGGAAGCAAAACATTAAGCTATTCTTTAATGCTAGGAAAATACGAGAGTGTTAGTGGATAAATGCTTGTACCATTTTGTCGGAATGTATCGAAATTATATAACCTCTGGTAGTTTGAATAATGATATAATTGTTTTATTGAATATTATTGTATGTGAATCACGAGGAAATTATGGGGAAAATGTAATAGACGAAAAGGGGTTTTATTTTGTGGAAAAGGTTAACAGTGGATGCAGGTTGTTCAGAGTAGAGGCGGTATAATGTTGAAGACTGAGGAAGAGGAGAGAACGCTGGGGAAGGAAGATGAGAAAAAGTTAGACATTCCGAGGGGAATAAGGAAGATAGAATGCATTTTTAGTTGAGAAATGATATAATGTATCGCTGAGTGTTACGTACCTGTATTTAGAATCTTGCAGGTGGAACTAATTATTGTAGAAGTTCTCAGTCGCTGGGCCCATGCTATACATGAATAGACTGGTAGACCGCAATTAATGATGAAATACAGATTGCTAGTTCGTCATTTCCGTGTTGCAGTGCAAATGTTATCAGGCCGGTTCGGAGACAGATCTGCTACACCTACTCTCTTCCTTTCATCTGGATGAAGACGCTATGTGTATCTCTTTACGTGAACTCTGAGACGGATTCAATCCTTCCCCCCCTTCTTTTCCCTCCTCGGCCTCCTCTGTCGGTCGATGTCCACGTCAGTCGATGCTGGAAATGGGTTGCCGTGGAAGTGGCGGAGCGCGAGGTATAACTTCTCACTCTCGGCAAATACGGCGGCGGGGAGGGAGGGAGGTGGGAGAGAAGGAAGGCGTTTGTTCCTACACATCCAGCTGCCGGTTTTTGGACTGGATGCCGTCGGCAGGAGAATCCTTCCTTTCACCCCGATTTTGCCGTAAACTCACTCAAAGCAGCTCCCTCGTTCCTCTTGGCTCTTCATCTGCAAAATCAAGCCTTCAATATCCATCTCGGTCTTCAACTTCTTCATTTAGCGTATCACCATAGTTTATACAGGAATTTTGTGTCAGTAACGACAGTGAATATTATGGCATGCACTGAATTGTGCGAGATATTTTTTCTCTGTATGTATATATACATATATATATATATATATATTATATTATATATATAATATAAATATATAATATATATACCCTATAATACATATATATATGGGTCGCGGTAGTCCAGTGGGTAGAGCGTTGGACTGTTGACCGGAGGGTCCCGGGTTCTATTCCCGTGCAAGGCACTCTGGGCACCTGCAGTTCCACCCAAGCTAAAGTGATTTTTCGGGTACTAGGTCTTCCTGAGAAACCATAACCGGCACAGGGAAAGGAACTGGCCCCCCTACCCTGATGTGTGAATTTTCACACGTAGTACTGGGTACATATGTACACAAGAGAAATGATAATATTTTTCGGAAGAATCATGGATTTTTATCCTCTTGTGCATATTTATGGTGTTTAACTACTTTCTTACTCAACAGTTTTCTCCATATTTAAGGTTCATTCACATTCATCTCTCTTGAAATTTTACCTGCTTGAATTTTCCGGTTCTAAGCGAGCCACACTTCTCTTCCCTTGTCAAAACTAAGGCTATCCCATTTTTTCACTCTGCAATCTTTCCTTCTGAAAAGATCATCATTTAAGGATGCGAAGAAAAGGGGTTTGTTCGCACCTATCCCCAGCCCTCTTCCCTTGTTAACTCAGTTTCCGTTCTAAATTTCCTGAAACTTGAGCATTTGTTTTAGCACTTATTGGTCGTGTTTGGTCGGGGAACTCGAAATATTCGTTTCCTTCTGGAAGACGCTCGAGTGGCTATCGATGAAAAATGCTGGGTCAAATTCATTCTCTAATCTTCTCCCAACCTGGGTATGTACGAGGGTCATCCGGAAAGTAGTATCCGTTCGTGCCGCATGAAGTGCTGACGACGCGAGTAGCCGCTGGACGAGGTCAGATAGCTTCAGTGGCTTGTCTGCCTTCTCTGAGCCAAGTTGCGTGACGCTAGCATTGCCTGTGTTGTTTCTGTGATTGTTTACAATGTTTAAAAAAATTGAGAACGCCGCCAGTTGTGAAGTGAGGGCAGTGATTAAATTCCTCAATGCAAGAAACGTTCGCCCATGTGATATTCATCGCCAATTAAAGGAGGTGTATGGAGACAATGTAATGGACGAGTCGTCTGTTCGGCGGTGGTGTCGCAACTTCAACATGGGGAGGGGGAACACACACGACGATGAGCGTTCGGGGAGACCGTCTGTCATTACAGACCAACTGGTGAGCTCAGTTGACGAATTCGTGAGGAACGATCGGCGCGTCACAATTGATGACATCTGTGAGCATTTTCCCAATGTTTCTCGAACAATTGTTCATGAAATTGTTAAACACCATCTGCATTATGCAAAAATTTGTGCAAGATGGGTCCCTCGCGTATCTCAATGAGCTGGCGGCGAAGGACTATGCAGCAGGAATACAGAAACTTGTCACACGTTATGACAAATGCCTTAATTTGCTTGGAGATTATGTTGAGAAGTAGTTTAAAGTATCCTCTTTCAAATAAAATTTTTTATGTTTGTTAATATTTACTTTTGTGTCTTTATTTCACGAACGGGTACTACTTTCCGGATGACCCTCGTATCAATGCATAATCATTTAATCGTTCTAGTCGTAGTTATTAGGGGAGGTGACCAATAGCTAAGGTCACTTGCGCCATCAGGGATGGACAGTAAAGGATGAAGGCCGGAGAGAAACCCGGTGTTGGGAGTAGCCTATTCTTAACGAAAAACGCCAAGGTGTTCACAGCTTAACGTCCATATCCAATTGACGGCGTGCTCACTTTAAGTGCTTTCGCTACAAATCACCTCAAGTAGATATCGGGATACCACTGGAAAAGAAAACCCCTCCAGGGTAGAAATCTCTGCCAACATTGCTCTTTTACGGATCCCCATATTTTCCCCTAAAGAGACGGTTGTCTTAGCTATTTTCGTCAAGCCGACTTTCTGCGCAAAGCATCTCGCTTTCCGTATTCCCATTTTCAGAATTACTTATTGTAATGTCGTTTTATCCCTTAGGTCCAGTCCACTTCCTTGCTTTAAGTCCCATTTCATTCACTCCCGTTCCTCTCTTCTAGTCTTATCTTGTTCCCGCAGGTGAATTTCGTCCGCTCGTTTTTCCCTTATCCGGTACCTTGTGTGTGTTTTATCTGTATTCTATTTGCCTTTCATTCATCTACATAATCTACATATACATAATACCCCGCAAGCCGCCGCAAGGGCGTGTGGCATTCTCGACATCCCCCTACACATTTGCTTTGCGTCCCACTCCAATATCATCCACGGCTTCGCTCCAGCCAATTTCGGAAGTGTCGGCTAGGCCAACCGTACCGTCGCCTCGTCATTATGGTGCGTTTTGATTTATTCGTAATAAAAATGTTGTTTTGGTTGAATTATTTTGATTATTTATTTTCCATAATTTTCACTGACTGATAATTTATGGCTGTGAGAATGTTGCAACCCATTCTCTGGGAGTGAATTACGAATCAAAGGCGTCTACGTAGCGCTAATGCATACAAGGCAGTAGGGACTGTCCCGTTAACGAGATAGAGATCCGTACTACAAATGCGTACACTTAATTAGTCCTCTGATTTTCCTACCCAAATATTTTCTCGTTAAGACGGACAAGATCTGTGATAATGTTTGTGATGTGTTAGCTTCCGAGCAATACATTAATAGCGATCTGAATTTGTCTCTGTATTCCTTAAATGTAATTTTTCTTGTTTTTCTCCGCAATCATTATTTTAAATTTATAACGTTTTTGTAGTGTATGGAGAATTAATGAGATATTAATTGTAACAGCAGGTGTCTACAATTCGTAAATTTATTTCGCCGTGATGCCCACATCATATCAATGTGAAGAGATGGCATTAATCATAGGACATGCAAATTAAATCGTAACCAATTGTAAATAACGTCTCCGTATGAGTTGGATGAAACTAATTATTTTTATGTACTGAATATTAATTTCCTACTCCGTCAAAATCGTTGATCTTTATTTTACTCGAGCTCATTCTGTCACCGTTTTTTGTCTTTCAAGAACGTGGAAGACTATTTAAATTTTTATATTTATATACTTTCTTATTTTTATTTATTTATATATACCCTACAAGCCACCGCCAGGGTGTGTGGCAGGGGGTGAATACACACCGGAATAATTTTACCCGAGCATGACCCTACCGGGGGTGAACGATGTTAATCTGATCCCCTGATCAAGAAAATGAAACCTTATTTAAATCGGCACATTTTTTGCCTTCCATCCATCCACTACATGCTTATCCTATTCCTTCCCCTGTCTCGTTTGCCTAACGCTCTCCTTTTTATATCATAGACTTTAACGTCCCATCACCAATCAAAATACCTTGCGTGCAGTTTTTTGCCTCCCTTGGATTTCTCCCAAAATCCCCTCTCCTCCCCCGCCGTGCCTCGTACTTATTTTGATTTCCTTTCCGTCCAGTGTGCGTTTTCCATTCTTCTTCTTTACGTTCTTTTCCAGTCTTCTTCTTCATGTTGCACGTCTGCATCTCAAAAGCATCCAATCCTCGACTTTTTTGTCCAAAATGAATATGTATATTCATATATATGAATATATATATATATATACATGTATATATATATATATATATATATATATATATATATATATATATATATATATATATATATATATATATTTATGAATATATCCGGCCATATGTGGCAGTGATAATAGGTAGATTATCTTTAACCCCATATTTATGATAAAGATACATATCTGTTCACATATGATAAGTATACATAAATGAGATTCATGCTCACAGGTAAGTGATGTTTATATACGGAAAAATAGCTATTTCGATGGAACATTCTGGCTGAATATATTAAAGGGAACACTGTCTTCAGTTTTTGTAAGTAGGTGGACGTTAGAATGGAGTTATTAGCTTTAAAATCCTCGCTTCGAGGCACGGAATACGTTGAATTTCCGGTGTTCTGCGAACAATTAAAAAGGTTGAACTTTAACTTCCAGATATCTGAGGAGAAAGTTTGCTAAGGCGCCGTTATTTATTTAAACCTGAATATTTTAAAAGTATCTCAAATTATGAAAAAATACAGTTTTTCATACTGTCTCTGATTTGTTTCTTGTTTAAAATTTGCTGAGGCTGAATTTACTTTCTAGTTCTTAATGAAAATTCTATTATAAATGCTGTCTAGTGCGATTTATGAGAAGTTCACGGCGAAAAGTCTTCGTCTATTTATTCGTGTGATCGTTGTATCATCATATCAGTTTCTCATACCGTGAGCTGCAAAATTTTCGCGTGAATTTGATTCGATGTGTTCTAAAAATACGCCATATTGAAAGAATACCATCATCATTGCATCGTTCTCCAGTGTGTGATTGCCTATTTCGTTGTGAGTCTAGTCACCTGTGTGACTTACGCTCGAGTTCGGAAGTGAAGGGTGGAGGGGTTTGAGGGAGTGGCCAAGTGGGTGAAGTGAACTAATAAAACTCCAAAATCTCCATTACTTAAATATTTTCGTGCAAAAAGAAGACTACCAATTTATTTTTAGGGACATTTTTGATTTTTATATTCCGTGTGTTTCCATGTTGTCATATTACTCATATTTTTCGATATTACAACAAGAAATTATTCATTTCTGTTTTTAGCTTTTACTGGCAAAATACCTGAAACTATATTTGCAACCTCTTGCCTAGGATCTCTCAATTTAATTTCACTTTTACAACTGCCGGATTTGGATATAAAACCGGTCGTGGAACCTCGTGACTGGTTATTCTATGCACGGATTGTTATATTTCGTGTATAGGCAGGCTTCGGGCTGTCCCGAAAAAAATAGCTTTGAATTGTCATTGAATTGTAAAGCATTTCTCAAAAAAAATTTCTTTCAACCAACATAGCCCTCTTCTTCGGGCCTTCTATTTTCACTCCCCGTCATGCCTTACTAAGAAGAAAAGGCATTCTACTTCTCCTTTCTGTCACAGCCTTCAACATCAAGTTACCCACCAATAGGCGCTACGCCCTCTTTTTCATTTTTCTGTCACCCCACCAATGTCATCTCATTCCCAGCCATTTCTGACCCTTCTTAGTTTGTCTTCCTCTCCATTCCGGTTTGTTCTCCATTATTCTCCCTGTTCGAATCTCAAAATCGTCCAGTCTTCGCTTTTACCTTTTATTCAATACCGACTGTCTTACTGTTAGCTATTCCACGCTATTGTGCACGTTGAAGTCTCCAGTCGTTCGTCCTTGCTAAGGTTATTGTAGCGGTAAACAAGGTGTAATCGGTAACCTCCTACTTGCAAAGGCGCAACTCCCGACGGAATTTTGCAAACAGAGATGTTTCCTTCATTCCCTGGGGTGTAAAAGTATTGTATGTTTTGGAACCATGTTGTCCTCAGTAATATATTCGGTTCCAGTCAATTTTATGAGTTCTTTTGTACAGGAAGGTTTGAAACGGTCCTTGTATATTGCTGTTGGGCATCCTTGGGTACATCAATTATAGAAAATTCAAATCTCTATGAAAATTATAGTGTACATGCTTAATCCCTACCCATTCATACGTTACTACAGAGGTCGAAGCCATCATTAGCCAATGTTGTTGACTATAATGGACAGTGGACTGTGACAGAAGACATTTTCACCATCAAGTGGGCAGCAATCCATCTCGTATATCCTTACATTACTCTGCAAGCCATCGCAAGGGCGTGTGGCGGTTGATGTTAGATGACAAGACATGCAGAAATATTGACTCATACATTCCTTACACTTCATTAGTTAATATAAAAATCACTCGTGAGAATACGTAAATATATGCCTATATACATGATGCAATCATTATTTGAGTAAGCCATGAAATTTTAGCCTTAAGTTAATGCAAACGGGCGCTTGGAATTAATTTACTGATGATTACGTATCGTACGAGGGAAGAATCAGAACTTGAATCTTTCTATGATTCGGGTTTCTCGGCCTCTTATTTCATCTTGAATCTACCGATAAAATTTGACACCGTAATGATTTTTCGTGTAGTGCGTGCCGTTGTTTCTGGCGGCCATTATTACTGTCGTTTCTGTTTCTTTTTTCATGCAAGAATTAGCAGGATATATTTGTCTTACTCTATTTAAGCCGTTTATTTCATTCAGATAATTCTTTTAAATCTTTGGTATGGAGAGTGGTTTTGTACGACGTGGAGACATGATCATTGAAAGGAAAGCAAACCAGGAAGTGCTAGGCATATTGGGAGAGGTGTAAAGGATGTAGGAAATCTAAATGCTGTTCACTTTAATTGGGGACTTCAGGAAAGCGAGGAAGGTGTAGGAATAGGATACGAATGTTAGACGGAATGAATGAAGATGGGCTTAGTGTCGGATGTCAGGTTGTGTTTTGTTAGGAGATGCAAGAAAATGTATCGTTGTACCATCCCATAGTCCATGCCCGTCTAAAGCCTACTTTAACCCATAGAATACCTATGATAATAATAATATTCTTCCAGCCATTTATTTTTGTGGGCACTCGGTTCCATCGCTGGTCTCATTGAATTCATGACTAGTGTTTCGCCAACATTCTCTCATTGCATTTAATTAGCCTGCTCATATTATCCTTGAGTTAAAAAGCTCTGCCCCTGTGCCGTCTCTCAACCATCCCGTTTAAGCCCTTGGCTACATATTTCACCATCCAAACGTCCCGTCGGTCATTTTTACCTCGCGAGTTTAGCTCCCCCGCTGTTTAAAACTCTTCGACTTGTATCGTCTTCCGTCATATTTCTTTTTCCGTCTCTCTCTTTATCTTTCTGCGTTCGTCCTTTCATTTTTTTTCTCTACGCCGGCGCCCTTTCACTTGTTCTGTTCTCCCTTCTCCCCCGTTGTCATCCATTTTAACGGCCCTCTTTTGTTTTTCTCCCCTCCTCCATTTTGGTCTTCCTCTCTCTCCCACTCGACAATTTTCTTTTTCTTTACCCTCTTTACTTTGTCATTGTTGATCGTTGGCGTTTTACACGAAATGTTTTTTTTATCTAGTGGATTCATGGTCGTGTTGGAGAGATGTGACAGTAAAGTCTTGTGCTGATGAATTCCCTGTTCGTATGCTGGTACTTCATGCTGCATTGAAGATATTTTATGTTGAAAAACTATTTTCTCTTTGAAAAATGAATCTTTCAAGTTGTCTTTTGATGTTCCGATTATTAGTTGGCGTTGTAAATGTGTACGTAGTTCGGTTAAATCAATGTTTATTAGGGTTAACTCGTTTTACAAGTATTTGGAACTGAAAATATCAGAATATTTTTGGGTTTTGATGATTTTTAAAAAATACCATCTGGCGATTTATAGATAAAATAAGTGTTCAAACCATTAAGCCAAAGGTGAGGTCATTGCAAAGAGCTGCGGAAGAAGACGTTACGATCAATTTAACATAGTAATTCACTGGTGCTCACCGAAATACAGAAATTTCACGTTGCAAATCGGGGATCGAACCCGGATTCCACCACCGGGAATTGAGGGATATGGATTCGTCTACGGGTCAAGGCGAATACTTCTGCTCTGTGAAATTCCTTTTTACACTGAATTTGGAAGATTATTTTTCCAAATTAATACTGCACCGTACTACGGTAGGAGATATCATGCTAACAAAAATATACAGATTAAGTGTTGCATAGATAGATTTAAGATGTAATTTTTTCCACGAACGATAGGGGAACATAATAACATTGTTCGACCGCGGTAGGGTAAAGTTTGGTTAAAATTATTCTGATGTGTATTCATCCCCTGCCACACACTAACGGTGGCTTGCAGGGTGTATATACATAAATAAAATAACAATTTTGGCGGAACATTGATCGTCTATTTTGAAAAATATATTTTTCCATATCTTTCCGTTTGGTATCGTTATTTTGAGCGGCGGAGTATCTTTCCGAATAACTTAACTCTCCCTTTGTATTCTAATGTGAATGATTTATGTGATAATAACTCCGCCCCTTGATTTAGTTTTGGTTGAATACCAAATAAATTATGTCAAATGTATGTATTAGGCTGTTGGGAGTTTCATTGACTCTTTCGAGTACGCATGTGTGTGAATAAAAGAATCATATAGGCCATCGCAAATCTCCGTGAATTACAAAATATGCATTTTCCTCCTTGTGCTTTTTCCCCCATGCCTGACGTTCTCTTTTTCAAGGAATAGTATAGTAGTGTTGAAGAAACTTTTGCGTTCCTACCGCCCCTGTAGATACCCTGGTTTATGATGATAACTCGTTAAGGCTTAAGATATGAGCGGAGAATTAGGGTCTTGAATAAAAATTTTTAACTCATCGGCTGTAATAGATTTTTTTTTAGATTTAGAATTCCGAATTTACTGATAGGTCCCAGGCCTCTGAACAATTCTTTAGAATAGTCTGATCCAATCATTAAAAACTCATTATATTAGTCGAGGAATAATAAAAAAAAATATTTTACCTTAAAAAAAGTTGGTTTTCAAAGGTCAGTTTTTTTGGGTGTCTACGTTCTCTTCGAATCTTTAGAGAAATATTTCACGCATTCTCTCTTTACTCAGTGCTATTAAATCATCTATGGAGTATCGGTCGAACGTTTAAAAGGCGGTCTGCAGCATCTTTAAGAGGACCCGAGAAACTTGGATCAGGGGGAGGAATATGCGGTTGCCAGGCCTAAAAATACCTCGACCCCCATCTCTTCCACCTCCTCCACACCCTCTTCCCCCAACAACATCCACGTCCCCGCCATTTTGGTGTCATGGGTGGAGGGGGTGGGCTTGAGGGTGAAGCTGCTGGTGGGGAAGGCGGTTGATGTTGTATGTGCAACTTATGGTGAGAGAGAGAGGGAGGCATGGGGAAGGGGTTGACGGATGGGGAGGAAATGAGGCTGCGGGACACAGCGTTAGCTCGTCTTCACCTCGTCACGATCTTCTGGAGCTGTCAGGGCGAGTTTCGGAGGGCTTGGCGCGCAGTCGTAGTTTTTCGGATCCATGGGCGAGATTAACCTTTTGCGTCCCCCACCCCGTTTGGGCCGCGCGCATATTTCGCCGTCGTCACCTGCGGATATTGGGACGCGCGTATAGACGAATCTGCAAGGAGTCCCTTAGCAGGAGTGGTAGACTAGACTTTCCGCAAGGGCATTTTGCCTGTCAATGGGCGCTCGTGTTTAACTAGTCTTTTTCCACATTCTAAATTTTAAATAAAGTTACCTATTGCAGGTGGAGCAGTTAACGTATCTCGGAAATGTTTTGTACCAAAATGGTCAAAGTGGGAGGGAAATAAACTGAAGAATTGTGTTAGGCAAAGAATCTTTCACAGTGAGGGAATTGGTGACAGGCACCTTCAGTGAGGATGTAAAGAAAAGACTCGTTAAAACTTTGATATGGAGCGTAGTTATGCTCTGCGCGGAGGCATGGTCACTGAAGCAGGATGATAGGCGTAGACTGGAGGCTTTTGAAATGTAGGTGTGGAGAAGGTTAAGTGCATAGAAAGGAAAACAAATGATTAAGCACTAGGTATTGTTGGGGATTGCTGGGAGAAATCCAAAGGAGGCAGGAAAAATGGATGAAGAGCGTATTGATCGGCAGTGGGATGTTAAAGAATGTAATAGAGGGGAGAATGTTAGGCCAATGAGGAAAGGGCAGAAATGGGATAGGGATGTTGGACGGGATGAAGGGAGGAAGGAAGTACACAGAAATAAAGAGGAACTTGTCGTAGAGTAGAATGTTATGTTGTTTTTTGTTAGGAATAACAAAATATTCATTTGGTAGTTGTGTCCATCCAAAGCCTACCTTAACCCGTAGGTTACTTATGATAATCATTGCCAAGCAATTATGCTTTTGAGTATCTATAAGAGAGGAAGGTTAACGATGAATTCTTAGTAAATACGGTGTGTAAAGGAAGTTTTGGATTTATGGAAGTTCGAAGGCAAAAAAAATTGAAGGAAAGAGAGAATATGGATGCATACTTAGTCGTGATTGGACAAGTACTATAGAAATAAAAAAAACATGAAAAAAAGTCTTGGCTAAGGTGCTGGCTTCCCACTCTGTGAGCCCGAGTTCGAATCGAGGTGATGGACGGCTTTTTCAGTGGTACTCCGTTCCCTACTTTGGGTGCTTTGTGGAGAGCACCATAAGTGAGTACGCTATCAGTCGGATGGGACGTTAAATCGTTTGATCCCTTGGCGCCTTTCTTTTAAAGTAGGCTAACGCCGACGCCGAGTTTCTCTTCATTCCCTGAATATCCCACTCCTACCGTGTTACTCACTTATCTCTTCTGGCGCAGACAACCTCTGGTGTGGGTTGCTTCTCCTAATGACTATTGCTTCTACTGCCAACAACTTTCCTCGGAATTCTGTGGATGAATGTTTACCAAATGTACAGTGTATGTCCCTGAAATTTTTTTCCTTGCTTAAAATGAAGAAATAATTTGTATGCAAGTCTTCATGGAAAATTTGGATGTGTCGTTTAAAATATAACTTCCAGTGAAATATTTCATCCATAATTTTCTTAAACCAAACTTTTGCATTCTGCCGAATGGCAATTTGGACATAAATAATTTTGTTTGCTTCAAAGGCTATGTGGATGCCATATTTCCAGGATAATATCAGGTGTGTTGGAATTCGAGATTCGATCTCTCATCAGAATCAGTACCTGATAACTGGTTATTAATAGTTCTAATTTTTGATTGAAGGTTTTTTCAGTGATTAATATTTTATCTATATAATTTCTTTGGTATTTATTAATCTTGTTTCTGGAAATTATTCGAAAAAGCCAAATGACCATTTGATTTGAACAGGGAGGAGAGTTATCGCCTCCACCGTTTTATTTAAAAGACAACTAATCACTAATTAGTAATAATGGACTGGTCGATAATTGAAAATACATTAAATATTATCAAAAGTGGCCAGCAGCCGGCTCAGAGGGACGTACAAGAATGACAAACGAAACGATCTCTTTAGTTAGGTCCTGAAGAAGTTCTCAGTTGGAAGAACAAAACATCGAGCCTTAAAAAAATGCTTATTAAGTTACAGTGAATCTAGAAAAAATAACGCAGAGGAAAAATAATTTTTAATTGATGGTTGCCCTGTTTGGCAATACTAGTCAACTCTCCAAATTAGGGATGCATGTTAAACTCCAGGGCCCCGTGTGTGAAGTAATGTGGACCATTCTAATTCGAATGCTACTTGAAGAATACCACTTCACTACTATTTGACTAGAATGAATAATCATAGTCAGCGTAAACTGGGTGGTAAATAAATGATTGGTCAGCTAAAAAATTATGGCTTCCTTCAGATAAAAGATTTGTGTTAAATAAGGTTAAAAGAGTGATGTGTTAAATATATATTATTTCATTAATATTTTTATTTTTATGAGTAATGTCGCCATATTTCTGCGTAGAAGAATCTTATGGATTTGAAAAAAATTGCGTCGTTCAATTTAAGCTTGCTATGGTCACATTTCCTTCCCTCCGAGCGGCAACCTTAGGGGCTGATTTAAGCGAGCCTCTGAAGTCATAATAAAAAATATTCGCGTAAAAGTGAAGGTTGCTCACCGCTTGGATCGTGGGCAATCGATACGTGCTTGTATCGGTACATTTATTGCTCGTTCCCGTCTTTCCTTCCCGTTCCCGCGCCGAGTGACGTAATCAGGCTTTTGTCGGGTGGTAGTATGCGTGGGGGGAGGGGGGGGAGGCGGAGGTGGTGAGAATGGAACGCCCTCTAAACGTGAGAGCACGTGAGGTGAGCGAGTTTTGGGCGGGTTGGGAAAAATTTTGTCCGGCGAGGAAGGGGTGTTTGGGGGAAGGGTTAGTTCGGAGGGGGAGTGATGGAGGAGGGCGTGGGGTGTGAGAGGGTGAGAATGCGTGTGTGGAGGAGGGGCGGTGAGGCGGGAGCGTGGCGTTTGGAGGGCGAGAAGGCGTTCCGAAACCGTAATTATCTCGCTTTTCGAATTTTCTCCTCCCTATCCATCGCATCAATCGCTCTCCTCGTTTCTTTTCATGCCATCTTAGATTTGTGACCCCTTCCTCCCTTCCCCCTTCGCTCGCACTTCCTCCTCTCCATATCCTCCCGGGCCTCCTCTAACCGTTGTCCCCATAGCAAGGGAAAAAAGCCAGATACAGGCTCCTGTTCGGCAATAGTTGGACTCTGACAGTCGTTTGTGTATCAATATGGTTGCTAATGAACAGAACTTGTCGTCTTCTGTTGTGTTTCGCATTGTTACTGAAGATTTAGCGATGAGGAAAGTGTGCGCCCTAGGTGTTTGCCACAACGCGCTATGAGTCCGCGAGTTCCTGGCCAAACACCAGGGGCCAACGCTGCCCCACCCCCCATATAGTCCTGTCGTGGCGCCAGCAGGCTTCTTTTTCTTCCCACGGATTAAGGCAGCCCTGAAAGAAACCCGTTTTTCGTCCATAGAATAGATCCAGTCAGCCGTGACGAAGACTTTGCGAGAGGTCCCCGAAGACGGCTTCCGGGACGCGTACCCCTCATGGCAGAGTCGCTGGAAAAATTTTGTGGAGGCCCAAGGACAGTACTTTGAAGAATTTTAAGTGTTTGTGCAACTCTATTCCATAAATTACTTTTAAAAAAATAATCGCATTACTTTTGGAGCACACCCTGTATTTCTCTCCTCCTTGAAAGCGAATGTTGGGGCACAAGCCACAATAATGGCGGAATTAGCATCGCGTTTTTGCGCTTTGCAGAGTTATGAGATCAGATCTAGGAAGGACTGAAGATAAGAATTCGTTTTCCGAGGTTTTTTCAACCGAAATGCAGTTTTTCTAAGTTGATTTCATTCCAATTCACCCTATCTCCTAACCCAATTCCTTCCCCCGCCCCCCCCCACCATTGCCTGCGATCTCTGCCAGCGATCCATTTGTAAATTGGGTCGTTAAATCAGTTCCCTTAATCGTTGAATACCTCCCTTGCGCCCTCTTCCCATTAGCGACTGCGCCTTTGCAAAACCTCTCCGCCAATTCCCTCTTTCGCTCTCTTTCCCGCTCCTCCCCGGGCGCTCCCCACAGTTTCTCCCACCTTACCATCCCCCTTTTCCGCCTTCTCACCCCGCCTACCATTATCCCCCGTGGGCACACAGTGAATAATATACACAATGGAGGCCGCGCTACTTCTGATCTTATTCGTGGTTTACAATCGGACCATGTTTCTAATTTAACTCTCAGTTCTTACGTAAAGGCGTTGCATGATTGCGAAAGATCAGCAAGCTTTTAGTGGAAATAACACTTTTTCGAGCATTGAGTTTGCGTTGATAGTAATCTTTTCCTCGCAGAAAACAACTTATATTAGATGCTGTCTTTCTCGCTTAGGGACCTGGTCCATCGTCGGATGAGCAAATGGCCCTTTAATTCGAAAACAAATTCAAAATACCATTTTAGGGGTGTATGTAGAATAATTAATGTTGAATAGACGTATGGTAGTTAATAGAAAGAAAAAATAGCATATATGCTAATTATTATAAACATATCTACATCTACATAATACCCCGCAAGGGTGTGTGGTGGGGGGTGTTAGGGGGGGGTGCATATCTCGCCGTATATTACGACGACGTCGATTCTGCCGAGTTTCTTGTCTGTAAGTTCTTATGGCACATGAATACCTATTGTAATAGAATTGTAACCACTCTTGACCCCACTAATGTCCGAAAATGCTAGGAAATTTAGAATATGATGTTGGTTATGGGTTTATAAACCATGATGTTGATTGAAATTTGAATATTTCTAAAATATTTTTTCGCACAACCCTCGCATAAATAATTCGTGTGAGTTCTTCCTCAAGGTATGGGAACTGAAAAATTGGGAGTTAAAGTGTGAATGGATAAAAGGAAGTTCAATAGAATCTAAACTTTAAGATAACCAAATTGTTCATTATAGGTTCGAGATGATTTACAACAATAGGAATATACTGAACGTGATGGATATGCAGGACATTTGGGTCCGTGTAAGTAATAGTGAGGGTAGGTGTTTTGGACGGGATGAAGGGTAGTGGAAAATGTCTAGATCTGAAGAATTGTCTAAAGGAGTGAATAAAATGGTTTTTATGTCCGACAGTTTTGAAAGAATTTCCTTAGAATTTCACTGCATTGCATGATAGTTTTATGTGTCAAACGTTAACGTAACCTTTGACCCGTTCGTGTATGCTTAAAGTTGCCTTGCGGGTTAAAGTCAAGGGTAATCATTCATTTAAGATGAAAATTAGGCGCGAGCTGAATTCAATTCGCCTGCCAACGCTCCTGCCCATTCCAAGACGATTACAAAGTAAGCAAGATTGGCATTTGGGTTAGTAGTTTCCCTTGCGCAATGGTTGTTACGAATCTTTCAGTTTTTCAATTGACATCTGCTGGGTTCTGATTAGGTCATAACTAACTCTCCTCTGCGTTGACCACCGCTCTTTCTATCATCTAATTTCATCTTTGGTGTATCCTTACTACACATACTAGTTTATGAATGGTAACCTAACGGTTTAGGATATGCGGTTTTCGAAAAATAGAAAGGTTAAGTGAAACGTTGAAATTAGAATGCAAAAAACTAGAGCAGGTGGAACAGTTTACCTATCTCGGAAGTGTTTTTGAACTAAAATGGTCAACTAGTAGAGATAAAAAGAGAATAATTACGTTAAGCAAGGAAGGTTTCACAAGCAGAAGAGATTTGATGATAGGGTCGTTGAGTAAGGAGGTTAAGGTAAGGCTCGTCATAACTTTAATATGAATCGTGGTTTTGTACGGTGCAGAAACATGGTCTTTGAAGCAGGATGATAGGCGTAGATTGGAGGCTTTTGTAATGTGAATTTGTAGAAGGATGGAAAAAGTGAAGTTGACTGAAAGGAAAACAAACGAAGAAGTTCTAGGTATAGTGGGGGAAGAGAGAGGACTGTTAGGAGAAATCAAAAGTAAGCAGGAAAGATGGATTCAGAGCGCTTTCATTGGCAATGGGATGATAAAGACTGAAAAGGGGAGAACGTAAGGAAAACTAGGAATGGCAAGGAATAGGATATGTATGTAGAACGGAATGAAGGGAGGAAAAAAGCGTGCGAAATTGAAGATGGACTTGCTGTGGTGTCCGATTACTGGTATTTTTTTGTATTTGTAATTGTATAGGCTTTGTCCATCCAAAAATTACCTTAACAGGTAGGATACCAAATAAAATCTTATCGGTTAAGATGGTGTTTCGATGGACAGTGAGACTGAATGCTGCTACTAAATCCAAGCCTCATTTAACTCAACACTAAGGTCTAAACACTAACTAACATGAGCCATTTTTTCATTCTGCATAATTTCTGCCTCCCTTCATTCCTCAGCATCTTCCTTACGTCCCATATCCCTATTCTAGAAATTGCTTTCCTCTTCTGTGCCTTCTTTTATTCCGATTACAATTAAGTTGGCTAAAATATCTCGTGTGGTGTCGACCGCGAAAGCTTTGAGTTCCCCCCCCCCCCTGCCGGGCACGACTCCCGGCCTTGAGTGCGGAGTCTCGTAGTTGCCAGGACTCATTACCAATTATGTGCCCATCATGATTTCGTGGGATAAATAATTGAGTTCGTTTCCCGGTGCCTTCCTTAATAGCGTCTTAACGTGACACCATCCCTGAAATTGCTCCTCACAGCCCACGGAAGTCAGTGGCCTTTGCGGTCGCCTCACTGACGAACAGATGCTTCACGTAGTTTTATTACGTCGGACCTTTCGACCTATCAGGTATGGGTGGCCATATCTGGAACAGTTATTACATATCCTGCTGGTACATTCATAGGGCTCAACAGAAACACATAACCCTTTCACCACGTCAAGATTTGAGTCTAAGAGAGGGAGGGTTACTCCGCATAGTATTCATCTACATCTACATCTATATCAATACCCTGCAAGCCACCAAAAAGGTGTGTGGCAGGGGGTGCAGCACCAGGAGGAAAGGGTAAGGGATGAGGGGATTAGGGTTTTTCAAATGGATGGGGAAAGGTAAGGGGAACCTGCAAAAAAAAAATATATATATATATATATATATATATATATATATATATATATATATATATATATAATATAAATATAAGCGTATAACCCTGCGCAGTCGCTACCTTGTAGGTTAATACTTATTATGTCGAGCCGGATCCTGGGCGATTTCGATTAAAAGAATTCTGGTCTCTTATTGTTCTCGGAAAAAATGACCATTTACATCTGTCTGTCCTGCAGTCAATCTCTCTAATCTTACATTCGTGATCCCTCCGCCCGTAATACGTTGGGGTTCGTATTATGTTCTTGATGTCATCGGAAAAGGACCCATCTTTAAATGTTTTTAATAAGTTTAATCTATATTGTAAACGCCGCTGTGTAAGGGAATCCCAGCCTAAATTTTCTAGCAAAGTAGTTACGCTACTGCGTTGGTCATAGCAATTTTTGACAAATCTAGCCCCCCTCCGCTGAACTCGTTCCGATTCCGAAATTAAATTTATCTCTTGCGGATCCCATATACTGGCAGCATACTCTAGGTGGGGCCTGACTAGGGCAATAAAACATCGTTCCTTCACTATTGTTGTGCACGACACCCAAGAACTGCAATGGAAACTGCGACGAGCATTTTCATATACTCATTCGCTAATGAGTATTGAAATGCAGAAATTTCAAATTGAAAAAATTGTTCGCCCTGCCCGGGACTTGAACCCGCATCTCCTCGAATTCCTGTCGAGATCTTTCGGAGCAATTAAGCGAACTAAATTCCCTCTCACAATGTGATTTAGATATGCTCAGTGTGTTCTCTGTATCACTTTGTGATTATCTTTATCACAGTGTGATTTAGATCTAAGTTTGTTCACAGTCAAAGCACGGCACCTCGGTAACTTAATTGCTAAGGCACTCGGCCGGAAAGCGATGGTATCCGCGTTCGAGTCCCGGTCATTACAAAAGATTTTTACAATATGAAATGCCTGCATTTCCTTACACAATGCTCAAGGAAATCTTTAGATAGCGATTTTTTTATGAATTGATTATTTTTTAAGCAACGTTTAAAACCCCTGCCATGCCACCCCATGTAGTTCACCGATATATTTTCTCGACTCCCATCGCTTGTTTTCATGCGATTTTCCCCCGTCTTAATTTGTTTTCATCAGTTAAATGTGAAAAATGGCACTGCGAATCGGTCTCTCAGGTGCTCCTGCGTGTAGTGGATTATAGCGGTAACTTTTCAGTGTGGTTTCCCCCCTTCGGTTAACTTCTGATCTCTGTGAAACCGCTTTATTTATTGCTCACTCCATCTCTATCAAAACACACTTTCGGAGAGTGAAAGTGTCGAGCGATATGCTTCCTGGGCGGGTCATTCCCTCTGTGCCATTCGCCGAGACTCCTGGACGGAAAATATTCCCAACTTAAATGGGTTCTCGTGGTTAAAAACGGTTCCGTGGTATAAACCATGGTGGTATTGGAGTGAGTTTCCGGAATTAAATTTATTTCGTAAACTCTCAGCGATCTGGTGGGAAAAATATACGCGTTACGTTTATCTTGGTTATAAAGGGATTTGCTTCCCGCAACGTGTTCTCGCTACCTTGAATGATCACTTTGTACCTTAATAATACCTCTCATCATTACGTGCGACTGAGGTTGTGCATTTCAAAGCAAAATATTCTTAGGAAATAAATAAATGAGATTAATACTATGTTTATTATTAATCGCATTCCAAAGATTAAGGTGGATTTTGGATGGACGCCCAGAATAGTCACCTTTAAATTCCTAAGTCTCTCTTAAGACTACACGAAAAAAGACACCCAATGCCACGACAAGCCCTTCTTCAATTCCAAAACCTTTCTGCCTTCTTTCATTCCATTTAACATGACTATTCTTTTAACTACCCCCCTCCCCCGTCTTCATTGTTGGGCTAAACCTCCATTTGAGCCTACAAAATTTCACCGCTAATCAAAATACCCTGGATCCACTTTTCTTTCTTCCTTTAGATTTCTCCTGTCAATATTCTTCCCTCATGCTCTTTCGGTGTTCGATAGATGAAATTATCATTATTAATCACTGCTTTTATTGCTGGGCGACACACCAACCTTAGGGTTGAGTTGCCAATCACTCTTCTTCAAACTAAAGGGAAAGGCTAAGTTAAATCTTTTACCTGTTTTGCAGTTGCAGTTTACCTGTTTTGGCAGTGTTTTGAACCAAGATGGTCAAGTGTTAGCGATATAAGAGGAATTATTTTAATTAGGCAAATAATCTTTCACAAGGAGGGAGTTGATGATGGGAACGTTGAGTAAGGATGATAAGAAAAGGCTGATTAAGTCGTTTATATGCAGCGTGGTTTTGTACGGCGCTGCAACGTGGTAATTGAAGCAGGAGGATAGACGTAGATTTGAGGCTTTTGAAATGTGGGTTTGGAGAAGAATGGAGAAGGTGAAATGGACAGTTAGGATGACAAACAAGGAAGTACTAGGTATGGTAGGGGAGGCGAGGGGATTGTTGAGAGAAATCAACAGGAGGCAGGGAAGATGGAAGTACATTTTGGTTGACAATGGGATATTGAAGATTGTGATGGAGGGGAGAACGTTAGACGGGTGAGGAAGGGTAAAGAATAGGATTGGCATGTTGGACGGAAAGAGGGAGGATGGAAGTATGCGAAGTTGAAGAGGTGTTAATTGTAGTGTCGGATATACTAGGGTTGTGTTTTTTGCTTCGAATGGCAAAGAAGCTTGCCGTTGTTCGGTCTTTGTCCGTAAAAAACCTACCTTGAACAGGAGAATACCGATAAATTATACGATTCCTTAATGAGAGATTTTTGCTGGAGAAAATATGCGTTTACATACAATGAGGAACTTTCTGTCGAATATTAAAGTTGGAAGTCATTAACTGGAGATGGTCTTCTTTTATGACTTTTATTCCCGCTCAATACATATTTTAATCACCATTTCCGAGGCATCATATTTACTTCGCTTCAGATCTTCCTTTATTTTCCGCTGCTGGAATTAAATGATATCGAAACCATCCTGGAAAAGTTACTTCGCTGTTCTTAGCCAACTGACAAATTAATATAACACTGGAAAGTTTTAGGCGAAAGCTTTTCTCGAACTTCATTATCTTTTTCTCGCCTTAGTTTATATTTAGATTTCGCGTACCCTCTGTTATGACACTCAAGCATATTAGTTCTGATTTCCTGTCTCGCCGCCTGAGGATGCCCTGTGTCAATCTGGTCTCGACATACTTTGATATAACAACCCAGTTCCTCTCCCTCCTCTCCGTCATTATTCTGGGCACGAAATAACGCTCATCCTGCTCATACGGGCGACAGGATTTGCACTATTTTCCTCGGTGGCGTTCAAAAACAGAGAACTTCTGAATGCCCGCATTTGACCGACTCGAATAAAATACTCCTATTACTAATCTTCGGTGCTGATAATTTCTAGGCTATTTAAGCTAGGCATAACATTTGCTATGTTGCCAAAACAAACTTTTGATTTATTTGAGATTAGTTATAATTACAAGCGATATGTAATTGAAGCGGTAGGTAATTTCCCGTTATTGCCTTTGCTAGACTACAATAGCTGTGTGTATTGGGATTGGGAGATGAGTTGTGGAATAAAAAATGTTTCTCATTTGTCATTTATTTGGGGAGATTCAGCGTAGGACTATTCCTATCATTAGATTTTTTGATAACTTTAATTATTCCCGATCCTAATCTTTGGATCGGTAATACTTTAAAGAAAGGTAACAGCGTAATTATATTTAAAAATATCAATAATAATTAGGAATGCATTAATTCCTGTTGGCTCCAGTAAACTTTTGTAGTCCAAATGATACGAATGTGCAGGGCGGACTGTGCGGAAAAATTAAAGCAACTTATTTAAGAGCCAATCACGTCGGGACTGCGTTTTTTGTTGATTAAACACGACAGAAACATCCAGAAGGCCCTTTATCCTGTTCTTATCCCAAAAAAACCCCTTCTTCATCCCCCATTCCTTTCCAATGATTACATCACCACTGGCTTGCGGCTTGTACCTGTGGGGTTGATGTACTTTACGTGGAGGGAGTTTCTATTCCCTCTTTACGTATTTTCGAGGACGGATTTCTTGGATTACATATCAAGGAACATTGGTGCTGCACTCGAACAGAGCCCGAAAGGAAATAAGTTTATGTCAAGAAGTAAATATACAGGGATTCCTCTTTTCGGAGAACTAGTGGACGTTTTCTTTTAAATGCGAATTATACGAAGGTGAAAATACTCCAGGAGTAACCTATTTACCGGTAGTGATATTTGTACAAGGCATGGTTGCCTGCTCTATTAAATGACTGTGTTTATGGTATGTATATATATCTTTACCGTTAACATAGCAATCAACCCGAAGGTCGGTTTGATAGGTGACGTAATGTTTGCGTAGCCGATAGCGTAATCTATGCATAAGTTTGCAAAAATTGGTCTGAATGTTGGATGACAGAAAATATGGGACGAGGTGGCCGAGTGGTTAAGGCGTTGGACTGCTAATCCAATGTGCTCTGCACGCGTGGGTTCGAATCCCATCCTCGTCGAATTTTTTGTGTTGATTTTTTCCATTTCTTCCGTTAATTCAATATTTGTGTTGGGCTAAACTTGCAGCAAGTTTTCATTCTCTTCAATATTTAATAGAAAAAAGCTTGGTCTTGATCGCTTCTTCGGTCAACACAGTTAAGAAGGGTGGAGGACCTTTCCCATGTCAAAAGAGACTTTGAAAAGATTTCCGAGGTATTATAGAGTGGGTGGATTAAAGAGGCCTGGGAGGAACTGGAAGTAGGAATGAAAGTCGGGTGGGGATTAGTAAAATCAGTTAGGATCGCTGATGACCAAGCTTTAGTTTGTCAGGTTTGCAAGCATTGCTGAGTGAATTAGAAAATCAGTGCGACAGATATGGGATGAGAATAAATATCAATAAAACAAAGGTTATGCGATTTTCCAGAAAGAAAAAGGCTAAAGTAAACATAAAAATAGGAGGACAGAAACTGGAGCAGGCGAACAGTTTACGTGTCTTGGGAGTGTTTTGGACTAACACAGTCAAAGTAGTAGGGACGTTGGATGAAGAATTGCGCTAGGCAAAGAGACTTTCCCAAGGAGGAGGGAGTTGGTGACAGGGACGTTGAGTAAGGATATTAAGAAAAGGCTCGTAAAAACTTCTAAGGCGCGGAAACGTGGTCATTGAAGCATGAGGATAGATGTAGATCGGAGGCTTTGGAAATGTGGATGTGGAGAAGAATGGAGAAAGTGAAATGCATCGAAAGGAAAACAAATGAGGAAGTGCTAGTTATGGTGTGGGAGGAGTGAGGTTTGTTGGGAGAAATCCTATGGAGGCAGAAAAAATGAATGAAGGGCGTATTGATCGGCAGTGGGATATTGAAGACTGTAATAGAGGGGAGAATGTTAGGCAAACGAGCTTACGTTGATGCTGAAAGAAGATTTTCTAAGGCAATCACAGCATATAAAAACTAGGCCCCAGCAGTTTGATCCTCTGAGGAAACAGAGTATCTCTGTTGGGAAATCTCCGGCACATCACAACCTTCATCAATATTCAAAAGTTGTGGGCAAGTTATGGTTATATCATTTCTCGATCTTGAGGGACTGGCTTACTATCATATCGTACCGGTACACGCAACTGGTAATGGAGAATGTTGTAAGGATCTGCTTTTAACTTCTTCAAAACAATATCAATCGACAAAGACCTTACCCCAAAGTGACAATCTGGATGCTGCGCCACGAAAATTTACGACAGCCCATCGCAAATGTTGTCGCTGGATATTTCGCGAAAACAGAATAAACTCTATTCCTCATCTTTCTTGTCTATCTTTCAAGCCACAGACGTAACCCCATCTCACTTTTTCCTTTTCCCTGATTTGAAGAAATACTTGAAAAGCTTTATTCATAATCTTTAACGGTGGTGAAGGCTGCCCAGGCGATGTTGAAGAAGCAATCAAAAATGTTTATCAGTTTGTATTCAAAGACTGGAAAAAATGTGGTTTCAAAGGAATGACGAAAAGATTTTGACTTAGAAGAAAAACTACTTTCAGAAAGATCATCATAATTTGAAGAATGAGTAAAGGTATGCTGTTGAAAAAAGTATGATAATTCCTAATAGGATTTCCGCCGTATGTATTTCAAATAAAATTATTGCTTTAGCATTACATACTACTGTACCTCTGTAGATTTATTGCCAGCTTGCAACGTATAATAATGGGAGCATGAAGCGTGATAGTGGCTCTACTCATCAATATATTTCGTGGCATCCTTAATGTATTATGTCGTTTAACTGCCATCCTAGGGTGACGCGGAACGCCTGTCTAACACCATTGTGATAACTGCACGTTCTTTTCGCCCTAAAGTCTCCAAATTGTCTTTTACTCTGAAAAAAATTGATCGATGAAAATTTGGGAGGAAACCAAAAGAGATATAAAGGTGGATTTAGGGCTTTACGATTGACTTTGGAATGTGGTAGAAGGGGAAATGTGTGGTAAGTGGTGTATAAGGATGGAATGAATAGGCGCCTGTCACACAAACAACGGATGCAGAAAGTATGCATTGATTTATTTTAGCTTGAGTTGTCACGCTTTTGTAGTTTTGGGTGAGGTTTAGAAAGGTGTGTCTACCACAGCTACCGGTGGAACACCATTCCAAAAATACGCGAAGTAAACTTCGAATTATACTGCATTTCGTATTAATACATTTTCCACATCCACGAAACATGATGTGTTGTCTGTATCCGTCCCTAGTCGTCCATGTATCTATGTCGTTATTCCAAAATCCTTTCTTTCCTATTTCATCCAAATAATGTTTTTATCTGTATCTTACCTTCCCTTGTTTATCGAACGAATACGTATATTTTTGCGTTTCCATCCTTCCATAATGGCCCCAGCAACCTATGTCGAAAATCCCTCTCCCTTCTTCCCAAAATCCCTTCTCAAAGAGACGCGCACCACATCTGACCCACAATTTGCTCCACCCATCTGTCTCCGAGCAACCATTTCCATTTCCTTGATACCGTCTTTTATGGGTACATCCACTCGCCCTGCGAGGAACATCTGGAAGGGTTAAGAAAGGCCCGACAGCTCGCATGCACCAATCAATCTTTCTTTTCGCTCAGCCTTGTTGTTGTAGCAATCGCAGAATCACTGGTCTTCAAGACCAGGATTGTTGTGACTGTGTGTAGAATAATAGTTACTGGTACGGCAAGGGCAAGTGTAAAGAAATGATAAGTAAGCACTTAAATATAGAGGCAAGTGCTTAGTGGATTTGAAACCAGGTCCATAAGCAGCAGGATGAGTCTTGATTACAGGATTTTGAGATGCGTGCGTAAAGAAAAATGAAAACAAAACCCAAGTTGGATTGTGAGGAAGACAAAAAGGGTAGAGCCCACCTAATTCTAAGCCCAACGGCGTGTGAAATTCGCACATGAGGCTTGGGGAGGCAGTTCCCGGAAAGGCGGTAGGCATGTTTAGTTTAAGAGGTATAAGAAGGTTGAGAACAGGGTTTCTAGACAGCATTACGGCGGGTATAATGTACGAAGAGCTGAGGAAGAAACGAACGTAGGACGAGTAAAAAAGGAAGGTGTCTCGTGTTATTTCTGAGATATCTGGCTCTAAGAACTGTACAACAACGACAATGAATAGAAAGAATCCCTCGAATGAAGGAATACGATTATGGAACATAAGGTGTTTAAATCCCCACCTATAACTTCGGCATTCGGGTTGGAATTCCGATAAATAGATATACCTAATTTAGCGATTTAGCAACCGTTCATGTATCAAAAACGAGAAAAAATTTTGATACGCATGAAAGCAGATCCTATAGTTAAAGTAATTCTTGATTTGTTTTATTTCATGTACAAATCGTGATGAAGAGACATTATTTCGGATAAATTTGAACTACTTTCTCTTAAGCGACGATTTGAATCGTGTAATTTTAGCTTGATCTCATTACGGTGTGATATACCCTGAAAATAAGATTAGAAAGAATAAGTGTTGAGCAGTTAGATTTAAGTCATTATGCCCACTAACGGCAAGAGATCAGAATAACTTCATCTGAACTCGTTAGAGGGATCATAAATATTTTCCTTTTTTAATTTTAAGTAACCTATTATGTTGTTATTAGCTTATATAACCTTAGCTATTATCCTTATTGTTACGGACAGTTTTTTTGTTTGCTCAGGGAGGCATATCTCCATTAAATATCGTTGTACATGCACCCTTGTATGTATGTTATCATGTTCTATATTATTTTATAAATATATATTGTAAATAAAAATATGGAAACATTCAATTTTTCGACATTGCACACCTTTAGTTGGATCATACCCTGCCACACACCCTACCGCTGACTTTGCAGGGTACCAAAGAGATACAGAAAGTAAAATTAGATTTATTGAAAAAGAGAAATAATTCACGAGAGGTACCTTAAGAGATTACATTGGAGGGATTTTTTGAAAACCTCGGAATGGAGTGATTTTGACTTCTTATGAAGTTCCAGATCTTGAACGTGGAGGCTTGAAGATTATTGTAGATTTTGAGAATTTTGTGATGTGGGCGGGCTGAAATGAAAGAGGAAGGAAAAAATAAAATAGTTGACGGAAAGGAATAGACATGGTTGATTCTGGGAGAAGGGTTCGTTGGGAGAAATTCGAAGTAGGCGGGGCGATAAGTGGGTGGAGGAGATAATGAGAGGCAATGGGATGTTGATGACTGTGATAGAGAGGAGAATGCCAGGCAAACCAGGAAGAGAGAAGAAAAGAGTAGGCATTTAATATGGAATGAAAGTGGGAATGAAGGACGCGGATTTGACGAATGATTTAGTGGAATGCACTGCGTTTCCATATGAAATAGTGCGTCGGTGTTAATTGATTGATGGGGGAGTATGAGAAATCACGATTACAAAGTCATACGACCCGGATTTCAATGCATTAGCATCATAATCTAGGATTCTATACTCTATCCTCAATATATGTAAGGAATGGAGGAGGAAAATAGAGTAAGAGGGGAGGCTTTACATCTCACATCAATGTGCATCCACACGATTCCCCGTTAGCCGCAGAAAAGGCGTGTGGTGGGGGGTGATAGGACACCACTCGCAAAATATAATGCGGACACATGCAAATCAAACAAACAAACGCGAATTCCCATTTACGTCAAAATATACGTGCACAATCCGTTTTAACCTGAATATATGCAAGCACATGTACTAGCAACTAACGTAGACTAGCATACTACCTTGATCAAAAAGTTCCCGGAATAACCACCGTGTGGCGCTCCCATTGTTCCGATTTGAGTTCTGTTTTTTTTGTTAAATTGGTACATCTGTTGTTGATATTCCCTTTAAATCTTAGTGTCATAACTTGACATTTGCAAAAGTTACGTAGCCAAGAGTACATCTATCTCTGTGTGTGTTGGCGATTTTTTACAATTGCAGAAATGGATTTAAATTTGCAACAACGAACTTGTATTAAATTTTGCGTAAAAAACGGATTTAGTGGCGCACGGACGTTGGAAATGTTGGAAAAGTGTTTCGGCAACGATTCTCTAAAAAAAACGGTCGTTTACCAGTGGCACGAGCGGTTCAGAAGTGGTCGTGAGTCAATCGAAGATGATGAACGCAGTGGCAGACCATCGACATCGAAAGTCGGTGAAAAAATTGATAAAGTAAAACAAATGTTGGTCAATAACCGCAAATTAACCATCAGAGAAATAGCGGAGGACTTGAACATTGCCTATGGATCCGCCCAAGACATTGTGGTTAATGATTTGGGTTTCCGTCGTGTAGCATGCCAAAAGACCTCAATTTCATGCAAAAAAGAGACCGTGTTGACGTCGCAAAAGACATGATTTGCGAGGCTGAATCCGATCCCACATTCATCAAAAGGAACATTACTGGAGACGAGACGTGGGTTTATGAGTACGACACGCAATCCAGACATCAGGCAAGTGAATGGCGTTCACCAAATGAGCCGAGACCAAAAAAACCACGTCGTTTTCAGTCAAAAAAGAAGGCAATGCTGACGGTTTTCATGGATTACAACGGTGTAGTGCATCATGAATTTTTGCCAGAAGGCCAGACAGTAAACAAAGAGTATTATTTGGGCGTTATGAGACGTTTGCGTGAAGCAATTCGCCGAAAGAGACCAGAAATGTGGGCAGAAAACTCGTGGATTTTGCACCATGATAACGCACCGTCGCACAGTGCTATCATTATTCGTAATTTTTTGACGAAAAATGCAACAAATACCATCCAACAGCCACCGAATTCACCTGATTTGGCTCCCTGTGACTTCTTTCTGTTCAATCGAGTTAAAAAACCATTACGGGGAACGCGTTTTAGCAGCCGAGAGGAAGTAATGGAAAAATCGCAGGAAGCACTGATGGACATACCGAAAACCGACCGTAACTTTTGCAAATGTCAAGTTATGACACTAAGATTTAAAGGGAATATCAACAACAGATGTACCAATTTAACAAAAAAAACAGAACTCAAATCGGAACGATGGGAGCGCCACACGGTGGTTATTCCGGGAACTTTTTGATCAAGGTAGTATGCACTCACGAATGTAGCCACAAGTGAAACTAGAACTTAGTATTACCTCAGGTCCACTTTAACTACTCTAAGAAAACTATTATCTCTTCTGAAGCGACTAGCCTTTGACACAGTGTACCAGTGCACACGTCCTATCCCTACATCTACATGCATGGTACTCGGCAAGCCAAAGCTAGGATTTGTGACGCGGGGTAATTGCACACCAATTATCCCTAAAATGTGTATCTACATCAATACTCCGCGATCCAACGGAAAGTTATTTGGCCGAGGGTACAAGTACCATTTGGGATGGTAAGGAATAAGGAAGGGGAAAGCAGAAAGTATTTATTGAAAAACCCCGAACATCTTGCAAATTTATATACATGCTCGAGGAAGACTTAGTTCAATATAAATGTTTATTTCACACATTAAAATAGTTGATAGGAATAAAAAAAATGCAGTGCATCAACACATCTGAGCTTTAGATTTATAATTTTGTATGTTAAGCATAGTAATTTAAAGCCGCTTTATAAATTGTCAACGTTTTTTTACCGTCAATGTAAAATTATTAACACAAATTAGAGGTTTAAGAGTGATTAAGTGAGGCATAAAAGTATTCCTCACGTATCATCCTCCTTAAAATTCCGATCCCTCTCGTTTTAATATGAGGTCAATTTTCCTACCTTCTTTAATTTTCTCCGTTTATCATAACGCGAGCTTGTGGCTCACATCATTGTTGAAAAACGTTTGAAAGGGCTTGTAGTTTAAATTCGCGAATTAAAAAAAAAATATTCCGCCTTGGAATAAGGGCATGTTTATAAAAGGCAATTTTCCAGTATTTTGCATCTTCTAGTTAGGTAAAATATCTAGGATTTAAAAATGAGGTCGCTATTTCCTTCCTTTCTAATTAAAAGCCATGACCAGTTCCTTTGTCCTCCCTTGTATTTTTTGCTTACGCTCAGGGATGTTAGCTTCATAAAAAACAGTAAACCTTCAGAGTTAATTCTCAGATAAAATTGTAGTGAGCATTCTGATATTCGTGTGTTACCTAATCCACTTCCTGTAAGGTAATTTTAAGAAGTAAAATTTTTTATATTAACTACTCACGACCACATACTACTATGTACTATACTATATAATACGTTTATGTTTGTATATACACACGTATGCGCGTATGTGTGTGTGTGTGTGTATATATATGTAATGTACTACATGTATATATATATACATATACATATATATATATATATATATATATATATACGTAGTACATTACACAGTAACAAACAATATAGAAATACAAAAAAAGGAACACTCACTCGTTATTTCTTTATAATTTTGACGGAATTCTACTCCGTCTTCACCGGAAGATAGAGAGGTAATGACTGATATATATATATATATATATATATATATATATATATATATATATATATATATATATATATATATATATTTTTTTTTTTAAGGTAATCTACCGGTTAAGGTAGGTTTTTGGATGGACACAACTAACCACCAAACAGATATTTTATTACTCCTAACAGAACACAAAATCCATCATCCTACTCTATATCAGGTCCCTCTTCATCTCTGAGTACTTTCTTCCTCCCTTCATCCCGTCCAACATTCCTATCCTGTTCCTTCCCTTTCCTCTTTTGCCCAACATTCTACCCTCTATCACAGTCTTCAACATCCCACTGCCGGTCAACACCCCCTTCATCCACTTTTCCTGCCTCCATAGGATTGCTCCCAACAAACCCCTCTCTTCGCCCACCATACCAAGTACTTCCTCATTTGTTTTCTTCTCTGTCCATTTCACCTTCTCCATTCTTCTCCACACCCACATTTCAAAAGCCTCCAATCTACGTCTATCCTCCTGCTTCAATGACCACGTTTCCGCACCGTACATAACTACGCTCCATATCAAAGTTGCAACGAGCCCTTTCTTAACAAACTTACTCAACGTCCCTGCCATCAACTCCCTCCTCATTGTGAAAGCCTCTTTGCCTAGCGCAATTCTTCTCCTTACGTCCCTACTACTTTGACCGTGTTGGTCCAAAACACTTCCGAGGTACGTAAACAGTTCTACCTGCTCTAGTTTTTGTCCTCCTATTTTTATGTTTAGCTTGGCCTTTCTTTTCCTGGAAAATCGCATAACCTTTGTTTTATTAATATTGATTCTCATCCCATACCTGTCGCACTGAATTTCCAATTCACTCAGCAATGCTTGCAGCCCCTTGGCTGACTGACAAACTAAAGCTTGGTCATCAGCAAACCTAACTGATTTTACGAATTCCCCGCCCACTTTCATTCCTACCTCGAGGTCTTCCCATGCCTCTTTGATCATTTCCTCTGCATACAGGTTGAACAGCAACGGTGATAATGGGCAACCCTGCCTTACACCCCTTCCTAACACTGCCCATCCTGACTCCCCGTTTCCCACCCGCACCTGAGCAGTCTGAGACATGTACAGGTTGCGGATTAGCCTCCTTTCCCTCCAATCTATTCCTATTTTCTGCAGAATACTCATTAGTTTTTCCCAATTCACTCTATCAAACGCTTTTTCGAAATCTACGAAACAGGCAAATACCTCCCGGTTGTGTTCTATATTCCTCTTGATTAATAATCTCATTACTGCAATGGCATCACGCGTACCTCTCCCCTTCCTAAACCCAAACTGATCATCCCCTAAGTAATCATTTGCCCTACTCTCTATCCTTTTGTTTATGATCCTGAGAACAACTTTAGCTGCGTGGGATATCAAACTAATTGTCCTATAGTCCTCACATGACGTGGCCTTTACCTTTTTCGGAATAGGAACTAAAACTGATCTCACAATATATATATATATATATATATAATATAATATATATATATAATATATATATATATATAAAGATATATATTTATACACGCATAGAATTATGTATTTCATATGATTTTTGTTCTAAGTGGAATTCGATTCGATAAATTGATTTTGACAATTTTTTGTGGTGCCTGTCATTTTTTGCTTGCGTTATCCATGGTAAGAAATAGAATATTTCACCGGAGCATTGTCGTTTCGTCTCTATGGGTCAGTGAACAAAGCTTTGCTGGGTCTGAAATAAATTTACTGGGGAGAGCCTGGTGATTTCTTTCCTTTCAAATCCCTACTTGCAAACGATGGCGTACGTACAAATTACTTTTATGTTTCTCGCGATTGTGCTGATTTTTTCTGCTTCCTGAACGCCTCGGGCATTTAATTACTGATTTTAATTGGAACATTTTAAAAATTTGAGTGTGTTGCTAGATTAACTTTTTCTTGAGGCGAAAATTATTTAACTTCGTCAAATTCCGTTGAAACTCATTTACCTATAATTACTATATGTCAGTTTTTTCCGGATAAGGTTGTAGCTAAGGTTTGGTCTCCTGAATTTTTATTTATATTTGTTTCTCTCTACTTACTAATTTCGCCTCATATTTATTGACCCGTTCTTAATAGTTATAGCGTTCGTGGCTAACGTTGCGTAGGTTACCTGTTCTGGTGTAAAGGTCGGAATTTTATTTTCATCATTTTTTTTAATTATTGTTGCTGATTATGATGTGATTGGTCGATGGCGAGGCTCAGTTTGTATCAATTGCGGAGTTGTTTGAATTTTTTCCAACTGACTGGTGATGCATTCATATGCATCTAAACAATACCCTTCAAGCCCACATAAGGGCGTGTGGCGGGGGTGTTAGGTCAACACCCGTAAACTAGAATAAAACCTTTTAATAAAAAAATAAAATAGAAAGATAAAAAGATAAAATCGTTTAACCTCTGCACAAATATTAGTTTCTTCATTGACTCGACAAACCTTAATATACTCAGCACGTAAAACTCTTAAAAGATTCAGCCCTTGAACTTAAAAACTTCAACTTTTTTTTCTCAATAGTTAACTCCCTTTTGCTTTCATTCTTGAATTCAATTGGGTGAGATCTTACTGAATGGTATTAGGAAAACAGAAGCAATGAATAAAAAATTAGCAGCATATTTGTATTATACTAATATCCCTGGTCAGAGAATGTTCAGCCGATTCATGAGCCTGGCTGGTTTACCGTATAATATAGAAAGTGCCGTTTCTGAACCTCGCTCCCTTGTTTATCTGGTACGCTATTACCACGCTATAACAGTTGCTATCGTTGCTATGGATACAATGGCGAGGTAAAATAAAAAAAATATTATGGAGCAACTGACAGCTCTAATAACATCAAAGAAACAAAAAAATGAATAATTTGAAACTGTGGACTTTAAATAAATATAATTTGTTTTTTTTTACATTCAGGGCAGTTTATGTACAACATACGGTGAACAGTGGGAGCAGTCTCGCGGAGGAGTATAAATTACCAAGGATTTTTCAATGAACAAGTCTGCCTTTCAGCCGAATTATTCCAGGAGATTTGTGCGGGATCAAATGGGCTAATTGTCTTTTGAGATATGGAAGTAAAGAACGAAAAAACATTGACGCAAAGGAAAAAAAACGATGTTCTATAAATAAATAGGGGAGGAGAGAAGGTTTTTGAGATTTATCCGAAGGATAGAGGAAAGGTGGATGGAGATATTTGAATAAGGGATGGAATTTTGAAGTTGGGAAAGAGGGGAGGACATTAGCCCGGCGGAGTAGGAATAGGATAAGCATGTTGAACGGAATTAAGGAAGGAAAAGTATGCGGGATTGAAGAACAGATTATTTTATTGTACAGTCACGCTGTGTCTTGTCCGGCGGAACTCAGAAATGTAGCGTTTCAAGGTGGTGTCCATCAACAATCTGTCTTATAAGTTAGATGATCAAATGATTTAATTATTCCCCATTATTAGAAATTACCCTATCTTTAACCCTTCGTATTTGATGTCCTACCCGTGGCTCCGTTCGAGTAGGAATTGAATCTATTTTCTTAGGAGAATTTGTGTAGATGTAAAGTTAGTTATGGTGCCAATGATTTCTCCTGTATTAGGAGTGCCTTGGAAAGATACCCATGTTATATCTAAGGTTTTACTGGTAGTTTGAAATTAATATTTATTTAATAATTAAAACGGAATCCTTAACCCTGCTCTATATATATTTTTCCTTTTCGGTGACCCATTAAACACTCATTCCCTTATCCATTACACCTTCCGCTTGGTGCTTGCACCCTCTGATACACTTATTTTCGTGGATTGTGAGGTATTTGTGTAAACGTAGGCATAGGCTTTCCTCAATGAAAGCGTCTTAGGGAGAGGGTACAACGCAAGACTTCAAGAAAGTCCGTGGTACTCTCGCTTGAATTATTTCGTCTTGAAACCAAATATTAACATTATTTTCTTTCCATCTTAGTTTCAATGGATTCAGGGACGTAGTTACATCGTTATTATTTCATTAATATTTCTTATTTTAACGGTAGAGGTAGGTTTTTGATAGGCACAAACTTCAAACACATTAATAAAATTTGGTAATTTTTGCTGTGTTTATTTACGAGCGATCGTGGATTTTCACAAGCTAAGGCCGAAACCGTAGTAGATACAAACTTGTTACCAATTTATTTGTTAACTCTTCCCAACACTCCACGCTGCAAGTATTGAATGAAGGGTAGCAGGAAGCATGCAGATTTTGAATAAGGTTAAATGGTAATGTGCCACTTTGGTCGTGTTATTTGAGGTTTGGAAATGTATCAGTCATTAGTGTGTGTGTTCATCCAAAACTTTACTAGAACGGTGGAATACATGGTGCGTTCCAAAAGTAATGCAATTAAATTTCCTGCGCTGCTCCTTTGGTCGGTGTGGGATCAAGGGACCAGGTGCCAACGCTGCTGCACCACCCCTATATTCCTGACGTCACCCCATCAGACCTTTTTTTATTCCCTTGGATTAAGGCAGCCCTTAAAGGAACCCGTTTTTCGTCCATAGAAGAGATCAAATCAGCCGTGCCGAAGACCTTGCGAGAGGTCCCCGAAGACGCCTTCCAGGACCCGTACCGGTCATCGCAGAGTCGCTGGAAAAATATTTAGAGGCCCAAGGAAAGTAATTTGAAGAATTTTAAGTGTTTGTGCAAATCTGTTCAATATATTACTTAAAAAATAATACGTTACTTTTGGTGCGCTCACTGTAGCATCAATAGTAATCATAGATGGCGTGCCTGCAGCTTTAGACTTAGTTTTCTTCTTCTACAGTCCCTGGGAAAAAAACCCAATGGTTGCTCCTGCATTCGGAATTCGGTCGGAGGATTCTTCTTCCTTCTTCATCCTTCACTGGGGTCATGAGTCGAAGATGGAATAGGTTTGGTTAATCATTCGCGTCGTGCCTGACGATTCACTTCCTCCCGCCACTGCACGGCCGATGACGTCTCCATACCGAGGGGGGGGGGAGGGGAGACGCATGAGGAAACGCTCAGAGAGTCTGAATCTGGCGCAAGTACAAATTATCTATCAATCCTGAGAGTAGGATATGGGACGAAAGCCGCCATCAAACAATCGTGACGGACGAATTCATCGCCCGAACCATTTCTTCGGGATCCCATGAGAAAGCATTCCTCTCCCTCCCACTCTCACCCCCCCCCTTGTGAAAGTGGGCAGGAGTGGAAATTAGAAGAAAAGCCGACCTAAAGGTACGAAACTATCCCAGGTCGGCGATTAACATCATAAGGCTATATAATCAGCAAGGGTTTCTCCAATTGGTGTGATCAGGAACTCCCTCATTTTCTCCATTTTCCCCAGGTCACGCCTTTTTCCGCGTTGCAAGAAGTCCTTGGATATATGGAGTCATGCGCGGCCTATTTCTTTCCACCCTCCCCCTCCAACACATCCCACCTCTATTCCGCCTCCCCCAACCCCCTCCCCCCCACTTATTCTCTCTCCGCTGCTGAAAGGAGATCTGGAGAAGAAGAAACGGGTTGGGGGGGCTTAAAGGACTCCAGTTTTTAACATTTGGAACTGGTAGTTAACGTAATTGCGGGAGGCTAAGATATCCCTGAGGGATGTTGTATAAATGGGTTCGCGTTTTCGAGCCATTTGCAAGAGGACGACTTGGTGCCTGGAAGCGGCATTCGCGCAAAAAAAACTGATAAAAAACATCCAGGGAGGAATTTCACGTTCGGATTTTCGAGGTGGTTTTTATCCTATTCCGAGTTTTGCCAAGCGTTTCTACAATTTAGTTGAAAAAAAATAGAAAATATCGTTATGGCAACACACTTGGGGCGTTTGCCGGGAGAATTCCTCAACAGATGAATTTAATCGCTCGCGGTCAACTTTCAACATGTCGAATTATTTATACTCATTAGAAGATAGCAATGTATCTTATTTGCATTAATCTATAGGGTTTCTGTAATGCAATCAAAGGCGGTTACTATGTATCCCTAAACACACTGGCCATTAGGGTTCCATATACTCGGACTCGGAAATGTATCTGTGGCTTCTTATGGAATATTGACCGTGGGGAGAAACGATAGCAACAGTATCCAGCTGAAATCTATTTTAAGGCCGAAGAACCTCAATGAATATTTTTAACTCCTGCACCTTGTTTGATGTGTTATGGTTCTAATATCATACATCTTTGTTCTAAAATGTTTACGTATTACTTTGAATAATAACGCTTAGGCTTATTAATGAATACCTTAACTGGTTTTTAAGTTAGAATAGGTTAATTCCAATATTTTCGTCATTTGAAGGCTCGGTTTTATCGTAAACTTTGATCTTTTCACGACTAAAATAATCGCAGTTGTTGAATGAACTTGTGTTTTCTGGATAGAATTCGGTTTAGTAACATTCTTGAGACGTTCATTACGTTCAAAAAATGTATATATTTCTGAATAAGTTCATGTTCCCTTTCTAAATACAATGCTACAATAATAATGCTAAATTTCATTAGGTCGAATACATTTTCGCCGAACACACACCTAACATACTGCCCATTATATTTTTGTGTATGTGTACATCCAATACCCACTATTTAGATCCTGTACGTACTTCCTTTCTCGTTCAGCCAAGTATTACGCTCTAATTTCGTCTTCCTTACAAAATGTCAAAAGTAGATGATATTTCCTCCATCTTCCATACAATTCCTAGAGCGCAAAATTTTTCATATTAAGTTCCACGTTCCTCAACGCCTCTCTTTTACGATGTATACGATACCACAATATATCAGACTGTTCTGAATGAATTTTACATTTACTAAGTGACCCAGTCACAATTTTCCTCCTATTTACGGAAGCATTTTTAAAAACAAATTAACCCGCCGTGACAATTCAAATTAATATTTTCGAAAGAATCGGAATTCGTTCACTGAGCATTTTATTATAAATTTCCCACACTCTGATCTTGTAAAATATATTTATATATTTCTCCGTCTGTAAGACCTTTTTGGTAGGAGATTTGCCGAAATTGAGGACCACTGCAGGATATTGTAGTTTTTTAGAGTAAATATTAGAGTTGATAGTTATGGCATTACTTCCCACGCGGGATAGACAAGAGCAGTGATTTTAATATACTTTCTAAACATTTCTTTCTTAAGACCCCCGAAAGATTTCTTTTCTGCCTTGATTTCGTGGAGGATTGGCTAAAATAAGGATTAGTTCAGCGATATACTATCTTAATCATACAGTGAAATATCAAAAAGTTTATATTGTCTCCATAATGAAAAGATATCAATGTGGTGGGAATTAATATATAATTATATCAAACTTCTGTGTTACTGTTCCCGGAAATAGTACCTAAAAATGTTTGCATTTTGTGTACAATACGTTTCTAATCCGGTATATTTTGTCTATTTTAAGATGTTGAATACACAAATACTGACTGTGGTTAAATAAAAGAACTGCGTGGTCAAAATAATCGGAGCACTTAATTTTCATTTATAGAGGTAGCTTATTACTATAGTTTTCATTTATCAGTAGTTTGACTTTTATTTCAATAAAATTTTCATCATTTAGTTTTAAGTGCGCACTAGATAAAATTGGTAAAGGTACCGGAATATTGACATAATAGTGCGATTTATGCAGCTGGGATACTAATTCCTTGTAATGAGTCCTCACATGATATTTTATTTTCTCGTTCCTCTGCTACTAATGGCAAAGAAATCACGTCACTCAACAGCAATTTGTGAACTCAATGCCTTTCATTTGCCAATCCTATTATTTAAGTTTCTTAGTACGCAGTACACTTTCCTAATTTACGCATTAATACTCGTGAAAACGTAATTAATTTTTTGTATTAGGTAATCTACCGGTTAAGGTAGGTTTCTTGATGGACTCAGCTCCCTAATATAACATACGTAATTAATATAAATTAAAATTATAAACCATTTAATAGTGGATGAATGCTAGCCAAAATTCGGCATTTTGTGAATTGAAAAATTAGCTATCAAATTATAGGCCGTCCGATAATCTTATCGCACTTTGAAAAGGGATTCACTTAACGAAAAGTGGAGAGCAATTAAAAATTGCCAATTTTTAATTAATTATGATATTCCACCATATCACGCCTGGAACCTCTCTTTTTATGGGAAGAACAATCTTTTTCGGGGCTGTGAACATGTAAATATTAACTTCTGCTTATTGATTTCTCCTAAATATTCCTGTATGGAAAGGAACTGGCTCCTATAACCAGGGTGTACGGATTTCGCATGCTCTAGCTCTTAGTTCGTGATGGTCTAACGGAAACCAACCTTCGCGATATTTCCTGAGATAATGACGATCAGATTAATGGCGTCTCTGAGGAGATAAAATGGAAACCCACGACGACCCGGTGTGCTGGACCAACCAATCTGAGGAACCGCGCATAATCTGCAATCAAAACAGGGGTAAACACTATATTCAGCTATTCAAACTTTTCATTTCCTAAATTCGTATTTTCATCTCGCATGAATGTTGAAGTCGTCAATTCTTCATTTAATGGCTGGTATCCTACCAACCTCTTCCAAACATCCTTATCGCTTCGTGCAGGGTGGTTAATATACTATATTCTCGATAAGCATTTCACGGCATAAATATGAGGGCACGTTTTGAACGAACCTTGGCAGCGTTTATAAATCTCAGGAAGAATTTAAACCCCTTCGGTGGGTTGGGTAAGCTACAGGGCGGGAAGAGAGATGAGAGAGAGAGAGAGGGTAAGGGGGTGTAAGAAGTCGCGGACGACGACAATGAGTGGGAAGTTTGTGTAACCGTGATCTCAAGACGCCGGAATGTCTGCAGGATTAAATTTCATGAGAGTAGGGGGTATCCCCTTCCGCTCTTTCCTGCCCCATCTCCTCATTCAATCCCCTCTTCCCGCCACACTCCCCCCCCCAGGGATCCTTCGATTAACTACTTCTTCCCCCCCCCCCATACCCTCTCCCCACCCCACCCCCTTGACTACGCCCTCACGACTTCACCTCCTGCCACCCTCACGGTATCGAAAAAAAATCCCCCTCCCCACTTTTTCTTTCCTACCCGACGAACATCTTCCCCTTTCGGAGTTCGCTTGTTTTTGCTGCCACGGGAAGGCGGTGGTTGGAGATGAGGAAGGGCGGAGGGGGGCTGTGGAGGCGCCACACCACCCATTCGGCGCACTTGGCGGAATCTATCGGAGGAATGGTCTCAGACGGCGCGCTTTTTCTCATTGTTTCTAATCCCACTCCCAACACTCTCACACACACAGACACATACCCGCACCCTGCCCTCGACTTCTCTTCACCTCCTCATCTCCCCCCCCCCCCAACACCTAGTCTTCCCCTCCCGAGAATTCCCCTCTCCGCCCCTTTCGAGTTTACACGGGTGGAGGGCCACGCACCAAACGGTCGATGAACCCCCCCTTTCCCCTCGTCTTTGTCTCACTCTTTTCCTCCCCTACTCACCCCCCTCCTCTCCCTCTCCCCTCGCGTCACCCAAAATGCCTCAGCCATTCGTTCCATATAGGCGGAATGGCTCCGTGCGATATTGCGAAATGTACACTCTTTATCTCATCGGTTCTTTGCATTGCAACTATGAATGCATACCTCCTCTCTGGGCATCTTCAGCTCCTCCCAAGCTGTGAGATTTTTCGTGTACCAGATCTTCCTAGGAAACCATAACCGGCACAGGGAAAGGAACTGGCACCCTTACCCTGATGTGTGAATTTCACGCGCCGTCGGGCTTACTACTGGGTGAACTGTTCCGTCATCTATTAAACCGACCTTCGAGTTGATTGCTGTGCTTATGGTATATATATATATATATATATATATATATATATATATATATATATATATATATATATATATAATTCTTATTATTATAGGCGATCTACCGGTTACGGGTGGTTTTGGATGGACGCAATCAAATATTACGATTATATCTCTTTACAAAACACAACCCAACCTTCTTCTCTATAACAAACTCCCTCTTCATATCCGTATACCTTCACCTCCGTATGCTTCCTTCCTCTGTTAATTCCGTCCAGCATCCCCTATCCTATTCCTGTCCCTTCCTCGCTTGCCTTCACTGTTGAGTGCACGGAGCTCGTATATCAGCTGTTATATTGAGAGGCGTATTCTTTATTGGAAATGGCGTCGTTTTGTGTACTAGGATAGCTTTGTCATCATTCGTTTTCTCCGCGCGTGGTTTAAAACCTTTGACATTCATTCTCAATTGATTGTGATATGCGGTGATGGTTTTATGGGCATGTAGAGCGTATGTTAGTGGGTGCGAAATTCTTTAGAAGGCCGAACATCGTGTGACAACGAAGCCGAGAAGCTCCGTTCACGGACCAGGTGCTTTTTCCAGTCGGCAAATGATATTCCTCGAGAAACGTTTTTGGCGGGGATAGAGTCATGGGGTGGACGTCGAGAAAATATGTCCGTCTGCGTGGAGATTAAATTAATATATACATAAGAATTTTCAACTCTCAAAATGCACCAATTTGGTCAGAAAAAAAGTGACTTGATAAACTAATCGCACCTATGGCTTTCAATCGCAAAGGTATTTCCGAAGGAAAAAGCAGGAGTTTCAAATAATTTATGTGTCTGATGGTTTCAGGGGCTTGGTATTTCCTTTTTGGCGAATTCTGTGTTCGGTTATCACTCGTGATTATTTGTTCAGTCACGAACTCAGGAAGAGGGACGAGCAATGAAATTTGAGAGAAATGTGCGTATCTGGTTTTTGTTTGGCTAAAATGTCGGTGACACCAAGACAACGGATTCCTTGGGAAATTCAACAAGTCGTCCTTCATTGGAGCGTGGAAACTTTTTTTTTTACCTGCCGACTTATGATTGATTCCTAGAGATAATCGCCATGGTGACAAATTAAGGAATCTAGTCGTAGGTGGAGAGATACGTAACAACATTATTATTTTTATTCGGTGCTTCGAGTTCCATAATAGAATTGATATAGTTTATTCTTTGAATATTTCTCTTAATTTACAAAATTTTTCTTCATTCATTTCCAATAATAATGTTAAGTAAAAGTAAGAACGGAAATCAACAACTTTAGTCAAGTTTTGGACACTAGATCAAAATTATTCGTACGCGTACCAGTTTTTACGTCTTCAATATGTAATCCACTATTTAACTTAAATATATGACGTAATATCCAGTTTAAAATACACAAGGCTATTATGAAACAACTCAACTCATCTGTGTGCTTAAATATTTCATTATTTTCAGTTGAAGTCATTTTCTCCAAAAAATTAATATTTGGTTCTTAATCTTATGATATTTTTCTCCGGACGTATTAAGAAAATCCTACAGAATATCTGATGGTGTTACATGTTTCATGCATACTAATTTTCCCTGCTAAAAAGTTTGAGACCAATTTAAAAATTCTAAATAGGTACATACAAATGGCTTTATGCATAAATACCCACATAGTTCAAGTACCCTCGAAGAAAAATCTGGAAATGGGAAATCTGAAAAATGAGAAAGAATAAGATATATCATCATAAAAAATAATAATACTCTATTACTGTAACAAAACCATACAAATTAAATGTAATTTAAAAAGAACCTCGAGGCCAAACTTGGGCAGGAATGTCCGAGGACCGACTCCTTTTAATGCCTGGCTATAACGACATTTACGCCGTTCGTGAGAAAATTTAAATGTCCGCAATTTTGGCTCCCCAAACCTGTTGCGGGTTTCTAAATTCAAGGCCTTGGTTTTCAATTACAATTGGATCTCAAAAAACGCGGCCCAAAGCACGAGCTGCTAAGACTTGAAGGCTCATTTTATATCAGTATTTAGATTGATTAAACTTGATGAATCAAAAGAGTAAATAATATTGTTCTTTTTTCTTGTAGGCAAAAATAAAATAAATTATTCTTGGCCATTTGGGTAAAATAATGACTCCATTTAATCAAGGAATATTGATGGATAAGAACTGTAATTTTACATCCTTTAGTGTTGCGGTCCGAGTTGTTTGGAGGTTTGCAATCAAAATTATGATATTGAAATGTATTGGAGATTATGACGTGGTTATCACGAAGGGTATGCGTCAGTAGAGTATCATCCTAAACATTTTAATCGTGAATTAACCTCATAAATATTTCAAAATTTCTCTCGGTTATGCTTAGAGCTGCTCAGCATTCCGAATAGAATCTTTAAAAATGAACATTTCGCGTTGGGGATTTCTTTTCAAGTTAAAATTCTCGGGCAAGGTGTAGAGTTTCGAATTTAGATTTTAGTGAACAATACTTTGTTATTTTTTCACTCGTAAACCTTCGATTTATTAACGTAGGACTTAGACTCCAAAGTGGTATCATCAAGTCATCCGAACAAGTCTGGAGCGCAATTATAGGACCGGTAGCGTTGAACTCTGCTCACTTCTGTCGGTCTTTTTGGGTGTACTCGTATAATTTCAATATTGTCGGGGGAATAGAGGGGTGTTTGAGTGAATATGTTATTTGAGGGAAAAGAAACTTACGAACTATTGCTAAGATATTTTTAAGTATATAAAATTTCGTTTTATTTTTTGCTTTGAGTTGTTTGTTTTAATAAGTTTGAAAAAAATACATATTTATTTATGTATATCTGATGGCGACGGTCGTGCCGTCGAAACGTCAAAACCACACATGTGAGTGTCCTTTCTTTGTTTTAAAAATGTACTTCGGTGTTTCTATGTATTAGTGCGTCGCCGAAGAGCGTTCCAATTCGAATAAATAAATAAATATATATATATATATATATATATATATATATATATATACATATGCTATCGTTTCTTCTGAGGGAGACGGAGCTAACTTCCGTCGAAATTATTAAGAAATAACGTGTAAGTGTTCTTTCTTTTTATCTTAACCTATATTGTTTGTTGCTGTCCGAGTTATATATATATATATATACATATATATATATATATATATATATATATATATATATACACATTCAAACACGAAATCCCGCCAAACGGCGAATAAATACTCATATATACAGAAACATATATAAGGAAAAGGGATAGGAACACGTATAAAGGACGAACACAATAGAGGTGGGGAAGGCGGAATCGAACGGATCACAAGAGTAAAAATATTTCCTCAACCGGGACTCGAACACCGGATCTTTCTACTCTACACCGGATATTTTTACTCTTGTGATCCGTTCGATTCCGCCTTCCCCACCTCTATTGTGTTCGTCCTTTATACGTGTTCCTATCCCTTTTCCTTATATATGTTTCTGTATATATAAGTATATATATATATATATATATATATGTACATATATATATATATATAGTATATATATATATATATATATATATATATATATATATATATATATATATATATATATATATATATATATCTCAATTTATAATTCATTTTCTTATGCATGCGGACCAGTATATATCTCTGACGAAGGTAAGCGTTAATAGACACAAAGTTTCCAAATAGAACTGAAAATAATTTATTCTCAATCGGGTAATCTATTTAAATTCGAGTCAGACATGAGTAATAATGCGTGTTAAGCCACTGGGGACCTTCATTTGCGGATCGAAGGAATCCATTTCGATTCATTCTTTCTTTTTTCCCAAGAATATGGGGTACTCTTTTATTTCCTTTCTCGGGCGTACCTATCTCACTCACTATGCTAATTTCGATGTTCCACCAAATGTCCTAACCGACAAAAAAATGTCAATTTAATCAGTCCTTGACGTGTAATCGGGATAGTGAATCAACCACAATGCTCAAAAAGCCCCGAAAACTGACGATGAAATGAGTGTTTGCCTCTCTCGACGTAAGGATCCGAAACCCTCAGAAAGAGGTTAAGTAAGTCGGAGGAAAATACTACTCTCAGGATTAAAATTAGAAAAAAAATGGAACTAGTGCGTTGCTTGACCTTTGGGGACGAACCCCTTATTTGCATTTACCGTTCCCTTAGCTACGGCAACTGCACACATGATAAATCCGTTTAAACTGGTTTCAGGACTACGATTTTTCTCTCTCCGTCCCCTGTACCAGGGAAGTCTCCTTTCTAGAACTGCTCAGTTTGTGCAAAAAGGGAGAAAGACTCCTGGATGGGGAGAGAGAAAGAGAGAGAGAGGGAAGAGAGAGTCGGAACGGAATGCAGGGAAGGGTGGGTGTGTGGGGTGCTGAATTGATTATGTCTCTTCCCGCCCGAGCCCAAAACCTTCCCTCACCCCTCGACCTTCCCCCAGCAGCTACGTCTCTCCACCTTCCTCCTCATTCCTCGCTCCCTCCTTCCCCCCCGGTATGACACGGCAGTTCCCCGCACCTCGTTCCCAGCAGCAATCCCCCCTTCCCGCAGCGCCCACCACCAGTTACACCCGCCGTCTCATCTCCTGTATCTCCCTCCACATTTAACCTTCCCCACCCACCACCCCTCCCCTTACTCCCAACCCTCGCCTTCACACACCGACGCTCGCTCCCATTCCCTTTAATCCTTTGACCCTTTTTGTCCCTTCCCACGTCCACCTCTCCCCACGACCCTATCCTAACTTGTGCACATTCTTGTTTCACTCCTGACCTCCTGCACCATTACGTCCGTTTTCCTGCTGCTGTCCCTCTCGTGACGCGCATAGGATTTAAATGCATCCGTCCGCCTTCTTACCACCAGCGTCGAAAATGGATCGCGAGGCTTCCAGCTGGATCTGTTTTCCGCCTTTCTACTCCAACGCATAAGATAAATGATGCTTTGTTACCTGTAATTTTTACGTTGACCGGCATAAGTGTAGATGTGCACTTTGTTTGTGGATTTATAAATGTTGAAAAATAACGCCGTTGAGTAAAATATGAGGGACAAATTTCATATTTTGCCTGATTTCTAAGATAACTTGGCATGCATGCGAGAGAAATTGAAAATATATATATTTACCCGAAGGAATGATCCTCTTCCTCTTTTGCCATCTGCAGTTTTTGTGATGAGGGCAGAAAAAGAAACTTTGCACTTCCACGTAAAAATTTGATACTTCACACTAGTGTGAAGTATTTATGCTCTATGCACTTCCGCATAAAGATTATAGTTTTTTTCTACCCTCATCATGAAGAAATTCCACAAAGTTAAGCCTGAAACTGTTGTGTTCATTCAGTTTTTGTGTTTACCATTGAATGATGACAGGGAAATCTAGAAAAGTCCTCTAGGAAAACCTGGATAGGGATTTTTATTTGGTTTGAAATACTGGAAATGTCAGGGACATGAGGAAAAATTACTGGAAAAAATTGCTATAGGTTCCTGGCCCACGTATTTTTCCACAAAGTATTGTATCTGGTGATTTATAAATTAAAACTAACTTGGTAATTTAGTCAATAAGTTTACATGATTATCTCCCAAGCCACTGACGAAATATGCGAAAAATACTTGTATTAATATACATTTAGTCGTGATTTGAAGCTCGAGGTTGCTACATTGTGGTATCATATAATATTGAATAATAAATGCATAGTGTGAGTGATTTCTTTGAACGAGGAAATTAGCGCCGATTAGTGAAAAAATTTGAGAAAATGTGTCATTTTTTCCTGAGTTCTCGCGGACTTATCCTACGTACGAGGGATATTGAAGCATCTTATACTACAGGTAACAAACACCTTCCCCTTAACGTTATATACGTATTCCTTTCAAAAAAATATTTATTGATTCGATTCACTCATCCCAGCGTTGCAAATACGAAAGGACATAGTATATGTTACCACCTTTAGTCCACTTTAATGGAGAGAGCATCACTTGCCCAATTATACATCCAACCCTTAGTCACCGCATCCATCTTATGGATATCTAATTCCATGAGCTAAATAATCTCTTTCATAATCTCCCACTTCACCCCTTACTCCTACCCTACTTGTGCTCTTACAAGGGTAAAAGGGAAGGATAAAGAAATTCAAGGTTGATGAAAGGATCGCAAAAGATCTATTGTTAAAGTCTTTACAATCAAATCAAGGCCCGTCCTCGTATCGATGGACAATTAATTGAGGGGTTTTCCCTTTGCCTTTCTCAATGGCGTTGATAACAGGGCACACTCACTCAAATGGCCATACTGGGATCAGACGCCTTAGCAATGAGGAACATATAGTACACTGCGAGGAACAGTTGACCTAGCTCGGAAATCTTTGGGACCAAAATAGTCAAGTGTTTGGGACATAAAGAAGAAGCATTGCATCAGGCAAAATATCTTTCACAGAGATGAGTGAATTGATTATGGGCATGTTGAGTAGGTAGGAATCTTAATAAACGGCTCGTTAAACTTTAATATGGAGCATGGTTTTGTACGGCGTGGAAACATCGTCATTGAAGTGAAGTTAGAGTTTTGAATTGAAGTCTTTTTAATTGTGGGTACGGAGAAGGATGGAAAAGGTTAAATGGACAAAGAGGAAAACAGACGAGGAAGTTCTAGTTACTGTTGGGGAGGAGTGAGGATTGTTAAGAGAAATCCAAAGGAGGCAAAGGAGATGTATGCAGAGCATTTTGATTGGCAAGGGAATGTTATAAAACAATGATAGAGGGGAGAATGTTGGGCAGCCGAGGAAGGGGTAGGGTTAGGATAGAAATGAATAAAAATACGTTGGACTGAATGAAAGTAGTAAGGAAACATACGGAATTGAATAGGGGCTTAATGTAATGCCGGATGTCAGGTTGTGAATTGTTAGGAAAATATCGTTGTATTGTTTTTCAGTCTTTGTCCATCTGAAAATGACCTTAATCGATTGAATACCAGTAATGATAATATAAAATCAGGGATAGGAATTTGTTGTACCCAGGGAAATAAATACACAGTCAAAATTATTTGTCAGCATCAAGTGATCCTTTCGGCTTATCTTGATAAACGCCATCTTTATAAAACCTCCTGAACAAACTCATAAAAATACGCGTATTTCTTTAGATAACCATGGCGTCTGAAAAACTGTATATATTCTACTCGGATAGTATTTCTCAAGCTTTCGTTGCAATGTTCCCAGTGACAAGTTCCGTTCCAAATCTCCCGACTACGTGACAATTCCATCCCAAATTAGATCGGTTATTGGACTACAAAGTATGGCACATGGCTCAAATGCCGTGAGCATTTTTATCTAATTATTATTTCTAGGTCTTTCAATCAATAATTTGGAGTATTTCAGAATATAACAAGTTGGCAAATAAATACTTCATAATGCTTAATAATAATTGCATAACATGAGTTAGCATGTTTATCATTTCTTTTCTTATTCCTATTCTAGCATTAATTGACACTCTACCAGGGCTCTAGATGTACGATTTGGGTTTAATGTGATATGAAAGATGTTTTTATTAATTTTTGAAGACGGTTATTAAACGTTGTTGACGATGGTTTACGTTATTACAGATATATTTTTAACCTTTCGTCGCGATGGTGTGGTTCTGAAATAAAATCGCAGAATTAAAATATTTAGTTTATTATTCAGAATTAAGATTTAGTAATTAAAGCTCTTAGTATTGTGTTTAATTCGAAAATGCCTGTTAGCGTTTTCGTCAGTGGTAGAAGAGGGTCTCCATATTATGAGCGTATTTATTAGAAACGCTTTTCAAGTTTGAAATATGCAGGAATAAATTAGGGGCCAATTGATGATTTTGTGTTCCCGATTTCCACAGGGAACTTAGTTGAATTATGCAACAAATGACGATTACTAATTTCTGCTCTCCTCACGATGAACTTGAGTAAAATATCCGAGGGAAGGTGAACAAATCGCTCGCCAAACGCGTTAAGAAGTCCAAAAAAAAGTTGAAAAATTTTGTAAGGCCCGTTATTTAAAAATAATTGTTGTCTAAATGGCGTAGAATAACAATGGTTACGTAAAAAAGTTTGTCAGAAGTGGGATTCGAACCCACGCCCGGAGAACCGGACTGCGACCTGAACGCAGCGCCTTGGACCGCTCGGCCATCCTGACATGAAGGAGGAATGGCTTGTATGGAGGCTTAAGATAGATATGGTGAAGTTCTCTGTGAAGGGAAAAAATCCTAGTCATTTTGTTTCTTCTGTTGGTGAAATCAATATTTATTGTATCAGGTATGCTTATTCTTCATTCACGAGTCGATTGTATGAGAGCAGAAAACTTTGAAAGCACCTGATTTGAAATGATGACCGTTCGAGAGACAACACTCATTATTGCGTCGGTGCGGTTGACACTTGTCAAGCAATGCGTTTTCTGTTGTTCCTCGAGTATCAAATATGCGATTAAAAATCATGGACCTCTATTAGTATCACTATACTATTTCACAGTGTGGTGTTTTATCATTTCACCGTAGTAATGTCTCCATTAAAAGGCTCTAAGTTAGTGACGGTAAGATCTAATTAATATTTTACGTCGATATTAAATTGTAATTCAGTCAATATTAGGCAAATGTGCATGGTTCAGGTGAAAGAAGTTGAGAATTTCTCAAGTTTTGAAACTTAGCTTCGCCCATATTAACAGCGAGGTTAGACACTAGTTAGAAACACATGCGTGCCATACCCTATGTATGGAGTGTGGTATCCGAGATTAATATGCTGACATTGGCATTTAATATGTATATTTTCCCACGTTGAATGAGACAATTAATTGGCGGATATTCCGTGATGCTAGTGGCATCTGGGGAAGTATTGTACGATGCAGATAGATGTTGCCAAACAATTGTAGTGTGAAGAAAGGCAGTGCCGTTTCTTAAGTTATTCTTTCCTTTTCGCGTCACTGACATGGAGCTTATTCCCTCAAGTCGCCCGGTGCTATTCTTTATATGGTATTCAAAAATAGCATCGGAAGTTATTCCATGAAAGCGCCAGGCGATAGATAGCATCGGCAAACGACATCTGTTACGACAGATGCAATTATGATGCCAAGGAATAGTGAAGTTAATGCCTTCTGCATGACGATTCAAGTTGATAAAAGGTTGACAAAAGAAAAATACATTCTTACAATCAATGCCATTGGTTGAAATGATAGTTCCCAGAAATTGAAAAACAGCAGCCGCGGATTATTTATATTCACTGAAAAGTTGTGTTTACATATTCGTCGATTCGCTTTTAAAATCATGCAACTCATATTCATCTCGTATTTTATAGCTATAATTTTTATGTCATGGATGCCTTGTGGTAGGAGAAACAGTCTGGTGTTAACTTGTGAAAGAAGAAATCATTGGTACTATTTTGTAAAGTATCATCATTGGCCGTGCCTATCCATTTGCCTCTGCAAACACTTGTCATGTCACCAGTCATTAAATAAATAATATTTGAATACGGAATTGCATTAAAAATTAAAATCAACTTATCACAAGCTTAAATTATAGAGATTTTCTCTCAAGAACCTTTTAATGAAGTTTTATTATTCATGGAATGGATTTTTAAATGACAAGCAATTGTAGTTAATTGTTTTTTTATTGCATACTCTAAGGTATGTGTTATTTCTCAATCATGTTCATTGTGTTGAAATGCACCTGTATGTTATGTTTTGTGACGAATTCCTACCTGCTCGATATGCATGATCAGTGAACATTAAAAATATTAATACTGCCCCTTTCATAAGTTAGCGACTAGGTTCCTGGCAAGACATTTCTGTTCAAAAACTCGCAGGTAATCTATCCTGAGCCATAAGTTACAGTTCGAGCAAAAGTAGCTTTTGTGCGAAGTGCTATTTTGTTAAATTTATCAAACAATAATTGAATTCAAAATTCATTCCGCAAAAATATTAAATGATTAAGTTCTGTAGCTATATTACATAATAGATACTGCAGCCGTATTTTAAAGCGATTTTGTTCAATTAAGGTTCGTCAAATAATCGGTGATTGGTGAAATTGAAGGTGCCTCAAATTGTCAACATGGGTATATATTACGGTCGTTATTGTGATTGATAACATAACGGTAAAGGTATGGTTTTGGATGGACACAACGTGGATAACGGCACCGTGATGTATTTACTTGCCTCTTCTACCCAAACAACCAGACATCCGACACAACAATAAGCCCCTCTTCAATAACGAATAGTTCTCTCATTTCGTCCAACATCCCAATCCTTTTCTTTTCCATTCCTCGCTTACCCAACGTTCTCCCCTCTATCGCAGACTTCAATATTCGTAGAAAACTGAAAAACAATGGACAAAAACTTCTTCGTACACAACGAAATGGTTTGTTTTATCCCGGTGGCTTCTCTTTCGAATTATTAAGACAAGGAATAAAAATCAACCGCATTAACTCCCTGAATTCTCTTCAAAAATCATGTTTACGTTGTGTTTTGTATGACGATTTTGACAAATGACTACCACAAACCAATGCGTTTGTCGATGCTATTTCAGCGATGCCGTTATGACACGGGCTCGGCAGCCCGACACTCAAATACCATCCAGAAATGGCATCGGTGCCTTTTACGGAATAACTTCTGATGCCATTTCACCTAGGCGATGCCATAATATAAGCTAATAGCAGCGGGTGCCATCGTCAGGGAATAACCCCCCTTTTATGTGTAAGCATTGTGAAAAAATGAAAATATCCTTTTCAGATGTTTTTTACGTCTCGGTCGTGAATCATAATGGAAAATGACACATTAATGCTAACCTTGATTAAGAAATTTACGGGTAATCGCTTCGCTTCTAAGGTTTATTATACGTATTTTCTCTCCTTGCTATCTTATCTTTATTTATTCCATGAAAAATAAGTAATGACAGCCTCCTCGGCGCTCGTACATAATCTCCATTGGAACCTTTTTTCCATTCCCATTTCTTCCTGTTTCGAGCCCTCTTCTTTGTAAACAAGGCTCAGCGATGGGTCTCCCAGCGTCGCATCCTTAGCGTATATGTTATATATGAATAAATATCATCGAAAGAAGTCCTAACAGGCATGGAAACAATGGAAAGCATTATTCATATACATCAGGGTTATTACTAATAAAAAGAAATTTCGATGCACGAGTCGGGCATCGAAACGTCGGCCAATATGGAACCCCTGACCCGGTGGAAGACCCGAGAAAACTTCATGAAGCAAATACGCCGGGAAATCATCAGATCTTACTTCAATAAAAAGAAAATGTGTCTATATTTTTCTATTTATATTTTAGTGGGACTGCTAATCGGGGGGGCCCGGGTTCGATTCCCGAGCAAGGTACTCTGGGCTCCAGCAGCTCCACCCAAGCTATGTGATTTTTCGGGTACCTGATCTTACTGGAAAACCATGACCCGCACAGGGAAAGGAACTGCTCCCCCCACCCTGATGCGTGAATTTCACACGCCGTCGGTCTTAGTACTGGCTGAACTCTATCATCACTAAACCAAACCGACCTTCGGGTTGATTACTGTGTTTTTCTTATATATATATATATATATGTGTATAAAATCCGAATCTGACCTGAAGAAGGCCTTTCTAAAATGTGAGTGTCCTTTTACCTGTTATCTATTTTATTTTTGTGCTCTATTGTGCCGTTTAAATGTTTATATATATATATATATATATAAATTATATATATATATATATAATTTATATATATATATATATATATATATATATAAATATATATATATAAATGTATGTATACAGAAATTTATATATATATATATATATATATATATATATATATATGTGTGTGTGTGTGTGTGTGTGTGTGTATTTTTTCATCAACTGTTTTTCGACTTTGTCCGAATCCATATTAGCGTGAGCGTGGGTGTACCCTTCAGATCTGGGTCCGCGAAATTTTTCAAAGTGATGAAAAGGGTGTGTGTGAATGTGTGTGTGTCTACGCGTATGCATTATTGTTCGAATCCGCAGAGGGGCGTGTGGCGGGTAGTGTTGCCAGCACACAACACACAACTGTTGATTTTTTTTCACGAAATACCATTATCACAAAGTGACGTAGTATTTATTTTTTTGTGAATTTCATGGGAATGTGTATTGTTTCTATGTTAGTGGAAAAAGTATTCCTTACACGTAACGGCTTGAATCGTTTATTCCCTAGACTGTATCAGACATTGACTCAAAAATTCGCAACCAGTTGCAAGGGTTTCTGGCATGGGTTGTCAGGGCAATAGCCATAATCGTGCATCAATATGAACTTGTGCATAGCTGTAAATATAATTTGCATTTACATAAACACCCGTACACTTACACATATGTACACACGCCTGTCAACATAGTGCTATAATGGGTGTGTTCGAGTGAAGTTTTAAAATTACTTATTTGGATTGAGAATGTAGGGATGATAACGTTTTAAATTGTTATGATTAAGTATTGTGCGAAGAAAGGCAAGTACTTGGATCTGTCTCCAATGATGTTCATCTCTCTTATTTTATCCTGGTGGTCCAATTTGTTATAGTAATAATTTGTGGCCGTGGTATTTCCTTGGGTTTCACTATTAAACTCTGGTGTTACGTATCTCTCTAATAGCCTTGGTCTTACCTGCTCTCTTCATCTACATCTACCCCGTAAGCTACCGTCAGGGCGTGCGGCTGGGGGTGTTAGATTACCGCCCGTATAAGAGGATACTATCACTTACAAAACCAAAAATTTCATGCCATTTTACACTCACAGAGGCATATACTATATATTCACGCAAAAATCTTTTTAACTTACACGCATGCAAATGAATATACTATAAAATGACATACACGTGCACCTACAAAATACTTATGTCCACGCAGTGTGTAATCTTGTCCTCAATTGTAAATTAAATGTCTACAATATTTCTATGGTGATTTTGGTTTCTTACTATTCTGATTCCTGATTGGTCGGGAAAATAATGAGTTCTTGTGTCTATCTGTACTGGACTATATCTCCCAGTAGTGGTAGTAGTAGTATTTAGGGGCGGCGATCGACAGCTGAGGTCATTTGTGCCATAGGGGATGGACAGGAAAGGATGAAGGGTGGAGAGAAACCCCGCGTCGGCATTAGCCTACTCTTTACGAAAGGCGCCAAGGGGTCCGCAGCTTAACGTCCCATCCGACGGACGGCGTACTCACTCAAAGTGCCCCATAAAGCACTTGAAGTAGTGATCGAGATACCTCTGAAAAATATTCAACATCGCCGGGAGTTGAACCCGGGTCTTCTGGGTGGGATGCCAGTACGATATCCCCTGCACCGTCTCGATCCCCATATATATCCCTTATCTTATCTTTTTAGTCGTATCTACCTAGTTAGAGTGGGGGCATAATAATTCCTTTTGTAGCAGTGTTAAACTCGGTTGTTCTGAACCTTTCTTTAAGTCTTATTCTCCTCGTTGTATTTGCATTTCAAGCGACTCCCAGTCTAATTCCTCTAAAAGGCTTGTCACACTCGTCTTCTTATCGTTACAATTTTTGGCGATTCTGGCGAGTTTTCTCTGGACTTAAACAAATTCTTTTAGGCACACCTTCTCCCAAGGATCTCCAGTCTCAATACCGCCGACGATTCCGTTACGCTTACTCTCTTCTCTTTACATTTTTTGACAAATCTAGCGTCTTTTTTCGTGAAATTGTACCAATGGCCTTTGATACGGGTGCCGGACGCAATGCCACCACCCCACTTCGCTCCCTTATCCTTCATCTGATTTGGCAGCAGTTTGATTTGGGATGGAAGAAGTTCAATGGAAGTTAAGGTACGAATAGATCATGTTAAGAAGATATTCATGAAGAAGAAACGAGTATATTCAAAGAACAAAGAAGCAGTTCATCTAAACGTTCGTAGGGAGCATGCACTAAACGGATCAGAGACATGAAACATCGGAAAAGCACACCAGCGAAGAATGGATGTATTTGAAACGTGATGGGAATGCTGAAGATAAAATAGACTGACAAATGTAATAACGAAAACGTACTATTTACGAGAATAATAGCAAAAGATGAAATGTCCATATAGAGGACTCAACGAAAAAAAAATAACTTGATGGATTAGTTACACTTTGAAGCACGATGATTAAATTAGAAACAGCTTGGGTGGGAGGGAGAATTGAAGGGAGGATCCCCCGAGAAAGACCACGAGACAAGTACATAGGACAAATTAAGAAGAATTTAAAACAGAGACGTTCTCCGGGAGTGAGGGTATTAACAATGAATAGAAAAGAATGAGGAAAGCTGCAGTAAATAAGTCTTAGGATTGGATTACTGATAAAAGTGTTTTCTCGGAATTATTTCGTATCCTTTAATTAACTTTTTCTCCCGTTGAATCCAATTTTAAACGAGTATTATACGAATGCGGCCCAACTACAGCAAAGCCACGCCTCATTCATACTCTTTCATTGCATTTTACTACGGCCCATTTACTTCCTAAGACCCATCCATGGTACTTTATCTCTTTAAGAAGGTTGCACCGAGATGTCGTGTACATACGTGTGATTTTCATTAGGTTTCTGTATTTTAAGTCTTAAGGGCATTGTATTGAATGACGATGATTAAGCATGGCAATTCCGTGCTATTTTTCATAGAAATTGATATCCAAAATATAAGTTTAATGTACGCTCTAATGTAAATGGATGGTTGTCACCAAAAGAATTATGGATTGTTGGTGCATAGATATGTGTCTCACGAAAAACTGAATCTATCTTCGCAGTTACATAAGGATTGTAAAAGCTATAACATAACAGCTCATACCCGCATTTGTTTCAATTATATTAATTAATCTTCACATCCGAAAAAACATCCGATATCTCATATTTTCAAAACGTTTACTCTCAAAATTAGTTCAAAATAAGTTTCAGAACACGTTTTATAAATTAAGAAGAACCTGGATACTTAAAAACTATATTGACGCACCCCCTGCCACGCGCCCTTGTGGCTGTTTTTATGGTGATGTGTAATGTATATTCCCATACTTGTTTACGAACTCACATGAATGAGGGTTACATTAATGTATTCGCTATTCATTAATAAATGTACTGACGTGACTAATTGTCTTGTGTTGTCACGGTGGAAGCTCCTTTAAGGCTGATCCGCATATTATTCTCATGAGTGCGCCATATGAAAGGTTTGCTGAATAATTAATGAAAAAGTATGAATAATTCACTTCTATATCATAGTGCATGTACCTTTAGTTATCATGAGCTACCTTATTTGAATTATTTTAAACATGAATTAAGATTAAAAAAAGAAGAAAAACTTAATTTTTTGTTGATGCATATCCGGTGACGAATCACCCCCTGCCACACCAGCGGTGGCTCGTGGCGTAAAATGCAGAAAAGAAGGAATATAATAACCGAGGAATAAAATGAATTATTGCGAAAATTAAAAAAAAAGAAAGAGGAGTAAATTAGGCCATGCGATACGAAATATGCAAAGGCTGTGGACGGTCTTTAACCTAATCGAGCTAATCTCTATCGCAAACACAATTCGGTAGTTGTGCCCAAGTTGCAAGAAACCATAAATATCCTCGGTGTCGATTTTCGTTCCGAGGACTAGGGGGTAGCCTCGCGCGCATGGCGAAGAGTGAGGGAAGCGCTCGGCTACCGCCACTTACCAAGCCCCACCTCGGCCGGACGCCCTCCCCAGCTATTACAAGTGACTCACCCCCTTAACTCGCCTTCTCTCTCTCTTTCTCGCTCACCCCTTCCACGCCGTCAATTGCGGGTAGCAACCTCTCCCCTCCCATCCTCCCCCTCTCACCCACTCATCCCTCGACTGTGTCCCCCTCCCCACCCTTTCCCGAACGCCATTTCCACCCACCAACTGTCCCTCTCTCTCTCTACCATCTCACCCTCTCGCTCCAGTTTCCTAGCAATGCGCCACCTCCTGCTCCGTCCTGCTCCCCTGCTCCCAGGCGCGCGTAAAACCCATTTCCAATTCGGGACTCCCCTCCCGTAAAATACGCCCGTCCTCCCCCTCCTCCCTCTTGATTGGCTACATTTTTTATCGGCGGCCAACGAATCTTTCGTGAGATATCTATCTGGTCTTTCTCCCTTCCTCGCGTATCCCCCCCCTTTACCTCTCTCTCTCTTTCTCTTAAGGTTCCGTGTATTTTCGTCAATAAAACTTTCTTTCTTTTTTCTATACCCCCTCCGCGAAAAGTGCGGTGAGTGGGTGGGTTTGGTGGTAGTGGAAGGGTTTGCCCCGTTCTGATACCTCGCATCACGCAACTGTTTTGTTTTTATTTCGTTCATTTATTTTTTTTCAAACTGTCAGATCGGAAGTATTTTTGCAGGCTGATGTTTGATGCTATTTGTACCGGATGATCAATTTATGAGAGAGTGTATGTATATCCGTCGACGGGCTCATTTCGCCTTCCCTCCCGGAGTAGTTTGGGCCCTGTGGTCGCCGCGGCGCTCTTCCTCCCTGCTTGGAAACTGATAGCTTAGGCGTAACAATCGTTCCTTTGATCATAGGCTGTGTAATAATTTCCTTGAATTGCCGTTTTGAAGGGCTTCCGACATACGGGTGCTAATTACTCCTGCTTTCCTGATTGGTGGTCGCGGGCTTTTGCCCTCTCTAGCTCTCTAGATCACAATTTAATGTTTCGGGAAATGATGTAAACCAGCTTTTCATTTGAATGTATTTGAGTCGTGATGCATATCTTCTGGCATCCTCCCATCATTTCGCTTTGTAATCAGTTCATGAAATGGCATTCTCGTCTCAGATTGATCCCAGTGGAGTTATTCTACGTTGATATATATTATTTTCTGATATTTTTCAAAAATGAATACAAAATATGTGCCCGGATCACATGGTTTCTCGTGAGAATGATGTGATCGGGGCACATCTATAATTTCATTAGCCCTCGTGTTGGCTTTGCAAGGGAAGATTGAGACGCTCGCGAAGACTGTGATAGAGGGGAAGGCGTTCGGCTAGTGAGTCAATGGGGAAGAAAAAGATAGACAAATTGGACAGAAAGATAGGAATTATAGGTAGAAAAGAGGAGATAGAAATTATTCGGATTTGAATAACAGTTTAATGTAGTGTGGTGTGTGAGGTGTCTTTTTGAGCTGAGCTGGGAAGTGTAACGATAATCGTCAGCGTGTGCTCATCCAAAACCTTGTCAATCTTAAACAATAGACTGCCAATAATAATTATACCTGGAATTTACGAAACTCGTATATTTTAATGCGACATCTGCCATTACAATTATAAGATAATAGGACAGGGGATAAGCGAGGGATGAGAATATTTCCGATGTGATCATAAGTCTTGACAAAAATTGGTAATATCTATGAAAAAATTCACTGATTCCTTTGGATTCCCTGCTTGATAAATCCCGGATATATTGGTTAAACAGAAATTTAATTGAAAATGCGTAACTTAGACATTCACAAGCCAGGTTTCGTTGAAGATATGCATCGTCAGGGTGATGTAGGCCTTACAAATTACACCGGATATAGTTTACCTAATCAAACAGTCATTAAACCATGCTTTCGATTTAATTTTAATCCAATTTCATGAAATACGTTGATTATATGCTACATATTTCCTTGTAGGACTTCACTACCGTCTGCTTTAGCAAGTGTTCTTCACTGAGGAAAGTAGTACTACATCCAAATCCTGTTTTTTAGAAACTTAAAGGCATAACCCTTTGCAATCTGGGCCATTAAATATATCGCATAAGGTGCAAGTACATCTTTGGATCGTTTTATACACATCTATTTATCGATCACCAAGCTAGATAAATTGATATTCACTGCAAGGAATTAGACTGAATAATTTGGCGTAAAAATATTACACTTCCAGTTAAATTTTCTCTTTCATTACAACTAAATACTCGGAAACTTGTAAATTTTTTAAGCTCGTGCGTTTCAATTGCCGCTTAATTATCATTAATCTCCTCGCTCCGGACCACGATTACCACACGCTGTTGTGAGTTGATGGCGGGCACTTAAGAAACACCAGCTTCCGGCTCCCCCAGAAGAACCGGTTATATGCCCCCCCCCCCTCCTTTACAATGTGGATCCTGTTTGGTCACGGCCACACTGCCTTTAATGTCCGCTTTGTCACGGCAAAGGCACTCATTACCAGGCAGGGAGATTAGTCCTCCTATTAGGCCCTAAGTCATCGCACGGGGCAGCTGGAACCTCACGCGGTAAACTTGGAAAGGGACTCGTTTCCCGGTGTTGAATTGGAGCGCTCACGATTGAATATTTAATTTTTAAAACAGGAAATTATATAATCCTAAAATTAGATTTGTATTTGTTCTTCTGATTTGCGTTTGTTCTCTGAGAGTGTCTGAAAATATGTGACAATGTTAATAGAGATAAATAAACTCTGCTGCAAATGTTCTACTCGTACATCGAAATAATACCATGCAAGCCATCGCAGGGGCGTGTGGCGTGGGGTGTTAGGTAAAAAACTATGCATGGGAATTCGCAATTATTACACCTCTACACAAATGTCTGTTCGACGATGCACTTGAACAGAGTTAATTACACGATAGGTGGTTTGCATGGAAAATATTCCACTACATGATATATTCACATGATGCGGGAAAAATTTCATGAAGATTGGTATATTTGAAGATCATTAAGGATATCAACATAATGTACACTGCCGATTTCTAATTATCTTCTTCGCGCCTGCGGTCATAATTTCTTTTTTGTCTAATGGCACGTGGATAAAACGACATTTTAAATTTATTCGCTCTACTATCTATCTCCCTGATTTGGGATGATGAGGGAAACAGACTCCAAAAATAGTGTTAGATTTCTCTTGTTAATTCGTAGATTGATACCCCCAATTCCTTTGGACAGTTTTTAACCATGAGATACTGAAGAAAAATGCTTTTTATTCGCATCGTATTTATTATCTGTCATTATTTTCATGAACCAGTCATAATTTTGCCAATTTACGTCCCATTTCATTTTCCCATTGACCTTTTAGTATCCTGAAAGTAGCCTCTATAGCTTGTAACAGTTTCTTATGGAACAACAGTCTTTAAATATGAATTCGTGGATAGTTTTCAACGAAGTGGTCGGGAGAAGGCGAGATCGAGGCTATTAGAAAGGTACAGGGCACATCTACATAATACCCCGCAAGCCGCCGCAAGGGAGTGTGGCGGGGGGTGTTAGGTCACTAACCGTAAAAAGGGCACTCGATATAAAATATGACAATGAAGAAATCATTATGGCTACTCATTCTATCGGCATATTGGACCATTTGGATGATAGAAAAGAGATAGGTTGAAGCACTAATAGATTCAGGGCCTCCTTCTATCCTCGTCGTGCGATGCACAGGCGTAACTAAAAAAAACGGAACAACGAAAAAATACTACGGCCGATGATTCTAGTTGCGAACCGCCTCACTTGAACCCCTCTCCATTAATTTGCCGAAGGCTGGCAGTATAAAATCCCCTTCCGCAAACCTTCTGTGTACCTGTAGCTTGTAGGGTACGGCGTAGATGTAGCGATCTGTAGAATTTTAAGATTTGCGATAAAAAGAGTAATTGGGCAAATAAAAGCCATGTATATGTACTTCGCCAATTTCAGTATTGGGTAAATATTTTTGGTGTTCGTTAACTTTGCGAAGAAAAACAGAATACTTCGTTCATCTTTCTGTGCTATGCATCTGGGTCACATTATGTTGTCGTGGGGCGAAGCAGCCTTTATCATGTACTAGGTGTGGGTAATCAGTTAAATATCAATTATTTCTAACGGAAATCATTAGCAGTATTCTGTCTCCTTTGGGTTGGTTTTTTGAAGAACCATAGCAGTGCACACTTCTGTACTCTTTAAGATCTGACCAACATGATATCCTTAATTCCTGTAGTATGTATTACACTTCACGTAGTGATGGAAATTGAAGATGCCGATAAGGGCCTTAAATCAAATTGGTTTTGTCGGCGAACTGAGAGAAGTTGGAAAAATTATAACCTAGTTAGCATGTAATACCAGAGCACTTTTCTTTGATCGAAGTCGTGCGTTTTCTCGTGGTTTCAGCATCTTCGGTTTTAAAATTAATCTTTTTTTCGTCTGCACAAATCAAGAGTTTCTAGCTGGCCTGACCTCCTCTAGAGCAAATTACCATCCTAATTTCACTCCTAGCTGTTACGTCTGGGAAGCTTGAATACTGGGTAAGCGGAGGGAGGGGATGCAAGGGGACATGCATTAAATTATAGTAGCCGCAGTTCCAGAAAAACTCAAAAATAGAAATTATTTTCACAGACCCGAAGGAAAACGGCTTTAGAGGAGTATGTGTGTATCACTCTAGTTCCCCTTCAGACGGACGACCATTTACGATGACAATTGCCGTGGACAGAACGATGGGCATGGGAGTGAGGCCCGCGTGGCCGGTCCATATGTCTATTTCCAATGCCCCACTCTGGGTCGGGATGCTCTCAGTCCTTCTTCCTCTCCCCTCGCATGTGCCCGAGGCCATCAAAAAAGCACGCGGCCGTGGTCACGTGGGAAGGAGGGATTCCTTTCAAGCACGTCCCTTCCCATACCACGTCTCGCTCCTCTCATCCCCTTTCAGAATCGCCTCTCTCTATCCAACCGCCGCTCTCATCCAGACTCCATCGCCTTCCCGTGTCTTATACCATCTGTGTGTTTCTCCTTTTGACTCATTCCCCCAGCCACCCACACTACAAGAAGAGAGAGAAGGGAATAAAATATTATAGTATAGGAATATGAGTGCTTTTTAATTAGTATTATTATCGGAAGTTTACCGTTCAGGGTAAGTTTTGGTTGATAACAGACTGAAAATCGCTGTACGTATTTACCAGTTTCGTCCGACCAGAGGCGTGCATCAAAGAGGCTCCCAATCTGCATTTTTGCAAAGTGCCCTTCACGATTACTCTCTCGTCTTAGTAATTTTTCGCAAATCTAGAGGATTTTCACTGATTTTCTTTCAAATTCTTGAAATAACGTTTCCTCCCATGGGTCACCATTACTTGCCGCGTATTCCAAATGTGGCTTAAACTAAAATGATTCAATGCCTCTTTCCTACGTTTTCATTACATTAATGTGTAACTCATTCAATGAAAAATGGCCTCTGATCCGCATATCCCTCTGATATATAGTATCTACTACATACAAGGTTTGTTGTCAGCGTAACACCCAGCTATACGACTTGTTCTGAGATATTAATTTCGATCTCCCATCTGTTTTATAATTTACATCTCGGTCCTTTTTCATTTTATTCCAAAACTTCAAGCGATGAAAGTTTTCTGGTATTCAGTTCAAACCCCCCCCCCCTATTCCTTCTCGCACAAGTCTACGCACATCGACCTAGATTCGAAGCCAAACAAAATTACGTTCCATATCGAATTTTTCACTAATATTCCATCCTTACTTTCCTTCTGCTGCAGGTGGCTGAAAATTTCAAATTATCTGTTTCTCATTTTTGTGTGCTCTGTTTAGTGTTTGTCTCGACCATACTACTTTTTGCGTATCTATTTGCATGTGTATTTAAGGGGATGTAAATATGCAATGGGTACAGTGGGCAGAGCTTTGGACTACGGACCGTAGGGCCTGCGTTCGATTCCCGAGCACGCCTCACCGGCCTCCCTCAGCTTCACCCCGGCCGTGTGATTTTTCGGGTACCAAATCTTCCTGGGAAACCACAAGTGACACAGGGAAAGGAAGTATTACTTTGTACTGGGTGAACTCGAACCCTCATCAATCAAACCAACCCACAGGTACACACTGACAAACTTAAATTGGGAATAGGGAAAAGGAAAGACTTAAGCAAATGTATGTGGACGATAATAAAGGTTAAGAAAAGTCCCACGGCAAAAAGGATAATGCATTTGAGTTCAGAATCCAGGATCTCTTACCCTCCGTGAGAGTACTCTGTATGTAAATATGAATAAATATGTATGCATATTAATTCATTTCTGTATATTCTACCATTTGAAGATAGACTTTAAACGGTGCCCAACGATCGCGAAAAATTCCTCTTCTTCTGCCCTGCATAATTTTTTTCTTCCTCTCTTCGTTGCCTCCCTCCATGCTGTCCAAAAAGTCTTCCCTTTCCTTTCGCTAACTCGCACACCCAACATTCTCCCTTCGATCACATCCCACTGCCTTCTCATCAAATGCTGGATCCATTTTTTCCGCCTTTTTTCTGATTCCCTCCAATGCTTTCCTCTCTTTACCCGCCCTATTTGAAATATGGGCGTTTGTTTTCCTCAGTGTCTAAGTTTTGAGGTTGGTTCAGAAAGTAACTTCATTTGCGTGCAGCGAGCTAAGTAGTATGGGGGGGGGGGGGTAGCCGAACGTTTGCTGTGTTGGCACGAACACATTAGGGCAGTACGCCTCGGGCTGAAGTGTTTGGAAGGCCGCACCGCTTATCATTTCTACGTACATCTACGTAATACCCCGAAAGCCGTCACAAGGGCCTGTGGCGGGGGGTGATTAGGGCACCACCCGAAATTAAGAAAAAAATCGCATGCGAAAGCCACAAATTTATACAATACACAAACAAAACATGGTAGGCATTCATGCAAAAACCCTTAAAACCCACAGACATGCAAACATTCAAACCACGAACTAAAATACACATGCACCTACAAATATAAATAATATCTTTGCAATGTTTAATTTTGTTCCGACTTGTAAATTGTATGTTTTAAATATTTCTAAAGTGACTTCGGTTTCACGATATTATGTTCGGGAAAAGAATGAGTATTTGTATCTATCTGTACTGGAATCTATTTCCCGTATTTTATCTTTGTGGTCTGATCTACCTTAGTAATGCGGGGCCATAATAATTCCTTCAGTGTAATAGTTAAACTCGTTTGTTCTGAACCTTTCTACAAGTCTAAGTCTAAGTTCTCTTCGTATCTCAAAGTGGCTTCCAGCCTAGATCCCCTAAGAAACCTGTCACACTTGTGTTCTTATTTGTTTACATTTGCGAGTCAAAATAAGCAATACAATTGGAAATCCTGCCAAATGTGCAATCCGTTTGGTGATAAGGTGTTTACTGGCAATAAACTTCAAAGCTGCTGGCATTAATCGGCAAATTCGTGCTCTGCACCGACCAAGTGATGAGTGACAGGGTAGTGCGTCACACGCTAGACGGAAGCGTAAGTTACTTTCTTGCCAGTCCTCGTACTGTCTTCATGACCCGCCGCACCCATGTCTCAAAATCGTCCAATCAACGCTCTTGCCTCAAAGGCCAGGTCTTAACTCTCTGTATAAAATTTTATACAGTATTTATTTTACTGTTTTAAATGATTTCCGCTGTCCCGAATGGGTTCCTTTCTCCCTCCTTCCATTGTCATCCCTTCCACTGCCGATATTATCGTCTCTCTATCACACACACACACACACCCAAAAGCACGCACGCGTGCGCCCCCCCCAAAGGCTCCCCTCGCCGCCGCCACCTATAACACGTCTCCCGTGGTCGCCTCTCCACCACAGCCGGGGGCTCCCATCTCTCGGGGCGCGTCGGTTATGTGCGCAAGGGAATCTGTTCCCACTTTCCCTTTATAAACCCCCTCCATCCGCCCTTCTCGCACGTCGCAGCTCCCCCCCCCCTCACCCTTCCCTCCTAGATCCTCCCCGCTCCCACTCCTCCTTCCCTCTTACCATTTTGGCCTTCAACAGGCCCTGAAAACTGCTCTCTCCCCTCTTTCCCCAAACTCCTGTTATATATCCCCTACCCGATCCACGGCCGCCCCTCTCCGCCCCCGCCTGCTCAAACGCGTCATTTCCCTTCCTCTCCCTCCCCATTTTCCACTCCCCACCCTCACATACTCCCCCTTCGACCTTACTCCTCCCCGCCGCCCTCTCTCACCCATCCCCCCTTCCAGCATTCTTCTTCGAGCAATCATTCCCTTCTCTTTCTTCGAATCTTCGCTGCTCTGTGGGGAAGGGGGAGGAGGCGTGTGTTTCGATGTTTTTCTGGGTTTACGGCTTTTTTTTCTCTCTCTCTCTCTCACTCACTCCCCGCTCGTGCTCGAACTTATGGGGGAGGGGTGAAGTTCTCCCTGTCCTCCGTCCGAGGTCGTATCGATGTTACGAGGGTAGAAGGGGAACGCCGGGAGGTGCCAAGACCGAAATTTTTTTTAATCATCCACAGGGATCTACGCGGACGATTGTTGCGTACATCTACAGGTACGCCTCACCCTGTGCCACGCACTGTACGCGAGTTTAATCTTACTGAACGATATGCTTAATCTAGTCGGGCAAAAAGAAGGATTGTATCGTTATTTAACCTTTTTCAATCTACTTACTTCACTTGAATGGATAACCCTTGAATTGGTTATTTGGAGATAGATGGGAGTAACCGTGCAAATATCGTCGTTAAAAATATGTATCTTATTGTTCCACTGACAATATTAAATTTTCCATAATAAAATACACAGTCGTGATTACACAGCACCCTGCAAGACTCCGCTACAGCGTGTGGCATTTTAGTAGGAATTTCAGTATGCAGGCTTGTCCGGCGTCTTTGTGAGTATACGTTCCCAGCATTTCTGGTATATATGAAAAAAAAAATAATTCTCTTTTTTTATATCTCGTCTCCACTTAAGGTGGCGGAACTGAGTGAAATAGTACTCTCGTGAGAGAATATCGTCATCACCCATCGCCCAGTTCATTCGGTTTCCGTTCTTCCGCGTCAACTTCAAAATTTCCTTCCTCTCTTTTCGTTAGTGAGTCCGGATACCGATGCGAAACCTAATTCGTCCTTAAGTATTCGATTCAACTCCTCATTTCTTTCTGCTTCGGTTTGTTGCAGATAAGAATTAAATGCAAAGGAAAATCTCGCAACTTACTGAGTTGACAGTGGAATTTCTCGTATGGCTGAGGAATATTTTGGTTGCTATTAATTTAAATGTCATAACGTTATTGTCTCAGGGCTCCGTTGTTCACGCCTCAGTGATGTATCCTGAGACACGACGCACATGCGATTGATAATCATTTCAAAGTGATGCCAGTCTTTTTAAATCGAAGGTTATCCATGAAGTAAAAATAGGTTCTGTAATAATTAGCGATATTTCTCGCAAAATGCTATAGTGTATAACTATCGGCGAATTAATTGGATTATGCAGTTCTATGGATCAGTTAATGATAGTTGGAGGACTATCATGGGAAATGAAGAGAAGTGTCGTTATTATTAGCAGCATTCTATCGGGGAATGATACATTTTTAATGGACCCAGATACTAAGCTAATGCACTCCTAATCCCTATATATTACTCAAGATATGGGTTAACCGTGCATTACGTCTTCTAAGAACTCATTTTTTTAGCTCGGATTACGTTGTACCTCTTAATTCTATCCAAAAAAACGCCTATTCTTTTCCTCCATCTACCTCGGATATGCCAGGATATTTGCTCTGTATTTATTCCTTGCGGGGTTTAATAAGTTTTTATTAAAGTTTAGTTTAGTTTATATAAGTTTTTTTAATAAGTTTTTATTTAAGTTTAGGTAAGGGATTGATCGGTAGAAATTATGAACTTCTATTTATTAATGATTCAAATAAATCAAAGATTATTTGCCGCCATATATCCCTTCTTATCCAGTGCTGTTATTTGTTACCCCCTCTCTTGTCTAAACGTAAACTACTTTTTACCTAACTAGTCATTTGCCTTCTCTTCTCAATCTTTTGCTGAGTACTCTTGGTGCTTACCTAAGAGTACTATAGACTTCACATTTTCCTGCTCTTCTCAGGAAGTGGAATTAATATCGATTTAGTCCAGCATTTTGGTTTAATTCCATCATCGTAAATTCTATCAATGACTGCAAAGTATCTCTTCCTTTCCCGTTTTCCTAAAATTCTAGAGTATTTCTGCAGAGAAGCTATCCATCTATCGCCACTGCTTTGTTATTTTTAGTTTCCTTGTTTCTTCTTCATCGCTGTCGAGTTCGTCTGGACCAAAGTCCCCGATTCGTCGACATCGTGCCCATCTTTGTGTATCTAAACTTCCTAGCCTAATATCTTCACCAGAAAAAAAATAATCTTTTTGCTCGTATTCTTCCCGTTTTGTTGTTTCCTTGCTCTCATCTTTGTTTTTACTATGGGCATACTTTTATCTCGATCTCCTTGTTGGGATCTTCTCTTTGCCATCTTACGCCTCCCGATGCGAAGTGAATAAAGAGGGTCGAAATGTCTAGTTCGAAATGGAGTCCATTACTAGGGTGAGACCAGCGTCCTCCAGAAGCGGAGCGAACCTGTATTTTGTCTTGTCGACCGGCGCTGGTGGAAATACGTTTGCCGAAATTCTGCTCCCTCGTCATTCCCTTCCTTTTCACGCGATCGTACCAGACTCTCTGACACCTCTCTCTCTCTCTCTCTTCCGCCCCACTCTTCCTCTCCTACTGAACCGCCCCCCTCTCCTCCACACACAAACACACACACACCCATTCCCTACTCTTTTTAGGGCGTCTGTCTTCGCCCCATCTATTCCTGCGCACATCTTTCCCTCCCCTACCCATCCCTCCCATACCCACTCCACACCGCATTTTGGAGGTTTATATATCTCCGACAATATCCTTCGCCATCTATCTTTCCTTCCCAATATTTCGTGGCCGTCCGCTCCCCTCGTCTTCTCCTTCATTTTCGTCCGCCTTCGTTCCTCTACTTACGTCTACATGTTACTCTGCAAGCTATCGCTGGGATGTATGGCATGGTATGTCCAGGAATGCAGCATCAAAATTATTTACTCATTAAAAGTATATATTCTACCGGTCATGATAGTTTTTAGATGAGATGAGTTTTTGAATGGACTCAGACTGTTCACTCATACATTTCTTAGCCTTACCTAACCTGACACCCCGCATTAAAATAAACTGTTCTTCAATTCCACATTAATTCTATTTTCCTTCATTCCGCCGCTGTTTTTATAATACAATAATTTACAATAAAATAAGAGCTTGAATAATGGCGAAAAACTAGACCACTAAGTATTAAAAAATTTCCTCTCCCATCTTTCGTGAGAAAAATGGCGTTTTAAATTGTCGCTACTACATTTTATCTTTCTAATCGTGTTTTAATGATTTCTACTACTTTGGTTTTTAATAGAAGTTGATGCGTTTTAAAAATTATGAAAATAGACGACCCTTTTTATATGTTAGATGTTTAATCGCCGACCCCGGTGGCGGCGGGGTAACGTCCTCGTCTGCCATTCCAAGGGTCGCGGGTTCGATTCCCGCCTGGGTGAGTTTTCCTCCATCTAGGGCTTGGGTGTTTGTAAATGTGATCATTGTTATCGTTGTTAATAGTTCGATGTAAAGGCCAGAATGCGCTGTTTTCGGACTTATACTGAATAAAGAAATAAATAAATAAATAATGTAATTAATGTAACATCTTGAGTTGTTCTCAAGTAATTGTTAGTTCTTGTAATTTAACTGGGTTACGTTGTTTATATAAATATCGTTTTAGAAATCTGAACCCTCATCATTGCACAACATTTGATTCAACTACTAAACCCAGCTCCTGAGTACCCCATTTATATACCATGAATGAGTACGTGTATATATTATAGTGAGACCTGACTCGGGGAAGATATCATTACTCTTTCTCTCCCCGGGTTCCTCCTTATCCTTTCCCATGTCCCTCTTTCCTTCCGGTTTTTTTAAACCCACTCCTCCCCTTTTGAATCATTGCAGGTTGATTCCCCGTGTTCCATCTTCGTCGCTTCATTTCGGAACGTTTTTGCGGTGGAACGCGTTTTTGTTTTGTTTTCGTGATGGAGAGATTTCGGGGGAGGTAGTGGTGATGAACGCAAAGGAATTGATGAGTCAGGAGTCGACAGGAGTGTGTGATCGAAATTTGAAAGAGTTGCTTTGTTGCGAAAGAATCGTTCGGTTCACACATTATACCATCGCAGCTCAGTAACAAATTTATGTTACTGCTGTGACATTTAAATAAATTCTTAATTTTCCAATGTGAAATTTTCAAAATTTGTATCTTGAACGGCAGTTTGAAATCTGTTTGCTAATGATCGAGGAGTAACTGTTATACTGTGTAATGGTTTAGGTTGTGAGTAGAATTATTATTAGTCAGTGTATCTTTTAAAAGCGTTGGTTAGCCAGTCAGCAAAAGGGAATTACGGGATTAGGCTCATTAGAGTACTACGGAATAAGTGTAATGGCTATGGGATGGCAATCAATGAAAAGAAGTGAGAGATTCGCAAAAGGTAAACTGACACTTAACGTAATACATGTACCTTGTAGGTATGGAACGAATACTGAAATAATGAATTTCTTTTGGACCTCCGAAACAACACTGTGCATTTCAATGCAACAATTTCAGAGTGTAAAAATCATTCCCCTTGACCGAGATTCGAACCCGGATCCCTCAATGTCTATCTGACCGAGTCCTTTAGCCAGTTAAGCTATGGAGGCATTCTATTAAATTCTGAAATTTTAGGGGCTTTAAAGGAACAAGATGTTGTGACGAAATAACCGTACATACAATGCCACAGGCATTCGTAGTCGTGCGCGACGCGCCACAGTCCACGAGGTTAAAAGCGAACTTTTAAAAAAGTTGGCTCCATTTGTCCATTTGATCTCGTTTTTATTTTTGAATTCCTCCCTTCACCTTCCTATCTTAATGACTCTTCATAGCAAATATCCCCTTTTGCTGTAATTTTTTACCTTCTTTTATTAGAACGATGTTTAAAAAGGTTTATAATCAATTTCATAATAAACCAAAATGTATATAAGAAATCCATTAGTTCTAAATCATGAAGCTCAGAAGGCAACTTGCTATTACATCATAGCTAATAAAATAATATTTAGTCATAATTTTCTGTGTCCTTTTGTGCGTCTAATAAAATATCACCCTTCTCGAATGGACCACGTGGCGATGAGAAATTGTTCTAGTAAAAAATTATCATGGTAGAGGAGAATTAGAGGACAGTTTAAGGTTTCACTTCGTGGTGGTATTTGATATCCATATTTAAAGTCTTTTTACTTTTCCACAGGTTTTAGTGAAATCTGATGATGCCTCAAGTCGGTGAAACTCAAAATAACTTAAAATAAACTTAAAATAAAATTTGTGGAAAAGTACAAAATGTTTTAATGTGGAAACCGTTTAAGAGACAATTTTTTCCAATGTAATTCTTTCTATATTATTATCATTAATAATGGTATTCTACCGATTTAGGTAGGTTTTTATGTGCGCGCAAATTATTATATTTTTCAATTTGGTCCAAGTTGAAATGTTGTAAGACTATCAGCAGCTATGTTTTCTACTAAAAATTCGAAGCTCTAACCTCCTTGGAAAAACTGACGATAATTGGTTATTAAGAGCTTTCTCAGACTTGACAGTGGATGCTGCTCTCAACTTCTGTACCAAGTTCAATTAAAAAGGAAAAATGTGAGATAAAACGTTGCGGTTATATTTTGACACTTTTTGAAGAATGTACTATTTCGTGGAAATTTTCTGCGATTGAAAACATTTGATATGATCTGAATTGTTGCGATTTGCGTTGTCATCAATATGACCTGCAGTGGCGTTTTAAATACCAACCCTGCTGACCGACGGTTGACGCATTTTGGATCTCTATTAACTGGTATATTTTATTCGTGTATTTAATTCCTGTCACGACTTTGTCATTCAACTTGCACCGAAGTGCATGTGACTCCTTTCAAAGTTCTTGCTAAATCATTAGCCTTTGAGTTGTTGAGATGATTCCACCTCCTGCTCTGTGAAGCAACCCGATTTTCCTCGATACAACTCCTGGAGGGCGAAGTTAATCACTCCGCAGGCACCCTTATCGTCAGTAAACAGCGAATTTTCACGAGTGCATAAAATCCAAGAGCAGAAGTTTGGAGAATTGTGTTTTCCGACTTTAGATTACCAACTTTGACAGCTTGGTCAGCCTGATGTCGTGTTCAAAGGGCAGCTGTTGATTCCAGTAGACTTATGAGTGGTAATTATTTCCATGAATGTTTAAGGGATGGGAATTCGCACCTACCGGAAATGATAACCGAACGAGGGCGACAATGATTGCTTCCTGCCGCCCAACGTGAGATCTGGATCTGCCCATGTCACAGCGAATTAATGTGAGATAATCTCTCTTTCTGAGGATACATTTTAGCGAAATATAATCAGAAGTGAGGTTTCTTTTCCCCTTGTCTGTACGCTATAATAATTGAGCTTGACGCTCAAACTTGAGTTGAATTTATATTTTTTGCTGGGATTTAGATCGAGAGAATGATTTGTCGGAGTAATCCCCCTCCCACATATCATACGAGCGTGATGGACGTCAAATTTGTGTGACGCTGTTGAACAGAAGTAATGGCGTTAAGAATGTAGCGTGCATTTAGAATGCTGATATTCTTTACTTGGGCACATCATGCTGTATCATTCCTTAGTTGCGTTTCACAAAAAAAACCAATATATTTATTTCACGAACAAATTAACATAAAGATAAATATATACATCATATCCCGTAAACTGTTACTTGAGTGTTGCGACACATTCAACATAAAGACGTCACATAAGTTAATCATCTTGGTCTTAGCGCTTAAATTGATAACGATAATTGAATAAAATCGTTTCAAAAATTAATATAATAGAAGATAAGGCCTGTTGGGTAGTAGTTTTGAGGGGAGGCGACCGACAGCTAAGGTCATTTGCGCCATAGGAGATGGACAGGAAAGGATGAAGGGTGGAGAGAAACCCGGCGTCGGCATTAGCCTACTCTTTACGAAAGGCGCCAAGGGGTCCGCAGTTTAACGTCCCATCCGACGGACGGCGTACTCACTCAAAGTGCCCTCCACAAAGCACCTCAAGTAGGGATCGAGATACCTCTGAAAAATATTCAACACCGCCGGGATTTGAACCCGCGCCCTCACGGTGGGAAGCCAGTACGTTAGCCCCCGCACCATCTCGATCCCTATAAGGCCTGTTAAACGTGCTGTTATTTCGTGTTCAAATCAGGATCGAGTGCGTGAATTTCTTTGGTGTATCGAGGAAATTGTTTTTCCGAAGATAAATTTTATTTGCTCAAAGAAATTTATATCTTCCAGTCACCGCTAAAACCGCAAAATCTTAATCAGACGCATAATTACCAATTGTATTAAGATTAGCTTAGTGGAAAACTTGGTATACAGTAATGGTTTTATACGGCGCGGAAACATTCTTAATTACATGTCATATACGAGGCATGGCATATACGATGGCATCAAATTTGCATTTATTTTTAGATTCCAACATCGAGATAAAATAAGAGAGATTGAAACCGTGATAATTTCAAGTACTCGTTTTCCCTCGCAAGATACGCAATCATATCAAAATAGAACCAAAGAGTCTGATTATATTAACTTAAAGATTAGAATTTAATGATTAAATATATATACCTGTGTATATATATATATATATGTATATATATATATATATATATATATATATATATATATATATATATATATATATATATATATACACATTCAAACGCGAAATCCCGCCAAACGGCGAATAAATACTCATATATACAGAAACAGATATAAGGAAAAGGGATAGGAACACATATAAAGGACGAACACAATAAAGGTGGGGAAGGCGGAATCGAACGGATCACAAGAGTAAAAATATTTCCTTGACCGGGACTCGAACCTCGGATCTTTCTCGGATCTTGTGTATTTGGCCAATGTGGCTCATCTCTTTCTTCTGGCTATGCATGCCACGAAACGCACTGTTCCTTTCCTGTATGATGTTGTATGAATTCTAAACCACTGTTCTTTCCTCTTGTGTATTGTCTATTTCTCCTTTGGTGGGTGAAACAGTCCCCTGACGCCATCTCTTGGCTAAAGAATCGGGGCGCTTGGCGACATATTAGACCCACGGATCTCAGGGTAAATTACGTTTCCTCCATAGCTCAAGTGGTTAAGAGCATCCGCCCGGCAAGTGGAAAGATCCGAGGTTCGAGTCCCGGTCAAGGAAGTATTTTTACTCTTGTGATCCGTTCGATTCCGCCTTCCCAACCTTTATTGTGTTCGTCCTTTATATGTGTTCCTATCCCTTTTCCTTATATCTGTTTCTGTATATATGAGTATTTATTCGCCGTTTGGCGGTATTTCGTGTTTGAATGTGTGTGTGTGTATATATATATATAATATATACACAGATGTAGATTTTTAAACCATAGAAACGCAAAGAAAGGACACTCACATATGTTGTTTTGACGGCACGGCCACAACAGTACTCACAACAACATATGTGACTGTCCTTTCTTTGTGTTTCTATGGCTAAAAAATCTACATCTGTGTTTTTATATATTTGTGCTTCGCCGAAGAGCATTCTATTTCGAATTTATATATACATATACATATATATATATATATATATATATATATATATATATATATATATATATATATATATATATATATATATATATATATTTTTTTTTTTAAGTAATCTACCGGTTAAGGTAGGTTTTTGGACGGACACAACTACCAAACAAATATTTTATTACTCCTAACAAAACACAAAATCAATCATCCTACTCTATATCAAGTCCCTCTTCATCACTGAGTACTTCCTTCCTCCCTTCATCCCGTCCAGCATCCCTATCCTGTTCCTTCCCTTTCCTCTTTTGCCCAACATTCTACCCTCTATCACAGTCTTCAACATCCCACTGCCGGTCAACACCCCCTTCATCCACTTTTCCTGCCTCCATAGGATTGCTCCCAACAAACCCCTCTCTTCGCCCACCATACCAAGTACTTCCTCATTTGTTTTCTTCTCTGTCCATTTCACCTTCTCCATTCTTCTCCACACCCACATTTCAAAAGCCTCCAACCTACGTCTATCCTCCTGCTTCAATGACCACGTTTCCGCTCCGTACATAGCTACGCTCCATATCAAAGTTTTTACGAGTCTTTTCTTAACATCCTTACTCAAAGTCCCTGTCATCAACTCCCTCCTCCTTGTGAAAGCCTCTTTGCCTAGCGCAATTCTTCTCCTTACGTCCCTACTACTTTGACCGTGTTGGTCCAAAACACTACCGAGATACGTAAACTGTTCTACCTGCTCTAGCTTTTGCCCTCCTATTTTAATGTTAAGCTTGGCCTTTTTCTTTCTAGAAAATCGCATAACCTTTGTTTTCTTAATATTGATTCTCATCCCATACCTGTCGCACTGAATTTCCAATTCACTCAGCAATGCTTGCAGCCCCTTGGCTGACTGACAAACTATAGCTTGGTCATCAGCAAACCTAACTGATTTTACGAATTCCCCGCCCACTTTCATTCCTACCTCGAGTTCTTCCCATGCCTCTTTGATCATTTCTTCTGCGTACAGGTTGAACAGCAACGGTGATAATGGGCAACCCTGCCTTACACCCCTTCCTAACACTGCCCATCCTGACTCCCCGTTTCCCACCCTCACCTGAGCAGTCTGAGACATGTACAGGTTGCGGATTAGCCTCCTTTCCCTCCAATCTATTCCTATTTTCTGCAATATACTCATTAGTTTTTCCCAATTTACTCTATCAAACGCTTTTTCGAAATCTACGAAACAGGCAAATACCTCCTGGTTGTGTTCTATATTCCTCTCGATTAATAATCTCATTACTGCAATGGCCTCACGCGTACCTCTCCCCTTCCTAAACCCAAACTGATCATCCCCTAAGTAATCATTTGCCCTACTCTCTATCCTTTTGTTTATGATCCTGAGAACAACCTTAGCTGCGTGGGATATCAAACTAATTGTCCTATAGTCCTCACATGACGTGGCCTTTACCTTTTTCGGAATAGGAACTAAAACTGATCTCACAAAGTCTTCCGGCCAGATTCCCTCCTCATAAATACTACGGATCAGCCCATATAGCCTCTTCCTCCCACATTTTCCCAAGCATTTCAAAAGTTCCACGGGAATGTTATCTACCCCCACGGCCTTATTTAGTTTCATCTCCCTTAATGCCCTTTCTATCTCATTGTCTAGTATGCCTCGACCTAAGCTATCTTCCTCTACGTCATGTTCCTTTTCAATGTCTAACTTTGTTGGTCTAAGCTCTTTACTATACTGGTCTTCTACATATTCCTTCCATCTCTCTTGGATCTTTCCTGCGTCAACTATTACCTTACCGGCCTTATCTCTAACTGCTATCGTTGATCTCCCTTTCTTACTTCCCGATAAAGATTTAACTATGCTGTAAAGCGCACCGATTTCCCCCTTCCTCTGCAGACTTTCCATATCCTCGCACTGCGTCTTCCACCATGCTTCCTTTGCTTTATTTGTTGCCCGCCTCAATTTATTGTTCAATTCTTTGTACTTCATTTTGCCTAATTCTGTATTTATATTCTTCCATTTTCGCCGCTCATCCATTTTTGTAATCATCTCGTCCGTGATCCATGGTTTACGAGTCCTTTTAGCGTTAACTGTTCCAATAGTGTCTTTTGCCGCTTTAGACAACCCTTTTTTGATACATTCCCATTTTTCTTCAATAGTACTTAGCTCTTTACCGTCCTCCATGATTTTCTCTACCGCCTGTTTGTATTCCTTTCTTTTCAACCCATTTAATGCTTCTACATTCCATTTTCTAATTCGCCGCCCCTGCCTTATCTTTTTAAAACGTACGCTACATTTCATAACAACTAAATTGTGGTCTGAGTCCGCATCCGCTCCCGGGAAGCTGTGGGAATTTATCACACTGTTCCTAAACCTGTGTCTAACCAGGATATAATCTAGCTGATATCTTCCCGAGTCACCTGGCATTTTCCATGTATACCTGCGTCTTTTGTGGTGTCTGAACCAAGTGTTGGTGATAACTAAGCCCTGTCTCCTGCAGAACTCAACTGCTTTCTCCCCGCGGTCATTCCTCGTGCCTAAACCGTAGTCCCCCACCTCATCACCATCTCTTCCTTCGCCTACTGTCGCATTCCAATCCCCCATCACTATCAAATGTTTCCCTGCAGGAACACATGCAATCATGTCCTCTAACTGATCGTATATCCTATCGACCTCTTCTTCCTTATGGTTGCTCGGTGGCATGTATACCTGGATAATAACTAAGTTCGTGGGTTCTGCTTTTATCTCCACTAGTAGTATTCTATCCGTTACCTGCTCTATGTTGACTACGCTTCTTCCTACCTCTTCATTTAATACTATGGCAACCCCTCGTTGGCTCTCGTCCCCACCGCTGTATATTATTCTATACTTTTCACTCCAGTAATCCCCGCTATCTTTCCATCTCACCTCGCATAGACCTAAAATATCTATATTTCCCCTTTCCATCTCTCGCTTAACATTCTCCAATTTCCCCGTCCTCATCATTGTCCTAACATTCCACGTTCCTATTCTAACTAATTTGGTCTTCTTCTCCTGCGTCTTCTGTCCTGCTGCTGCTGGTTTTCCCTTGCAAGGGTTTCGTGGGATGACGACCGCGGAAGCCTTGCCTCCCCCGCTGCCGGGCACGACACACGGCCGATTGGGCCGAGCCCCGTGGTTGCCAGGACTCAAAATATCTCTATTGTCCATCATATTTTTCTAGGGAATGATAATTGAGGTGGTTTCCCGTTGCCTTCCTCAATAGTGTTTTTAACGTGACACCATCACTTACTGGCCGCCCCACTGGGGTCAGACGCCATTGCAGCCGCCTCACTGAGGAACAGACGCTGCGTGGACTACCTTTCGTCTGGCTCCTAACCTTCGACCTATCTGGCATGGGTGACCCTACCAGGAGCAATTTTTATTACTCCCGCCAGTACAGCTCTAGGGGTCATCGGAACGCACAAGCCCTTCCACCACGTCAAGGTTGTAGTCCGGGGAGGGATATATATATATATATATGTATATATATATATATATATACACTCGTATGTTGAAAAAAGATGTTAAGAAAAGACTCGTAAAAACTTTTATATGGAGCAGGAAAAGTGGATAAAGGGGGTATTGAGCGGCAGTGGGATGTTGAAGACTGCAATAGAGGGGAGAATGTTAGGCAAACGAGGAAAGGGAAGGAACAGGATAGGGATGTTGGACGGGATGAAGGGAGGAAGAAATTACTCAGAGATGAAGAGGGACCTGATAGTAGGATAGTGGATTTTGTGTTTTGTTAGGAGTCACAAAATGTTTTATTTAGTAGCTGTGTCCATCCAAAAGCCTACCTTAACCGGTAGATTACCTAATAATAATAATATATGTAGAATAAATGTCATGTGTATGAATCCTACCTATCATCTTGCTTCAACGACCCACTTCGGCTCGAAAACTTGGCCGTTGAAACAAGACAGGTGTAGATTGGAAAAATTCGAGAAATGGATGTAGAGAAGGATGGAAAAGGTGAAAGGTACAGAAAGGGTAATGAACGAAGAAGTACTAGGCATGGTGGGGGGAGGGAGAGAGGGAATTGCTGGGAGAAATCCAGAGGAAGGTTGATGAAGAGCATTTTCATTGGAGATGTAATTATGGAGACTGTGATTGCGGGGTGAACATTGGGCAAGTGAGGTAGGCGGAAGAAGATGATAGGCATGTCGGATGGAATGAAGAGAGGTATATATAGAATGTATTCGGAATAAGAGCAGGGTCTATTGCATCTGGCACCAGGTTGTCTTGGGAAAGGTTAAGAAATGAAGGGGTATTATATTTGTGCCCATCCAAAGTCTACTTTAAACGTTAGGCTACCAAATAACAATATTACCCATTCTCTAGTCCTTCCCATTCATGTCATTCTGTACCCGGGTGTCTACGATTCTGTTGTTATAATTTAATTCTTAAGCGTGAAATTAGTTTGAAGTGTTAGTTGATTACCTGTACGAGAAGTTTATTCAAGAGCTTAGAGGAAGAACTAGTCTGTGACCCCACACTGCTCCCGACTGAAAGATGCTTCTAAAAGTCAACCTGATTTAAACCGTATAAGATGGAAGGTATACATATATATTTTTATGTAGCTCAGAGAACTCTTCCCGTAAGAAATCCATCGGTAAAAACTAATTTCGTAGGTCTCTGGTTTTTTGCACAGATATTATGGCAATGAGTTACATTATTAAGTAGTCATATGTATAAAAATTTTAAATGCGCAAATGTGGGGACGTTTTCAGAAAATATATTGACAAACTACTAATTAAAACGTTTCAATTGAATTGAATTAGTTGAAAAAATTTTAATGTAACCTTTCTTGCTACTTGGAGCGGCGGAGTAGTTGTGTGAACATGTACTTGTACTTGTGTTTAAACATTGTGTATTGAAATTACAATATTAAAAACTAGAGAGGTTATTATTTACAGTATAATATTTCGATGTCACGGTTGATCTCTCGTGTTTTATGTTCGATTCCCATAAATCTTCGATATTGGTAATGAAATGAGATTAGACAACAAGGTCACGAAATGTGATGATGCAGATAAAATTATAAGCGTGAATTGATTTCATTAGTGAGTCCTGATTCGCAATGTGACAAGGTCGAAATACTTTTTATTTACTTTTTTTGCGCCAGGTCATTTCCATATCTCCTGAAATGTTCCTCATTGGCAGTCTCAAGTCTTGAGTAGCTCTGTTCTGTATGTAATTTCTGCCTCGTTATGTTTTTCCACGAACATTGCAAGTTGTACGAAAGTCATCCTGTGTTCCTGATGGAAATCAGATTATTTGCATTTTTTAAATAAAAAACGTATAAAATCAAGTCAATTTTCCAGGATTCAGTACGAGAGGAATCGGATAAGGATTAAACCTTAAGGAAATAAAAGTAATGAGATTCTCGAGGAGTCGGAAAGCTAATTTGAATTTCAAAGTAGAATTGGAATAAACTAGAGCAGGTGAAGAGATTCATGTCTATGAGCATTATTTTAGAGGAAAGGGAACATAGAAGGGTGAATATAAGGAGAATAATAGCGTTAGAGGAAGAGGCATTTGTAATAAGAAGAGAATTGATGACGAGTATACTGAGTAAAGATTGACAAAAAAAATTGAAATGGGCCTTAGTGTTTCAGAGACGTGAGTCAGTGAGACAAGCAGATGAGCGTAGATTTCAGGCTTTTGAAATGTGGGTGGAGAAGAATGGAAAGAATATAGGTTGGACATTGAGGAAGACAAAGTCCGAGGTTGTTAGAGGATGGGCGAAGAGAGAAATAAATGCGGGGAAATCCGAAATAGGCATTGGAATTAAATGTAGGAAATATTGAAAAGTAATGTTTGGTATGCTGTAGACCGTGATAGAAAGGAGAACGTTGGAAAACCGGGATGGAAAAAAAGGAAGAATGAGGTCTTTTTAGACAGCATGGAGGCAGGCAGAAGTTACGAAGAAATGGTGTAACAAACAAGAAGTGCCCACGATACTGGGAAATAAATTGTCGTCCGTGACCGTTCAAAAGTTTCATCTTAGATAAGCAGAATACCTTAATTGACTGATGAGTGAAAACATATATTTTGTAATGGACGTTAAAAAACAATTGTAAAAACAGTTGTAGAAATTGAATTAAAAACGACAACGATTACCATCTGGTTAATGTTGCTATATGTTTTCGTTATGCTAACATTATATATTTGTAATGTGTTAATAGAAAGGGGTTGGAATGGGATAGAAACATTGGACGTAATGAAAGGAGGAAGGAAGTTTTCGGCATTGAAGATGGGCTAATTGTAATGTTAAATGTCAGGTTTTGTTTTTTTTAAGAGATCCTACAGAAATGTCACCGTGCCATTTGGTAGATTGTGTCCATCCGAAACCTATCTTAACCGGTAGATTCCCCATAGTAATAATAATTGTACTTGTATTCATTACTCTTATTAATTTTCGTTGGTTGACCATTTTTAAGCGTCGTTGGAGACGTGGTAACGGTATATCCTACCGATCCAAGGGTAGCGGGTTCCATTCCCGTTTGCTTGGGTTTTCCTACACCTACGACTTTCTATTCTTCGTCTTCCTTGCGGTCCTTATATACTAAAAATCTGATGCACAATTCCAAAATTTGGCTGTTTTATCGATTATATTCTCGATCAATTATAACTAAATAAAAAAACATGGAAGTTATTGCTGATAAAAATGTTGCTTTGTTTCCATGGCCGTAATATTTTCATCGCTAGTTCAGATTGTACTGCTTGAGAAAAGAACTGTTAACTAAAGGAATACTAAAGAAGAAAGGGGAAGAAAACTCCAATGGCCGTAAGAATTAGTTGCCAATCTCTCGTCAGACCAATTGTTGTGTTGGTGTGACGGGAATCACGTCAGGGACCAACCACAACCTCTCGACCAGAATACCCTCTGTGGTGGTTTACGGGAAATTAATCCGCGTCAGGGACCAACACACAGCCACACGCACACTATCCTGACTGAAATCCTTCACGAGGCTGTGAGACCCTGTTAAAGAATTTCAGATGGAGATGGAATCCTTCACGAGGCTGTAGAGTAGACCCCGTTAAAGATTCCAGGATATTCTCAAGCACACACTCTGTGACTGGCACAGACCAATCACACACACAAGCACTCAAGAAACGCACACACACTCAAAAGGGCCCAACTTCTGGGAGAATCTGGACACAGGTAAAGAGCAACTAGGAAAAGTTTCCTGTGATTCCCGTGATTCCCGTCACACCAACACAACAATTGGTCTGACGAGAGATTGGCAACTAATTCTTACGGCCATTGGAGTTTTCTTCCCCTTTCTTCTTTAATTGAGAGGCCGTAGAGCTCATTATTTCTTGCTATAAAGGAATACTGATCGTCACCTTATTTTCTTTTGTTTCCGTCGTAGTTTGACGACGACAGTAAAATGCCTACCGCAGTCACGTGATTTAATAATGTGTGGGTGCGATCTTGGGATAGGAGGTTGTGTTGTCTTGGAAAGGAAACGGTATGAGTGCTTGAGGAATGCCTGGAAAAAAGAGTTCTCTTCCGACGCCCCCCCACACACACCCACACGCACAAATAAGGCCCACACGATGAGAAGATTATCCATTTCGTCAATTAAACGGGATTCCCGGGCCACAATAAAACAAGGCATCGTCGTGGGGAGTTGGGAGGAAACAGGAACTTTACGAAAAAAAACAAGGAGGAATGGTTGGGGGAGAGGAGTGATGTTCGAAGATTTTCTCGCGACACCAGCGCCAACGCGCCTTATTTCTCCTTCCCTTCAAAACTGAGGCGGAAGATTGGTGAACTTTTGGTGCGGGTGAGGGCATCATCGTGTGGGGGAAAAAAGGGAGAGAGAGAGAGATAGAGGGGATATATGGATGGTAGATGAAGATGGGGGAGGAGAGGGTTGGATGTCTCTGTGTGAAGGGCGGGAAGGAGTGGAGGGTGAAGGGAGGAGGAGAAAAAAAAAGATTCGAGGATAGGTCTCGGCCTTCCTCGCCGGAATACACGGACCTCGAATTTGAACACTCAAGTTATCGATCCTCCCCTCTCCTCCTTCCCTTCCCAGGGCCTCCCCTACTCTCTCCCAGCCCTCCTCCGTCTGTCCGGCGATGCTCAACTCCAAAACATCGCAATTTTGATGCCATGGGAAAAATTGGAAGAATCGCTAGTTTTCCTGAGGAGAAGAGAGGTGAGAAAAATGAGAAAAATCACTGTGAATATCACGGGTAGTCAGGCTGGTCCAACAAAGAATATTTTGGCATCAAGCATGCGAAATATTTAAGAGTAAATAAGAGATATATTCTAGATCTTCATTCTCATTCCTTTTCATTTGTCAAGGATGGCGGAAAGTAAGTTTAGCTAGATAGGGGGAGGAAACATAGGCATGTTTAACTAGTTGAAGGTCAAGCGAAGGAAAGTATGTGGCATTGAAGAAGGGTTTTAATGTAGCGTGGGGTGTCAAGTTGTTTGGTGTTGGATATAAATTTTAATTGTAGCGGGTTTCTACGCCCATGCAAAACCTAGCCTGATCAATAAGAATTTTTTAGTCTCTTCTTAAAGCAGAACAATGGCAGACTACTACAGTAGTGGGGAGTTTCCACAAAGTTAAGCCAGAAACTATACGGTTTGCTATTGTAGTTCCTGATTTTTATTTACCCGGTCCAAATCTTTAGCGCAGATGTAATGAATGTCGGCACCTCCATAAAACATTTACCAGCAAGATAGTCGTTAATGTCGCTGGCAATAAACTCAAATCTTTGGAATGATTTCGTGGAAGGTATGAATAATCACTAAAAATATTTTTCAATTACTCTTTTCCGTGATACAGCTTGAATGAGCTGCCTATTGCGCTGAGTTAACTTTTTTATAAAGTGTCAAAATACGTGTAAAATCGTTACCAAAATGTAAGTGTTACGTTTCTTTTTTACCCTCGTTACCAAAATGTTTATTTTTAGTAATTTACTTTGAATACTCTGTTATCTACTGGATTACATTTTAAACATACAATTCTGAAAGAAAAAAGGTGGCAAACGTGGATGGTTTTAAGATATTGGTATCTATTGAGATGTATCGAGGCAATGAGATAACATTGAAAGTAAGATAGATGACGAAATTTAGGAAGGAAGATAAACTTTATTAAATCCATGCGGACTATTAGAGCGGGAATAAATGTCGAGATAGCGGAATATTCAAGACTAGTGAATATGTGAATGTGAAGCAGATGGAAAATTGTATTTTTTTCTGTGGATTGAATGTTTTAAATATTTAGTAAAATTCCCTCACATCATGATATTTTAGTGGCGTTGAGATGCCACTTTGTGTTGTGTAAGAACAAAATACGTGAACATCAATCACCATTGTGTTTCAATCGACTGCCGACATGAATGGAGATTATGGCCGAAATATGTGTTCGGCAAAAGGTTGAAACATATTATGCAAATTACAGTAGGACTTCGATAAATTTAATTAGGTACACTTTGATTGAACTTCGTATGCTCGCCTTCATTCTGCATTTCCTTCCTGGTATTCTACTCACCCACCGTCTCCCTCCTTTCTCGCCCAAGAACTCTGCGCTAAATCCGCTCATGCGTTTGCTCATCTTCTCCTCTCATCTCCTACGCCACTCTTCCCTTTGCTCTCCCTCCAACCTTTTCCATACTTTCAATGAGTACTTGATGATCGAATGCATTCGGAATCAATGCTATTACTTTTTACTTCCATCCGGATAGTGTTTCCTATGCTCTTATATATTCGCTACGTGCATTTTCATCGCCAGATCACTTCAAAAATGTGATAGGATTTTTCTAAATCATAATTTTCAATCTTCTCGTGAGGAGTGTTTCGCCTAGTATCCTGAGGATCCATCGCGAACTTTATTCTGTAGTTATTTCATGACCAAGTATCTAATTCCTCAGATTATTTTTTATAAACCTTAAGTTTTTTAGAAGATTCTCATTTTTCTCAGCAGTCTTCCTATCGTTATAAAAAATCATAATTCTTTACTGGTGCACAACCTGACTTGCCATTTCACACTAAAGTCTCCTTCAATTCATCATAATTTCTGCCTCCCTTCGTTCCGTTGCTTCGTTATTCCTATGCTTTCTTCCCCCTACCCAACCACCCTAATATTATTCATTATATCGCAGTAATCGACATTCCATCGCCAATCGGAATGCTATTTATCCATTTATTGTATCGTCTCGTTTGAATGGACGTGAATGCGGTTTCAATCGGTAAATTTTGGATAATTAAGTTTTACGATTGACACTTCCGGAAGAATTTTTTTTGGTTGTACTTATATCTGACTGAATCTCTTGCCTCAAGCACGGAAAATGAGTTACGAGCTCGTACTTTTCTAGTTTCATTAATTGGAAAATATACACCTCATGATGGTTCCGCTTCCTCCTTTCGTGACCGTTCATCTCACTATACCGTCGTATATGACCCGTGAACTATCGCTTGTGTCTTTCTTTTCAATGTTACTATCTTTTACGGTTCTAGAAAATTCGTATATCATTATGTTCCCATTTCTTTAAGTCCATTTTTCCTTACTGTATGCATTTATACGTATATATATGTCACGATTACCAGGATGCTGAAAATGCCTCGATGCTGTGTTTGAAAGAAATGAGAAAATGTGTACCTTGTTTTATTCAGAGAAGGGTTTATCCACGATTAACCTTTACAAACGAATAGTTACTATTTGATAGGGATTGGAAGAGGTGTAAGGCAGGGTTGTCCATTATCACCGGTTTTGTTCAACGTATATGTGGAGGAAAAGATTAAAGAGGCATGGGAAGAACTGTGGGTAGGAATGAAAGTCGGTGGGGAATTCATAAAATCATTTAGGTGTGCTGATGACCAAGCTTTACTTTGTAAGTCAGCCAAGGAATTGCAAGCATTGTCGAGTGAATTGGAAATTCAGTGCGACAGGTATGGAATGAGAATCAATGTTAATAAAACCACGGTTGTGCGATTTTCTAAAAAGAAAAAGGCTAAGCTAAACATTAAAATAGGATGACAAAAACTAGAGCAGTTTACGTATCTCGGTAGTGTTTTGGACCAACACGGTCAAAGTATTAGGGACGTAAGGAGAAGAATTGCGCTAGGCAAAGAGGCTTTCACAAGGAGGAGGGAGTTGATGACAGGGACTTTGAGTAAGGATGTTAAGAAAAGACTCGTAAAAACTTTGATATGGAGCGTAGCTATGTACGGCGCGGAAACGTGGTCATTGAAGCGGGGGAATTGACGTAGACTGGAAGCTTTTTAAATGTGGGTTTGGAGAAGAATAGAGAAGGTTAAGTTGACCGAAAGGAAAACAAATGAGGAAGTCCTAGGTATGGTGAGCTAGGAGCTAAATCATTAGGATGCCAGAAGAACTGGATGAAGGGCAGGATTGATAGGAAGTTGAATGTTGAAGACTGTGCTGTTGCAAACGATGAAAGGGTAGGAGTAGAATAGGGATGTTGGAAGAGATGAAGGGAGGAAGGAAGTACGGAAAGATGAAGAGGCACTGGCTGTAGAGTAGGTTGCTGGATTGTGTTTTGCTAGGAGCCACAAAATATTTATTTGGTAGTTTTGTCCATCCAAAACCTACCTTAACTGGTATTTTTTTTTATTTAAGGGTAATCTACCGGTTAAGGTAGGTTTTTGGATGGACACAACTACCAAACAAATATTTTATTACTCCTAACAAAACACAAAATCCATCATCCTATTCTATATCAGGTCCCTCTTCATCTCTGAGTACCTTCTTCCTCCCTTCATCCCGTCCAACATCCCTATCCTGTTCCTTCCCTTTCCTCTTTTGCCCAACATTCTACCCTCTATCACAGTCTTCAACATCCCACTGCCGGTCAACACCCCCTTCATCCACTTTTCCTGCCTCCATAGGATTGCTCCCAACAAACCCCTCTCTTCGCCCACCATACCAAGTACTTCCTCATTTGTTTTCTTCTCTGTCCATTTCACCTTCTCCATTCTTCTCCACACCCACATTTCAAAAGCCTCCAATCTACGTCTATCCTCCTGCTTCAATGACCACGTTTCCGCACCGTACATAGCTACGCTCCATATCAAAGTTTTTACGAGTCTTTTCTTAACATCCTTACTCAAAGTCCCTGTCATCAACTCCCTCCTCCTTGTGGAAGCCTCTTTGCCTAGCGCAATTCTTCTCGTTACCTGGTATTCCTCTCCTTAACTGGTATATTACCTTAAAAAACTCAGTCAATCTTATATCTTAGGGGTGATTGGCGAAGGGCAGAGTCCCTACGCATACCTCAATTTTAACTAGCTGGTGTGCAACATTTAAAAAAATGATGATCGACTGTATTGGTAGGTTTTTGAAACGAATTCTTCAGAGAAACAGATCATTTGTAAAATAAATATTTCCTTTATTCTGGTTGTTGCCAAATTTTGAAGCTCTTAAGATGAGTTTACGGCTTTTTATTCATCTGATTTATGTATTGAGAGAAATGGGAAGGATTCGTGAGAAAAATGGTGGGCGGTTAAAAGATTTTTAGATTTAAAATTTTGGTGTCCTTAACCTTGGTTTTGTTTTGATTTCGGGTTATGCGAGGGAAAAACCAATATTTAAATCACTAAGTAACGGATATTGTTTACCTATCTGGTTTTGTCGGAGTAATCAAATCATTCGGAATGATGTGCGATGCGAATGATTCCCTTGATTTCGGTGTCAGAAGCCAACACGAGTTTCCTGCACCCTTGAAATATCTACGTCTGTATTCAATGGCGTCGCGCCAAACTCCACACCCTTATTATCTTCTACATTATTTCATTTACGGATCAAATTGCACTTCATAAGAGTATTCTCCGATGCTTTTTATAATCCGACCTTCCTACAATATCCACTTCTCTTCTGGAGAGTGCATTGTATTAGACGTTATCAACAACATTGTCCCCTGATAATTACGATATATTTCATGAAAGTGACATTAGGAATGGGAGTGAAGTTTGATGTGCCGACTTAGTCTTTTGCCTAATGCCACTTGATTGACATTGTCTATTGTGACAGTGTCTCTTGATTGTCATTATCCTACCGCGCGCGGTCATATTTGGGTGAAAATAAGCCTGGTGTGTATTCACCCCCTACCACTCACCCTAGCGGTAGCTTGCAGGGTACTTAAATAAATAAATATATCCTTGATTTTAGGGCCCGCATCAATAGTTTATCTGTAGTAGTAGTATTTAGGGGAGGCGACCGACAGCTGAGGTCATTGGCGCCATAGGGGATGTACAGGAAAGGCTGAAGGGGTTGAGTGTAACCCGGCGTCGGCATTAGCTTGCTCTTTACGAAAGGCGCCAAGGGGTCGGCAGTTTAACGTCCCATCCGACGGACGGCGTACTCACTCAAAGTGCCCTCCACAAAGCACCTCAAGTAGGAATCGAGATACCTCTGAAAAATATTAAACACCGCCGGGATTTGAACCCGGGCCTTCTGGGTGGGAAGCCAGTACGGAAGCCCCCGCACCATCTCGATCCCCGTTTTTCTGTAAAATTCTGTTTTGGTTACATTGTCAGAGCAACACTTAGCAAAAAAATTATTGCGATTCCTTGGGAGTTCACGGAATTCTTAAATCATCATTTCATCCAATCGACGCAGCAAACATCCAGCGTATTCTCGTAAATTACAATTAGACGACCTGAGATTCTCTTTTTTCTCTCATTTAATTTGAGATTTAACTCACTTCATCATTCATCATCGTCCGTCGGTAATCCGCTCCCAGATCCATTGAAACTCGGATATTCCACTCTTGATCGTAGTGGCTCTTGTGTGCTAACACTTGTCCGATTCGGTTATTACGATTTGGTAATTAGATTGCTTCGATTGGCGAATATTCAACTCATTTCTCTCGGCACAACAGTTCAACTTTTATTGAAACTCACACGAGTGCGATGGAGTTGGTCCTGTAGCATTTATCGGTACCTTCACCTTTCCCACTTGGGCGAAGAGCGCTTAACGCTGACGCCATTGGATTCTTGCGTAAAAATGGAACTGCTGTGATCGAAAAACGGATCCAAACCGAAAATATTCCTGCTTCGATGAACTTCCTGGTATGATTTGAAGCCTGCAGGTTTTAGACTGATTTTCCTTGATAAAGCAATGAAGATTCAATAAAATCGCTTTTATTTTAATGGAGCATTGGAATGTATTTGCGTAAAAGTACACAGTTTCTGAATGATCAAGAAGTACACTCTCAGGTTCTCGCACAATTCATCTGGTTCGACTCGGATGCCCGATCATGGCCGACTTTGCCTCTAATCTTTTTGTGCCTTTAAAATTTAGTCGTTCGAAGTTTTCTTTGTTTTTTAGCTTTGGATGTTTTTTTCGACTAATTTAGAAGAAGTCCAAGATACCGTGAAAGTGAGACAGCTCATGACGCATTGCTAAATCTTTCGCAAATGTAACCGCGAGGGTGAAAGCTCTCCTGGTTTTTCAACATTTGCATGTACTCCCGAAGTAGAAAACCCGCACTTTTGATACAGCTCGGAATAAAAAAGTAGGAGGAAAAATGTCATTGCGGGATGAGAGTTCGGATGCTGTAATCACTTATTCGTGACCAGTCGACCGTCCTCACGTTCTCTTCCCCACTTTCCGCCTTCCGCCATCATCATTCTCTGCGGAGTGGGCTTGGCAGGAGGTACTCACTCCTCACCTCCCCCCCCCCCTGCACCCGGGTGCTCTCATTCAGCATCCCCTTTCGTAGCTAACTCTCAGCACGGAGCGATATCTCGACGCACTTCGCTACTCGCCACACCCCTTCAATTCCCACTTCCCCTATTCAACCGCATGGATGTACGCGGTGTTCTCTATATCTCCCGCCCAGTCATATCGTTGTGAACCCACACCTTCGCAGACACATATAACTCCGGACCGTGGCACGGAAACCCGCAGCCCTCCGTCAACTTCAATCAGCCGGACCTCCACGGGGAGCCGCCCCGCACCGGCCAGCTCTTACATCAACTCCAGCCAACCACCCCCCCCCCCCCCATTGCCGATTAGCCCTCGCGTTTCTGGCTTGCTTTCGCAGCAGATCCGATGCGCATTCCGCTCCAGGTGAATCCCTCATGCTAGTTCCCGTATCGTTAGGCCAATGGAACTTGGTCGGAGGTTTGAGGGGGGAGGTCGTGGGTAAGGGATCGTGAGATATCGGGCGAAGTAGGGTGGGATGTGAGGGTTGGAGGGGAGGTGGGTCGGGTGGAGGGCAGACTTCTCTGACCGGCCATAGGGTAGGTAGACGAGGAGTCGAATCATGCGAGAAATCAGCGAATTAAGGCCTCAGTTACAACGTCGCGAGATTGGGGTTGCCCAAAGAATTTTCATCTCACCTTACCGGCGTTGATGACGTGCACTCTTTAAGTAAATATGTAAAGAAAAGTCTGGTGAAAACATTTATGTGGAGTGTAGTTTTGTGTGGCTCGGAAACTTGGCATTTGAGCTGAGAGGATTGGCATAGACTGGAGTGATTTAAGATTCGGTTGTGGAGAAGGATGGTAACAGTGAAATGGGCCGTAAAGAAGACAGGCGAGGAAGTTCTTAACACGGTAAGAGACGACTTTTGGGAGACATCCGTAAAGGCACAATATTTTAATTCAGGAGAGACTGAGTGGCAATGGGATGCTGAAAATGGTGATAGAGAGGAGAATAATGGTAAAGCGAATTCGAGTGAGGGAAATAATAAGGATATTTGATGGATTTAAGGGAGGCAGAGCGTATGCTGAAATACACGATGAGTTATTGTGATGTGAAATATGAAATTAAAGAGCACTTTGTGTCATGTAAGTTAGGATTTGTTTTTGAGTGCAAAAGAGATATACTCGTATTCTATGTATGTATTACATCAGGCAACGTAGCTCTCATAAGGAGGAGGGAATTGATGACCGGGATGTTCAGTCAGGATGCTAAGAAACGGCTCGTCAAAACTTTTATATGGAGTGTGTTTTGTACGGCACGGAAACATGGTCAATGAAGTAGGATGATAGACTTAGATTGGGGGCTTTTGAAATTCGGATGTGGAGAAGGCGAAGTAGACAGAAAGGCAAACAGACGAGGAAGTGCCAGGCATGGTGGGGAAGGAGTGAGAGATTTTAGGAGGAATCAAAAGGAGGCAGGAAAGATAGGACGGAATGAAGGGAAGGGGACGTATGAGGAAGAGGAGCTTATTTTAGGGTCGAATGTCAAGTTGTGTTTTGTAATGAAAGGCAATGGAATTGTCGCTGAACCATATGAAAGCTTGTATCCATCCAAAACCTACCTTGATCGGTAGATTACTGGTAGCAACGTGGTCTGTAGATCAAAAGTGTAGAAAAATAATGCATAGACTTTTAGATGACACTAATTTAGGTGGACTGAATGGTTAATGGGGCTGATCAAGATTCTATTATCTCCCGTAAAAAGAAGCTTTTCGCCTTTCGAGACGTGAGTGGGTATAGTGTACTATTATGGCTGTCTTTTCGCCCCTTGAGAAAGCGAAGGGTTTCCTGGTGACAATACCGCCCACGACCCCGGTTCATCCTTCGGACCTTCATCTGTGCCATCAGTCGCCTTCACCCCCTTCATCCTCTATACTTTTCCACCCTCCCCGCTTCCCCTCCTTACGTTCTGCTCCCCTCAACACTCGAAGCCGACGAATCCTCGCTTCCTACCTCACGGTCCGATCCGCTCTTGCAACGCCCCCTCACACAAGCCCCCCCCCCAACCCTCCCATCCCTCGTCAAAGTGTCCGCTACCCCCTCCCGCCCCTTTTCCTCTCTCCCCCACCCATTCGACAACGGGTTTGAAAAGAACGTTCCTGCGTTTGGGATCGATTTATCGGTTTCTTCTGAAGAATATATTTTTTCGTCGACTTTTTTTTTGTCAAGGAGACGGCTGGATCTCTTTTGTGTGTGTGTGCGTGTGTAAGTGCGTTTTTTTCAACTCTTTCGTGCCCTACGTTGGTTTTTTCCTCATATTATTTTTCACTCTTTCGTTGCGCGTACGCAGGGCTTGCATCGGCTGGGGAGTGTAGAATCCGCGGTGCTCCGTCCCCGTCTGTTCGGTTTAATTAAGTGTCCGAGTAAATTCACGGGGAATGGTTTCATCCGAGTGAGAGGCGGTAAAAAAAGGAAGGGGAAAAAAAGGGGCAAGGGAGTGACATTTTCTAAACTTGGATTCGAATGTCGAATTAGATGTCTTGATTTTGATCGCGAGTATACTATATTTTGTTTTTATTTTATTCGAGATGTTGGCTTGATCATTCAGACGGAATTTTTCGTTGATAACGAAGCAACTGTTCAACATTATATTGAATTGTTGAAACTCCTTCAACCCCCCCCCCCTCACCTACCCTCAACCTTCTGTTCAGATTACTACAAACTTGGTAACAACAACTACCTAACAGTAACCAACTAACTTTGAAATTTATTGAAGAATAGCCAACTAACATTGAAAAAATCACCAACAAGTATCTCCATGCAATCCCTTGTCTTATTTTGCATGAATTGATTTATTTTTATTTATTATTATATTTTCTTTTAATTCGGTAAAATACAGCTTTAGTGTTATCCGTATGTTGGTTTTCGCAGGTTTTCCACCCTCCCCTTCATGTGTATGTGTTTTCCTGCCGTGGGTTTTTTCGTCATGGATAAAAGCCTCATTCCTCACGTTTTTCCCTAAATTTTATGTATATTTCTACAATCTTTGTATTTATTTATATTCATTGTAAATCGTTTGTCGTTATCTAGTTCATTTTGTTAGTATTATTTAGCACTCAAAATGTAGTCATATTTTCATTGAATGTATTTTTGACGATGGGTTAGATGGAAGAAGGGACTGCCCCAGTCCTAATCTCCCCTGAAGAGAATTATTTTTATTACAATATTTTTATCTCCTCCACCTTCCCTTAACAACGCATCCCTCACCCAATCTTACCTGCTTTATATAATAATGGACGCAAATATTTTGCCTTTAACCGTTAAGATGACGATTTTATTTTGAAACCGTATTGTTCTACTGTAACGTTTTCCTGTAAAATGGCTGCGAAGTTAATTTTTCGCGACATGATACATTTTTGAATAAGTGGGAAAGTGTGCATAATTACTCCAGAGAAAAAGTAATAGAATTAAAAAACGGTATAGCTACCAACTGAATAGAACAAATAATGAACTGTCATGACCAAATAATAATAATTCTAGTTATCAACACTGTAATAGTTAGATATTTAATGTTGTCAATAACATCAAATAAACAAGCATGAAAACCTATTGGATAATAAAAAAAATGGAAATAGCTTGGATTATTCTACAGATATTCGTATTAGTCATGATTTCTATACCATCTTTACGCCTTTCTATCCCTAATGGATGAATCTCTGCCTTTCGTCTCATGAAAAGGATCCCTACTCCTACTCTAGCAAAATATTTAAGGTAGAGAGACTTGCAAAGAAAATAGCTTTAGTATCGAAAGTCGCAAAACGATTACATAGCGTATTTACTGATGTGGTACATCACCAGCTGTAGACAGAGCACGTTGACGGCAGTATATTTATAGCGTCATTCAGTTACCCCCACCTTTCATCACATGTATTCTCAGCTTAAAATCCTTAAAGGAGATGTAGCAGTCGTTGGCAGTTCGCCGGGTGGAATTAATCCAGTCCTTGGGCATATTTTCTCAAAATTATGTATTACAAGTTTTCAGTGGCTACCTTCGTACTGGTCATCGTCTGATAGATGTTAATTATTTTTTAGCCCTAGGTAATATTACATTTTTTTACTGATAAATTATTTCTTTTAGCCTTTACAACTGATATTATTATAAATGATATTCTACCAGTTTAGGTAGGTTACTCGTACCATCGCTCGCAGTTCTACGCTTCGCTCAACATGGCATAACGTGGCAACCTGGAATACAATAAACCCTTGTTCAATTCCGTATACTTTCTCCCTCCCTTAATTCCGTTCAACATACCTCTTCTCTACCTCCCGCCTACCTACCTCTTATGCCTAGCGTTCACGCATTCACACTGCAGTCTTCAACGTCCCACTGGCAATCAAAACGCTCTGTATTCGTCTTTCCTGTCTCCTTTGGATTTCTTATAACACTTCTCCTTCCCCCTTTATCATACTTATTACTGTTTCCTTTGTTTTCCTTTCCGTCCTTCTTTCCTTTTTACATTTTACACACCCATATTTTTTGAAATTCTACATGATATAAATGTAGGTGCATAGGATGGGACGATTTTAAAATTGTCCAGATTCGTGTGTTGGGATGGTTGGGATCCAGTGCAAGGTGCCAATTTCTTTGGAAGCGGCGAATCTGGAGACCTTAAAACGTAAATTTTATGGCTCAATGAGATCATTACGAGTTAATGTATCTCTCGCGTAGGAAAACTTAAAATGAGGTCCACCTGGTGAATCTATAACACTTATGATTTTTCACCGATTGGAGAAAACCATCTCTATGTACAGAAGGGTCGGAAACCAATATGTGGGGGCGTAACCAAGTGGCAGTGAGGTACATATCGATCTAAAAGCGTTAAGTTGTGGATCGGCGGAACGATTTAAATAGTACAGAGTGCGTTCCGAAGGTAATGGAATTATTTTTCAAAAGTAATTCATTGAGCAAATTTGCACAAACACTTGAAATTCTTCAAAGCAATGTCCTTGGGTCTCTACACATTTTTCCAGCCACTCTGCCATGACCGGTACGCGCCCTGAAAGGCGTCTTCGGGGACCTCTCGCAAGGTCTTCGTCACGGCTGATTGGATCTCTTCTATGGACGAAAAACGGGTTGCTTTCAGGGCTGCCTTAATCCGAGGGAACAAAAAGAAGTCGGCTGGGGCAGTGTCAGGACTATAGGGGGGGAGCGGGGCAGCGTTGGCACCTGGTGCTTAGCCAGGAACTCGTGGACTAGTAGCGCGTTGTCGTGATGGAGTTGCCAGGTAGCGGAGATGTCTTTTCTCGTCCTGATGGCCCTTTTTGGGAGTCTTACCAGCACATCCACGTAGTAGGCAGTGTTAACTGTCTGTCCTTGAGGAACTCACTCCTTATGGACCACTTCTTTACTGTCGAAGAAGAAAATGAGCATTGTTTTCACTTTTGATTTGATCATTCTTGCATTTTTGGGCTTGGGGGACTGGTCGGTGTGCTACCCAGGGCTTTGGCGTTTTGTTTCTGGGTTTTATTCTGGGAAAACCCAGGTATCATCACCAGTGATGACGTTGTTTATATAGAGGTTCATTTTCAATACGTTACGAAAGTTCACTTGAACTTTCCGTTCGGTTGTTCTTTCGGTTCACGGTCGGCGCGCACAGGTTTACAATAAATGACGTCCTGCCGCTTCCATTGGTCGGAGAGCACTGAGACTGGTTTCTCAGCAAAGCTTAATAGCCCCCCACCTTTTTCAAGTTGTTCGATCGCACTTCAATCAATAGGAGCGGCGCCGGAAATTCAATTGCATTACTTTTGGAACGCTTCCTGCATGTAGGGGAACTAAAAAATATGCTTTCTATTTCGTTTAAGTATATACATATAAATTCGCACGCGTGTGTGAAACATAAGAAGTTTATTTCCTCTATAAATAATCCGTGCCTACCTCATGTTTTTTCCCCAGTGTAATTTATTTACTCCCACGGAGATGGCTGCATTCGGGTGCACGATTAATTTAAAATGTATTGAATGCGTGGATGGTCCAGTAATAGGGTCATCAAGTAACTTCTTTTTGCCAGGGAGTGCGGGAACTCGAACTTCTTCAATTAAATACGGCATCGGAACGCAAGGAGCGTGTTCATGAATCTCCAATTAATATTTTTAATGTCATTTAGTTTTTTTAAGTTCTCGCTTGACTCTCAATTTGCGTTTTAATCGTTCCTTTTGAACCGCCGAGCGACATTTCTTCAGGATTACCCGGAAATATCGATTTTTTCATTTATTTGTCTTAATTACCCTCAGGTGAGCTCTCTACATTTGCAGCCCTTCTTATTTCGAAAATTTACATGTTGAAAGCAAAGGCTATGGATTAGACGCCTTAGAACATTTAGAAATTTTAAATAGTGTTTGTTTAAATGAAAATATTGTTAACGAATTTCTGTAAGCCTCCCACTCTCCCCTCCTTAAAGTCCCAATCCTCACGGTGGCCGATGACACCGCCCCCTCCCCTTCATCTAACCCTCTCTAATCCCCTGACTCACGAGAGCTCTACAATGTAGACTTCTCCCTCCCGCTCCACATTCCATCAACATCGCGGAGGGGACGCCAAACTGCCCTCCCCTCCGGCACGCAAACCAATCCTGACTTTACCCCTCCCAAACCTTCCTGATTATCTCCACCCCACCCCCGCCCTGGCTGTATATATAAGAAGGGCTGCAAATGTAGAGAGCTCACCTGATGATGAAGTTTTACTTCGAAACCCGGGTCGTGTGAATAAATCGTTTTCGTGTGGAACTACAAAGTTAGTCCTTTCATTTATTTATAATGAATCGGTTCCATAAAGTTACGCCAGAAACCATTAATTAATTACCCTCTTAGTAAAGTGGGTAGGTATGTAATTACCCTGAGTGTGTACCCCATATATGGTGGAGATACGTGGATATTAAAGAAAGTCAGGCGAAAGTTGTTTGGACATTTTTGAGATATGAGTTTTGAGAAAGAAGGGAAACCATATGTAGAGCAGGACGAAGAAGAATAATGATATGAAAAGTTGACAAGTTTGTTGAGTGAACTCGAATTGAAGGTCGTAAGATTTAAGTGGCATTGAAAGGTAAGGATGGGGAAGCACTAGGCATTCATTGTAGGGTAGAGGAGATGGTTCTTGTCAAATAGCCAAAAGAGGGAAGAAAGGTGAATGTCGAGTATTTCCACTGGTGATGGAATATTGAAGGCAGTGATAGAAGGGAGAATGTTCGGAAAACGAGACAGGGGGATGCAGAGAATGGGTATGTTGGACCGGATGAAGTGAGACCCTAAGTACTCAAGGCACTAAGTTATGTGGGGTTGAAGAAGACGGTTGCTTCGGAATGCATAATTGAAGTAGTCTTTCATCTACATCTACGTAATACCCCGCAAGCCGCCGCAAGGGCGTGTGGCGGGGGGTGATAGGTCACCAACCGTAAAAAGGAACAATACCACAGGCAAAACAACAACATGGAAAGTAACACCCACAGCAGCGCACACACTCGTGCAAAAATCCCTTCAAAATTTTGTCAGAAGTGGGATTCGAACCCACGCCCGGAGAACCGGACTGCGACCTTAACGCAGCGCCTTGGACCGCTCGGCCATCCTGACATGATGAAATGGTGGCATACTGTCTTTATCTTGTACCGTATTAGGTGAAGCATATATGTTACAAATGTGGTAGTGGTTATTCTGTGTTTGTTCATCCATAACCTACTTTAACCAGTAGACGACTGACCTTAGTACGAGATATGATTTATGCCGAAATTCATTGTTACATAAACTCTAAGGAGAGTTTTAAGGACTCATTGTAGCTCTCATAGCATGTGGATATAAGCAAGAAAAATTTTTGAGGGATTTTCAGGACCTACACCAATAAGTTAGGTTAAATGAGATTATGTTCCTCTGGCGCAGAAACGGAAGGTGGAATTTAGCATGCAGATCGACGGTACTTGATGCACGTGCTTCAGCGAAAAATTGTGGAGTTTTGAACATGATGAATAAATTATCAATTTTTTTGCTCGTCAAATTTCTCGCATCGGTTCCTGTAATTTTCGAAAAGTATGATTATTTTCCGACAATTTTCAAATCTCGGGCATGTTGAGAAGGTATGAGTAATGGCAAAGGAATTGATGTAAGAACCTTTTCCACTCTTCTAGAACTGGAATAATATGATGAAATCGTTAATCATGTGCGGCAGCTGTGCTTCTTTTGTCTTTTAAAGAAGATCTCTTAAATTGTATTCATCAATATAATCATTCATAAACTTGTGCTTACTTGACATGGTTGCTAATACGTGTATTTTCTTAATTAACCCGTCGCTAACCTATCGGTTATTCGTGACGTCAACTGTCTCTCTCGTCAGCGTTGTGGGCTAGTGTATTTTAACCTCTGTTTGCATGAGAATTAAAAAATTTGATTGTGACAAATACTAAAAATAACTTTCAACGGATTGTAAACAGGCGTTTGTCTTGAAACAATAGCAGTTTTTCAACATGGGTTACTTTTGTAAACTACGCGAATTACTCATAAGTTTCTTATCTCATGGGCGTCTATATTTCTTTGATGTATCAAGGATGAGACTGATAGGAAGCAATGACACCCTGGACGCTGAAAATTTGCTATCGATAAGTCCATGTACATTTCCTTTCGGTCTCTAAGATAACTCTCACAATATTTACTCTGGTAAAGAATTGGATGTTTCAATCTAGTATTGATTCTTCATATCTGCAAAGGTTTCAGCGTATTTTTTTCTGAGAATGGCTCGGTGCTTTGTGTATTTTCACGCTAGTTTCTCTAAATGGGCCGCTTTTCTCTCGATTTTACTTAAACCAATGATCTAAGGAAAACAGGGAAGCAAGATTAAAACTTCGCAGTTAATACTTGAAACGGACATTTGAATTACTGGAGATTGAACATTATGGTGATCTGAACTGGTTAGTCAATTTACAACTACAGTATTGACTAGGAGTAATGCAGTGATCCATGAAAAACCTACCTTAAGGCGCTTGACTGTTACTAATAACAATAATAATACATTTGTTTTAATTTTCGGTTGCATCATAAATACGAGGCGTTTTCGAATAATAAAGGCCGCTTATTATCATTAAATATTGACAAGTAAGAACAAAGTTGTACGCATTCAGCGCTATCTAGTGATTCTTTCCGCAGCCTATGAAGTTATTGTTTTGATTCAGTAGTCGTTTGCCTGTTGGCGAATGCTGGTAATAATGTCCGTGGAAATCGTTTCTCTTGCCAGTTGTGAAGGACGTGTTGTGATTCCATTTTTGTGTTCAAGAGGATCATCAGCTGCCCAAAGGTCATCGCTAGCTGTGCCTAATTTATGGACCTACAGCAATGATTGTATGGAAGGTTAAAAAATGCTGAGGAGACTTCAAAAATTGCGCTACAAATGTGCATGATGAAGAGCGGAGTGAAAAGCACAGTATCCAGATCGATGAAATCGTTCAACAAGTTGATCAAGAACTGCGATCCGATCGACGATAAGTGCTCTGGCCGATTAATTTATTATTTTTGGACGCGCAACTATTTACACGATTATTTCAGAAAAGCTCGGATTTCACAAATATTGTGCCACGTGGGTCCCGGGAATGCTTACTGACTAGCGCAAGTAGCAAAGAATGTTTAGTGGACCGGCGTTTTTTGTCCGCCATTGACATGATGAAGATGGCTTGACTTTGCGCCTAGCGACTATTTCCTCTTCTGGCACTTATCACAGTGACTTAGTGGACAACGGTCTCATGAAGACGAGGAACTCCGTGGATATCCGTAATTCAATTTTCAGGCAGTCGATTCATATGCTGAGGGTTTAAAGAAGCTTGTGGAGCGTTACGCAATGTGCTTAATGTTAAACAGCAATTATGTTGAAGATTGAAATATGTTTGTAGGAAACATCAATCAAAATCTTTTGGCACGATATATTTTTTTATGAACAAACGGTCTTTATTTTCAGAATATGCCTCGTATGCATCCTTTTTAGTGTTTCTTTTAAATATCATTAAATGCTTATAGTATTTTCTGCGTTATGGATAGTTTTCGTACGGTTATGGCCAATTGTAATTCAAACTTCTTTTTTTTCCAGGTAAGTGTCAACATTTCTGCTTGAATTTCTGCGATGACTGTCGGCATGTAGTATTGTCCGGAGGCTGTCTTTATCGGCGTAAGTAAGCCTGTATGGAAAGAGACCATTCGTTTCATGTACGTATGTTTTTCTCATTGCGCATATTGTTAAGTTACCGGTAAGTATTAAGGTGAGCATCTTGTTGAAATTACTTGAATGAGATAAAATCGGTATTTGTCGATGCTACCATATTCACATTACTCTAGCGTCTTGTCTTGTCTAGGTACGCCAAATGCTTGGGAAAAATCAGTGGTTCATTCGAGATTGAAATTTTAGAAAATTGAGTTGGAAAATATGACACTCTGAATGATTTCTCACATTTTCATTTGAAATTTTATATCAATCATTGAAATTCATGTAGTTCTAACAGAAAATCTTGGTTGGATTCAATTGAATCTCTTTTAAATTATGTCTGATTCGAACGAATAATTTCATTGGTGGAAGTTTAAGTTCTAACATTTTGAGTTATTAGGAATTCAATTAAACAATATCAGTCGCGAGTCATTGAATTTAAATGGAGAAACACAATTTTAGTTCTCATGTACTTGAATTGAATGTATGCTTCCCGAGTGCTCTTGAATCCAGATATTGCGATGATAATCGTTTCGTTGATTGCGTTGTCATCGCCTATTAATTAAAATTTAGCCGTTTTTACATTCCCGTGGTCACATCATTTTGAAAAACTTTCGTCTATTATGTAACATATACGTGTTGTTAAATTTTTGATATAATTAATATTCGCCTAATTATTGTCGGATTCTAGCTTTGGTAATAATTAATAGAGAGAATCATATTTCAATGGGTTTCAATTGGTTGCCGAATTTTGGAGAGCGAATTTAACTCTTTTATGCGTACAAAAATTCTGTTAAATACCTTGGATTGGGACTATTTTATAATAAACATGCCAGCTTCTGTATTTGACGTTTTAAATTTGGTTTGTTTGTATCAAATGTCAACTGCCTGAAAAAAACTTAATTTTTTATCATGGAAAAGTTTATTTCCTCGGTATCTAATTAAGAAATGTAAAAAAACTGGTAGTTTTCAAATCTGTTGCGGTCATGTAAATAATTGCAAAGACAGGAAACTCGTTTGCCATTTTCCATGAGAAGGGGGCACTTGAAATATGAAATTGAGCGACTATATTCCACGAATTTGTAGAACTTTACTTATTCTTTAATGTTACACACAAGTTGTCGAACAATTTTGATTCAAATACATTATACCTATATTTGTTCAAGATTAGTGTGATACATCTAACATTAATTTTATTAATACATGTAAATGTGGTTTGCTCTTGATTTCATCAGTTTAAGACCGCATTTTGCTCCACCACAGGTGCCTTATGAGTAGCAATTAAAATTTTAACAAAAATTTAACTTAAAAAAATAAAAAAACTGTTTGTCAGGCATTATGCCATTTAAGTTGGGGTTAAGATTGACTCAGAATGAATGCTGATGCAATTTTCCTAAGAAAACCCAACCTTACCCCGGACACTATAGGTTAATAATCTCTTCTTCAATTCCGCATACTTTCTGCCCCCTTTCGTATGCCCATTCTTTTCCTCCCCCATCCACACCTGACCATCATGAGGATGTTGAAGACCTCAATTACCGTCTTCAACATCCCATTTCAAAACGAAATGCTGAGCATCCATTTTTCATTCTTCCTTCGAACTACTCCCAACTATCCTCTCTCCTCCCTTCTCACTATACCTAGCACTTCGTTTGTTTTCTTTTCTGTCCGCTTCACCTTTTCCATCCTTCTCCACATCCACATCTCAAAAGTCTCCGATCAGCACCTATCATCTTGCTTCAACAACCACGTTTCTGAGTCATAAACACGCTCCATGTTAAAGTTTTGATGAGTCTTCTCGTATCATCCTTACTCAACGTCCCTGCCATCAATTCCATTCTCCTCGTGAGAGTATCTTTGCCCAACGCAATACTTACCGCTTTGACCATTGTGGTCAAAAACAATACCGTGATGGATACTTTGACGACTTGGACCATTTTGGTTCATATTATATGATCGTCAGTTAACTGGTATTTAGCAGTTTCTGTTATTTAGTACAGTTTCATTAATGTGAGGTGGGGAAGAAGAGAATTTACTGGTAATGCGCGTTATCTAACTCCTCCTATTGTGTAGTGACCCTATATCATTTTAATACCTTCACCCGAAGTTAGTTAATACAACAAAAATCGGAAATATGATTTTAAAACCTGATTAAAATAAACATGAAGTTGGTAGATATTCAAATAAAATTAATTTTACATGGTTGCCATGTCCCGCCGGATAAACCTAATCGTATTTCGAAACTAGTCCTGCATATATCGTCATTTTCTGATTTTGATTTTTCCATATCATCGGATACGATTTGTAGAGAAAATTATATTCTTAAAAGAGTTTCGCAAATTGTCCTGGTAATTGAAAGTTATTACTTTGGGTTTTTTTGTGGAAAATAAGGATTTGGCGAAGGAATTGTTACCTCTCTCCAGTTAGAATGGTAATATCTTCAAACTTACATTTCTACATTAAATGACAGGTAGTATAGAAAACGACTGTTGGTATTATATAAGGAAAGTGACAATAATTTTGCATCCTCTCCAAATGATGGCAAATTTTTAAAAAATACACCTTTTAACCTATCTGCAGTATGAAAAGCATCCATGACACAATTAAGCCTGGCAAAGGGGGTATCGCAGGACACAAGGTTATATTTCCGGTGTATGTAGGTTTTCCGGTTTAAACAGTTTGCAACAAAAATGGAGAATATGTTAGAAAAAGCAACATTTATGTTGTTAGATAAATAAACTTGAAAAAAATTAATTGACCTGAAAATGGTATTTTCAAAAAGAAAAGTCGTTTATTATCCGAGTTTGTGCTACAAAGTTGAGCCACCCTTATCAGTTGATCTGAAATATTTTTGGTCTGAATTTTTATCTATACCTTTATTGTATTCAAACGCTTTTGATCGTTGCATTGGGTGAACGCTACGCTTAATGATCATGTGTCGAAAAATATTTTGAAGATGTCACCAAATATCACTGTGTTACTTGGTCCTAGGTACTGAGTGTCAAAAATAAAACCTTCAAGAAAATATGCGTGGTTAAGTACTCTGTTTTATTCAATTTTACCTGCGGTCGAGCTATTTGCAGCTTTCATTGTTCAGTGTTATATTTTTCTTTCCAAGTCTCATTCTGCTTTTGAAGCTTTTATTCTTCTCGTGTGCACCTATTTATCTAGCTAAACTATAAAACTATAAAACTTTTCACTCGATGGAAATATTACTTTTATTTAACTTTATGATTATTAAACACTCGTCACAACTTTGACATGGAGCGTAGGTATGTACGGCGCGGAAACGTGGTCACTGAAGCAGGAGGATAGACGTAGATCTGAGGGTCTTGACAAGAGGGTGTGTAGAAGGATGGAGAAGGTGAAATGGACAGAGAAGAAAACAAATGAGGAAGTACTTGGCATGGTGGGCGAAGAGAGGGGTTTGTTGGGAGAAATCCTTAGGAGGTGGGAAAAATGGATGAAGGGCGTATTGATCGGGAGTGGGATGTTGAAGTTTGTTATAGAGGGGAAAATGTTGGACAAACGGGGAAAGGGAAGGAACGGGATAGTTGGACGGGATGAAGGGAAGAAGGAAGTACTCAGAGATGAAGAAGGACCTGATGTAGAGTAGGTTGCTGGATTTTTGTGTTTTGTTAGGATTCAGTTAAAATATTTATTTAGTAGCTTTGTCCATCCAAAAACCTACCTTAACTGGTATATTAGCTAATTATTATTATTAAAAATGTGTATAACATAATGTATAGTTCCACTATTTTTGGAACAGTGGAAAAATGCATTGTGTTTTTCATTTATGTGCATGAACTTCCACAAAGTTGAGCCAGAAACTATCGAAAAGATATGTATCGTTGTAATGGTTGATTTGCACATTATAAAATACGAAGTTCATTGAATATCTCATGCGTTTCGAATTTATTTTTTGTGATTTCCGGCACACCATCAGTTACATACAGAATTACCCGTGGTTTACGTCCGCTTTAAAAATACGTTTAAAGCTGTTTCTTTGATGGCAACCTTTGACATAATCCCCGCCTCGTAATGAGTAAGTCTATGACTGGAGGGGAAATAAAAAGGACTCCTGTAGGAGTACATAGGTCGCCTCTTTTAATACCCTGCGCCCACCTACGAATTTACGTTCTCCTCTCTCCACCCTGATGAAAAAAATAAATCCCTTTAATTCCCGTCTGGGAGGATATTCCGCTGGGAGACGTGCTGGGGGTATCGTACCTCGTACTTCCACCTCAACCCCTCCTGCCCCCCTTCCCTCCCAACACCCAACTTCAAGCTCCCCGTCCTCAAGCAGCCTTTCCTTCCTCCTAAGGCAATATCTTTCACGCGATCTACACTTCTTTAGACGTAGTGGAAGACTTAGAGAAGAAAGACTTGACAAAAACCTTGATATGGAGCATACTTTTGCTAGGCTCCAAAGCTTTGTTCCTTTAAGTAAGACATCAATGGAAGCTTTTGAGGATTGAACTGTGGAGATAGATGGAAAAATTGGAGTGGATTGAATGCAGGGGTTTTTAGAATAAAATATTTTTGGAAACTTTGATATGGAGCGTGATTTCATACCGTTCCAAAACTTTGCCTTTGAGGCGAGAAGTTGAAGCTTAGATTGAAAGGGTTGTCCCTGTGTTTGTGGAGGAATATGGATAAAGTGAAATAAATGGGAAGAAAAACAAGCGAAGACGTTCTAGGTACACTTAGTAGGGTAGAAGAGATTCTTAAGATAAAATAAAAGACGACATGTAAAGTAGATGAAGGGCAAATTGAGAGGCTGATGCTAGAGACAATAAATGAGTGGAATATGTTTTGATAAATGTCCAGTTTTCAGTGTCAAATAATGTTAAATGCAATCCAGCTTTATCCAGTGCCATGATAGTTGGAGCATAGAAATGTCACGTAATATTACGAGGGTCATCCGGAAAGTAGTACCCGTTCGTGCCGCATGAAGTGCTGACGACGCGAGTAGCCGCTGGACGAGGTCAGATAGCTTCAGTGGCTTGTCTGCCTTCTCTGAGCCAAGTTGCGTGACGCTAGCATTGCCTGTGTTGTTTCTGTGATTGTTTACAATGTTTAAAAAAATTGAGAACGCCGCCAGTTGTGAAGTGAGGGCAGTGATTAAATTCCTCAATGCAAGAAACGTTCGCCCATGTGATATTCATCGCCAATTAAAGGAGGTGTATGGAGACAATGTAATGGACGAGTCGTCTGTTCGGCGGTGGTGTCGCAACTTCAACATGGGGAGGGGGAACACACACGACGATGAGCGTTCGGAGAGACCGTCTGTCATTACAGACCAACTGGTGAGCTCAGTTGACGAATTCGTGAGGAACGATCGGCGCGTCACAATTGATGACATCTGTGAGCATTTTCCCAATGTTTCTCGAACAATTGTTCATGAAATTGTTAAACACCATCTGCATTATGCAAAAATTTGTGCAAGATGGGTCCCTCGCGTATCTCAATGAGCTGGCGGCGAAGGACTATGCAGCAGGAATACAGAAACTTGTCACACGTTATGACAAATGCCTTAATTTGCTTGGAGATTATGTTGAGAAGTAGTTTAAAGTATCCTCTTTCAAATAAAATTTTTTATGTTTGTTAATATTTACTTTTGTGTCTTTATTTCACGAACGGGTACTACTTTCCGGATGACCCTCGTATTAATCTCCTACCGGTAAAGGTAAATGTAATCACAACCTGACACCATATAAAACTCTACGGTACTTGAAACACTCTTGGTGCAGTTGATCTATTACAGTGTGACCAAAGCCTTTCCTTTGGTATCTACGACCTCACCGAACTACTATTTAACCTCCGCGTAAAATTTTTCCCCTTCCTCCTTGAAGGGTGACTTTCCCCATTCCACTCGGAGGCATTTCAATTTTACGATCTCGCTGGTATTATTACTCTTATAACCCAATGTTGCGCCATCCCTTGTCTGGATCTTTCAACTTGACATCTTACGGACCCTTAAGGTATTTAACCCCCCTATTTCCTGGTTCAGATAATCGTCATTAGCATCATTACTTCTTGGGCTCCGTTTTCTCTACCTGTCTGCCTTCAAGGATTGTCCGGCCAAGTCATCCTCAGTCTCACGTATTGACTGCCTTCCTCTTGGCTTACCTTAACCTCAAAATGACCTTCAGAAGAGCTCCTGGTGGCATGTGGAAGTAGCATTCCCCCAAACTTAAGTAGCACTAGAACACGTCTCAATACTTCCGCTTCTCAAAATATACTGGATGAGTGTAACGACCTCAAACCTGCACAAGCATGTTGAAGGGGAATGTTACTTCCACGTGCCACCAGGAGTGCTTCTGGAAGTCATTTTGTTTGTCGAACCCCTCGACCGTATATGATTTCATCTCCCTTAATGCCTTCTCTTTCTCAAAGCCGAGTAGGCTTGGGCCTAAGCTATCGTCATCTACGTCATATTCTCTTTTTTTGTCTATGCTTGCTGGCATAATGTTTTACCTTATAGTCTTACCTCTTGGCTTTAATCTTGTCATACATTTTAAATCCTCTGCATTTCATCTGTCGCGTCAGCATTTGATCGATGGAGGGCTTGCTTGTTAAGTATCACTGAAAATTAGCATATTGTCCACAAGGCGCATTATGTTGAAAAATGTACCTCTGTCAATTTCAATGCCTTCTCTACTATTATTTTAATTTTCTTGTAATATCATCGGCGTACATATTGAAAAGGGTTACTGGCAGGGTATGCACTTGTCTAACTCCTTTCGTCGTGATTATTTTATAAAATATTCTATCATTATTCCTCATTTGTCTTTGTATTGTGATATAAGTTTTGAGATTTTCTATTTTTTCTATCTTATTGTCTTATTTCTATCTGTTTCTATTTTTTGGAGGACATTTCATTACATATTTCTACTACTCAGTAAAATGTGCTTTGAAAAGTAATGTATTATTTCTTTTTCCTGTCAAATCCACGTCACCCATGACTTGTTGAACTATAAATATATTATCAATATAGGGATATGGCATTGTTAGAGAAATCCAAAGTAGGTAGCAAAGATGGATAAACAGTATTTTGACCAGTGATGGAATGTTGAAGACTGTTATAGAGGGGAAAACTTAATACAAGCAAGGAAGGGGTACGAAAAGAACAGGTCTGTTGGACAAAATGAAAGGAGGTAGAATGTATGTGAAATTCTGTGGTCTATTTTAGCGTTGTTGAATTTCTCGAGGTTTAGGAATTTAGCCGTGATTTCTCTATTTGTTTTTCTGCAGTCGGCCTTAAATAGTAGACCATAATTAATAAACTTAATTGTGTTATGCATCCTGTCGGAATAGAACAAAAAGCGATGTCGTTCTAGACATAGTAGGGTAATAGAGATGGGAATAGGGATAAATTGGGAATGGGCAAGACAAGGTGAATGCTGGAGATAACGGTGAGGTAGTGTGGGATGCTGAAGACGCATTAAAGGGGAAAATGTTGTGAAAACGCTACCTCTGTATTGAATAGCGCAATAAAACCACGCATGATGTGTCCTTTTAAATACTCGTAGAAATTCGTAATTAACTTAATAAATTTGTTCTCAAGCCATTATCTCTGTCAACGGTTCGATATTCTTCCTTTCCTTAATGGTATCAAAGCTGTTTTCTCCATTAATAAAACCTTTGCTGATTTATCCGCGCAGTTGTATCGAAGGCAACAATAGCAACCATTACTGCGCGGCTATGACATTCCGGGTAAACAAAATGGCGTGTGCCAGGAACGGCATTTTCAACACGTTCACAGACATCGGTAGAATAATTATGTAATAATGCATCTTCCTGTCTATTTTTAAGGTTCGTGGTTCGAGCCCCGGTGGTGGTTAACCAGGTTTTTTCTTGCTCGGTGTCGGCCCACTTCTCTTTTCTCACGACAGTCTTGTTGTTAGTCGCACGTTTTCGTTTGTTCTATCGTCCTTTGGCGCCACTGTCACAAAACGAATGAACGGAGTAGTACTTCGCTGCAAGGATTATCACGCGTTTGATTTCCTCGGGTGCTCTCCACACTCCCTCTCTAACTCACACACGCAACGATATGCAGTTATTCCCTATTTAAGTCCATCGATTTCAGTGCGTGCATTACTTGATGCCACTTGATGGCTCAGCAGAAGAGCCGCTGGAGAGAGATCGTTAAAAACATTCGGGAGGATTCGGAATTGTTCATTCATCTCCCGGGCGTGTACGTAGTCATGGGTTGAATGTATAAGTTGTAAGCTACCCGGGACGGGATGATGCGTGGGGATATGGTGATTTCGGGGGGGGGGGGGTCCGTAAATTGGAATCTCTGTTCGCGTGTTATTTAAATGTCAAGTGCGCACTTGGGGCTTAATGGGCGGAAATATCTCCTTGCGTCCATCGCAAGGGAATGGTGGATGTTAAAATCCGAGCTTAAAAGGGAGTTGTATGTGTGTGTGTGTGTGTTTTTTGTGGGAAGGAGGGATTGGAGTGCGGTGGTAGCCCCCTGGATTCCTAGGCGGACATGCCAACCAGCAGTCGCGGGGGGACCGTACAACCAGTCCGCTTTTTTGGTGATGGATGGTCAAAGATGTGATATCTCTTTACTTGGGGAAAAGCGGGCTCTTTTGTTTGATTGATGGGTTTTTTTTCCCGTTTGGTCCGGTTGTTCCATTATTTTTTTTTGTTTGATTCGATCTGATTTTTTATTATTTTTTTTTTTAATTTCTCCAGTGACGTCTGTGAAAAATGTTCCATTTTTTCAGATCGTACGAATGTTATATCGAATGTTTTTTTTTGGTTACAGCAGAAAAACTGTAGTCTTGGTGTTAAAGAGAGGAACGTAGTAGGGTACCAATCCGTCGGTTAAAAGATTCTCTTTCGAGAGTTACCGTTTAACAGCGTTGGCAATACTATTGCCCATCTTGCAGGATTGGGCATCTCTTTCTCGCAGTGGTGTTCTCGAAGTCACTGTCTTTGCTATCTCTCTTTATTCCGGAGTCATTTCCTGCTCCGTTCTCGTTGTAAAATTCCACCGCATGTTCTAAAATTTTCCCAATATGGTGACCTGGGATGTGTAGCTGTAGTTATTGGCGAAAATATTATTATATGATTGGTATGTGTACGACAGATAAGCTTTACAATGACACTAAAGAAATTATTATGGCCCCACATTTATTTTAAGATCAGACCACACATTTAAGAGAAGCGGGATGGATTCCAGTACAGATAGATAAAAATACTCATTCTTTCCCTCGTCATTTAGGAGTCATAATGGTAAGAAACCAAACCCACCATAGAAATAGTAAATTCATTCCATTCCGGTGAGGATAAAAATAAACCATTCGTAGACTAAAAGGTTATTTGTAGGTGCCTGCGCATTAGTAGTAGTAGTATTTAGGGGAGGCGATCGACAGCTGAGGTCATTTGCGCCATAGGGGATGGACAGGTAAGGATGAAGGGTGGAGAGAAACCCGGCGTCGGCATTAGCCTACTCTTTACGAAAGGCGCCTAGGGGTCCGCAGCTTTAACGTCCCATCCGACGGACGGCGTACTCATTCAAAGTGCCCTCCACAAAGCACTTCAAGTAGGGATCGAGATACCTCTGAAAAATATTCAACACAGCCGGGATTTGAACCCAAGCCCTCTGGGTGGGAAATCAGTACGTTAGCCCCCGCACGATCTCGATCCCCCAACCTGCGCATTATTATGTATGTTAGTTCATAGTATATTTATTTTCATGCCTGTGAGTTAAAAAATGTTTTCCGCATGAATATCGTAGTTGCCTCTTTGGATGTAGGTTTGCATTGTTGATTTTTCACGTGGTTTAACTCTCTTTTGCGGGTGGTGACCTGACACCCCCCCGCCACACGCCCTTGCGGCGGCTTGCGTGGTATTGCATAGGTGTAGATGTTATTGTTTAAGTTAGGTTTTGGATGGACACCAACCATACAACGGTAAAACGATACATTCCTTTGCCTGTCCTAGCAAAGCACGACCTAAATCCCGCATACTTCCTTCCTTACATCAGTCCATACATAATGGATATCCTATTCCTTCCCCTTTCTCGTTTGCCTAACGTCTATCCCCTATAACAATCACCAAAGCCCATAGTCGGTCTGAATGCTTTTCATACATTTTTCCTGTCTCCGTATGATTTATCCCAAATATCACCTCTCCGCCCTCACCATGCCTAGCCCTTCCCCGCTTGTTCTCCTGCCAGTCCACTTCATCATCTCCAATCTTCTCCACAATCACATTTGAAAAGTCCAAAATTCACGCCTATCATCCTACTTCAAAGAACGTGTTTCCACACCGTGCAAAAACCACACTCCGTATCAAAGTTTTGATGTGCCTTTTCTCAACATCCTAAATGTCAACGACCCTATCAATTCCCTCCTCCTTACGAAATCTTCTTTGTCCAACCCAAGTATTCTCCTTATAATATTTCTACCTTGACCATTTTTCAACAAAACACTGCCGAGATGGATGAAATGTTCTACATGTTCTAGTTAAGGACCTTATATTTTAATATTTAACTTTTTGTTCCTCATTCCCGACCCTTACATAACCTTTGTCTAGTTTACTTTGAAATAATCATCTATTTGTAAATCATAATACATCTATACTTATACCTGTACACATATTTTCGTTATGTTTAATTTCAAAAAGAATATTTGAATTAATGAAAATATCAATGCTCTCTTCATTGTCTTAAAACTCACGCAACTTACGTACAATCGTCGCTGTTGGACCGTACTTCATCACATTTACCCTCCCTGTGGTTATCTCGAGAGGATGAGCATGCTAGAACTTCTCACTCTATGCAAATCTGCACGTTGGTGGGACGAGTGTTGTTTTGAAACCAATATTTAATAAATAACTTAGGAAAAAAGTAAATCATGATTTTTATTTTTTTTCAATCGACTTCTATTTGTTTTCTACGAATGAGATACGAATTCAATTAATTCATTGGATGAATTTAAAAGAAGACAGGTTTAGAAATGCTTATGGCTTAGAAAATAAAATATGAAAAATTAAAATTCAAATCATTATGCAGCAAAAGTAACTGTATTACTCAAATTGGTATGGTACTAGAACGGAGCACCTATATATTTTAATTCACGATTCTATTTAGAGTGTTGTTGTTAAATCACAATAAAGTATATCCTTCGCTTGGACCTTGTTATCATTGGTCCCTTTTCTTGATTGAAATAAAATTCTATCCGTACTCTCTTATCTCCTGGACAAGTATTTTTGAAAATTAAGTATTCCTGCCCTTTGATTCCACCTGTTCCTCTCTGGCCTCCAAAGCCAACCAAATTTCGTACGTTCACTTGTACGTGAAGTAACGTTATACCTCTCTTACGAAGCGACTTTCAAAAAGGTGGAGTATTGAATTTCTTGGGTCGAGGGGGGTCTCCAACGAAAATCAGGCAGGAAAAAAGGGCTCTGAACGTCATAGGGTGTGTACGTGAAATTCCAATTTTTGCCGAATTGTGCCATAGCGATCTATTTCCCAAATGATATTTAGGTTTGCTTCTTTGTTTGTAACACAAAATTGACCAAAACTGGTCATCAAACGTATTCCGAATAAATTTTGATTTTTTTCGCGTCAATCAAACTTCATACTCTTCTCTTCCGCGAGATCCACCTTCAGGCGTTTATTAGGCATTGCATCTCCCTGCAAGATACGGAATGATTGGCAAACGTGAAAGGTTTATTAGAAATCAGTAACCAAGGACACCATACCTGGAAAATAAGGGCAATGAGCCGGTTTAGGAGTTGGGAGAACCGATTGTCGGTGGGACGGTTCCTCGATGTTCAATTGTTAGACAGGACATTATGCGTTGCGAAAAGAAGATTTCACAAGGAGGAGGGAATTGAAGACACAGAATTTAGTGAGTAGGTTAAGAAACTGTTCCTCAAAACTTAAATATGGAGCGCGGTTTTATACGGCCGTGAAACATTTTCATTGAAGCAAGATGATTGGTGTAGATTGGAAGCTTTTGAAATGTGAGAGTGGAGAGGTTGAATTGACAGAAAGGAAAACAAACGAGGAAGTGCTGAGCATTGTGGGAGAGGAGAGAGGGTTGCTGGAAGAAATAAAAATTAGGTAGGAAAGGTGGATTTAGAGCGTTTTGATTGGGAATTGGATGTTCAAGACTTCAATAGAGGGGAGAACATTGGGCAAGCGAAGAAGGGGAAGGAATAGGATAAGCAAGTTGGATGGAATGAAGAAGTGAGGAAGTATGCAGAATTGAAGAGGGAAGTAAATACATTTTGTTACCCATAATAATAAATTATAATAACAATAATGTCAAAGACAAAAATGACGGAGTCAAATCAGCGAGAACAAAATTTATTATTGGGTGTGGAGAATTATGGAGAAGGTGCATCGGACTGAAGGGACAACAAACGAGGAAGTGCTAGTCATGGTGGGGAGGAGAGTAGATTGTTGGGATAAATCCAAAGGTGCCAGGAAAAGTGGATTTATTATTGCTTTTTGATTGGGGGTGGAAAGTTGAAAACTGTAGTATAGAGGAGACAATGAGAGGATAAATGCAATTCGACGGGCTCAAATTATATTCTGGAAATTTGAGATGTGGGTGTGACAGGGATAAATTGGAGTGGTGATCAAAGAGGAAGGCATTCGTAGGCAAACGAGGAAGGGGTGGGTATAGAATACGGGTGTTGGATGGAATGAAGGGAGGAAGGAAGCACGAAGTTTTGAATATGATCTTTATGTAAAGTTGGATTTCAAGTTGTATTTTGTTAAGAGAGGCAAAGGAAATATCGCTCTACCGTTTGCTAGATCATGCCCATCGAAAACCTACCTTAACCGGCAGATTACCGAGAATTATAATAATTAGAACCTAATAATATGGTACAAAAATTTCGTTGTACTCAGCAGAATTCCCGAAGTTTGAACGGGATAGCGTTTATCCCATACTCCAAATTTGTTATTTAAAAAATTAGTATGGTACTCTTTTTAAATTAATGCGCCAAGGTACAGTAAGAGTGATCCTTCAGCAATTAGTTCACCCGGCGAGATAAATGCATAATCCGCGGGGGAAAATTTTAAAAAATCTTACCATCAGATTAATATGATACGAGGGCGTATGGATAAGTAAGGTCTATTTTTCACGTGAAATCAAATTTATTCACAAATTTGCGTACATAGTTGGAAAGGTTGAGCATTTAGCTATTTTTCTACATAGTCACCTTCATGATCTATCACTTTTTGCATCCTTGTAACCAGTCTTTTAATACCTGCGTTGTCCCTTTCTTCCGCCGCGTCGCGAAGGCAACTGATGACTGCTTCTTGCACCATCCATACTTTCATGTCGTTTTCCTGACTCTGGTTTTCCCTCCTCCTTCTCACCTTCATCACTCTCAGTCCCAATGAGTTGATGTTGCCGGAGACAAGACTACATTTACACTGCCACACTTTTACCCACTTCACTTACGCCACCTGGCCAGGTGCATCCTAGTTTCACAGCTTCAACTCCGGCCAGCCGCAGCGGGACGAGCATAGGATCCTTCAAATCTTTGTAACACTTGGATATTATGTGCATGTCCTTCTGGTAAACCCCAAAGACTTTCAATAAGGAACATAGCGTTTTGTGGATGTGAAACCTATTATTAGGAGCCGAAGCATGAGATGAGAATGGAGGTTTTTTTGAGATTTGGGTGTGGCAGGGAAAAATTAGAGAGATATTGTTCAGAGAGGAAGACAAATGCTGGAGTTTTGAATATGGTGGGAGAAGATTTGAAGCGATTGGGGGAAATCCAGGAAAGGCATGGAAAACGGTTGGAGTAAATATTGAAAGATGGTTGCTTGCTGAAGGTCATGATGGAAGGGAGAAAATGCTGGGTAAGCAGGGTAGACGAATGCATTTTAGACAGTGTGAAGACAGGCAGAGGTTACGAAGAAATACAGGTTAAATTTACTGCGTAAATTTGAGGCAGGTTGTTTATCTGAGGATGTTAAAACATATTATAGACTCCGACTTACTATGGTAGATCAGATCTCAAACGTAAAAGCAGGAAGATTTATTCTAGAATGGATAGTTTTGAAATGCCGTTTTTTCCTAGTACCATTAGAGATTAAAATAAATATGACAAATCGCGAAGGAGATATCGTAATTAGAATTGGTAGTGCATATATTTGTCGATATCCTGCGAGTAATTTTCTAAATTTAAAAGCCCCATCTATTTAACAGTTGTGCAGAATTAATTGAATATACTTATCCTATTATTGGATATTGTTGCATGTAAGTACTTTATTTCGTGTGATTAAAATTTATTGAGTTCATGATCAAACTAATAATTGTGTAGAGGTAATGTGATTACTATTGCTCATGCATTTCTGGTTACCTAACATCCCCTGCCATACGCCCTTGCGACGGCTTGCGGGGTAATGAGTAGGCGTAGGTGTAGATGAGATGACTCTTGGTGTCCTTACCGTATTTTGATAGTCTTCTTGTCCGTTTTCTTTGTGAGTTAAGGGTCTCCCAACCTAATTACTCGTACTCCAACCTACCGGTCACGCTTACTCTCCTCTTGTAGTATTTTTCATAGAAATCTTTCGGATTTTCTCAGAACCTTTTACAATTCCAGAATTAACTTTCTTCTCCAAATATGTGCTGCTGTATTGCAAATATGACTCAACGAATGCTGAGTAATGTCTCTCTCTCTCTTTCTTACCGTTTTAGTTGCATTTTCCTACAACCAGTCTAATGAAACGTAGCTTCTATAAGGTTGACCTACATATTCTAGTTTTCTTTGTGTGTGTGTTACCCGTGATTGGCTTAATGGTTGTGTAACACCGAAGTGTTTGATCCGTTAAAAGATGCTTAATATGGCCTCATCTATTTTATAATTTATGCATTCTTTTTTTTTCTTTTCTTCCATTCCTCTAACTTATGATCTTAACTACGGATATAATGAGAAAAATTATTCCCTTTGTGCTTGCATCTGGCCCAAATAAGCTCTAGATTATTAAATCAGTGAACGCACGTATGCATGAAGGGTCTCTTTTCAACCGCGATGCTGATATTTCTCATTCCTTAGCGATCGACTGCTTGTGCTGCATCTTCCATCAAAGGCGAGGTGGGTTTTCCGAGCCCTCTTCGTAAACGAAACAAGTTTTTTTCAAACTCTCCTCAGTGCATGTTTTTGGTGTGGGAAGGAAAATCATCATCACTCGTCGGAACAAATAATGCAGGGAATCCGAAATAGGCGGAGTTTACGTTTTTACGATAATTTTCTCAATGCATCTCATGACTCCAGCGCCGATGCTCCCTTTACACGCTGCTGTGAAAAAGAAATGTTATGAATATCAGTGCCCGAAGCTTTAATCTGAACTTTGACGATGCCTTCGCGTGTTGCAAAGAGTCTTTATTGAAGATTAGCCCAAGTTACCACTTTAGTGTGATATTTGGGAAGCGATGACCAAAACCTTTATTACGGAAGTGCATTCACGTTAACAAAAGAAAGACGGTTAAATTGATTACTGTGGGAAATATGCGGCGTTTTGAATTATGAACATTTAGAAATTTTACATATCGCATGAGCTTATTGCTCTCCATTTTTATGTCAGAGAGAATATTTATTTTTTTCTTCTAGATATTGTTGAACTTGTTGATTATTCGGAATAATTTATGGGAAATTAGGCATTATATCTATAATGTTTTCTAATTAATTAGGTATTCGAAAATAACGACATCACTATGGGTTTGTCCGACGTGTGTTTCACACTTTAATTTTTTCTATAGTTTACTAAATAACCTTAAATTCTATTTGATTATAAGCAATAAACGGCATCAAGTCCCTAACGAGTTAACCATTCCGACTGCTTTATCTGCATAGTAAACCTTAATTGACCAAACGTGAGAAAGATGCGATCCATCCTCCTTTCTTTTTTATGATTTCTTCTCCTCTATGTGAAGAACCTCTGCAGTGTTCAATCATAAATAAGAGTTATTAACCGTTTGCTAAATAAATTAGCCCTATGAACCCTTTGGCTGCGTTAAACAATGAAACAGCCCATCTCTTAGAAGGAATATGCCAGGATAACTCGGTACAGCGATCGGCTGCTTCCATGATGCGAGAGCTTTTTCCGAGGTTATAAGAGAATTTTTAAGTCTCGCAAACGAGGGCCGAGCTGGCAAAAGTGAGAATTTCTCAAAGACGGCGATAATCCTTATAAACTCGTGTCGAACGCCTTAGAAATCTCTGACGGCTACATCAGAGTTGGTAGAGAGGAAATGAGACCCTCACTATAATAAAGGGTGTATTATAATTTTATTTTATTATTAAGTAATCTACCGGTTAAGGAAGGTTTTGGATGGGCACAGCTACCAAATAAATATTTTGGGACTCCTAACAGAACACAATCCCGCATTCTACTCTACATCAGGTCCCTCTTCATATCTGAGTACCTCCTTCCTCCCTTCATCTGTCCAGCATCCCTTATCTATTCCTGTCCTTTCCTCGTTTGCCTAACATTCTCCCCTCTATTACAGACTTCAACATCCCACTGCCGGTCAATACCCCCTTCATCCATTTTGCCTGTCTCCTTAGGATTTCTCTCAACAAACCCCTCTCCTCGCCCATCATGACTAGTACTTCCTCATTTGTTTTCTTCTCTGTCCATTTTACCTTCTCTATCCTTCTCCACACTCTCATTTCAAAAGCCTCCAATCTACTTATATCTTCCTGCTTCAATGACCACGTTTCCGCGCCGTACATAGCTACGCTCCATATCAAAGTTTTAACGAGTCTTTTCTTAACATCCTTACTCAACGTCCCTGTCATCAACTCCTTCCTTGTGAAACCCTCTTTTTCTTGCTCAATTCATCTCCTTACATCCCTGCTACTTTGACCATGTTGGTCCAAAACACTTCTGAGACACGTAAACTGTTCTACCTGCTCTAGTTTTTGCCCTCCTATGTATACCAATCCACAATTTTTCAAGCCGAAGTTTGGTTTGGTAGGCTTTTGGCCCTAGTTCAATGGCGTGGGAAAATACCGCATCAGGGTAGTAAGGGTTCCTTTCCCAGAGCATGTACCTATGATTTCCCTGGAAGATCTGGTGTCCGAAATATATCGAAACCCAGCTTGAATGAAGCTGAGAGTGCTCAGAGACGTTCACGAACGTCCAGAGACGAACTCGGGCTATCTTGTTAGTAAGTTGCCCAGCGTTCTACCCACTGGACTACCACGTGAGTTACAATACTGTATTAAATACTAAGGCTCTTCAATAAAACGGGTGATTGAACACATTTTCATTCTCTAGTTTTATTCCCCAGAAAATATTTTCTTTTTAAAATTTAATTATATCAAAGTTGTATATTTAATGTCGACATAATGTATGTAAGGCATGCGGTTCATTCATTTATCTCCAGTATTGCGTAGGCGGCAGTCGTTGCTTGTTGAAACTTGTTCACTTTGAAGAATAATGAAGAAGAAAAATGGAAGGAAAGGAAAACGAACGGACAACTGCAGGGCATGGGACGAGATGGGTAAGATTATTGGTGAAAAGTCAAGGAAAGTGTAGAAACGGAGGTGGCAGTTGATATATGTAGCAACGGAATATTGAGGGAAGAGCGATGGATAATTGGGGAAAAGGGAGGGAAAGATAAGGTTGTTGAACGAAATGCATGGAATTGGAATTAATATTTTGCGACTGTTTGATTGGTCTCCCAAGTGTAAGAACTGGGGAGTTGGGTTGATACGGTTGCTAATAGTTGTGTTCTGGCTTTCCACCCAGAGAGCCTTGGTTCCAATCCCGGAGATGGCAGGATTTTTCATTGTAATCCCGATCTCTACTTAGGGTGCTATCTGAAGAGCACTTCAAGTGTAGTAGAATGGAGCGTTGTTTGTTGGACCCCTAGACACCTTTCATTAAAGAAAAGGCGACGCAGGGTTTCTCTTCACCCTCCCTCCGTTCCCTAAATATCCTACCCCTACTGAATCACTCCCCTATCCATAATGGCACAAATGACGTCAGATGTCGGTCGTCCCCCCTTCTCCCCCCTGCTACTGCCAGGACGACGACTTGACCTGTAGTCACCTATTAATAATCTAGGGTTTATTGGAGTATTTTTTCAATAAGGTCAAGAAATGATTTGTGGATAAAATGTGCATAAGTTCATGTTAATTCGTATGCACCAAATTTGCGTCGGGATATTTAGTCGTTCCCGTGCTTGTAAAAATCGCACAGGGTTATTAAATGTTTCATTATTGATTAGTGCCGTGTTTATCTTGTTCGTCTGGAGGTCGGAAACATTTTTTTCTCTGCTGGGAAAGGTATCAAACATTGACCGTACTGGAAAAAGCTTTTGGAGCGAGATAGCGCGCTGACAGGCTGTTTGAGTGGGGAAGAATTTGAATGGACAATGGGATGGGATGGTGTGATTCTATTCTTGCATCAACAATTAACTGCGCTGTCGTGTGGCCATGAGGCGGTCGTTATCATTTTTTTTCCTGCAGACATTAAACAAATGCTGGTTTGTGACGTTGAGGGATTGCGTCGAGCAGGGCTGTGAGCGTTGGAACCTTCTCTTCTCGTTTTGATAAATGGCTGTACACTCAGCGTATGGGATTGGTCAAAAAGTCTTTCACGTTATATTTTAGATGACTACTTAAAAATGCAGCGCATGAAAACCTATTTAAGACGATTATGCAAAAGCTTTCGTGTTATTTGCTCTTATCGCGTAAAAATATATTATCCTAATTTTATTTCGGCGATTGGGAGAAAACCTTGGTATTCATTTCGGCTTGACTGGTATAGTCATAGCTGATTGAAAAAATCAATTTGCTTGGACATTTTACTTGATTTTGAAAGATTATTTTAATCGCATTTGTACACCAAAACTGAAATTGGTAACTGATTGTAAAAGAAAATGACTGTGCATCTATATGGCATACTTGCATTTCAAAAGACTCCTGGGTAATATTTTTTCTAAGATAATGCACTTGAAATACCATCACTCTCGACGGTAATGTGTTGAGTTTATTTCTCATCTCTCCTCCTACATTATTTTTTCTCGTTGTTGTGAATGACGTTTGGCAATTTTGGTAATTTGTGAACTTTTATTTATACAAATGCATGAAGATTTTCGGAATGTACATTTATCCTACCCCAGTCCGGGAGTGTTTAACTCAGGGGGAAAGCAGAGAAGTATAAACCGACAAACATACAGAGGGAAGCCATCTTGGTGGAATTTTTCCAGTTTAAAATTTTAACTTTATCTCAGATTTCGGTGAGTGAATGATTTTGGGTAATGAGTTATGTACTTGCGAAGTTAATTTCTCCCAGGTTCAAATTGGATTTTCTGCACCATGAAATTTCATTGGCTTATTTTGCCAGAAGCTTGGGAAAGATGGATGACCGTAGATTTCGCGTCTTTTGTCTTGTCGATAAGGATAAGGATGGGAGAAATCGCCTGAATAGAGAAGATTTGCCTGAATGGAGGGGAAATGTTGTCGAGGAAGAGTGGAAGGAGGTGGAACAAGTGGATAGATGAGACATCGAGGGACTGTTTGAGGAAGTGGGAGGTTTGTTTAAGTGGGAAGGTGGAAGAAGGGAGAGAGAGAGAGATCTTGGACAGCACAAGGTTGACCGAGACTATTCCGAGAGTAGGGAGACCCCTGGCTTAAGGGAGAGGGTGTTTAGATAAGAAGTTCAGAGTTGTTGTAATAGTTTCACCAGCGTGGGGAATAGTTTCCCACGTTCTTTCCTCACCGATCTCTCCAATGATTTCGTATGATTTCTTACGCACTGGTAACGAGTTGACAAGAAATGTAAGGACCCAACCCAAACTTCCCATGTTAACAGAGGTTCATTCAAACTGATTGCATGCTATCATTTTTCTACCATGGTTTCTTAGTTATAAATGCACCGAAGGATACATTTTTAAAATATAAAATGCACGGTGATTTATTAATGCAGTGAAGTAACATTATTTATGCACGATATCATTTCAACAGTTGATAATTTTCAGAAAAAAACATTTTATGCTTGCAAATCGTTGATTGATTGGTTGTCGAGAAAGATGGAGGGAGTAAAATTGAAGGAGTGGAAAACAAACTATATAATAGGCATGATAATGGAGGAGAATGGATCGTTGGGAGAAATTTATCTTGGACTCATGGAAATTAAATTGAAGATGGTGATGGAGGGGAGGGTGTTAGGCCGGCGAGGTAGGGTAGGAAGAGAATGGGACGGAATGATGGGAAGTAGGAGGCATACGGGGTTCAGGGTACCACGCTGTGCCGTATTGGATGAAGCCTCTAAATGTTGCGTTGTTTAGTGTGTGTCTTCAGCTAAAACATGCCTTAAACGCTACACTAACTTAAATCATGAAAAATTACGTGTTTTTATTGGTATTCCACCGTTTAAGGTAGGTATTCGATGCACACCGCCTATATCATTGTACTACGATGATTCCCTTGCCTGTTCTAACAAAGTACAACCTGACATCTGACCCTACAAAGAGCTCCTCTTTTATTTCGCATGCTTCTTGAAAATTAAAACAGTATTTATTTCGCTGTATTTTATTCTACGAATGATCATGAATTCGGTTTCTCTTTAGCCCTGAGGTGGAAAAATATTTTTCGCATTAACCTTAGTTGACCGTTTTCTTAAGACAGATAAAATATTCATTGGTAACTATGAGAGCTGGTTCGGACCACACCTATATTTCGCATTGGATGATGATTCGTACTATCCGTTCTTCTCTCATGTGCTTTCCGTCGTATCAATGATTTTCAGAAAAATAAAGCACTCGGTTAAAGGCGTGATCCATCCTAAACAGGATTTCCTGACGCACTGTAAACCTATTTCACGTGAACAATTCAATTGTTTTCCCCACAGTTTTAACCCTGTCCGGTCCAGTCCAAATCCTGGACCAAAAAAATTGACACTGAGCGTCTGCTAACAGTATTCTACCCAAAGGCTCCGGTTATTTTATCTTGTTTCAGCATTAGGGTTTCAATTATATTCCTGGGATGGATTTCATGATGTGCTTATCTTGGATTGCCGAGAATCCTTCTTCAGCGCTTACGACCTCGACATATCCTTCCGAGCGGTCTGCTGTTGTGATATCAGTTTTCAATGGGATCGGCAGTTCTCCCTCCCCGCAAGCTCCCACTTCGTGGAAGTGAGTCTGGCAAACTACGCCGCAGTTGGTCAGTTTTATCTAACGGGTTTCTGGTTGCGCACGAAAGTTTTTCAAGTTCAGGAGTTATGCCATGACGTGCACTCGTACGTAGAAAAGTTTATTTTCTTCGTTTCTAATGCAATACGGAAGTCATTTAATCGGAGAACGATGGAATTTATTTTGAGGGTTGAAGGTTATTTCCTGCCGAAAACGAATTAATTCTCATTTGACTTCAATTTTCATTGCAGGCTTCAGTAAGTTATTGCAGTGGAAGCTTGTGACTCGCTTGGTCGCTTAGTTTAAGTGATCATAGTGTTACTCTTCCGGGGATTTAATGGGTGTACTTAGCGTTCTTGCATGTAATCGCGCTGAGGGCAGGGTAAATTTATTCGCGCGCAGATTAACCCTAGGGTAGCGGGATCTTATCCCACTACAGTATGTTATGAAATCAAATGGGATGTTATATCGTCTGGTACATATAAATATTCTCAATTGTTAAAACGATAGATGGACTTAAATAGTGATGTAATAACATATTAATATTCGCGTTATGGGCGGTAAGATTACTTTGGCTAATTCCTTCTGTGTTTTTAAAAAATGGCTCAATTTCATTTGAAGGTGGAGGTATAAAAATTAATTTACCTCCCTATTTGTATTCCTGTGTGGTCATTGAAGCAGGAGGATAGACGTAGACTGGAGGCTTTTGAAATGTGGGTGTGGAGATGAATGGAGAAGGTAAAATGGACAGAAAAGAAAGCAAATGAAGTACTTGGTATGTTTGGCGAAGAGAGGGGTTTGTTGGGAGAAATCCTATGGAGACAGGAAAAGTGGATGAAGGGGGTATTGACCGGCAGCAGGATGTTGAAGACTGTAATTGAGGGGAGAATGTTAGGCAAACGAGGAAAGGGAAGGAACAGGATAGGGATGTTGGACGGGATGAAGGGAGGAAGAAAGTACTCGGAGCTGAAGAGAGACCTGCTGTAAAGTAGGATGTTGTGTTTTGCTAGGGGTCACAAATTATTTAATTAGTAATTATGTCCATCCAAAAACCTACCTTAACCGGTAGATTACCTAATAATAATATTAATTTGTATTCCTGGAAGAGTTTAAGGTCTTAAAGCAAAAATTTTAGAACGATTTTTTTTATTTATGGCAATGGACAAAGAGGAAAGCAAACCGTGCAGTTCTAGACACAGCCAGGGAGAAAAGGAGTATGGGAGAAATTCGATGAAAGGGAAAATGGATGCAGGAGATTGTGACAGAGAAAGTGGGATTCTAACGACGGTAATTGGGAGGAGGATGATGCTGAGTAAGCGATTTAGAGGTAGGAAAAGTATAGGAATTTGGAATAGAATTAAAGGAGGTAGATTGTGGGCAGAGCTAGATAATGATTTTTTGTAATAATTAGTACAGGTTTTGAGGATATTTCGTGTCGCGTTAGTTAGGACTTGAGGGTACTTTAGTCCCAGGGTTAATCAAATACCTACCCTAATCCGGTAAAATAGTACACAAAAACCATATTTTTGTGATTAATTGCTATACGTTTAGTTATGTCGATGTATCGTTTGGGTTTTTAGTAATATGTTTTTTGCTTATGCCAATGGTCTTCTTCTTAGAAGGTTCCTGAACTATTTTCCACGCTCCAAACGTTTTATTACTGTTCCTACTCTGCATTTAGTTCGTACCCTACTTAGGATTCAATCGTTGGGTTATTTATATTCGTCTTCATCGACAGATACTGTTAGGTTTGACTTATTAACTTAATTGCTAACGTCATGTCTTATTTAGTAGCCGGCATCGCACACACCTTGGTACGAATCCTCCTGCAATGTATTGCAGTCGTGGTTGTGATACATTGGACGATACCCCTTTCTATCTTACAGTGAAAATGTGGTGATTGCAATTGCGGGAATGTAATTAAAAGGGTGATTGCCCCGCCGAACCTCTCTGAATGCCGCCTGGTATTTGGAACTTCGTCCCTTGGGAAATATTGGTGATGCTTAAAAAAAGGTATCAAATTATTTTACCTGCAAATATCGTGTTTTTTTAGGATTTAAAAAGTTAATTTTTAATAGAAGTTTCAGACATTATGCTTAAAAGGTTTTTTTTCAGCACAGTGCAGGAAACCAACAGTAGGAAGTAATAGGCATGGTAAGGGAGGAAAGAGAGAGAGAGAATGAGAGTGTTGTCGAAAGAAATGCCAAAGGAGCGAGTAAAGTGGATACTGAGAATTTTGATTGGCAATGGAATGTTGAATAATCCTATTGTGGAGAGGTAAAAGTTAGGAAAATGAGATAGGGGAAGAAAGAGAGGGGACTCGTTGGAAAGGAATGCAGTGAGGGAGGAAGTATCCGGAATGGAAGAAAGGCAGTCCAGGTTGTCACGCTATATCCTGTTACTCGTGGTTTAAATTTGTAGCTGTGGTTAGTCTGTGCTCATCCAAAACCTCTCCTAAACGATTGACCACCATTTATAATGATAACGAAATAAGAAAATATTTAAAACTGCAATAGGAACTGCCGTGTATCACACATTTCCATCGATTTCGCTTTTAAGAATTACTAGCCACTTAGAGAATTGGAAGTGAGCTGAAAAAATCCCCGCCTCAGAGGATCAAACCTGAGCTACCCTCGTTGGAAGACAAATCTCTGGCCGTTGCAATACCTATCCAATCCCATTAATGTGTTGTTAATACCTAGACGAGGTCTTATCCGCTCATAATCGGATTGAAAGCCTTTTCTGTCTCTCTCAGAAAATGCCGCGTTTGGATTTGTGGCTGCCTTGATCGAATTATCAGCCCTAAGTTACTTCTATCTTTGAGTTGGCATTGTCGATACCTTTGCCAGCCTTAATATTGTTTTTTTTTGTCTCTCGGGAGAAAATTTCTTTATTTGAAGCATTGAGCACTTAATTAAGTGAATTAAATTGGATTGGTGAACTCAATTTATTAATTGCCTAAGGATCTAGCTGGGTATTATGTTCGAAGTGTTCTGAGTTGATGGAAACGTAAAGGCTAGCGTAAAACTTTATTGCTCTGTAATATGCTGGCATCTTCGTATCCGAGGGGATATTTGTAGTGAAGGACGTAACCTTGCGCTGCAGTTGCCCGAGATCCGCGAATTCATTATTCATGGCGGAGATATTCGTTTCATTCGTCCTTTAGTTCGGTATACTGGGATGAACTCTTAGGATCTTTCTTCATGTACTTGCATATGAATCATTATCTGATTTATGCATCTCATCCGCGGCCTTCTTATGAATTTCTTCTTCATTGCTCTTCCTTCCGCAGTTGCTCTCGTCCCGATGACATTGTTCAAAATATGTGCTTGAAATGTGTACATTTTAATTTTTATTATTTCCATAGATACCTTTCATCACCAAGTTTCTGTTGAAAAGAAACGATTTGTGGTATTTCCCCGTTTTTCAAAACTAATAATTTTTTGTAATGAATTGTATCAGGCGTAACTTTGTGAAATTGTTCCGTGGTGAGTATCAGGCCTGAAGATGCTGTGCCTCAGTGAAACCTAGGTCTCAATAAAGGTTATTTTTAGTGAGGAATTACAAAGTCATGTTTTAACATTATGCATTAATGATTTGACAAAGTGAAGTGTTTTTTCTTTCAGTTTCTTTCAGAATTTTTTATTCATGCAGGAAGTCTTCTCAAACAGTGAAATTCCCTTACCTGAGTCCTTCCATTAACGATGAAATAGCTATAATATAACTTGTGACGACTCTAATTCTTACTCTCCATTGATGTGTAGATTTTGGAAATTATTTAGGAGGCATAATTTTAAATTTCGACATTACTGCGATGCAGGTAATTCATTGATGGTTGAAATAAAATATTTTAGTTGTTTGCAGTTGCATGTAGGTGTAGATGAATTTCGTGAGAGGCTATGCCTTCCATAACCCTAAGAATCTGATGAAGGAACCATTTCGTTGTGTAATTCAATACAAAGCTACTTATCTATCGACGCATAACATTCTTGCGGATTTTTTAATTTATTAAACAAACCTTTATGATCAAGCATGGTTTGTATTGTTAACATGGCTACGGAATGAAGAAATGGATGTTTGAAAAAAATTAATATCATGGCTCTTAAATGGAATTTCGTAAGGAATGCTTGGCGATAGTTAAGAAGTATTATTTTTGCTACAATTTCAACAATTTATAATTCCTATATTACTCAAAGGTATTTCCTGTGAGTGAGCTATCCTCAGAATATTTTTCAAATGCAACAAATAGCGTAACATAGAGCGACAGAATCGCTATGATCATCCCAGTTTAGAAATTAAAATCGGAAGGTAGTCGATGTACTCTTCTTCAATTAAAATATCTAAAAAGCAAGGGTTACGGTGTCGGTAGAAAAATAACAGTTCAAATGGAAATGGGTAGTATTAGCATTTAGGGGAGGCGACCGACAGCTAAGGTCATTTGCGCCATTGGGGATGGACCAGAAAGGATGAAGGGTGGAGAGAAACCCGGCGTCGGCATAAGCCTACTCTTAACGAAAGGCGCCAAGGGGTCCGCAGCTTAACGTCCCATCCGGTGAACGGCGTACTCACTCAAAGTGCCCTCCACAAAGCACCTAAGTAGGGATCGAGATACCCCTGAAAAATATTCAACTTCGCCGGGATTTGATCCCCGGCCCCTCTGGGTGGGAAGCCAGTACGAAAGCCACCTCACCATCTCGATCCCCATAGAAATGAAAACCAACCATCGAGTTCTCTGCTGACGTTTAGAAAGTATGGAGTACATCAGGAACTAATTATTAAATGCAAAGCAGTTCAAGGGATGTAAATAATATCAGTATTACGCTTAATTTACATCACAGTGCTGTGATATAGCCACTAGTCTTCGACTTCGTATCTAACGTGAAATACTCAAATGCGATCCATGCATTAGCCCTTCAATGCTAAGATTGACTTAGACATTAACCCTCCGTTCTTCCACAACCAATTGCTATTTATTCTATATTTAATGAGCTTTACTCTAATTGAGCTCTCCTCCACCGTATTTGGTGAACGAATAATCATTATTATTTACTGATCTACGGTTTAAGGTAAATTTTGGTTGGATTAGCCTCGCATAGATAGACCTCAGCCTCATACTACATTAAACTTTTATTCAATTCGGGAGTCTGTTCTTCCTCCCTTCATTGCGCCCAGCATACCTATCCCATTCTCGCTTGCCTAACGCTCCTCTATCACTGTCTTAAGCATTCCATTCGTAATTAAAATGCTCTGCGTCCACCTTTCCTGCCTTCTTTGGATTTCTTCCAAAAATACTCTTTCCTCTCCAACAATGCTCAGCACTTCCTCGTTTGTTTTCCTTTCCATCCATTTTACTGTTTCAGTCCTTCTCCAAGGACACATCTCAAATGTTTCTTATGTACGCATGTCATCTTGCTTAAGCGACGAAGGTGCCGAGACGTGCGAAAACATGTAAGGGTTAAAAGGGATACAGTTAACCTGTATCCCCTGTAACCCTGGCATGTCTTCGTTAATTTTAAAATAACGATCAATAAACCTTCAGATCATCCTCCTTATACGTCTTCATAGAGATTTTAATCAGTTAGGTAATTTGATGAGTTGATTGACTAGCTGTTACATCAGGAACAATCATTCCATGATCTTCGGTTATTTCCTGAGTTGTCCATTGCTTGATTGTAAACTGACACAGATAAACAATTACATTGTGGTAAAATCGTTAATGCATATTCATTAAAATACTATCCCAAGTCAGCAATCGGTGAATCTTGGTTACTATTATGACCGTGAATATTAATTAATCAACGAAAGCCCAACGAATGATGATCAAGTCATTAATTGAGAACGAGATTAAGTATGCATGTGCTATAGAATTTCACCTCTGGTTTGGCCGCTAACGAATAAACCAGAAAGGAGTTGAAGTCGTTAAAACTTCCGACGGAAGAAACTGATCTGGGAAAAATCAATCACAAATTGGACATGATTTTCAGAGTTATGTGGGTCAAAGTTCTCTAATCAACACAAGATCGAATAACAGACTCGCTCAGTCCAAGGATTATGTCATTTTGAAAGTTTATATTTTTCTCAGCGTTGTGCAGGAAAAGCCTCGCCACTTTGAGGATCAAGAATTCACCCACACTCCGTCGAAAGAGCTTCTTCCTTATTCTCGCATCCTTAAACCCCCCCCCCCCCCCGGATGCATGTATTCATGCACGCCTGCAACTTCCTTCTCCCCCTGATACCCCCGCGCGTTTCCTTTGGTGATTCCTCGGAGCATCGTAGAGAGTAAGTCCCAATTAAAAGTTAATGCCTCCGCAATTCTGAAGCTTGCCGGTGACCGAGCTTGGTCTCTCCCGCTCATTTCTCTACTTAGGAGCGGGAAATATATTTTTCATTTGGATTTCTCCCGTCAGCGTAGATACATAAAATTATTCGCGCCATCTTCTCCGAACGCTGAAAGGAAAGAAAGAAAGGAGAAGAATACGCATTTTAAAATTTTTATCCCTCCCGTGACAACCCGGAGATTCCTTTCTAGTTCTCCATTGGAGCGAGTCGCCGCGGCGTTGCCATAGGCGGGAGTCTTAATCCAATTCGCGAGTTGTTTCTTTGTCGTTTTTTTTCGTTTTTTTTGTATTCTCACAAATATATAATGCATCATGCTCTGTGTGGCTCGAGGCATTACTCGTCTCGCACTGCTAATGCACGAGGGGGACATTCGGATTTAATATTTCAGTCGGAGACGAGCCTCTCCTTCCTCGAGGTGACGAGGGAATTGGAAAGTAGTTCCATGCCCTAAATGAACTCATTCGCTCAAGTCGCTCTATTTGCTTATCTGTGTTTCCCTAATTGTCCAGAATTATTTATCTTATTCATGAGGGCGGGGGTGAAAGACTTTCTTAGGATCCGAATAGAAAGTCAAGTTTTAACTTTATAGCAAAAGTTGGTGTACGGTTTATCATAGGGTAACCACCTAGCTAGTTACACTATGGTTTTTTTCAGATTTGTACGCCAGTTTGACCTTGTTTTATTTTGTTCGGAGCTATTCACGAAAGAGATAGTATTTTGAAAGAACTCTCCGATAGTAAAATAGCTACACACACTCACATGTTACTGTCATTTGGTATTTTACCGGTTGAGGCACGTTTGGGATGGACACAGCTCATTATTCAATATTACGAATTGCTCTTACTTGTCTATTCTAAGCAAAAACAAAACCTGACATCCTACTCTACAATTAGACTCTCTTCAATTCCATAAACTTGCTTCCTCTCTTCATTCCGTCCAACCGCCCTGCCCCTTCCTCGTTTGCCTAACATTCTCCATTCTATCACAGTCTTCAACATTCCGCTGCCGATCAATATGCCCTTCATCCATCTTTCCTGCCTCATTTTTCTTTGTGTTAATGCAAAACGTATCTTCCCCTCTCCTACCCCACTATACCCAACACCGCCTCACTTGTTTTCCTTTCTGCCCACTTCACCTTTTCCATCTTTCTCCGCATCCACATTTCAAAGGCCTCCAATCTGCGTCTATTATCATGTTTCATTGACCATGTTTCCGCGCCGTATAAAACCGCGCTCCATATAAAAGTTTTGAGAAAACTTTTCTTAGCATCCTTGCCTAACGTCCCTGCCATCAATTCCCTCCTCCTTGTGAAAGATTCTTTGCCTGACACAATTCTTATGTCATTATGACCCTCGGTACTTTCCCCCCCCAATGGAAATCCGCTAATGTTATCCCTATTCTTAAAACTGGAATTAAAAATGAAATATCTAACTATCGCCCTATCTCTTTACTACCTATTCTTTCTTCTGTTTGCGAGAGGATTATTCTCAACAGACTTTATTATTTTACTTCCCCTTTTCTGTCTAGCAACCAACATGGTTTCCTTCCGGGCAGGTCATGCTTGACCAATTTAGCACTTTTTCAACACCACGCTGTTAGTGCGATAACAAGTAAGACTCAATTAGATGCCATCTTCTTGGATTTCTCAAAAGCCTTCGACTCCCTCAATCATAACCTCCTCATTAATAAACTCAGTCAGCGTTTTAGCGTTCATGGAAACTTTCTCAAATTACTGACCAGCTTTCTTTCGAATAGAAATCAGCGAGTAATACTATCTGGCGCCTCATCTCCTTGGTCCTCTGTGACATCTGGAGTTCCTCAAGGTAGTATTCTCGGACCATATCTTTTTAATCTGTACATTGATGACTTAGCTTCCCTAGTCCCGACCTCCCTAGCCCACACGTTACTATATGCCGACGACTGCAAAATTTTTAAGGAAATTAATTCCCCCACGGATTGCTACCACCTTCAGGAGGCTTTAAATAAAATTTCAGATTGGTGCAGCACATGGATGCTAAATTTAAACTCAAATAAATGCAATACTCTAGTTCTCTCCCTAAAAAAATCTCCTCTTACCTTTAACTATACAATTAATTCAGTTCCTCTGAATCGTGTTGCTTCTGTCAAGGATCTTGGTGTATTAACTGATCGCAAACTAAATTTCTCAGATCATATCAAAGCAGTTAAATGCAAAGCCATGTCTCTTCTAGGTCTGCTTTACCGCTACACAGAAATAAAAGATGTACAATCTCTAACCGCATATTTCTCAACCATTATCTTACCATTAATTACCTACTGCTCCCCTATATGGTCAATGTCTGCCCTATCTAACCTTAATACCCTTAACACGATAACTAATTTTTTCAGTAAAATTGTCAAGTACAGAGTCCCCCATCTTCGGGACTCGCCCACTGAATCACTTCTTTCCTCGCTCTCGATTTGTAATCTCTCCTCTCTACGTCTAAAATCCGATTTAAAACTCATGCATAACACCCTTAACTCCATTAACGACTGTCCTGAACTAATTTCCCTTATCAATTTCAGAGTTCCCCCCCGAGTTACCCGCGATCACTCTTTATTCCACCAACCCGTTCCCAGATTGTCCCTCACCAAACGGTCCCTTTTCTTCCGTCTCCCCGCTTTACTGAATTCCCTTCCCGAAAGTATTGACCCCCTCTCACTCCCAGCCAACACATTTATAAACCTTTCTCTGACACATCTCTCACACCTCCCTCAATAGTATAGTCTTGTTGATGTTTGTATGTTTGTGTCCTTATATGTTCCTGTTATATGTGACACTGTAAATTGGCAATCCTGCTGTATGTGCACAATTTTTACTAAATAAATAAAATAAATAAATTAGTAAATGTGCATCAAATATCTTACCCTCATACACCTCTCCCCAGATCATGCTAGAATATTCGACTGTCAAATTAATTTTTTATTTTATCTTTTCGAATTTTGTAGAAGTGGTTACATTTGATTTTTTAACGAACACGTGTGTCATTCGATGATATTGATCGGTAGATTCTGGTACTTGAACAAATACTTGTATCTGTTGGTTTTGATATCTCTAACCTTCCTTTTCCCTTATTAAATGTTCAGGTCAATCTTTATTGAAATTAATTTAATTTCTTACTCACGCCTTCCTGTTACGATCTCAGGTACTTGACGTGTTTCTTGCATGTGAGGTGACATAAAAATGAAGTGGTGCTTCTTTGTCAATGTCTACCGATAATGCGTGAATGCTTAAACAGTAGAATACTTCCCCTAGGCATACACTCATCTCATATTCTGTTGATGTGGAGACTTTAGCTACAAAATTGGGGGTAAGTATCTAAAATGTTAAAATAAAATAAGGAGAGTGTTAATGGAGTAGTAAGATTGTAATTCGGGCCTTTAGCCTGCGTTTTATTTTAACGGACATAGTTACGTGCTCCTCTGGATAGGTAAGTTTCTTTAAAGTGTACACACCTGTACTTCCAAGCATTCATTTACTCTTTACTGATTACGATCTTCAATTCCTTCTGTCTTGGTGAAAACTTCGGCAGTCTTCCGTGTTTACTGTACGTTTATTTACTGAACGAACTGGCCCATCGATCACTGAAGTAGGGAGACGGAGAGAACAACAGCGCCAACGGAACTTGGCGACGGTCTCATTTGTTCGTCATGACAAAGCAGCTGGTCAGATGGCGCGCTGTCACGTGTAATTGATCAAATGACTTAACGGCGACGCATTGGTGAATATGGATCCAAATGCTGTAATGTCCTTCTCTGCTTGATGGATGTGTATCGTCTTGGCCTGAATTTAGTGTCAGGGTGCATCTAAACTGGAATGCGCAATGTTTAGGCGTTGTTGTTTGCAGTTTTGGAATCTGCTACGAATAAAAAAAAATCTTGCAGTTACGAATTATCGTTTTGGCTTAGTTGCTAGAGTGTTCGTGAGACAACCGAAGCCCAAATTAACAGAATAGCACTCAAACTTTTACGTATTTACTAAATCGTTAAAATTAAGGGTCTTAAATTGTGAAAGACTGGACGCAAATGAGTTGGCAAAACTGGGAGTGATATACGGCGAAATTCAACGGTAGTTATTTCTTAGGGTTGAAATATATTTTCCTACTGTTCTTGATCGAGTATTTGATGAAAGAAGAAAGTAGTAAAAATACGAAATCAATGATTTCCTTTTTTTTTCTTTATCAGAAAGTAGTTCAAAATGGCTGGTACAAAAGTGTACAGATGCTGCCCTAAGATTTGAGAAATCTTTCTCTGTGCATACATTTACATCTTACAAGTCACCGCTAGGTTGTGTGGCTGGGGGTGTTCCCTTACTGCTCATCACCATCTTAATTAAATCTTATTATGATATTTTGAACCAGCGGAGAATTTAGGTAACTCAAACGATGGGGAAAGCGTTCAAAAAAATATTTCATACAAACTTTAAAGGTAGTGAAATGATTTAATGCTAGTATTGTGCCAAGTCTCTCAGATTCTGTGCTTTTTTTAATTTTGGAGCAATCAATCAATATGCAGGCCACTGACCGCGATAGGATCATGTTCTGGTAAAATTATTCTGGCGTGTATTCACCCCCTGCCATACACCCCAGCAGTGGCTTGCAGGGTATATACAAATAAATAAGTAAGTTCTTCCTTTTAACTGGAGATATCTAAACCCCTGCTATTGAATTATTGGATGATTTTTTAAGCATATTGGTCTACTGTTTAAAGTAGGTTTTACATTAAGAAAAAGCTCAACCATTGCTAAACTTCTAAATAATCGATTAAAATGAGTTTGTTGTACAGGTAGGCCTTTACAAGTTGTCAGTTAATCATTGTTAGAGGCACTCCTGAATTCTTAATAATTCGAACTATACCGCTGGATGCATCGCAGAAATAAGACGCCCAAATTTTCTTTGTGAAAATAACTATGAAAGACGCGGTCGTGCACTCAAAATCTCAAAGGACCATTCCACGCTTATCTCTCGATGAAAAGGCCTTTCGTGAACGCGTCGCCTTGATTCTCTCTTTAGTTTTTCGCGTGCAGTTCATTCCTTCCATCCATCGCTTCGTATTTTTTTTCTTTTACTCTTCAACTTCCGTCCCCCACCTTCCTCCGGATCGCATATTTTTCGACGGATTTGTTTTTCGCGTTCCCTGTACACTCGAGAGCGGCCATTTCAGCCAGATCACTTCCATTATGTATAATGCCTTTCCACGGAAACGAGGCTCCGCCTCGAAAACGATTAAGGAGTTGAAGTAGCTCGTCAAGCGGTTGCTTTTGCTTAGCGTCGGAGCTCCCAACGCTATGAACCCACCCCCCCTTCCTCCTCCCAATCCTCATCCCTCCCCCTCATTCCTCACTCCTCGTTTGAGAGCGGACCTAGCCGTTTTCCGCGAATACACGGCGCTACTGGTTGCTGTTTTTTTCTCCTTTTCATTTTCCCAGCTCGACTGCGGTTTCTTCTGTAAGCTTCGCGTGTCCGTGCGCGGCCACAGAAACTATCCGTCCCCCTACCCCTACCTACCTACTCTCTCTCTCCCCATACACACGCACGCACTCCCCCCCCCCGCACAGTCTTTCCTCTCCACCCTCCTCCGCCTCCTCTCCTTCCCCTCCCGTATCCACCCTCTTACTCTTCACATAACCTTCCCCACTTCATCAGCTCTTCCTCTCGCGGAACGCCTTTTCCCCTTATTAACTGTGAGACGTACGAGTATATACGAGTATACGAGGTCTGTCCAATAAATAAGCGAACTGAGGCTATACAAATTTTATTTTGCAAAATTTAGTCTCCATCGATTTTGTCCCCTTCAAAGTACTCTCCATTCGTTGCTATGCACTTATTCCATCTTCTTTTCCACTGGTTAAAGCACCCTTGGAAGTCCTTGGCAGTTAGGCTTTTTAGTTTTCTCGTCGTTCCTTGCTTTATTGTATCCCCTCATCACATTTTTTCATTTTGGGAATAGGAAAAAGTCGTCGCAGGGGGCGAGATCTGGCGAGTAAGGAGGATAATCAAGGATGGTGACGGAATTTTTTGCCAGAAACCGGCGAACAATCAATGCTTAATGTGCAGGTGCATTGTCATAGTGAAAGAGCCATTCATCATCTTGCGTCAAATTTAGTCGCACCCGATCTCTCAAACGCTTGAGAACTGTAAGGTATAACTCAGCATTCACTGTTTGTCCTTCAGGAAGACATTCATGATGAACAACACCTTCGATATTAAAGAAAACCAGGAGCATGACTTTGATTTTCGATCGGTTTTTTCCTTAATTTTTTGGTTTGATTTGATCCACTTGAATACGGATATTTTTTTCAAAGCATTATCCCCGTAAACAGCTGTCAACATTTCAGTAATATCTTGATAACTTTTATCGCACTTCACGAAACAACTTGATGTTGATTCGTTGCTCCGTGATTTAGTCACAGATTCTGATACATTGTAATTAAGATACATGTAAATCTATATCATTAATTTTAACAGATATTTTAAAGAATTTGCGCCAATATTTGGTCCAAAAGAATTCAAGGAGAATAATTTACTATCTAATAAACAAAATATTATCTAAAAATTTTAATGCATTTATGTGAAATCTCAAGTTCCACCAATAGTTGGTGATCCAATACTCCCTGGCATATAAGTATGCATCTGTGGTGCGTTTACCACGTAAACATGTTGATTAATACATCATTATTGATGATATACTACCGATAAAGGTAGGTTTTAGATGGATGCACTGCTTTTCTTCTAAGCCTCATCTTAAAACGACACAACGGGACACCCTACAGTGCAATAGCCATTTTATCCCGAAAAATTTCTGCTTTCATCCAAAATATAATATTTCCCATCCATTTTTTCTACCCCTTGTGGATTTCTCCCAAGAAACATCTGACCTCTCCTGCCTAGTTTAAAATCTAATTTTCTGAATTGTTTACTGTATTGCTACTCATAGCTAATATTTCGGTTATTGTATGAGGTGTGTTCAATAAATAATAGGAATATGAGTTACTTGGGAAGAATTTTATTTGTAGGTTATCCCCTTCGAAGTAGTCCCTTATTAGATATTCTTAACTAAGGCGAGCGCTTTTTTCCAATCCTCGAAACACTTCTGGACCTCGATCGATGGTGTAGCATTTAGCTCTATGAGAGATGAGTTTTTAATTTCATTTATGAAACAGTTTCTGGCGTCACTTGGTGGAAATTCTTCGTATTGAAATTAAATTTAAAATACTTCGCCTTTCCACATAAACCTTTTTTTCTTTGGCGGACACTATCATCCAAAGCGATCCATTCAGCCCAATGGAGAGAGCAGGTCAATTCTTGATATAATAAAAAGAGGTAATGAGAGATAAGAGTCTCTCTTGACATACCATTCATGGTTTATGTGGAAAGGCGAAGTATTTTAAATTTAATTTCAATTTCATTTATGCTTGTAAACCAAATTTAAGGTTGTCTTTATTTTTGGGAAAATAAAAAAGTCACACGGTGCCATGTCTGGCGAATGTGGAGGCTGGGACATCATTACAGGGCTGTTTGAACGGCCTTGAACTTGCAATTAGTAATTTTTATTGATGGCTTGGCCTTATTGCAAGAACTCATGGTGCACTATGCGCTGTGAGAAATTAAAAGTCCCTTTACTTTTTAAACACATCTCTTATTTTCTGCGATTTAAAATAATAGGGGGGGATCCAGATGGTGCGGGGGCTAACGTACTGGCTTCCCACCCTGAGGGCGTGGGTGCAAATCCCGGCGGTGTTGAATATTTTTCAGAGGTATCTCGATCCCTACTTGAGGTGCTTTGTGGAGGGCACTTTAAGTGAGTACGCCGTCGGTCGGATGGGACGTTAAACTGCGGGCCCCTTGGCGCCTTTCTTAAAGAGTAGGCTAATGCCGACGCCGGGTTTCTCTCCACCCTTCATCCTTTCTGGTCCATCCCCAATGGCGCAAATGACCTTAGCTGTCGGTCGCCTCCCCTAAATACTACTACTACTAGGAGGGAATAGTTAGGGAGAGGAAGGGTTGATCGCGATTGAATAAATTATTTAATTATAAAACTACTACTACTACTTAAAATAACAGGTCTGGTATGTTGGCGTTGGCTAAGGGTTGATTTTTCCCAATTTTTTCAAAAAGTTTCAAATGCCTTTTGAATCCACTGAGTTCGACCACTAGTCTCCCTCGACTCAAGGAATTAACCATCGTTTTTCTTCCGTCTCATTTTGGCTTTCAATTTCTCTTTCAAGCTTCCGCCCGTCACACGTATTTACCTCCCTTCTCAAGCACACCCGAGAATCCAATTTTTTCCCTCCAGCTTGTTTTTATTCATTTCTTTCGCTGAAAGCTCCCCCCGACCCCCGGCTACACCTCTTCCATTCTCGACGGTCGCATAGATGCAGTAACACGCACGAGGGCGCATTCCTGGATCGCCTTCGGTTCTACTCTCCCCCTCAGCACCTTCCTTATCCCCCCCACGTATTCTCCCCATCCCGAGCCCTCCCCTCCGGCCCGATTCTCAGCTTCCCACATTCACCCTTTCTTCTTCTCCTCCTCTGACCACATAAAAGCCATCCCTCCCCTCGCCGGAAACACCCGCTATCCATTACCCCATTTCCCACCTCACCTGTTCCTCCAAGTCTCGCAGATCGTTCGCCGAAGGTGGCTTGTTGAAGGGTGGTCATACCGCTTAATGGAGAATTGTACACCGCGGTATTAGGCTGATGTTATAAATAGCCCGGGACTGTTCGACTTATGTCTCGCACTCTCAGTAATTTCAAATTCATGCTCATACTCGCGATACATAAAGAAAAAGAGTTTCGGTATCATCACCATGCAACCTAGCGACCACGGAGCAAATACCAGCGAGCTTGTTAGACCGGTCGCATGATTTCATTGCCAGTTTAAATTGCGCCAATAATTCATCAATGAATGTAATAGATATTTTCACTTTGAAATTACTATGATGAATAAAATTAATGTGTCGTTGTACCGTTTCATGTTCTGTGTCCGCCCAAAACGTAAACTAAACGGTGGCATATTAATGATGAATAATAAAAAATATCATTGAGTAAAATCGAATTTTTGAAAATTGATCTGATAGCTTCAGTTTATTTTAATAATTTTTTTTGTTCAAATTTACCATCACTGTACTCTTCAGGATTCCAACGGGTGACCGGCATTGGCATGTGAAGATACCGGCCATTAATGGAAATTTTATAACTTAATTTTGAAACATAAATGGTGAATAGATCAGAGGTCATTCATAGGTCATAATCTTGTCAATTAGGTCTCTGCAATGGTTCTTACTGTCTTCCTCTTGAATTGTGTGTCGGACACATTGATTCATTCATAAGATGCTTTGTTTCGGTTTTCTGGACTGTCTTTATCAATTAGCTTCTTAACTAAGATCTCGCCTTATTTTTGATTATTTTGTCGGGGGGAGAATGAAACTCGTTTGAAATTCGTTCATCGAATCTGTTCGGTCATAGATTTTTTTAATTATGTAATTGATATGTGAAGTATTCTGTTCATCAATGACATTTTTCAACCAATAGGACGGCGTCGTGTGGAGATGCTCAAAATCTTATCAATGACATTGGCATCCATAACATATACTATATTCCTGTAGCTCGTTTTCGAATCCATAAAAATAAATCTCTAAAGTTTTCCCCTTTCAAATACTATTTGTATTTTAAATTTTCTTGTGTCACCGAGTGTGCCATTATTTGTGTCCATAGCAGCGGTTTGAGTTGGGATTACTAGCCTTTAGGCCCATCCACAGTTGAACAGAATGCGGCAACATAACTTCCTTTCTACAAACGCAAAGCGCTTTCAAAACAGGAAGTCATTGCTGCCGCACCATGTGTTACTTATCAGTTTACCGATGGGAGTAGGTTTTGAATAGGCACCCTGACATAACGCCCCTACGATTCTGCATGTCGAAGACCATGATAGATGGGAGAAAATTAGGCAAGGATGGTAGGGGTAGGGATAGGACAGGAATATTTTGGTAAGGTAGGGTTATAAATGTATCGTAGTACCGTTGTATAGTATTGTTCATTCCAATACCTACCTTAAACTGTAGAATAAAAGTAATGATAATCCTCCCAGCAGGTGTAGGAATAAGGTAAGCACTTTGGACAGAATGAAGGTACGTATGCGAAAGTATTCGGAATTAAAGATAGGCTTCGGGTAATGTCATGATGTCAGATTATGTTTTGTAGACCAGACTTTAGAATATAGAGCGATGGATAGCCATGTTCTTACATTCAAAACCGACCTCAAACGGTAGAATACCATTTATAATACTAATTGAAACATGTTACTTAACCAAAATTCATCGTACTATTGGGAAATATCGAGTATATTGCTCTCATTTCATTACTTCTGATAAATCTATCTTAAACTGTAGAATACCAAAATTGATTAGTAATATTTATAATAACTTCGAAAGAGGAATGGCTACCGTGAGCGAGGCTAATCATACGGGCACCATTATCCACTAGCCTTGTCAGTTATTGGGAGTCACGTCAGTTATGCTCAGGGTGCCTCTTTGGGAGAGCCAAGTACTCTTATATGTGTATTTGGTTCAAGTGCATATTACGGCCAAAGGACATCAACGCTCAAAGTGCCAAATTTAAAAGCGTGCCAAGTCAAACTCAACGCGCTCGTGGAGTTCTTGAAGTAATATCGTCGCAATTGGAACAAATATTCTTGCCGTAAAAGCAGCGACCGTCGGTGCCACGCGCGGTTTAAAACCGTCGCACTAGCGTGGCGGCATATGTGACCATCGCCTCTGTTCTTTCATCTTCAAAGTTATTACAGGATATAGAATTTCCTCAAGCGCCACTCCCGCGTTTTCCTGACCCTAGATCACGTTTAAAGTTGGACAATGAATATTATTGCGAATCTGCATCCGCATGATACACTACAAGCCACCGCTAGGGTGTGTGTCAGGTGGAGATCCAACGCCATGCATGCAACGCTGAGGAGATGCCAATAAATATCATTATGATTGATTGAAGATGTGTCTGTGTGCACGTATTTATTTAATCAATAATAATATGTGTAATTGGGGAACATTAGGAGAGCTGCTACACTTGCTACGGGTGTAGTGGAGCAATTACATTAATATGTCCTTCTAATTTTTGTGATAGAGATTGGTGTATAGATGCTTCCTGTTATTGTATTACTTTCTTTTATTTGCGTTAATTATTATATTTTGTCTATAACAATTTAATTGATATTTTCTATGGCCATTTTATTATTTATGTGTTTTTGTCATAGAGATTGGTGTTGACATGTTTCGTGTTATTGTTTCAGGAAGACAAATTGGAATTAATCGTGAAAAAATAAATTTTCTCATTCAAGATTTTAAAGTCATCCTTCCAAAGCGTAACTATTTGCGAAGTAGTCTGATGCAGAAGGTGGTGGAGTATGAAGACTTGCGATGGTGTATATATCAGTGCCTATGAATGTGATAGGAATTGAAATGTTTGGTCACATGACCAATACATATTCGGAATTGTTTAATTTTTAAGAGTTAGGAGTTTTCAGTCCAATGTTTTTAGTTTTGCTAGGTACCTACGTTTTTCAAGTTTTATCTGCTCACTTATTACTCAACTGGAGTACCAGAAATAATTTTCCGGTTCTTATTTTTATTTAGTTCACCAAAGCTCCTCCTCCGGTGACTAGTTAATGGAATGCACCGGCAAAGATAAGGCATAAACTCCACGAATAAAAGAAATACTTTTTATTAAAAACACACATCTTCCATTAGTATTGCGGAGCCTTTGTTATTTTTTTTTCGCCTTACTCTTTGGGGCCAGTCGCATTTTCATTCAGCCGTACCTTATTGGAAGTTCAGTTCCCATGTATTACGTGATTTTGCCAGGAGAAAAGCGGTCTCGTGTTTTCTTTCGTGCATGTGGACGTTATGATATCATTCAATATTCTTGAGGAGAGGCGGTTTAAATCTCCTACAATCCCTCAAGACTTAGGTTATTCAATGGTATGGTAGACTTATTCGTACTTGGAAAAATAGCGCTGCTATACTCATATAAACGATTGGTGGACTAGCTTGTAGCTTTAAGAATAAATTCGATCCGAAATCTATCCGCCTTCTTAAATCGTTACAGCTTTAACTCGCCGGCGAATTCCGTTGACCCTGCTTTTTAAAAATCGGAATCAGCAGAGTTGCTGCGATGGTAATCACCACTGGTGTACTTGTTCTCGTATAGAACGAGGTTGCTTGAAAAGGAGGCTTTTAAAGATGGGTTTTGTATATCGATATCTCAAGTTGTTCCGTGTTAGGTTCGGCTAGGTAAAGTAGCGGTAGCTAGTGAATGTGCCCAGCCAGAACATGCCAAAAACGGTATATTAACATTGATAATGGTGAGATTTTGTGCCTATTTAATATTAGAATATCTCTTGCATAAATTTGAAGAATGTCTCCTTAGCTATGGTGTTGAAAATTAATTACTATCCCCATCCTACTACGGTAGGACAGATCATGTAAAAAAATTAGAGCGATTAAGTGTAGAACAGATAGATTCAAGAAGCCATTTTTCCCAGGAACCCTAAGGGATCAAAATAACCTTGCCCGACCTTCCGAGGGAGGGAGGAGTGTTCTGGGTCAAATGTTGTCTGGTGCGTAATCATCCCCTGCCACAAACCCTAGCGGTGGCTTGCAGGAAAATATATGAATATAAAATATTTCAAAAAAATCTTTGTCTAGCGGCGCCATTCTCCTCCAGCACAATGCCAGGCCTCGCGCAGCCGGAAAAACACAGTAATTTATCCAAAAATTCAAATAGGAAAATGTCAACCAGCCACCCTACAGCCCAGATTAAGCTCTGAATCTATTTTTTCTGCACTTAATTGCTCTAATTATATAGACATTATCTGCCCCACTGAAGTACGATGGGCCTAATCATACGTTGCAGTTTCCACATGATTGCTAAAGAGATATGATTCCAATTTATTCAAGAGATTTCATCTGTAATTTAACATTATCCCCACTAAGTTGACAAGCGCTACCACACCAGCACTGAACAGACGACTAATCATCAATGACATTACCTCCGTGAACCTTCTTTAGTTGACGGTGAATATCACATGGCCGCGCTTTTCTTGCGTTGAGAAATTCGATCACAGCTCTTGACAATTTGCGGGGTTTTAAATGTTCTTAAATATTGATAAACACTCTCAGAAACAACAGCAACAAAAACAAGAACAGCGTCAAAGGAATTTCCGCGCGCTGTGGCCATGCAAACAAATGAAGGCGTTCGAGATTGAGCGGCAATCGCGAAATCCCTCCGCATCGCAATCCCTCCACACCGCGTGCAAGGGTACTACTTCGCGAATTGCCCCTGCGCCTCCTAACTTTTTTTTTTTCTGTGCCAACATATCTAATCCTTCCCTCACCCGTGGGTACTGTTTCCTAACTCATGAAACTAAAATCCCTTTCCAAAACCACCGCAATATTTCCTGCTATCCCGTTTCCCAAAAATCTACGTTACAACTTTTGGTCACTTCGCGTCTCAAGGTCGCGTGCGTGCAGATGTTTGCTTTACCCACGCATGTCACTATTCCCGCCGTCCCCACTCTCCCGTATCGCCTCTCATAGTCGGTTCCACGCCACCCACACCCAAACCCCCGTTCTTACGCAGCCCGCATTTTGCCAAAAAAGAGGAAGGCCATTCTCCTTTCCCCCATCAATATCTTTAACCCGTCTCTTCCCCATTTCCAATTCCTCTCATCCCTTTCCCTTCCCAACCTCCCCCTCTACGACGGCCACTCTTTCCCCTTTTCGACCGGAATCAATCGATTAATCAAACACGCTCAGGCCCTACTTCTTCCGTCTTCCTTCCTTTCCCCCACCCCCACAATTGTCCCCTCTGACCACCACCACCACCACTTCCCTTCCCCACCCCTTCCTCGTTCTCAACCTTTTTTTCATCCCAGTTCCTTTCGTCCCAAGAGAATTCCCTTCGCCTCACTCCCGCCCTTTCCCTCTCTGAGCAGAACCCCGGATCAGGGGGTATCGCCGGATGGTCAGCTGCCTGGGACTCCACAAAGCCCAATAACGAGCGCCGTAACATCGCCGTGATACATCGTAAATGTGCCGCTAGTTTCTCTAAGTTTCCCTCCGCGTCTACTTATTATTACTAATATTTGCGTTCGAAAGTATAGGGAGAAGTATTCTTTCATTCATAAAATAATTTGGTCGTGGGATTTCGTCGGAAAAAAGTTTGTAAGTTTTTCCTCGAAAAGTTTTTTTTTTAATTTTTTCCGGATCGTGTATATCCAGATCATTTTTTGTGTGTTCATCTTTCGTTTGTATTTTTACATTTGGTATTTGATTTGGAATGAGGATTCAAAGAGCAGAAGGAGCGCGTTGAGTTGTATCATTATATATTTATTAATTTGAGGAAAACTGATCAGATATCAGCCAAAATCGACTCAATGGATAACGTTGATATCCTTAGAGTGCAATACTGTTTTAAGGAGTTTTCCGATTAATTTTCAAAATCTGTAGTAACGTTGAATTTAAAAATTTTATACGCACGATGCTTTCCGCAGTTATCTATAATGACTTGACTTCCCGCAATCACTCATTACGGAACTGGTTGCTTCACTTCGAACGGTTTAGTAATGTGGGCCTTGAATATGTTTTTAGGGTCTTACCTTTATTTCAGGACAATGGAAATTGTAATACTCTGAGATACAATCAATCATGCACTGGCTTTTTCTCGCTGCTGTCATGCGAGGTAAACTTGAAACTTTTGTTGATTCTCAACATAATCTCCCTTTAATCGAACACATTTATCACAGTGATGATGCAATTATTCCATGACCACCGTGTACTCATATTTAGGGACCCACTGGAAAAACCGGCTGGTCCGTGGCCGAGGTTTCTTGGGCACGTTGTCATAAGGCGTTCGGTCTTTGAACTGCCACGCACCCACGAACGAGCATTTTAAAAACTTCATAATACCGTCACCGCATGTCCCACTCAATTTACGATTGGTATCAATGGGTGTTGAGCCAAGCGAATGGAGAAAATGGGTCGTCACTCGCTGTTCTTGAGCAGTAAACGACGCCATTTGTAGAACTGAAAACGTCCCTCACTCTAGCGGCGACTATGCGAACCTTAAGCATTGTACTGTGCAGCCATCTATGTGTTGTATTAATATATGTAATATGCACCCGTGTATTTTATCACAGGCACATTTTTTATCTACTCCTAATCCCAAGAGAAAAACTTATGGTCCTAAAGTATTAACACACCTCGTAGTTATATAACTGTTGCACAGTTGTATTGACATGTTGTTTATGGTTAAAAAATAATATGAATTAATTTTAGAGTTTTATGAATGAGTTCGTTAATTTAACTTGGGCTGAATTCAATTTCATTGAATAATGATGCTATTTTGTTCTTAGGTGGTACTCGTATCATCTAGTGTCCTGATTCTTAACCCGATTCATAAACGTAATGTAAAGAGATTAGGAAATAATTGTAAGGAAAGGATGAAAAAAGCTCAAAGGAGTGAGAGGCCTTTGAATAGGCAATGGCATCAAAATTGGTCCGGTCATCACGTGTACGCGGACGAGATATACTCGTCAGCGTCTTAGACGGGCAGGAATTGCTTCGCCCTTTCATTAGCCATCTCTTTGTGAGCAGAAGGACGAATATTTGCTTCGGGATTTTTTTCCCATTCTAATAGCTTCCTCATTCCCTGAGCCGCCAATTCATCTCATCCTTCCTCGTATTCTTTACGATCCCGCCCACGTTGTAGTGTCTCACTCAGACCCGCGAAAATTTCGTTTGTCACTAATCGAATTCCGGAGAAACGTTCTCGTTTCCTTTTTGAAAAAAAAACTCCGTTTCTTGCACCCACATCTTCCTCTTGACCCGAATTTCGTCCTGCTGCCCCCAATCCAGTTCCCCCTGTAAATTTTTCCGTCAAATTTATTCACGGATGACGCATGATTTCCCTCGGAAGAGGAGTGCTCTTGAGCCAGCTGTTTTGCGAAATGCCGTAATTGGGGACGCTGTGAAAATATTATTTTTTTGGGAAATCGTATTCGGTTTTTCTGCTCGGATGCGTGTCGGACGTTCCGGAAAAGAACTGATGTTCAGTACTTTCGTACGTCCATGTATACCCTTCGATTCTTATAGGCCCTCATTAAAATAACTTTATTGTGTTTGAGAATTTCGTTTTATCTTTAGTCTTTCAGTTGTTCGAATTACAGAGACAAAATGGTTTTTTTCGTCCCTTGATATAGGCGTAATAATTTCTCATTCAGAGCTAAAATCGCCGGAGAAGTAAGCATACGAAGAAGTATTAGGGAAGGTGTGGGAGGTAAGAGGGTTGTTGGGAGACTTCCAAAGGAGGCAGGAGTGATATATACGATGCATTTTGATTGGCGATAGAATGCTGGAGACTGTGATACAGGGGTGGACCTTAGGCATGCGAGATAGAGGTTGGGAAAGGAATAAATGGCATGCTGGACGAAAGTATCAACTAATCTTGGCATTTAGTGTAGTTCGTCGCTCTTCTGAGAAAACCATTAGTAGTTGTTTGAAAAATATACATTTTATGGTGAATTTGTCACGTTAAATGTCTCGCATTAGAATGCAATTATATAATGTGCTCTTAACAGTCTGGTTTGCTCTGTTTTGTGCCCTTGTAAGTTTACCCTTCCATCCCTAATCTCTCTCTGTGGGTGGACCCTCCAGCTGCCTGCAGCTTTGGGTTATATTCCGTATCTTTGTCCTTGGGGAGGAGACCGTTGTATGTAGCATGTCCATTTCTGTAGTGGAATTTCACCTTCTTGCTTTTCAAATTCTAGCGTGCACGTTATTGGATACATTTCTTACTGCATCCTAAGGTGTAATTATTTTTTAGATGATAGTATGTGTATTTGCATGCGAGTGAATTAAAATCTGGATTCCAAGTAAACGAGCATGGGCTGGACTGCTCTACAAATATATTTTGTACTGACCCTAAACAACCTTTTACCCATCTTGACTAATCCATCCTTTTTATTTGCCCTTGTCCTGCTATAATTGAAAATTTCCTACAGTATATATGATAATTTTATTCTTCCTTCACAGTAATTTTGAAGCTGGCTTCATAAGGTGCGTTCATTTTTTATGTGTATGCCAGCTACAATGTGTGTGGAAATATTACAGGTAGAACAGTTAACTTATTTAGGAAGTGTTTGAGAAGAAGACGTGCGAAGAAGTGGGGAACCTATGCTGAGAAATTCACCAGGAAAATAAACTTGAAACAGTGGGAACTCATGACGGGGAGGTTAATTTAAGAGGTAAAGGAAATACGAGTAAAAATAAAAAAAAATTGGAGTCCAGTATTGTACGAATCGGAAATGTTGTCTTTGACACCAGAAGATAACCTTAAATTGAAGGCTTTTGATATGTTTGTGTGTAGAGTACGGAAAAGTGAAATGGATGTAAAGGAATACAAGCGGAGAAGTTCTGGACATGTTAGGGGAAAATAGAAAGTTTTTGCGGAGGGGGATGTTATACGAAGACGGAAGGAAAAGTGGACGCAAGGGGCACTCAGGGGCAATGGGATTCTAAAGACGGTGAGAAAGAGGGGAGAATATTGGGGAAACAAGTTAGAGAGAGGAAACAATATGCATTTTGAATGGATTTTAAGAGAGATAGAAAGTATGCAAAGATGAATGCTTAGTTATTGTCATAGTTAGTTCGGGTGTTCTAAGAATATTTTGTGCCATGTTTGCCAGGGCTTTGTAGTGTATCTTGTCAGGATTCACCAAAAATCTATTATAACCTGAACGCTAAAAAATAGGAGGTAGGAAGCTTATCGAGAACAAAATTTTAATTTTACAGATATGTAAGTAGAGGAGATGTTGTTGAAATCATCCAGAGAAACCTTCATCAATTCAAAGCCGCTTGTTTCTGCGCGTAGGTCTCGCAAATTATTCGATCTCTAACATGCATCGGTCGCTTGGATCATGCATTAAAAATTTGGGAAATAAATATTGGAACTAGCAGGATCAATGACTCCTTCCAGTGGAAAATATGGGATAGCAACTGTAGGATTAGAGATGCTTGTCACCCACAGCGTCTGGGAAATAATTAGTTTTACTCAAATACATGCACTTTCCCTAACCTCGTGTGTTTTGTTGTCAAAACCTTTCTTGCATGGCCGCACTTGATTGCCACTAAAAAATGTGATGCTAGTCCTGCTTTTTTTTGTTTTCAAACTTCTTCTTCCACACCTCTTTCACTCTCTCTGTGGGGGTAGGGGCCTCCGTTGCCTGCAGAGATGCATCACATTCCCTACTTGTGTCTTTTGGGGCGGTGTCCACGAGTCGCATGTCCCCATGTGACAGTAGAATTTCCCCTTTTTACTTTTCAATTCAATTTCCTCATAATTGGATAGATTTTGACTACATTCCTAGGACCAAAGTAGTTGATAGTGTATGTATTTGCATTCGTGTAAGTTAAAAAGATTTTCGCATGAATACATGTACTCGTATATACACCTCCGTGGGTGTAGATTTGAATAAATTTGTTGGTTTTGCATGTGGTTTTATTTTCATTTACGGGTGTAACTTGACTTGACCCACCGCCACATGCCCCTGCGGCGGTTTGCGGGATATTATGTGGATTAATATGTAGAAAGGGGAGGTCGTTTAGTTTAATTGGGGAAAAAGGAGGAGGGGATAGATATTTTGAACGGCAACGAGGAGAGCTCTGAGCTTTGATGATACGAAGATGGAAAGATAGGGAGGCAAAAAGTGTTTGCATACGCCGTGTACAAAAACTCACAAAGATGTTTTCTTTTTCCAGAAATCCCTGAAATTTAACTGTGCACCGTATTCGACCTCTGATTGAGGAATAAGGAAGCATGAGGCACGTAAATAGAGCGATACGAAAGTAATGCAGATATTGGAAAGAGTTGGAGACGGAGAAGAGAAAGCAAAAAAATGAACATCAAGTCCCGCCCTCGCTGCTGGTACCCTCCACTCACCTGTCCATCGGCCTTATTTCCTTGTCATATCTCTTATTCAAATCGAGTTGTTGCGATTCCCTTTGATACGGAATTGACAAGGAAAAAAGGAAACGTCCCCGCGCTCGCACTGAGGTCTCCGCTGGACCGTATTGGCAGGGGATTTTTCAGAGGAAAAATCCTGGGATAACCGAGAATCCTCTGTGAGTTTTTGCAGTGGGAGTTTGGGTGAGGTGGTTTGGGGTGGGGGGTGGCCAGCTGGACTGAATGGGACAAGTAGTTTTTGGTGAACGAGTTATCGAGATAAGTAGACGGACCGGATTTCGATTGGTGAGAAAAGCGAGTAGGGGAACGAAACTAGTCGGGCAATATGACAATACGAAAGTCTTTATACATGTGTTAATGAATATAAATAGATATAAATATAAATAAATATATATATATATATATATATATATATATATATATATATATATATAACTTGGACAGCAACAAACAATATAAGAACACATAAAAAGATCACTCACACGTTATTTCTTGATCATTTTGACGGATTTCAGTTCCGTCTTCATCGGAAGAAATAGAAGTAATGATTACTTCTTTTTCTTCCAATGAAGACGGAGCTGAAATCCGTCGAAATGATCGAGAAATAACGTGTGAGTGATCTTTTTATGTGTTCTTATATTTTTTATTGCTGTCAAAGTTTGCTATTCAACACTTCCTTGTTACTTCGACGAAATCATCTATATGTATGTATATATTAATATATATATATACTACCTTGATCAAAAAGTTCCCGGAATAACCACCGTGTGGCGCTCCCATCGTTCCGATTTGAGTTCTGTTTTTTTTGTTAAATTGGTACATCTGTTGTTGATATTCCCTTTAAATCTTAGTGTCATAACATGACATTTGCAAAAGTTACGTAGCCAAGAGTACATCTATCTCTGTGTGTGTTGGCGATTTTTTACAATTTCAGAAATGGATTTAAATTTGCAACAACGAACTTGTATTAAATTTTGCGTAAAAAACGGATTTAGTGGCGCACGGACGTTGGAAATGTTAGAAAAGTGTTTCGGCAACGATTCTCTAAAAAAACGGTCGTTTACCAGTGGCACGAGCGGTTCAGAAGTGGTCGTGAGTCAATCGAAGATGATGAACGCAGTGGCAGACCATCGACATCGAAAGTCGGTGAAAAAATTGATAAAGTAAAAGAAATGTTGGTCAATAACCGCAAATTAACCATCAGAGAAATAGCGGAGGACTTGAACATTGCCTATGGATCCGCCCAAGACATTGTGGCTAATGATTTGGGTTTCCGTCGTGTAGCACAAAGTTGGTGCCAAAAGACCTCAATTTCATGCAAAAAAGAGACCGTGTCGACGTCGCAAAAGACATGATTTGCGAGGCTGAATCCGATCACACATTCATCAAAAGGATCATTACTGGAGACGAGACGTGGGTTTATGAGTACGACACGCAATCCAGACATCAGGCAAGTGAATGGCGTTCACCAAATGAGCCGAGACCAAAAAAACCACGTCGTTTTCAGTCAAAAAAGAAGGCAATGCTGACGGTTTTCATGGATTACAACGGTGTAGTGCATCATGAATTTTTGCCAGAAGGCCAGACAGTAAACAAAGAGTATTATTTGGGCGTTATGAGACGTTTGCGTGAAGCAATTCGCCGAAAGAGACCAGAAATGTGGGCAGAAAACTCGTGGACTTTGCACCATGATAACGCACCGTCGCACAGTGCTATCATTATTCGTAATTTTTTGACGAAAAATGCAACAAATACCATCCAACACCCACCGAATTCACCTGATTTGGCTCCCTGTGACTTCTTTCTGTTCAATCGAGTTAAAAAACCATTACGGGGAACGCGTTTTAGCAGCCGAGAGGAAGTAATGGAAAAATCGCAGGAAGCACTGATGGACATACCGAAAACCGAATATAAAAAATGTTTCGAGGATTGGATCAAGCGCTGGCATAAGTGTGTTGCAGTCGATGGGGATTACTTTGAAGGGGACAATATAGATTTAGATGAATAAACTTGTATTTTTAATTTTCTGAATAAATTTTTGATCAAGGTAGTATATATATATATATATATATATATATATATATATATATATATATGCGTCTCCTAACTCTAACCGTCTTCGAAAGGTTTAGGAATATGTGGGAGGAAAAGTCTACATGGACTGATTCGTAGTATATATGAGGGAGGAATCTGGCCGAAGACTTTGTGAGATCAGTGTTAGTTCCTATTCCGAAAAAGGTAAAGGCTACATCATGTGAGGGCTATAGGACAATAAGTTTGACATTCCACGCGACTAAAGTTGTTCACAAGATCGTCAACAAAAGGATAGAGAGTAGGGCAAATGATTACTTAGGGGATGATCAGTTTGGGTTTAGGAAGGGGAGATGTACGCGTGGTGCCATTCCAGTAATTAGATTATTAATCGAGAGGAATATAGAATGCAACCAGGAAGTAATTGCCTGTTTTGTAGATTTCGAAAAGGCGTTTGATAGAGTGAATTGGGAAAAACTAATGAGTATATTGCAGAAAATAGGAATAGATTGGAAGGACAGTAGGCTGATCCGCAACCTGTACATGTCTCAGACTGCTCAGGTGCGAGTGGGGAACGGGTAGTCCGGATGGGCAGTGTTAGGAAGAGGTGTAAGGCAGGGTTGGCCATTATCACCGTTGCCGTTCAACCTTTATGTAGAGGAAATGATTAAAGAGGCATTGGAAGAACTGGAGGTAGGAGTGAAAGTGGGCGGGGAAATCGTAAAATTGGTTAGGTTCGCCAGGTTAGTTTGTCCATCTTATACCTACCTTAAGCTGGTTAAAAATGAAATAAAAATGGAATTTCAGTGTAACAGAATTAATATGAATCTAAATGTACCATACAAATGAATTACCAATAATAATACAAGTAATGATAATTCACTCGTACATACGTTGAAGTATAAATCCTGGACCTACCTTAAAGAGTAAACTCCCAAATAATTATGTGTACACATATACATTTACAATATATATGTACACACACATATATATAATATATATATATATATATATATATATGTATATATTTATATATATCGAACACTCTTTGAAGGTGCCTGCGACCACCGAAAATTCGAAAGTTAGTGATTCTCTTTTTTGTGTGTTCCTGTCATTATAATAACAGGATTAAATTATAATATATATATATAATATATATATATATTTATATATACTGATTAGTAAATATGTATACCTACATGCAGATAGTAAAATTTGGTACACACCCCACCTACCAACACAAGCAAGGGCATGCATTCATATTAATATATATACGTATGAGGAAAGGGGGATAGAGAGGGAGAGACATGGGTGACATAAAATATTTAGCCCTCTCCCTCCTCGCCTACTTTTTCCAACCCCGTTTTGTTCTCTCCCCCTTCATCCGAGGCCTTATCCCCCACACCCTCGTGAACTCCCACCCACTTTATTTTTTCCTCTGCTCCCCCAACCCTGCATCCTTCTGTCCGACGTCGTCCTCATCTGCGGAGAGTTATTTCGCAAGGGTTTCTTTATTTTTTCCCTCTCTATCCCTCTCCCTCTGTCTACATGGACGCTTCTATTCGGATCCCTCTCTGCGTTGGTGCTCCTTTTCCCCCTCCTATCCCGACCCCACACACTGCCCCTTCTTTTCCTGCTGCCACCTCCATCCCACTAATTCCGGATGATTTTGTGAAAAGGAATTCTTTTCCATTCGCACAGCGGAAGTGTGCAGTAGTGGTGGTGGTTGTTGGGGGATGAACAGCGCAGTTGCGTTGCCTGGTAGCATAACATGGCCCCTCCCACTCCCGATTCTCGGACAATGCGGAGTGAGCAAGTATGTCCGGCCAGCGCTGATTATTATCCTCACACTTCAATACTGCCCTGTCCATTTTTCACTTCATACTTCGTACCGTTAATATTAAAAGTTCGCGATGTTGGGCCATTGCTATATTATTATGTCGGAGCGCATTGGGTATTGTGTGATTAGGATGGGACTAAGACTAATGTGAAGCAAACAAAGGTTATAAATGTTTTTGAGAATGAGGAAGGGTACAAATCGATTGTGGTAAACTAGAGCTTGTAAAGCAGATCTTGTTTAGGACCAGGATGGTCAAAGTATTATTGGCAATAAGAAGAATAATATCGTCAGATAAAGAAGCTTCCACGAAGAGGACGGAGTTGATGACAGAGACGATGGTACGGATATTAATATAAGATTAGCGTAAAATTTTATGTTGTCTGTGACCTTGTACGGCACGTAAATGAGGTTCCTTCTGACAAGAAGAAAGAAATAGATTGGAGGATTGAAATTTGTATGTGAAGAAGGAAGTAAATGGTTGAATGGGCAGTAAGGAAAATCTACGAAGTGTTATGTCTATGTTGGGTGAAGAGAGGGGTTTGTTTAGTAGAATCCAAAGGAGGCAGAAAAAGTGAATGCAGATGATTTTAATTGGGGATGGGATGTGGAGGGTCGTGATAGAGAAGAGATGTTTGCTAGCCGATTTAAGAGTATGGGGAGGAAAGGCTCCCTGACGGAATAAAGGGAGATTGAATGTATTTAGATTTGAAAAAGGATTTACTGTAGTATATGGTGTTAGGTTGTATCTTATTGGACGTGTCTCAGAAATATTGGCGTTGTTTAATTTGTCCATGCATGACCTACTTCGAATCGTTAAATACCAAATAATAATGAACATTAGCAGGATGTAATCTACCGATCGGCGTAGGTTTGCCATGCAACCATATCTGTATGATATTCCGAATTTCCGGTGATGTTTCAACGTGGAGTAGAAATAATTGTTATTGGGAAAGTATCTGTGTAAGTTGGCTTGTGATGATCTCTCAGACAATGATATGAAATTTCACTTTTAACGAATGACTGGGCAGATAAAAGTTAAGGGCAGAGAAGCTAGGAAAATCCATTGAAACCCTCGGTAGTATACTGATCGATGTGTTTCTTTTATAGAAACTTGAACTAAACCGCTACTTGCACTTATATACCATTCCTATCACATTACTAGTTATTCTAAAGACATTCATTAAGGGCTCATACTTTTTACTCTCCTTATACCGTACAACATGATGGGTACCTTTCCCTACTTCGCTTAAACCACATTTTTCCGTCCAATCTTGGACTACCAAATTCCATCACCAATGAATTTTCTCTTCCTCCACTTTTTCTATCTTCTATTGCTGTTATTTTTCATTGCCTACGATTTTTCAAGTCTACTTCGAACATCGTAGATGTGTAAAACATGTTGGATCTTATTAGTGACACATATTTTACTTGTGAAAATCCATCATGAAGTATGTTCTTTTATTGGATTGGGTTTTGAGCTCTGGTGGCTTTTGTTATTTTAGTTTAATATTTTTACGTACCAGTCATCCTCAAAAGTTAAGGCCTGATTGCGAGGGGAATTTGTTCTCTATTTCCGCTAGATCCCCTTTTCTCAAGGTTTCAAATAAATTGCGAAATCCTGTAGGATTCCCATAAATTTTGGGCATAACGTCAAACTTCAAACTTTGTGAAAATTGTGGTATACATGCTGATAGTGTAGCGTATTAAAATTACTTATAAAATGGTGGGAAAATCTCTGCGAAAAAGATAGTCCCATTTAGTAGAATTCAAACTAAGGAGTTAATTATTGCCGGCCGTGTGTTTTCACTTACTCCACCGAAAATGAAGTATTTCAATAATTCAATGGGATAAAAACAAGATGCATGATTCCTTCGATTATTTCCAAAGGATGGTTATGTATAATCTAACTAAAGCAACTTTTGAATCAATTTGCGTTTTTTGCAACGTGAAAACTACAGTTGAACAAAAAGAGGAACTATTTCAGCTCATAATGCGTGCAGGTCGCATGTCGCTTCGGTTTCCCCAACATATTTCTACACCCATTCAGCACCGATTAGCTTTTTAAAATCTCAATTCTAACACTGTGTCGAATTTACATAGCAGTGAATTGCAAACAGCAAGTTAAATCTCAATTCCACAGTTTTATTCTGCGTTTACTAATCAGGGATATGTGTTGCTGTTTTTTTCATAACTTGCATTATAAGTTCAAGTCCATGCACCTCAATACGTCCTTAATCGTGTGCTTAATGATTTGACTGACAGAGGAAATTCGCCTGACATCTTAGTGATCGTGGACTGTGATGCGAGGTAGTTCTCTACTGGTTGATTAACCAGTAGAGACTGTAGACTGGTTGATTAACCGCTGGAGACTGTAGAAAACCTTTTTGCGATACTTTTAGAAATGATTTGTTTGTCGAATGCCAACATAAAAATTTACCTACATTTCTCATTGCCGACGTCACATTGACAGCTGCTTTTTCCGCGATTTGCGAACTGGCCTGTATTTGGAGTATTTCAACATCCTGAATCTTTCCATAATTATCTAGCCATTCACTTTTCGAAGATTAATTTATCAAAGGATTATTTTTATTTTTTAGACAATTTTTGAAACTCAAACGCTTTGATGTTCCTTCTCACCGTCAGAGACGTAAATAGAATAATATGTTGTCACAGCAACCATTCCAAGAACGGGTCTCGAAACCCTAGACGGCAAGTCGAGCGAGTTACTCACCAACGAACTGGTTCCGTTTCGCGAATTTGCATCCCTGAGAGTGACCCCCACCCCCCGTAATGGTATTCCATCTTCGACCAAATCGTGGGGGATGGAGAAAAAAGTGAGGGAGTACGTATAAGATAGCGCCAAGTATCCGGAGGAGGGTTTTCCATATGGTTCCGCATGGCATATGGTTATATTCATGGTGTACTCCAAGGAGTGTGTACACTTCAGCACCCAGGCATCCATCCAGAGGACGGCCCTTATGTCCACCCCTTGACGTGCAGGGATGAGTAAGTCCCTCCAGGTGAAATAAATCTCTCCTTCCTGCAAATCCAAACTCTTTCCCTTGTCGTCCTCCTTTCCCCTTTTCTGTAAACTTTTATTTCCATCACATAAACTCGGAACTCTTATCCCACAGTCTGATTTTCTTTTTCTCTCCCATTTTTGTGCATGTACCTGCCTGCACCGTTCCTCGATGTATATGCCGTCGGCTAGTGTGTGCCCTCTTCTCACTGTATCCGGATCTCGTATTGTGTGCGCGCCGTGCGCAAGTGGATGATGGTTCTCTCCCTCTCTCTCTCTCCCCCTCATCGTCTGCCTCCTGCCCTGCGTGACGAAACGGGGACATTTCCAAGGGGGGTACGTGGGTGGGTCGCAACTGAAGGACGATCCCACCGCTGTTCGGCGGAAAACCATGGAGCCGCACGCACTCTATCCGTATTTCTTTTCGCAAGGTTTCGGATTGGACTTGTTTTTCCCCAATCGCGTCGAGGAGTGGTGTCCAATACGAATTGTTTTCATTTATTTCGTCATAGCGCAGTCTCCGGCTTAAGTGTTATCATCCCTCCGGTTTTTACACCTGCCTACGGAAAAATCTGTAACATTGCCAAACGTTCGCTATGGATCCAATTGATTTTGAAGTTCCTTGCAACTTATTTCGAGTCATCTAATAAGAATTCGTTTGGGAGACCAAAAAAATACTAAATAAAAAGGTTTGGGTGATACTGCTTTCCAGGGAAGAGAGAAATTTGAAGAATTTGACTTTCGATCGCTTTTAGGATAGTAAAACTCAGAAGGACATATTAATACGATCTCTTATTCTATGTGAACCAGATTTAAGTAGAGAAGTATGCATGCATAGTATGTAGCACCAGAGCCTCAAAAATGGTGGCATAGTGGATGTCTCTAAGAGTTTCAGTGAATTTGTGACTTGGGTGCTCATGTTCGCCTGTGTGGAGTGTTTGAGAACCTGAAGATCAATGGGAATTAGAGCAACAAGGTCAACTCGATCACAGTTAATCGTGGGAGTTCTTGAGTCCATTGTCATTGGAGGTCAGGAAAAACTTTCGGATTCCTACGGGTACTGTCTTTAGATTGATGGCCGTGAAAGTCGACAGTTGAATTTCGCAGAGGAATTTTTCTTCTGAATATAACCGTATTTTGTGCGCATTCTCATGTTTATTATCTCGTTATCACACACTCACGCACACGCCCACATAAACACGTACACACACGCATTTATACATATAAGTGTGTGTGCTTGTTTATATATGTGTATATATATATATATATATATATATATATATATATATATATATATATATATATATATATATATACAGAAACAGATATAAGGAAAAGGGATAGGAACACACATAAAGGACGAACACAATAGAGGTGGGGAAGGCAGAATCGAACGGATCACAAGAGTAAAAAATTTCCTTGACCGGGATCCCGGTCAAGGAAATATTTTTACTCTTGTGATCCGTTCGATTCTGCCTTCCCCACCTCTATTGTGTTCGTCCTTTATGTGTGTTCCTATCCCTTTTCCTTATATCTGTTTCTGTATATATGAGTATTTATTCGCCGTTTGGCGGGATTTCGTGTTTGAATGTGTATATAATTTATATAGATGTCATCATAGACACAGTAATCAACCGGAAGGATAAATAAATATATAACATAAATGCATGGGTGTATATATATATATATAAATATATATATATATAAAAATATATATATATATAATTTATATATTATATATACTCGTATGTATGTATATTGTAGGTCGTGGTAATCCAGGAGTAGAGCGTTGGGCTACTGATGAATTAAAGGACTTGTACCTTATGATTTAAAAAGTTGAATCCTAAATTATGATCCCGGAATTCATCTGTATAAGTTAGCGTAGTGATATATTATTTCTAGAGTAGAACATTGAATTTTTTTCTTATTTCTTTTAAAATCTATAGAAGTGTTAAAGCTAAGAGTAAAATAGAGTTTAGTGTTCTTTATTGCCAAGTCTGTTAAACGTTCATAGTCTGTTTTTAATTTTAGTAGTATATGACATCGTGACTTTATTATTACGGGAAACGTAATCGAATTAAAAAAATCGATGATTAGCTAGTTCTACTGCCTGACTGACGGTAGATATAAAAATGTGATTAATTTCCCGTAAATCCTTTCGCTTTGAGATAATGTAAAAACGTTGTATAAAGCATATTTCGACCATTTCCGAGATCAAGGAGGCGTTTGATAATAATATACATTGAAATATAGAATATAAAATGAAAAATCGTGAAATTATTGGGCGGTTTCAAAAGAGTCGAGCTTCTTTCTGATTGACTTGGAATTAGTTTTTATTCGGCATAATTAGTTGGTAGATATTATTACGCGAACGTTTTTAAATTTGAACTCATCCACATCCAATTATTTTAATTATCACAATTTTAAGGACTTGGCTGTGTTTTGAAAGGCAGCAGCAGTAAGAGCTAATATCACAAAATATTGAAGGTTTCTGGCAAAGAGAAGTTACGTTGGAATTAATGAATAATTGAAAAAAAGAGGAGGGAGGGAAAGGCCAAAGTTATACTGAAAAAAAAGAATGATAAAAAATAGGAGCGCGCAAAATTTCAATTAGTAACATATTTGTGCGCTTACAATTGAAATTCGAAATGAATTTCAATTTAGAACTTATTCGTAGGTGTGCAAGTGAAATTAATAAAAAAAGAAATAACGAAGTAATATCGCAGCAGACGGAATTACACCTGGATTGGGAACAGTTTTCAAGTTAAAACCTAGCCCTAATCAGTGGAGGAATGTGTCCGGAATGGGATCGAAATTTAGGATGAGGTACCTAGATTTATTTACTTAAAAGACTGAAACGAAATTTATTTCTCATTAGTCTGTTAACTCATAGGTGCGACTTGGAATGTGTTCTAGGTGGAATCAAGAGCTGTCCACTCTGGTGAATTATATGGCAATTTTTCGCTTTGAGTGTACCTAGTTCAATTTCCTATTTAAAATTGAAAAAAAACGAATCAGAAGAAAAAGAGTTCCCAAAGCTTTTTCCAGAACCAACTTCGTGTTGGGTCCAACTTCGTAAAATTGTGAAGCTTAGCATGTATCCAATATTATTGACATGATATTAATTATTATTTATATTAATATATAAATTATCTCAAATTTATATATTAATTTAGTTTTCTTGGTACATCAGTGCTTGAAATTACGTTATTGGGTGGTTATTAGTGATCAAACCTATGGTAATTTAAAGAACAAATATGCATTACTTTATTTTCCTTAATGTTCTTCATACTTTCAATGCAGCTAACCGTAAATAATACCCGTAGTACTAGGTAACTAACACGCAATAGGAAATATCATTAAACATTATAAGAAAATGGATTCGATTTTCTCTCTAATTTTTTAAAATTAGAAATGTTGGTAATAAATTAATCAAAGGTCATTCGCTTTTCCATTAAACGTTAAAAAGGGAAAATAGTCCTCACCCCGTACTGTTGCAACGTACACAAGAAACCTCGGCCACGGACCAGGCGGTTTTTCCTGTGGACAGAAGGGACTGGATAAGCGTTCTCGCCGGCCGTAGAATTATAACGTCGATCTTGTGAAAAATGTTTACGTCTAGTTGGGTATTATGTTGAGAAATAACAGGATATTCAACTTTCTGGTGACAGTAGTTTGACAAAAAATAGGAAAACCTAGAACATACAATAAGCATTGTATTTAGGAAAACATTTTCAGAACCAAAAATATAGATTATTCGTTAGCCCGACGATTCCAACGTAGTTCTTTAACTCTTGGGGAGATTTTAAATTGATTTGTAATATTTTAGGGATACATTAAAATAATACGTTGATAGTTTTTTTTAGGTTTTTATCGTCAATTGCTACTGGGTTTTATTAAAACGTATTGGGTATACTGCAGAAATAAATCCCACAGTTTTTTATAGGCATTATTCTTTTGGGTTGGAGTAGGTTTTCTTCTTTCCGATTCGCCCGCTTCCCTTTCCGTCCAGTTCATTTTTTAAATTCACCTCACCTCATACGCATCTCTAAAGCCTTCTACCAAATTATGGTTACCCTCTTACATTTTCAAGTCTCAGATCCGTTCCAAACTATTCCCCGAATCAAAGTTTTCACTAATATTCTATTTACATCAGTACTGAAGCCCCTTGCGTTCGACTCGTAGCTTAAAGTTTATTTTCCTCAAAATGGTATTTTTACTCTGAAGGCGCAAGTAAGATGATGCCCGGCTGGGTAGCAGTTGCACTCCGGTCTGCGACCGAGCAGGGGCGAGTTTTTCGGCCTCAGGCGTTGTATGGCCGTGTCTGGAATCGGAAAGAGGTGCAAGTGAGGGGAGTATGGACCCAAGGGATGTGGGCGGAGCGGGGGTGTCGGGAATTGGAGAGTGAGTCATTGGACGTGAAATGCGGGCGGTAATGAAAGAAAGAACAGAGGAAAAGGTTCGGATTTGTGTTGGCGCCCGGGAGGGAAAAGAACTTCTTCTAGCAATGCGACACTTCTTTTCGTTGTTATAAATCTTCTATATATTTATCTATCCGCACAATTCCCCGAAATCCGCTTCAAGGGCGTGTGGCAGGGGTTGTTAAGACTCTCCACAGTTATGTATAATTGATTATTAATGGTATTCTGCCGTTGAAGGGAGGTATCGAATGGACCAGACTGAACAAATATCCTTTTCTTGGCCTCTCAAGAAAACACAACATGATATCCGACATGACAATAAGCCCTTCTTCAATTCCGCTTCCTTCGTTCATTCCCTCCAACGTCCCTATCTTATGCCTGCTTCTTTCTCGTTTTCCTAACATTCTTCCCTCTATGCCACAGTATTCAGCACCATTGCTAATCAAAATTCCCTGCACCATCTTTCTAGCCTCTGTATTTCTCCCCAAGGATTGTGGGAGAAATCCCACTCGGGATTTCTGACCTCGTATAACCAGGAAAACATGTTTCTATTAACAGGCGGGTACTAAATTTGCCAAGTTCCTTAAAATAAAATCAAACTGAATAAAAATAAACCGCTTAAATTTAGAGCCGTTATAATAAATAAATAAAAATTGATTTACATATTTTAATAAAATATGAAACATCGAAAAAGAAAATCTTTGTTCTTCTACGTATATTTTATAATACACGACCTAGGTTTCGACTTCCTAAGTCATCATCAGGTAAAGTACAGAAGACACAAAGCTTAATATGGTAGACAAAGTAGCGGAGGGGGAAGGTGTTGGTGAAGTGGGAGGAGGGGAAAGAACAAGCGAAAACCTAGCGAAACCTAGGTCGTGTACAATAAAATATATGCGGAAGAGCGTTTTTCTTTTCCGATATGAATCGCTTCCACGAAGTGACGCCTCAAACCATTCTATTTAAAATATGAAACATTTTAATCAAAATTATAACAAAATGTACTGGTGTGTGTGGTTAAGTAATTTTATTAATGGTTATTCATCATGCGAGGAAATGACGAGTACTGTAATCTGCCTTATGTTTCTCTCCCTCTTATTTTATCCTTTTGGATAATATTGTCACCAATGTAAAGAGAGGCCATAATGATGTACGTCGCGGTAACTTTGTTATTGAAGCGGGAAGATGGTCGTAGATTGGAGGCTTTTGAAATGTGGGTGTGGAGAAGAATGGAGAAGGTGAAATGGACAGAGATGAAAACAAATGAGGAAGTACTTGGTATGGTGGGCGAAGAGAGGGGTTTGCTGGGAGAAATCCTATGGAGGCAGGAAAAATGGATGAAGGGGGAATTGACCGGCAGTGGCATGCTGAAGACTGTAATAGAGAGGAGAATGTTAGGGAAACGAGGAAAGGGAAGGAACAGGATAGGGATGCTGGGCGGAATGAAGGGAGGAAAGAAGTGCACAGAAATGAAGAGTGACGTGATGTAGAGTAGGATTCTATATTGTGTTTTGTTAGGAGTCACGAAATATTTATTTGGTAGTTGTGTCCATCCAAAAACCTACCTTAACCGGTTGATTACTTTAATTTGATTAAAATGACTCCCTCGGTATTGCTATTAAACTTGCGTGTTATTTAATTTTGTCTTGCTTACCTTCTGAATGCTCAAAATCAAACATTACCCTTATTTTTCTTAACATCCTTGCTCAACGGTCCTATCATCTACTACTTCCGTCTTTTGAAAACATATTTGTCTTTAGTACATCTTATTCCTATGCCAGTACTACTTACTATACCGTCTTGGTCCATAACGCTTCTAGGGTAAGGAACAGAGCGAGTATATCCGCTTTAAGTTTAATGCTTGACTTCTTCAACGTATTACTCGTAAAAATCATTTTGATCAGACTGAAACCCATCCCGTACCAATCATACTGATTTTCTAATATGCTCTGAATGATTGTGACCCTTTGGCCGATTGGCTTACCTATGTTTAATCATCCGTTAACCATGTGACCTGGATATGAATCTAAATCTCCAAGAGTTCCGTAGTGTATACTCTCTTAAATGATCGTCTCTTTCACTTGTTGCCTTTTTATTTGTCTCTCGTTCCGGATTATGTAGGATAGAATTACAATCTTACCAGTGATACTTTTGATTTGACGATTTATTTACATTTGGCTATCAAAATGTCATCCATTTCTTCCCAATTACCAAGGAATCACGGAAAACGTATTTAACACTTGCCTGTCAACTGTAAAATCTATCCACGTTTTTTCTCTACCTTTTCTCAAACTAATTTTCCTATTTTTGTCGCAAGAATGTTAATAATGGACAAAGCAACGTCTGCTGTAACATTTTTGAAACAGAATTACTTTTGTTAATAGGGAAATTATTATAGGCCTTCGCTTTAATAATTAATAATAATTTGGCCCGTCGATTAGAATCGGGAAATTTGTTTCAATTTTTTAGGGAATCTTAGTTTTAAATTCCCAATACAATTTTGTTAATTTTTTACCAAATACAAACTATGAGTTACATGCCCTTACTTTCCGTCGTTCTCCCCGTTCCCTTTTTATCTTCTGTTGATAAATCTATCCAATATTTTCCTAATCGGTTCCTCGTGTAGATATTTCTCAATTTGTTGGACGTTATGCAGATATCCAAGGATAGCTTCCAGTTCGCGTCTTTCCTCGGCATAAATTGGGCAATGAAGGACTATTGGGTATTGCCGTGTCCTCCTCCAGCATGCATTTACACGTTCCCTCTTTTTTTCCTATTTTCTTGAGGTATGATCTAAACTTTCCGTGTCCTGTTAAAATTTGGGTGGTTCCTTTGTAAGTTTTAAAGTTGATCTTCGTTCTTTCCATCACGCTAGGTAGGGATTGTATGTTTGTTTTCCCCTTTTCTAATGTTTACCATCCCCGTTTCCATTACTCCAGGAAATGCGCTCTTATAACCTTCCTGTTCCTGCTCCATTTCTCAGTTGGAGACAAAGTTACATCTCATGGAGTAACCTCTTCCATTTGTCTAATCCAAAACTTGATTCTTCTTTCCCTTTATTGGCACGTGTGATTATTTGCATATTTGGATAAAGCAGGAGATATTTCCCACAGTAATATTTTTAAAAGTTATTTTTAATCCGCACCAAGCACAATCGCGACTAATATAGTCATAGTGATGCGTAGGCATTCATATTATACATGTCTGCCAGGGACACTTGAATTTAAAACTGGTATGTGCATCCTTATGGAGTGCAGACTTTTCAATCTTACCTCTTTAGCCACACACTTCGTGCGTAGTGAGTTGGGTAGGTTTATGCATTCACTCAGATGAGAGTATTCATTCACGCCTATGGCTTCTTCCGCGGAGTTCTAATGGGACACAGGACCCTTGCCTCGTATTCTTTCTAAAAAGAAAATGCGGTGCTTCGAGTGTACGAAAAAGTAATTAGCTCCTTTTTCCATCCTCCCACGTTCTACACCGACGGTCACGCGCGAGGTGAGCAGTCTTTTGTTTTCGCTCTCCGGGAATTTTTACGTCCGTGGTCCTAAATCGAGTCTGCAATCGATGGAGGCATTCCTTTTTTTTATTTTGACGCCACCCGGTTGGAGGGAAGTGAGGGAGAAAGGGAAAGGGTGTGGGTGTGGTAGAGAAAGAGAGATGGAGGGAGAGAGAATGAAGAAAGAGAGAATGAGTGAAGCTTGAGCAATTTGTGAAGTCCGGCGACTGAAAGAATGATTATAGCAAGTCCGAAGAGGGAGAGGGTACGTTCCTGACAGAGGGTGGGGGATGAAGAGGGTTTAGGGGGGTTTGGGGGGGGGATGGGAACCGTGGGTCGGACGCCACGGGTGTGCTTATGGTGCGTGAGAACAGCAGAGTGGGAGGGGGAGGAGGAAGAGTCGGGGATTTTTTTCTGAGGGGGTGGGGAAGGTCTGGAGGGGATAAGGGCGTTTGGAGGGAGGGAATGGGGGGGATTGGCGAGATGAGGAGAAGGGGCTTTTGTGCCCAGCCTTTCAATTAGCATCCGCTGGTTTAGGCAGAAGCGCCCTTTCCCCCTTCCTCCCACCCTTTACTCCGCTCCTTCACACTTTTACCCCTTTCCCTCTTCCCTCCAACAACCCCCAACCCCAGCCTTATCTCTCCCTCACTCGTCACACGCAAGATAGTATTTTTTCCTCTGCACAATCCACGATCACCTGAGCATAAAAAGATTCTAAACAAAGCCAGAGAAAACATTTTTTTCTTGTTGCTTGTAATTTAGATACAACATAGTTTGGCTAAGTTTCAATGTAATGTTTACCCTCGGCTCTTTTAAATTGATTTTTGTTTTTCTCCCGTGGTTTCAACAGCCCATCCTGTCGTTTTGGAGGATAAAAACAAATCATCTACGTAATGCTGCTGCATACTTCTGTATCCATCAACTTAATATATAAACTCGGATGTATATGATCGATTTTGTGTTTGTACTTATCAACTATAATCGTCAGTCATTTGAGTTTGTTCGACATTCTTCCCCTCTCCTCAGTTCCATTGCCAAACTCCTTAACTTGTTCAATAAGTATTTTATGTTGTCCATTTTATGACTTACGATACATGTAGAAATTACTCTATAAATGTTGGTTCAGAGAAAGTAAGTTACACCGAGAGAAAGATTAAAAAATCAATTTTAAAAATGGAGGGTTAAGAGCGGAAGTTGTTGGTTGAAATCAGAAAAAGAGCCTAAAGGATATGTTGAAAGATAGTTGGACGCTAATGCCTGCATGAGAAGGTGAGAAATAATGGTTTTCGGGGTTGAGGAAGTAAGATAATTGGCTTTTAATAACGGCATGAAGGCATGTAGATGTAATGAGGGAATATATAAGGAAATTATGTACGGAAAAGTGGGGGAAGTTCTCGCCATACTTATGAAAAAAGTATGCATTCAGGATCATCCAAAACACGGGAATCTTTTACTGGAAAAATACCATGATTGATGATTTAAAAAAATAATAGTTTAAATTTGTTGTCGAAGCCTAGGCGTTGAAACGTGTTCATTTGAAATTGATTGGAAATGGAATACAAATATTGAGTCTCTGGTTAATCGATCTAATGCTCTCTTCCACCAGTTTATAGCCGATAGAAATAGGTAGGCAGCTCTTTATGCATTCTCATTTCTTTGCTTTGCGTCTACTATTATTTGCTTTACGTAATCTATCCAGGGTCCTTTTCGTTACTTTTTCCAACCTCACAGTCGTGTCCCGTCTTCAGCTGGTTTTTGAGCCTCAAAAGTTTTCCATTGATTTGTTCCCTTCTCTTTATTCTTCCTTCGCATTCGTCACAGTACTTCTCAGGCTAAAACAGTCAACCATGCAATCATTTGATTTACTATCCGGTTCTGCCTCCTTTCCTTTATTTTCACCTGCTGCCTCATATTTTGAGTAAGTACATCATGCTCTTTCATTATGTCTTTTCCCGTTTCCTCGTGAGAGTTTGACAGGGGTTGTCAGGACAACGTTAATAATGCAACTGTTGATGAAGTTATCCACGAGAAAAAATGCGGAGATTAAAGATCGAAGAGGATTGGTTTGGTTGTTTTTTAAATTTTGTTCTAATAATGCATTGTGAGTTGGGATAGTACTCGTTAAATCTAATATTGGTTGAGATGATTCCTCTTAATAACAGAGGGGGAAACTCTTCCAATTATCCACTCATTAAACATAAGTTTTTGACCAGTTTTGATGTACTACATCATTTTCTAGTGGTTTGAAAATAATGCATTGAATCGAAACTATTAGAGTTTTCGCCTCTGTTATTATGGAACGGTTCCACCAAATCACGCCTGAATCTGTGATATATACTGATTCCTCTTCTTTTACCCCTGTAAACTTATCAACTTCTCTAATGTTTCTAGGTTTTCATAGTATCCTTTCGACTGTCTTAATTGTTTCACTTAGTGTTAGACTTGGGTATTATATTCGTGCCTTGAGGAATTTGCACTCCTAACGTATTTGTTGATACCCCCGCAATATTTTATTAATGCATATCCTTTTCATGTATGTGTCATGCTATTCCTTAGTTAACAGTTTGTTTACTCGTTCCCTTCTTATCTCGTGTTGCGAAAATGTTGTATCACCATATATTCTCCTTCTGTTCTAAATGCAGCCTTACTCATAACCTCATGAATCATTGAAAACGTAGAAACATTTCTGCTAGCCTGTCTGCTATCCTCTGCACAGGATTAGAATTACTTGATAAAAAATTAATTCATGCTCCAAGGCTTCTTTCCAAAAATATCCCCTGACGATCTCAATGTGACTTCACGAGGGGTAATCTGTAGATAAGTGATTTTTTCCTACCAATTCATCACACCTCCCCTTCCCTTTCACCCCTAGCGCTATCCCTTCGACCCCTTTCGGCTCCCTCCTCCGCTATTCTACCACCTCTCTCCCACACCCCTCCTCCCCCTTCAGCCCTGCCCTGCTTCCGGGCAAGCGTAAGGGAGTGGGGAGATGGTTCTCAGCCCACCCCGCCCATCCCTCCCTCCAAACCCTTCACAAGGCAGAAGTAGCCACCCTGGAGTCCTACACCGCGAGGTTCACGAGGGAATCCGTTTGAGGGGGCGGATCCGCTGGGAGACAGATAGAGAGAGGGGGGTTTATTTTCTACTCCCAACCCTTACTCCTCGTCCCCCTTACCACCCTCCTTTTTTAATTTCGACGAACCGAGAGGGCTAGGATTTTAACCCTTTCTCTTCTTTCGGTATTTCTTCTTCATCCCATCATTATGTTTTTTCATCCCACACCATCTCTTTCCCCCTCTCTCTCTCTCCCAAAACCTTTCCGCGTTCCTGCCGGAGGGTAAAAAAAAGAGGTGTTTTATATTTCGCCTCTATTCAAGGCTATATTTCGACCAAATAAAGTCGTTAGTGTGTCCACCTCCCTCTTTTCCTTCTTCCCCCTTCCTTCGTCGAGGAGTCTTGTTTGTATCCCGATCCCTGAGCTCCATGGTGCTCCAACCTCCCGGCCCCTCTCGATTTCCCCCGTAAGAGTTGTCGTATAGCTGAATCTGGAGAGTTCTCTTGGGGAGGGCAGGTTTCATTCCGAGGTCATGCGGTAATTGATATCTAAGCCATTATCTAGGGTCTGGTCTAGTACAATGTATTAAAAGGAATCTTCGTTAATCCGAGGTCACATAAGAGGATCGTGTTTACTTTCCCATTTTATTCCCTACATTTTGTTCACACGAGCGATGCACAAAGGGTTCCGTTTCTCAATGCTTCAATTCTTGGTTTACTTCCCATATAGTTTACTCGTGAAGTACCTTATGATGGAAATAAATACGTGCCAACATTATTCACGCCTTCTTATCGGAGAATTCGTGGTTTACATTGTTACATGTTACAATGACGTCTGTGTTATAGATAGTTGTGGATTAACTTGTAGCTTAGAGAAACGAGTCCCTGTTTCGTTGTTATTTATTATTATTAACAACATTCCACTGGTCGAGATAGGTTTTTGATGGACCACAGGACTAATTATGCTACTCATCAAATCAAATATGCCTAAAATCACAATAAATATTATTATTTTTGGTAGTGTGGGTGGTTTTTGGATGAATCATACTGATCATCTCCACAAATCCCAGATCTGTCCAAAATAACACTACTTGAAACTCCATACTACATGTGACTGTTCTTCAATACTAAATATTTGTTAACTCTCATCATTCTGTCCAAAGTGCT